>NC_045776.1:18246899-18846899 GCF_008692025.1 Phocoena sinus
AAATATCCTGTAATAAACCATGGAAAATAATATGAAAAAGAAAAAATATATATATATAACTGAATTACTTTGCTGAACACCAGAAACTAATGCAACATTGTAAATCAACTATACTTCAATAAAAAAATAAACTATGCTCTCACCTATTGACTCTTTTTTATCCTGTAAACATCTGTGTGAAATAACCAGAGTGGGTGATTATCACTCCCATTTCTTAGATTAAAGGCACTGAGACCCAAGTTTTAGAAAACTAGTGGAGAGCTAGGATTAGAACTCAGTTCTTCAGAGCCCATTCTACAATGGACTCTGCAGCCTCTCTTCAGGAAGGACCTGCATCGGCCCTTCCCTGGTCTGGGCCACTGCTCTCTACAGCCATCCTTTGATCTGTCATTCCCTGCACTTTCTCAGTCACATGCCTCTGACATACAAGAAAAGTGAGAAAAATAAATTTGTAGCAACAGCAAATTGTACAAGTGCAAGGAAACATTTCTATCAGTATTTTTATTCTCTTGTTTAATTAGGTTTTTTTTTTAACGTTAGTGCAGTTGTCTGTGTATCTTTTTGTCATAAACCTGTATCAATTTTTTTTGTTTGTTTGTTTTTGTTTTTGTTTTTTTGCTGTACGCGGCCCTCTCCCTGTTGTGGCCTGTCCCGTTATGGAGCACAGGCTCCGGACGCGCAGGCTCAGCGGCCATGGCTCACAGGCCCAGCCGCTCCGCGGCACGTGTGATTTTCCCGGACCGGGGCACGAACCCGTGTCCCCTGCATTGACAGGCGGACTCTCAACCACTGCGCTACCAGGGAAGCCCTGTATCAATATATTTTGATTTAGAGGGTGAGTTCCGAGAGAGAGAGAATTATGGCTCTTTTTCTTTTCCAGCTTTCCACAAAGCACCCAAACTATATGGTTGCGGTCTCTTCCTGACCATCCCTCTCCCAATTTTGTTCTCTTTTAGGGGAAAAAAAAAATGAATTCTTTGACTCGAGGAAGCATTTGTGTAAATAATTTTTCCTTTGAAGGAAGGAAAAATTATTTACACAAATGCTTCCTCGAGTCAAAGAACTCATTTTTTTTTTTTTCCCCTAAAAGAGAACAAAATTGAAAAGTCTCAGCTGTGTTCTGGTTCTGGACTTGGGCAAGATTAGCTCACCACATTTGGTTCTGTTCTCCAGATCAGGAGAAATGGAGCAGTGAATTCTTGAAAGCTGGACCTAAGAGTTAGCACTGGCTTAAAGCATGAGCTCTCCTGTAATATATTTAATGTGGGTCTTTGTTCTCTGGGGGTATATCACCTTTAATTATGAAGGAGGACAAAGCAGAGAGGATACACAGGTATTATATTGTTTCACAATTTTCACCAAGTGGGATGGAGAGGCCCTTCGCTCCCGATCCTTCCAGGAGCAGCCATCTACCCTCTTTTCCTCTGACTTTTGGAAGAGAAAACACTCAATGACCCTGACTATAAAACATCAATCGAAAAGGAGAAAAATCCAGTCAGTGGTCCAAACAATTGATCTCTGTGATGCCACGTAACTGAATGCTTGTGGTCTAAGCATAATGGAAACAGCCTGGCTTGCTTATGTCTGAGCCTTGTTGTGGTCGTATTTGAAGGGTCCATTTATGTTGATGCAGCCCAGTGAGTTAGAGCGCAGATTCCAACCTATCTTTTTCCTAAACTCGTGGAAGCAGTCCCTGGAGGAACAGGGTATACATTCCACCTGCTGCTAGGCTCTAGGTTCCCCCAGGGTGGGGCTGGCTTGGTAAATGACACTCATCATTGAGAACCTCACGCCCACCCGGTGTCTCTGATGAGTAACCCTGGGGACACATAAGCACCTTGCTAAGCCCTCTGAAGCTGAGGGTAGACTTGAAAAGTAGCAAGGACACCAGATCAGTCTGCTTCATTTGGAGCAAATGACTTCTCGGCAGACCAGGGAAGGAGTGACATTGTGCAGTGGGAGTGAGGGGACCTTGCTGATTTGCAAAGACACACGTCCCCCATTTCCACATCTGAGAAGCAACTGGGCTTCCAACAGGAGAGAGGAGCCTCAAGGGAAGGCAGCCCCTGATCTGCCCCCTTTTACATTAAACCATGATCTCTGCCGATTAAGCCAACCAGATTGACAAGACCTCCCACTTCTTTCTGCTAACAGCTCTGTGCCGACCACAGCTGGAGTGGCCAGGAAAAGCCAATTTTCTCCTACCTTCTTCCCTTACTTCTCTCCTTTTCCCTCTCTTCCTATCTCCTTGCATCCTTGCTTCATTCAAACATTTATTGAGTAAAGTTATGTGCCAGGCGTTGTGCAAGGGGCTGGGTAGACAGACTAAAGATATCATGCAATAAACAGAGGTGCACATACAGTGTGATTGGAGAAATCTTCCACCTAGCAAGGGGTACTGGCCTTCTTAGGGGTAGAAGAAGCACAGTTCAAGACGCAGATGACTGAAAGGGCATGAAATGATGAGTAGTCCAGATTCTTTTGGTAGTAAATTACAGAATGCCACTTCAACCATCTGGATAAAGAAGTAGAGATTTGTCATCGGGGTATTTATCACCTCAAAAATATCACTCAGATCTGCCTTGACCTTCACCTTTCACTGCTAGCACCTTAGTCCAAGTTACTGTCTCTCTCACAGGATCCCTGAAAAAGGTCTTTTGCTTCTTTTTTTTTTTTTTTTGTGGTCCGCGGGCCTCTCACTGTTGTGGCCTTTCCCGTTGCGGAGCACAGGCTCCAGACGCGCAGGCTCACGGGCCCAGCCGCTCCGCGGCATGTGGGATCTTCCCAGACCGGGGCATGAACCCGCGTCCCCTGCATCGGCAGGCGGACTTTCAACCACCGCGCCACCAGGGAAGCCCTTTTGCTTCTTTTATGCTTGTTCCATTCTCATCTCTGCTCCAGACCGCAGCCATAATGATTCTCTTAAAATTGCAAGTTAGATCTCAAGGTTCACTCAAATCACTGTGCTGACCTCCTGTTGCACAGAGGACACAGTTCAGTTCTTCACATGGTCTGCAAACCATGGTGCTTGGCTGTCTTGCACCACTTTCCTGGCCACTTTCTACTGGGCAAAGCCCTTCCCCAGTTCTCTAAGTCTCCAAGCTCTTTCAGACTTCAGGGCCTTTTCCAAAGCTGTCCCCTTTCCCCCAAATGCCCTTCCCTTCTTCTCCCCACTCTCACCCAGCTTATCTACTTATCCTTTGAGTCTGGAAGTAAATGTCATGTTTTTAGCGAACATCCCCAGCACCCTCAGTGTAAATCAAGTCACTCCTCTCATCTTTCCTCATAACACACTGTAATTTTCTTTCTCATAATTTTTCACACCTTGTGATCATATATATTTATGTGTTAGCCTGCCATCTTTCCTGCTTGATGATAAGCTCCATGAGGGTGTTCATGGGAAAGCTATGGCTACGTTAGATGAGGAAAATTCTAAATTGCGACAATAGCAAGTATCGAGAAAGATATGGGGCAACAGAAACACATATTTGGCTGGTAGGACTGTAAATTTGTACAACCTCTTTGGAAAGCAGTGGACATCATGAAATAAAAGTGAAAACACACATACAACACTGTGATCCTCTAACTCTACTGTTAGGTACGTACACTGAACAGAAACATGTACTTATGGGCATCAGGATACAGTTACAAGAAGGTTTGTGAACATTCCCTATACATCCCCAATGTGCAGCAATGAAAATGAATACACTGTAGCTTCACACGACTACAAAAAAAAAAAGAAAAAAAATCCATGGCATAGAATGAGTCATAAGGGAAGTTTCTCTTTTATCAGTATTTCTCAGTCCATTTATCCAGCTTTTTTTTTTTTCATCTCCTTAGGGTTTGCCAAATATTCTGCGTTGTTCAACTTTTTGCAGAGAAAGGATCAGATCATGAGCAACCTCATTGTTTGGTTAAATGTATTTATTAAAACTATAGATGTGGGGTCGGCCATATGGTCCACATCTATAATCACAAGACATGAAAATTAATTTGAGTCAAGTGAGTCAATTACTTGGTTAATTCAATCTCCTTCTCTTGATGTTTGTGGAATGTGTATCTTTGGGAAGCAAAGGCAGTTTTTAAGTTCCACGTCCCTTCAGTTGTCAGTTCACAAACATTTTAAAAGTAGAGAAGAAACAAATCTCACCACCTCATGATCATCGAGATGCTGGACCACATTCACTTCTACACCGTTTTTCCCTCCAGGCTGGTTTGTCAGAGTTCTTTCTCTGGGTATCTCCCCTGATGGTCATTTCATGAATTAGGATCTGCAATTGAATTGACAGGAAGCATAAAATTAATAAAAACCTTCTGGAAACCCCACCTCCCAAGCCTCTTGGTAAACAGATGTGGTATCTTCCTAAACAGAATACTCAGGGGTATTGGAAACTAAGAGTGTGTGCAGGGCAGATGTTTAAGTGTTATAACCGTATCACCCGGGGAAAGTTATAGAACCTTGGTAAACAGGGAAGAATAATAAGATCTACCACAAAGGGTTACTGGGAGAATTAAATGAGTTTAAAAATACAAGGTACATTTTTATCATACTTAGAACAATGCCTGGCACATACTAAATATTCAATAAAAAGATATTCTTTTTCTTTCTTTTTCTGTCTTTCTTTCTTTCTTTCTTTCTTTCTTTCTTTCTTTCTTTCTTCCTTCCTTCCTTCTTCTCTCCCCCCTCCCTCCCACCTCTTTCTTTCTGCCTTTTTGTATTTCTTTCTGTTTTTCTTTCTCTTTCTCTCCCTCCCTCCTTCCTTCCCTGCCTCTGTCTCTCTCTCCTTTCTTTTCTTTATTTCTTAATCCTCAAGTTCCACCAGGTTCTACAGTTATCACCAAACTCAGGTAAGTGAAAACAAGCAAGTAAATGTTTTCAGACTGTAGAAATACATATTCAATCAACATTTAATTTCCTTGAAATGTGTTATTTTTGCTACCAAAACCCATTTTGACACAAGGATTTGCATATGTGTACGTTTGGAGGCACAGTTTTAAGTTTTATTTGTACTTTCGTTGTTATATATTATAGAAGCAATTCATGTTTATTATTAAAAATGATTGCAGAATACATACAATGGAATATTAGCCTTAAAGAGAAAGGAAATTTTGACACATGCTAAACATGGATGAACCTTGAAGATCTTATGCTAAATAAAATGTCAGTTACAACAGGACAACTATTTTATAATTCTACTTATATAAGGTTGTAGGAGAGGAAAATGATCTTTTTCTTCTATCCTTTGAAGATCTCAGCCGGGAACCCTATAACAAAAGACAGATTGGCAAGAGAAAAGCATACGAATCTATTTTTGTGTGACATAGGAGCCTTCATAAGGAAATGAGGACACAAAGAAGTGGTTAAACCTGAGTGTCTTTATGCTAAGTTTAATGAAGAGTGGAGAACTATGGAAACATGTGATAGGACATTGTGTGATACGTATGAGCTAAGTGGGAAACAGCAAAGCCTGTTGGTTCAGATTCCTCTTGGTTTTCCTCTGTCTTTGGAGATAATGAAGTGCCTTCCCTCTGGGTATGGGGAGGGCACCTCTCACATGACGGTCTTGTAACATGCTTCAGAAGATGGGCAGGAAATCCTTCTGCAACCCACATTCCTTCAGCTTGAAATAGTCAATATGCCAAGGTGCCCTATTTGGGGGTAGCATGTCCAGAACAATGTCAAGGTACCAAGAGTAGTCAAGTTCATAGACACAGAAGGTAGAACGGTGGTTTCCAGCGGCTGGGGTGAGAGGGAATGGGGAGTTAATGTTTAATGGGCACAGTTTCGGTTCGGGAAGATGAAAAACGTTATGTAGACGATGGTGGTGATGGTTGCACAACAGTGTGAATGTATTTAATGCCACTGAACTGTACACTTTAAAATGGTTCAAATGGGAAATTTTATGTTATTCTGTCATAGTTTAATTCTTTAAAAAATGATTGCAAATTAAACAAGGGAAAAAATCAAAAGTCTCCCTTCCCTTGCTCCCTCTGTACCTTTATCTCACTCTCCTCTTAAGGAGTAATTCCTGTAATAGTTTGCTTTACTTCACAGTTCATATATCTTGGTGCCTTTAAAAATGGTTCTGTATAGTCTACATTCTACATAAATCACCATTTCTTTAGCTATTCCATTCCTGAGGGGCATTTAGATTTTTTTCAATTTTCCATCATTACAAAATTCCACAGTGTACATCTTTGTACATGAATCTTTGGACAAGTATGTTATATTTCTGAAGTATAGATTCCTAGATGTTGAATTCATGGATCAAAAACATTTCAAACTATGGAAGATGATACGAAAATTTCTTTAAAAATACTATCCATTTGTATCAACAATGTATGAGTGACCCCATATCTGACACCACTGAATATTTTTAATCTTTAAAATTTTTGTCACTCTGATGGGTGAAAGTGGTATTATTCTTCTTCTAATGAAAATGTCACTAAATACTAGCGAAACCATCATATTTTCGTATGTGTATTGCTTTTATCTCTTTCCTGTACATTCTTTTGTCTGCTTTTTCTCCTGTTGCTTACCTTTTCTTTATTGATTTACAGGAATTTCTTACATATTAAGGATGTAAAATATTTGTCTACTATAGTATTTGCATATGCTTTCTCCTAGCTTGCTGCTAATCTTAACTTTGTTTATCAAGTTTTCTGTCAAAACTTTATATTGTGAACACAACATTGTAAATCAGTTATACTTCAATTTAAAAATTTTATATTGCTTTACAGAGTCAAATCTGTTGGTGATCCAGGTATTGTGCTTTTCTGGGGAATTCTTCACTACCCCTCGTAATGAAAATTTCCTTTTATAATTTATATAATTTGTTTTAATGATATTTAAATTTTTAATTAATTTGAATATATATATATATCATGAGATAGCATCCAATAATTGTGTAATTCCTTCCGTTTCTCTCTTTATTATGATGATTTAAATTTGGTCTTATCATGTGCTCAGAAAAGGATCATTCAGAATAGTCTTCATTTTTGGACTTTTCTCCACTTAGGATCTTGTGTCTGCATTTCCCCCTTGAGTGTCTATTTAACTAAGCACCTATTGAAATAACCTTCTGTGGTATGTTCATTTCTTCTTCTGCTACTTGAGGGTGTGTTTGTGGTTTTTGTTTTGTTTTTATTTTTAGAAATCATTCAGGGGGGAAAAAAAGATGCTGTATTATCCTAGCAGAGATCAGGAGAACACAGTGTTTCTAAAAACAGCCTTTGCGCTGGTGACTGCTTTGTGAAGAAATTTCATAACCAAAGGCCCGTTAACGGGACTGATTATTTAAGACAACTGTGGTTCCTGTGTAGATGTCTCGTGCAATGTGTGAACCACACTACTAATTTACTCTTTGACCAAATGCTCCTCCTCGGTAATATGCCGTACTCCCCTGAAGCTCGGGAAAACAGCTTTAGGCTTCTCACTTCTTTAGTAAAGAACTTCTCAGTTGATTTCAAGTGAAATGCCAACAGTCTCACTTTTTTTTTTCAAACACACTTCACAGCCATGCCTGTATATCCACTTTAAAAGTGTATGTTTTGTGGGTTGGGGTGCGGTGTGCTTTGAGCAGTTGTCAGATGTTTTATTTTTGGAAAATTCTAAATAGCATTTTGGAAGATAATTAAGGGTTGCTCAAGTTTCTTGCAGAATTTTTTAAAAAAGGTATATTTTACCTTCTTTGTGCATTTTTGCACTCAATACTTCATTTGTCACCTCCTCCTCTATTTTATAACTCTTTTAATTAATGGTGTTTATTCTCCTCTTGGTCTGGACTGAGTCTTGTTTTCATGCTCATATTATTAGGAAGTGATAACATGTGTGGATTTTTTTTCTGTATCTGGGCTTGCCAATCACTATGGAAACAAGCAAATATTTACATAGCCCAGATACTGATTAATACCTACTGGTTATTTTGACATTATAAAGTTACTGTTTGAATGTAAGGAATTTCTCCTGAACAGGAAAGTGGTTTATTCTCATTTATTTACATTTATAATTTGCCCATTAGAAATTAATCTGGTAGCAAAAGCTCCATCAAATTACAGCCATTTCCAAAAGAGTCATTTTTGCCAAAAGATGACTCAAAATCAAGCGCTAGAGGTTTAAAAATGGTTGTTTTACATTTTAACAGGGACAATTTTTGTAAAACGAAATTCACCTGACATCAGTAACACAGATATGTTAAGATAATATCAGTACTGCACTAAGTACAAGATGATGAATCTCAAAGGGACTCTTTAAAGAGACATTTTATTAGGACCCCAAAGGAATATTTAGCTACAAATATAAGCCCCGGAATTCAGCCTCTTGGGGACACTTGATAATTCCCTCTGAGAACAAAATTACCTCACTCTTTCTCTCATTCTTTCTCCGTTTGGGTTTTCTTCTTTAACTAAGGGAGATCTTTATAAATTTAATTTTTTTATTAATTTTTTTCTACCTTAGGATCCAGAAAAGTTGTAGTCTACACTGTAGAACAGTGGCTCTCAAACTTGAATGGACATTAGTATCACCCGGAGGGCTTGATAGATAAAACACAGATTTCTGAGTTCCACTCCCCAGTCTCTGATTCAGTAGGTCTGGGTGTGGCCACAGAAATTGTGTTTTGAACAAGTTCCCAGGTAATAATGTTGGTCCAGGTGTCACTCTTTAAGAAACCCTACCCTAGACAGGAATAAAGACACAGACGTAGAGAATGGACTTGAGGACACGGGGAGGGGGAAGGGTAAGCTGGTACGAAGTGAGAGAGTGGCATGGACGTACGTACACTACCAAGTATAAAATACATAGCTAGTGGGAAGCAGCCGCATAGCACAGGGAGATCAGCTCGGTGCTTTGTGACCACCTAGAGGGGTGGGATAGGGAGGGTGGGAGGGAGACGCAAGAGGGAGTAGACATGGGGATATATGTGTATGTATAGCCAATTCACTTTGTTTTAAAGCACAAACTAACACACCATTGTAAAGCAATTATACTCCAATAAAGATGCTTAAAAAATAGATAAATAAGTAAGAAGGCATTCCAAAAAAATAAAAAAGAAACCCTACCCTAGAGTCTAATATTTTTTCTTTTTGTTAACCAAGTTGGGAAGAGTTTACAGATATTGCAGAATGTTTTGAAACAATCTCCAAAATGACTCTGCAGTATATTTAGCAGCAGAGTTGGAGCTTCACGAAATCCAAACAATATGGGAATATGACTCCAATGAAGCTAGGAAGTGGTACTCTAGAGGTCCGAGCTTCAGGATGAGTCAGGAGCCCTATGCCGTTACAGCCATAATCTCTCAAAGGAAAGTATTTCTCAGAAACTATGGAACTATCTCATCTTATTAATCAATTCAACTGAACTCTTAAGTCACACAAACCCATAAATCAGTGGTGCATGGGCTGGACAAATGGAGGCTGAACCTGTGGAGACCGCCTATTCTTACATTTTTCATGAATATTGGTTCACATTCTTCAAAAAGACTGATTAGAGTTTACCATATTACTCATTTCTATAGAATCGAGTGTGAATCTTAGCATCTCATCTTAGCCAGCAAAATCGTTAGGATGGCAAATCTTGGAGCAACATGTTCCAGAAAAAAAGACTAAAATTTGGAATCAGAAGATCTACATGATTCTTGGATACATTCCTTATTTTCTCTAGATATAAGTATCCTCACCTATAAAGTGAGGCTAGTAATATTTATTCCATTGAGTCCTCAAATACTTATTGAATGTTTGCTATGTGCTTCGCTGTGGTGACAGTAAAGAGAGTCAGACATGTTTCTTACCTTCAAGGCATTCATAGAATTTATTTTAATAAATAAATGAGAGTATGGGCGTGAAGAGTTCAGGAAACTACAGAGGCCTAATGTAAAGTATTACTGCTCCTTGCATAGCAGCTGGCCCTGAACTGGGATTGAATGAGCCTAATCTATTCATGGAAAGAAGGAAGACAGAGGGCAACTCCATGCTAAATGGAATCATCCCTGGTGAAAATTTGCTACCATTGATTTTGGCATCAAACTCATGGGTTGCAATTACAACAGGTATTTTTCCTCAAAATACTTTTGATGTCTGGAGAATTCAAATTATATTTTCATTTCAAGAAAATATTGATTTAGCTGCAAACCAGAGAATCTAAAAAGAATGGTTGGAATTTTTGCTCAACGAACAGCATTCAGGTGTGTGGTATGAAAAACAAATTTAATAAAATTTAACATAGAAAAAAGTGTTGAAGAAATACTCTTTTTAAAGTTTTTTTTTTTAAATATCAAATGATTTGGAGTCTTATAAAAAGTAGCTGGGTTTTGTTTTGGTTTGTTTTGCTTTGCTATTTAATGAATAGCACTCTTTTTAAACTCCAGCTTGGAACAGAAGGCGGATTTCTTCATCTCTCAGGAAGCTGGGTACCGTGGTAGCATTGAAGGCGCTGGGTTTCAAATCTTATTGAATTTTGTTCCAGTAAAGCAATTTCATTCTCAAATTGGACATGCCGTTTCTTCTTTATTAAATTTCCCAGTTATTCTTTCACCTCAGGTTTTTATGTTGCTTCCTATTTATTTTTGGACTTGTTCACTCAAAATGTGGGAAGACACAAAGGTTTATATCAAGCCTCACGTATCCTGCAGCTCTCAGTTAGAACCCAACACGAAAGGACAGAACTCAGAACCAAAATGACTCTTGTTGGTGAACCCAGGTGAGGCTCTGAGGGAGAACTGACATTTGGCAAAGAGAAATTCCATCCAGGGGTTACTCCGTCTTTAGACAGGTCTCCATTTCAGTGGGTTTCAGAGAGGATGATACAAATGTGGCATCACTCTACCAACACTTCCTGAAAGATGCCCACTGTCTTCCTGTGAAACACCAAACTAACTTGAAACCTAAAAAAGAAAATTGGTTGAACTACGTGTTCCATGTGCTCCAGGTTTTGAAGCAGTTCGGTTATGTTTCCGTATTTTTTTTTTCTTTTTTTTTTTTTTTTAACATCTTTATTGAGGTATAATTGCTTTACAATAGTGTGTCAGCTTCTGCTTTATAACAAAGTGAATCAGCTATACATATACATATGCTCCCATGTGTCTTCCCTCTTGCGTCTCCCTCCCTCCCACTCTCCCCATCCCACCCCTCCAGGCTGTCCCAAAGCCCCGAGCTAATATCCCTGTGCCTTGCGGCTGCTTCCCCCTAGCTATCTACCTTACTACGTTTGTTAGTGTGTATATGACCATGACTCTCTCTCGCCCTGTCAAAACTCACCCTTCCCCCTCCCCATATGCTCAAGTCCGTTCTCCAGTAGGTCTGCGCCTCTATTCCTGTCTTATCCCTAGGTTCTTCATGACATTTTTTCCCTTAAATTCCATATATATGTGTTAGCATACGGTATTTGTCTTTTTCTTTCTGACTTACTTCACTCTGTATGACAGACTCTAGGTCTATCCATCTCATTACAAATAACTCAATTTCATTTCTTTTTAAGGCTGAGTAATATTCCATTGTGTATATGTGCCACATCTTCTTTATCCATTCGTCCGATGATGGGCGCTTAGGTTCTTTCCATCTCCGGGCTATTGTAAATAGAGCTGCAATGAACATTTTGGTACATGACTCTTTTTGAATTTTGGTTTTCTCAGGGTATATGCCCAGTAGTGGGATTGCTGGGTCATATGGTAATTCTATTTGTAGTTTTTTAAGGAACCTCCATACTGTTCTCCATAGTGGCTGAACCAATTCACATTCCCACCAGCAGTGCAAGAGTGTCCCCTTTTCTCCACACCCTCTCCAGCATTTATTGTTTCTAGATTTTTTGATGATGGCCATTCTGACTGGTGTGAGATGATATCTCATTGTAGTTTTGATTTGCATTTCTCTAATGATTAATGATGTTGAGCATTCTTTCATGTGTTTGTTGGCATTCTGTATATCTTCTTTGGAGAAATGTCTGTTTAGGTCTTCTGCCCATTTTTGGATGGGGTTGTTTGTTTTTTTGTTATTGAGCTGCATGAGCTGCTTGTAAATTTTGGAGATTAATCCTTTGTCAGTTGCTTCATTTGCAAATGTTTTCTCCCATTCTGAGGGTTGTCTTTTGGTCTTGGTTATGGTTTCCTTTGCTGTGCAAAAGCTTTGAAGTTTCATTAGGTCCCATTTGTTTATTTTTGTTTTTATTTCCATTACTCTAGGAGGTGGGTCAGAAAGGATCTTGCTGTGATTTATGTCATAGAGTGTTCTTCCTATGTTTTCCTCTAAGAGTTTGATAGTTTCTGGCCTTACATTTAGGTCTTTAATCCATTTTGAGCTTATTTTTGTGTATGGTGTTAGGGAGTGATCTAATCTCATACTTTTACATGTACCTGTCCAGTTTTCCCAGCACCATTTATTGAAGAGGCTGTCCTTTCTCCACTGTACATTCCTGCCTCCTTTATCAAAGATAAGGTGTCCATATGTGCGTGGGTTTATCTCTGGGCTTTCTATCCTGTTCCACTGATCTATCTTTCTGTTTTTGTGCCAGTACCATACTGTCTTGATTACTGTTGCTTTGTAGTATAGTCTGAAGTCAGGGAGCCTGATTCCTCCAGCTCCTTTTTTCATTCTCAAGATTGCTTTGGCTATTCGGGGTCTTTTGTGTTTCCATACTCCATATTTTTTTGAAATGTAAATTTTCTTTAAGATTCAGTTTAAGCAGGTAAATATCTATTTTTCTCTGTTTGAAGTAATCTAGTCCTTTCCCCTTTGCCCCCACTACTCCGGCTGGAATCCTGCCATCATATCCAACTTTCTCCTGAATTTGTGGATAATTTCCCAACGTACAGTCAATTCTCGATACCTGTAAAGAAGTAATTTTTCGTGCCATTATTTTATCCCTCAAAACACTCCATCAAGCTAACAATCCTCACTGTGGACTTCAAGGTTGGCTATTTATTCTCCCACATGACTGCCTCATTTTCCCACTGGTCCCTGCTCAGTACTCTCTTTTGGTTTACCTAGTTTGCTTCCTAGAATTGCTCTCCACTGGCTAATTTCCATCTTATTCATGCTGTCCATTTCCAATCAGGTAATCACTTTCAGCTTTCTAAATCCAGCATGTCAACTGCTTCTTCTGGAAAATGTTTAGGAGGTAGGTAGATATTTAGACAGTCTTCTGTAGATAATGTTCACTATATCAGTGCAGGGAAATACTGATGAGTGGGGTTTGATTATCCAATTGCATAGAATCACCTGACATTGTATTTTTGCTTTGATTCCCTTCCTCCCTCCTTTCTTCTTTCTTCCCCCTCTCTCCCTCTCTCCCTCCTTCCCTCCCTTCCTTCTTCCTTCCTTCCTACCTTTTCTTCCCATTCTTCCTTTCTTTCTTTCTTTTTGCTCCCCTCCCTCCCCTTCTCTGTTTCTGCTTATCTATCTTTCTCTATCTGATACTTACTTTTCTTTAACGTAGACCCCTTCCCCCCCCAACCCCTGGCAAATATGGATGAGGGAAAGGAAGAGGAAGCAAGATTCATCTGTCTATTGTTTTCATGATTTCATTAACACTATGGCTTAAACATTGTTAGGAGATTTTTTTTTTAATGACTAAAATGAGCTGTATTATTCAGAATACCTGAATTTGTTGCAGACTGTGAGGGTTTGATCTATTTTAATACCTCTCCATTTAGAACAAAGACTTATTTAATCGTATTATATAATTAATAAACTGCTAGTTATATCATATCTTCAAATGCAAAAACTAAACAATAAAACTAATAATAACAATGAAATTCTATGTCTAGTCTTTTCTTCATCAAGAGAAGACGGGCAGTGAATACAGCTCCATCAGGACAATGCTATCCACACTTTAGATAAACAATTCCAAATGAATTTCTGCTCAATGTCATAGTCACGCACAGGCGTGTATGCCTTGACACCCTCCCACTGATTCAAGGCAACTTCTTAGCTTCTCAATCATAAGGCATTTTTCATTCATTAAACAAAATTTCATTGATGTCTACTAGGGTCAGGCACTGTGATAAGCTTTGAGGATACAGAAATAAAAGATGTTTAGATTCCTTAGTTTAATGGTTAGATGAGTTGCAGGGGTGGGCAGAGAGAGGGAAGAAAGCAAATGCATACTTGCAATACAAGATGATAAGTGCCATCATAATATAATTTCAGAGAAGTGAAACTTTCGTTATTATAAGCTTAGAAATGATCGGTACTTACAAAGCAGAAAATGCATAAAACCACAATGAAAGGAATTAGCATGAACTATATGAAAACGATGTTTTTGTAGGGCAAAATGGTAGGTGCTCAGCAACTTCACGTAGTTCAACATACTGAAATTCACAGTTTCAACTCAGAGTTAACATCTAATAATATATTGGAAAACCGATCTCTCAAATGCTTTCTGTGATATCCTTATATCTTCCCAGAAAATATGCACATATATTCACATTTAAAGTGTTTTGTTCTTTTTTTAAGAAAAAAATTATATTATACTCTAACTTTGTTGTGTAACTTTCTTTCACTAACGAATATTATAAACACCTAATAAAATATAGGTCTGTATCATTTTTAGTGACTGAATATTTTTTAAAATTTTTATTGGCGTATAGTTGATCTACAACGTTGTGTTACGCAGTTGCCGAATATAACTGCGCAGGATGACGGAGCTCTCATTTATTTATCACATCCCGCTGTTGGATGTTTATGCTTGTTTCCAGTTTTCACTATACGTACTATAATCACTATATGCGTAACGCTGAAATGAACGTGAAGACACGGCTCTAAATTGTTCTTCCTTCATGAGTGCTAGAACACCACCATAAATTAAAATAATGAGTAACTGAATAAAGTAAGATTTGGTCACCAAATCCGTATTTTGTCCCTGTGATTTGCATATTATGGAGCATGTCTTAGAATGTTTAATAAAACTCTCTACCTTGTTCACTCACTTTCAAACTTTGTGATTTTTTTTTTTTTTTAACAGGGAAAGAGACATAAACATGAAGGGTGAGGCTCCTGAAGGCAGGTCCAGAGTGAATAACCACTCTAAGAAAGGAGCCAGATAAACACCGCTTCCCAATAAACAAATAGCATCGTGTTCCGGTAACAATTGCCCCGGTCCTTCCCCCTGAGAAGAAGGAGGCACGTACAATTGTTTGGCTCTCTTTCTGCGTCCACGTTATTGATTTAGAACATGACATGTCTGTACGATCGCAACTAAGTCACCAAATGGGAAATGTCTAAATCAAGTTGCAATGAACGCAGCATAAAGCACTGGGTAATAAGCCACACATTACCTCCAGGAACGACATGTTTTTAGAACTCAGCCTCGGTATAAGTCTGAAGCAGCAGAAGCAGCCTGGAAAAAAAACAAAACAATCCTCGCTAGGTTATTGTGCAGTGTGAGAGCCACGCTGCTGTGGAAAGGCAGTGTAAATCCATATTATGCAGAAATCAATGGCAGCCCAACCTTTGCCGACTGTACCAGGAGCCCTGTGACAAGGGCACAGCGATTCTCCTAATCAAGCAGGTTGTGTGAAAGCGGAGTCCAGCTGAGCTTGATATATCCAGCTGGACTTTGTTTGCTACTTAATGGAGCAGGTCAGAGTGATAACACCCCAAAGAAATCAACCAGCTTCGGCTGGAGGAGCCCATGGAAAGTGCAGGAACTCCAGCAGATCTACATTAAATCACTTCTATAGGTCATCTGCAGAGAAAGAACTCGAGAAATAATAAAGGTGCATCATTCTGCTGTCTGTGTTTATGATTTTCCCCCAGGGAAGGGGGTTGGGTGGGGAGGGAAGGCCATGTGGCTGGAGAAACATTTCGTCTTTTTTATTCTATGCATTATAAAGCTCTTGGCAGGGCATCGGGCCCTGAACTTAGCTCCCCCTCCCTGAAAGCCACACGTTACAGGGGTTTATAAGCCATAGTGACAGTGATAAAAGGCCAATTCATGGCTTGGGGACAATTTTTCCTAACAACGTGCTTTTGCCTCTTTGCCTTCTTAAACACCTGCTGCTTTGCCCAGCACCCTCCAGCATAGTCTTCTGGGCAGCTCTGTCTCTGAGCTGGGATGACGAAGTTCAAAGTGAATGTCCCTCTCTACTGTCGCTGCCAGTAGACACTGAAAGACTAATGTCACTGCCCTCAGCCTGGCCTGAACAAAGCCACTCAGAATCCATATGAAACTCAGAAGGGTAAGACAGGATTCTCTAACAGGCATTCACACCCTCTCCCATTCTCAAAAGAGGCCTTAGGAAGCTCTTGAGGTTAAAGCATGCGGTACAAAAGATGCCCAATAAATCGATATTTGGATTCGATAAGGAAGTGACGAGTTTTCTGAATACAGGTATGTCAAGGTACACCAAGCAGGGGAAATGAATGCTCTATCTATCTGAACATGAACCCCATCTCCTCTTCTCCCTCCGGGGGACCATCATCACTGACTGTGGGAGAGCTGGGCATGGGCCATGGCAGGGTGTTAGCCACTGCAATTTGAAGTATGGATAATTAGGGCTCAGGCTCCAGAGTCAGGTGACAAAAGTGATATAATGATAGATGCAGAGTGGGAGTGATGTGGCCACAAACCAAGGTTTACTGAGAGCCTCTGGAAACTTGAAGAAGCACAGAACAGATTCTCTCTTGGAGTCTCCAGACGAAACCAGTCTACCTGTTTGATTTAAGCCTGTAAGACTCATTTCTGACTCTGACTTCGGGGCTGTAAGATAATAAATTTTGCTGTTTTAATCAAGCCACTAAGTTTGTGGTAATTTGTTAGCAGCAATAGGAAACTAATACAACTCATAAAAATAATAGTTAATGAGAAAGTTAAATTTTCAAAACGGACAGTCCCTGAAGAGCTTGGTTAACTTAGATTTTATTCGAAAGCAGTTCCTCTAATGAATTAGTATTTTTCTAAATATCTTTCCCCAGCTAGACCTAAGAATTCCCAATTCACATTCCTTTCCTTTCAAATTCTTCCCAAGCACCAGAGGTTTACTAACCATTAATATGCCACCATGTCATGGTGGGCAGCTGCCGTCCACGGAGCAGGATGACCCCAAACCATGCCTGTTTTTTCCCATTCAGAGCAGTCAGTAGTTCTTGTCCTCTCCTTCAGTAACCCGGGAGAAGCAGCCTCTCCAGAAGTCTCTAAATCCTTAATCTTCAGCTGCAGGTAGGAAAACTTGGCCTCTTCAAACTCCAAGAATCCCCTGAGAAATACAAAGATGACGCGTTCTCAGTTCTCTGTTACGAAGAAAAAACTGCGGAGGAATTACTGCCCGACAAAGAGGACCACAGCTGTTCGATACTTGCTTTTTCTGCCTTCAGCATGTTACCCCCAGGCCTTTCTTTGTAAGCCATTTCTGACAAACATTCCTTGTCTACTGAATTCATTTCAGTGTGATTAAATTGAGACTGTACTATGTGATTTAGGGTTGAATGTCCAAGGACAATGTAAAGGTTGATTTTAAAATAACAGACGAGAAACAAATCTAAAAACTACCATGCCTTAAAACTTTGAAAAGGTCAGTATTCTTTTTTTTTAATTTATTTATTTTTGGCTGTGTTGGGTCTTTGTTGCTGCGCGCGGTCTTTCTCTAGTTGCGGCGAGCGGGGGCTACTCTTTGTTGCGGTGCGTGTGCTTCTCATTGCAGTGGCTTCTCTTGTTGCGGACCACGGGCTCTAGGCACACAGGCTTCAGTAGTTGTGGCTTGCAGGCTCTAGAGCACAGGCTCAGTAGTTGTGGCGCACGGGCTTAGCTGCTCTGCGGCATATGGGATCTTCCCGGTCCAGGGCTCGAACCCGTGTCCCCTGCATTGGCAGGTAGATTCTTAACCACTGTGACACTAGGGAAGCCCAAGGTCAGTATTCTTAATTGGAGAGGAGGTGTTAGATAACAGTGGTTGCTGTAAATTCTTTGCAGATGTCAGCTTATAACTCTACCAGAGCAATTTTCAGCTAATGTGGGCCTTGAGGTGGAATCGTTACTTCCGAAGGCCTTGTCGTTGGTTCTAAATTTGATGCTCTTTCACAAAGTTGCACACAGATTTTCACAATTGGTCATCTGCACGGGCGAATTTTCCACTGGGAGGCTGATTTTGGAATTTGCTTCTTGTGAAGATACATACTAGACAGTGACAATATAATTAGTTTTAAAAGTTATATATAAACCGAGGAAATGGTTAAGATCTGAAAAGCTCTTAGCAAGTCTTGTCAACTTGTTTATTTGGTGTAAACTTTCAGATGTATAGAAGTAAATTTTGTTTTTTTCTCCTCTTATTTCTCTTCTTTTCTTCTTCTTTTTTTACATTTATTCAAAGTCCCTTGATGTTTCAGGTATCTCTTACTGTGTAACAGACTACCCCAAAACATGGTAGCTTCAAATAACAATCTTCCTTAGGACTCTGTGGATGGCTGGGGCTCAGCTTGGTGGTTCTTCTGCTGGTCTCACACAGGATCTCTCACGTGGTTGCAGTCAAATGGTATCTGGGTTTGGGATAACGCAGATAGCTCCCCTCATGTGTCTGGGATGTTGGTGAGGGTGGCTTGAAGACTGGAATTTCTCTCTCTCTCTCTCTTTCCACATGACTACTTCAGACTTCTTTACATGGCAGCTGGATTCCAATAGTGAGAATTCCAAGAGCCTTAACGAGCAAGCACTTATTCATCTCTCTCTCTCTTTTTTTCTTGGATTTCATAGACCTGTTGATTTATAATGTTGTATTAGTTTCAGGTGTATAGCAAAGTGATTCAGATATATATATATATATACACACATACATATATATATTCTTTTTCAGATTCCTTTCCCTTATAAGTTATTATAAAATATTGAGTATAGTTCCCTGTGCTATACAGTAGGTCCTTATTGGTTATCTATTTTACATATAACGGTGTGTATATGTTAATCCCAAATTCCTAATTTATCCCTCCCCCTCACCTTTCCTCTTTGGTAACCATAAGTTTGTTTTCTATGTCTGTGGGTCTATTTCTGGTTTGTACATAAGTTCATTTGCATCATTTTTTTTAGACTCCACCTAAAAGCAATATCATAAGATATTCATCTTTTTCTGTCTGGCTTACTTCACGCAGTATGATATTCATCTTTTATAGGCATTGTGTTTGCTAATATCCCATTGGCTAAGCCAAGAGTCAGTGTGGGAGGGGATCACACAGGCATGACTACTGCAAGATGTGAGTCACTGGGGTCGCAGTCTAATACCCTTTGGATTCGTAGTGCAATATCAGAAGAAAACCCTGTCTTTGTCCCCGTATCAAGCATGTATTTATAGTATTGGAATTTATAGTATTGGAGATAAAAACAGATCTAAAGTTTAGAGTCATTGTTCAGCCATGAGAACAGATAAATTGAGCTAATGAATTCATCATTTAGTTGTAACATGTCATATTTGGTTGTAACATTTTATAGATTATGACATTTCGATGGTGAAGGGAGCACAAGGCAGGAGTCAGGCATCCCAAGTTCATCCCTAAGTGTCCACAAGATTCTCACTCAGTTGTCAGAGTTACCTTTAAGGTCCAACTGGGTGATGATAATCAGAAGTTGTTAAAGCAAGAGTCCTGATCAAGTGCATCCAAGTTCCACTGCTTCTACCCTCTTTGCATGAGAAAGAATTTGTTTCTTAGTGTCTTGACTTTTCCCACCCATTCTTTATGTCGACAAACACACATCTTCTTGGGCATCATCCATTCATTATTGCAGTGGATGCCTTTGGACATGCATTTGCCCTCGGCTCTTTCCTAGGGATCGGCCAACTTCCTGAAAACTTGCTCTAACTGTAGTACCTAATGCAGAGCCTAGCCCAGAGTATGTGCTCAATAAATAATTCTTGACTGAATAAATAAAACGACAGGCGTAATATCTCAGCATAGGTTGACTTTTCTCACTGGTCCAACTTAGTGAATTTTTTTTTAACCCATTAAACCTATTTTGACAATACTGTCTTTGGGGTTAAAACTAGCATAGGCCCTTTTCTATGATAGAATAAGGCAGAAATTTGGAAAACTTCCAACCACACAATTTTCCCCCACAGAAAAACTTTCCCTTTGTCATCAGTTAAGGTTATTAAACATAATCAAGTAAAAAAAAAAACTTGCTAGAAAAGAAAAAAGTCACCCAAAGTCAGAAGAAAACATGGTGACTTGGACTCTGCTATTAACAGCCTCCTATTTAAAGTCTTTGTAAGTGGTTACTGTACAAAGAAATTGCTAACCACCATGGTTTTTACCTGCAACTCTGAAACATGCTGATAAAATGCTCTCTCATTTCCCTCTCTTTCTTGGACCATTAGTGTTATTCTGCTATATTTGGAGCTGAGCTCAAACCAAATCAATAAAGTCATTTATTATAAAGAAAACAGATTTAAGAAACAACAGACTTGACTACTCAGATAAAACACAGCAAGCTGAAAGTATGAATGCAGGGTTGAGTGAAGAATTTGATTTATATGCTGTACTGAAAAATCCAGTAAGCAGAAATGGAAGTTTTTATTGCTTGTCTATAAATGACTGTCCATAAATATAAAATTATTATTTATTAAAATAAATTTAGCATTTTATTGTAAATAGGGCCATTGTAAATAACAACCTTTTATTATCTCCTATTCACAATGCTGCCTTTTAAATTTTAACCACCTCTGTAAAGTAGCTGCCTCAGTTTGCCAAGATTTACATAAAAATAAATATTTATTTGTGAGTCCAGTTTATGCTTTACAAATTACTCACCATGTAAAAAGCTTTTGTTTGCAAGAGGGAGTAGTACTAAAGGAGCAAGGGGGAAAATCCCATGTCTTGAATACCAGCTGGTGTCAGGAATGACAAATCCTGGTCTGAGATATGAATGTCTACACTATACTGTGTCTGCTAAATGCCGATGTCATTGGCATTTCAGGTTGAGAAGGGCTGGGTTCTTTCATGGAAGGGGCTGGGCTGTTTTCCTATGAAAGGTGATTCCAAGGATGATGGGAAATCCTGGTTGCAAAATATCTCCCGTACACAGGTAACAAGGTATTTGGAATTTTCCTTTTTTTACCTCCTTTCCCTTTTTATCTTTTTTCCTCCTAGAAACAGAGAAAGCATGTAAACAGTGCTGGGAAAGGAGGCATCAAACTAAATTAACAGTAAAGCATTGATGAGATCTTTCATCCCAAGTGGAAAATCTTAAGGACACGGCAGCTCAGAAAAAAAAGAAAGAAAGGAAGGCTCTAGAAAAACTGTAATGAGGTCACAGTAGAGAGGCCAAATGTACAAATGACAAGCCTTCCAAGCCTCGTTCTGCCCAGGCTGATCCTGCAAACCTGTGATCACTAGGGATAGCACTTTATTGAGGGGTGACGACCAGGCAGAGGGCTCTGACACTAAAGAGTCCATGGGAGGTGACATTCCTCAAATACTGACATATTTTGCTGATACACTAAGAGAAGGATTTGAGACATTGAAGCCCTGAACTTCGATCTCAGAATAACTCTGACCCACTACAGCTGCAGCATCCAGCCTCGTAGTCGTTTGTTCCAAGGAAGGGTGATGTTGGTGTTGCACTAACCTGTGAAGTCCCCATCAGCCACCATGAAAGACCCTCTTACAACTGGAGCATCAGCTAAGTGTTTTCTTCATAAACTGTAATTGTTAACCTTTATGAAATCACTGTTAGGAATTACTGAGTTCTCAAAAGTTAAATCAGCCATTATTTCATCATTGGACATTTTTCCTTCCTTTTTATCTTCAAAGATATCTATAACAATATAGATAGATATCACGTATTTATCAGTATAAGCTAATATATTGGCTTACATTAATGTAACTAATATCCTAATTTACATTGACAGAAAATGGGTCTTTGCAGATGCAATTAAGGTGAGGGTCAAATCATCCTGGCTTAGGGTGGGCCTTACATCCAATGAGAGTGCCCTTATAAGAGACAGAAAAGGACAGAGAAGAAGGAGAGGTGAAGACACAGGGAGAGTTTGGTGTGATGCACCAAAAAGACAAGGACCGCCAGTGATTGCTAGGAGGCATCAGAAGCTGGAAGAGGCGAGAAAGGGTTCTCCCCTAGGGCATCAGATGGAGCGTGGCCCAGCTGGCGCCCTGGTTAAAGACTTCTAGCCTCCAGAACTATGAGAAGATAAACGCCTGTCATTTCAAGCCACCCAGTTTAAGGTAATTTGTTATATCAGCCCTAGGAAATGAACACAACAACGAAGCGCTAACATAAAGCTGTGTGCTGAACACCAGTTTCTTGAGGGGGTGGGGAGAACCAGAGGGGATTTACTATGAAGCTAAGGAAGCAAAGGGACCCTTACTTACATTGGCCTCTTTTAAGGCACCGGCAATGTGCTCACACAGTCATATTTTTAGTTAAATAAAATTAATAATTTTGAATTATTTAATATATTAAAATACAAGCTATCTTAATAACAATTGATTAAGACCGATAATCCTTTCCCCTTAATCACACTTCCCTTCAAATCAGAAGGTACTGAAGTACCTGTGAGCATTTTTGGATTCAACTAAGGTGGGGAGCTTAGTTTGGTTTAGAGGAATTTAGTGTCTGTGGTTCACAGGGACTTTGGAGTTTAGTTCAGTGATGTTGCTGGAGGTTCCAGTAGGGGACTGGTACCCAAGGTCCTCCAACTGCTCACTGGGTGGGGGAGGGAGTCAGAGGTTGTATAGTGAAATGCATTTATCCTACAGCACCTGACACTGCAAGGATGTGGGTGATAAAGGAGAAATAGCAATGAGTATGAGGCCAGAAGCTAGTCTGCACACAGTCTCCCAAAGATCGATGTTTATAATTGGAAGGGGAGGATTCAGTTCTCCCTAAAGACTGATAAGTGATCTGTCAGGAGTATATTCCATTTCTTCAGCATATACAATTAGAAAGGCACCGTAATTTTTTCTTTCTTGGTGGGAATTGTGCAGAATAGACTATAATTGTTGTGTTTGCTGAGCAAAAGCACGTAGCAGTCCTCAGAGGGTAAGTACATCTGTAACTGCATATAACAAACTTGGTAGAAGTTTTCCTAAATTTCACAAAAATCCTCAAAATTTACATGACATTGACCATAACAAATTGTGAATCTGAAAGAAACCTTTTAAAATGATCAATAATAAAAATGTATTTTAATCAACTCTCCTAGAAGAATGATTGAATTATCTTTTAATCCTATGAAAAATTGTATTATAAAGCCCTTGTTATAAGAAGTGGCAACCAAAGCAGATGCAGCCAAAAGATGTCAAAAAAAAAGAATGACAAAAGTGATTCAGTCTGCTAATTAATAAAAATATTGTGTTATTTGTCTGGATTTCATGATGTCTGTGGTATTTGTTGCTTTTAAAATGCGGAATTTGTTGTGATCCATTTTCTTGTTCTAGATAAATATTCACTTTGTAACTAAATTTTGTATTTGTAAGTTTTTTGTTCTTTTTTTAAATGAGGGGCTCCCAAATTGTATAATTGTGAGGTCTCTCAAAGCCTAGCTCTATCCCGGGAAAACAGAGAAGGACCACTGTATAAACCAGAGCAGGAAATCATGAAGAGTTAATATCCTACAGTTCCTGGGCTATCTCCTCACATGAAAGCTCTCAGTGGCCACTGTTTCCAGAAGGTCGCTGTATCTGCCCTGCCCTTGAGTTATCATCCCTTCTCCCCATCTCCTCCCTGCTCCCATGCACCCCATCTTCCTCCCTTCCTAGTTAGCCAGTGGAAGGAGCTGCTTCCCTATTACTTTGTTCGGCAAGCTACCTTTGATTCAAACTTCAACTGATATCAGGCTCAGTCTTTTATATCCAAGCATTTTCTTATCAGAAAAGTCATCTTCCTCTGATCTGCACACTCAGGTCCATGCAAAATGAGCAGAGTCTTGGAAGTGGAGCTGGAGGAGACCAGGCTGCTCACTGAGCGCTTCCGTGGCACAGTCTTGACAGTGGGAAGTGGTTGTCCCTCCAGTGTCTGTATTTTCCAGGATCCCACCTCCCGGTGTCAGGGCTTCACTCTCACGCTTGCAGCTTTAGTCTGGACCTGTTATCTGAACTCTAGGTCCTAATATATCCAACCGCCTACCTAACATCTCCCTCCGGTTGAGATATGTATTCCAGCTGAGTTCTACCCAATGAAATGAAGTGAAAATGTTTTTTTTTTTAAACTCTATCTTTTTTAAATTTTTCATTTTTTGGCTGTGTTGGGTCTTCATTGCTGGCTTTCTCTAGTTGCGGCAAGCAGGGGCTGCTCTTTGTTGTGGTGTGTGGGCTTCTCATTGCGGTGGCTTCTCTTGTTGCGGAGCACAGGCTCTAGATGTGCAGGCTTCAGTAGTTGTGGCGCACAGGCTTAGTTGCTCCACGGCATGTGGGATCTTCCCGGATCAGGGATTGAACCCATGCCCCCTGCATCGGCAGGCGGATTCTTAACCACTGCACCACCAGGGAAGTCCCTGAAGTGAAAGTGTTGTGTTTCATTTTTAGACTTGGTCCATGCTAAGCCTCTCCTTGTAGCACATACACCCTGCATGCTCCTCCATGTTTTTTTCCCCTTCTGGAAATGGAGATGACCTCCAGGGTGACCTTGAAAGCCACATGTTGCATTTGGCATCAGTCTAGGTCCTTGAACAATCGTGTGGAGGAGGACTGCTCGCCAGCCTGTTCACCTGCCCTGTGCTATTACGCGATCAAGAAATCATTTCGTGTATTAAGTCACTGAAATTTGGGGGTTAACTTTTTAAAGTAGCTAGAATTATTCTGACTTACATGACAATTCTCTGTTTGGTGACACCAAGTTCCTAGGTAAGGCCCCTCCTTTTTCAAACAACCATCTCTGTAACTAGAAGAAGACTGGTAGAATATTCTCTCTCTCGATAGAATGAGCTAGAAAGGTAAGTGTGTGTGTATATATATATATATATATATATATATATATATATATATACTATGTATTTTTTTATTTTTTTTAAATAATAATTGTTAGTAGTAGTAGTATTATATAAACCTATTTTTTCACATGTCATCAATGAGTGTTTACTCTATGCTAGGCTCTATTCAAAGTTCTTTACATGTGTTATGTCATTGAATCCTCAGGTGGTTCTATTACCATTAAATCGAGCGTCCTGGGTGGAGTCACAACGTAAAGCGAGGGGCTAAGCCCTCACACAACCTAATCCTGACCCCCGTACGCAGAGCTCAGGTCAGTTTCACATATTTATCCCTAGACTGCACGGTTAACCGCTCTTGTCCTGCCTCCCTCATGCAAATTACACTCTAATGTGGCTCTTTCATCCTGGTGAGCTCCTCAGCCACCAAGGTGCTCCAGTCATGCTGAATAATCCATGGCTCTGAGATTGCCACAGTCTTTGGTGTCGCACATTATTTTATTCATACGTAGAACAGAGCCCAAGGAACCTGGCTCCCTACTTCATAGTGAGGAGAAGGCATTAGCTAATGTCTTTAAGGTCCACGGAGCTCCTTGGAACGTGGGGTTAGATAAATAGAAGCTTTATAAGGATGCCACTTAACAAGCCCCCTCAGCCTTTGCTCTCCACCAACCCGCCTGAATTGGCTACAGCCTCCCCTGCTCATCCCCCCACACACACCGGCAGGCTGCCCAGTTCAAGTTGGACTGTGCTTCTGGAGCATCAGTGGAGGGGCTGGAGGGGCTGGAGGGGCTCGAGGGGCTGGAGGGCCTGGAGGATGGAGCTGGGAACAGGATGTAATGGAGGCACTGATTTAACAAAGATGTGTTCTACTCCTGAAGCATATCTGGGTTCAGCCGTGCAGACGGAGCTCACTGCTTGCTGCTGTAGGAGTTTTAGAAACTCGCATTCCCTGTGCTGGACTTCTCAGGGCAGGTTCTTTTCAGAGAGAAGGAGAGGCTGTTTCTCCATTTTGTTCTGTCCTTCAAAGGGACCAATCTTACTAGGCCATAGGGTCAAGGTTGAAAGATGTCATGTCAAAATTCACTTGCTTTCAAAGCTTTTCTCGCCCTCTCCTTTCTCTGTTGAACCATTATACTAAGGCCCTACAGACACTGACCTCACCAAGCACTGATGGCTCCCACATGCAAAGGCCAATGGGAAATTCTCCCTCATCCCACTTCCACCCACCAGCTACCCTTGCTCCTTGAAACACTTTCTTTATTTCAACGTCCTTCTCATTTTCCTCTTGCCCCAATGACTGATTTGTCTTCTTTTTCTAGATTATTCTTAGACCCATGACCTCTAAATATTAGAGTGTTATACAGATTAATGCTCACTCCTATTTTCTCTTCTGTCTAAAATTCCACCCTAGGTGATCTCATCCGGTACAATGGCTTCATATCTCTCCTCTATGCCAATGACTCTCATATTTTAGCTCCATCCTTGACTTACGCTATTAACTTCAGACTCACATATCCAGTCGCCTATTTAACATCTCTCTCTGGTTGAGATACGCATCCCAAACGTGTCCAAAACTGAACTCTGATCCCCAGCTCCAAACTACTTCTCTCATTGTCTTCCTCATCTCAACATTATCCAAGTTCCTCAGGTCCCAGACCTTGGAATCATTTTGATTCTTTTTTGTTTGTTTGTTTCACATTCTATATCTGAATCCCCCTGGCTTTATCCTCAAAATATCTGCAGAATGCAACAATTTCTCCTCACGTCTGTAGTCAGTTCTTTGGTCTGAGTCACTTTCACCTGGATTATTGCAGGAGCCTTTGAGTTGGTCTCCCAGCTTTCACGCTTGCCCTGTAGAGTCCATTCCCAACGTGGCAGCCAGAGTGAGATCGTATCACTCTTCTGCTAGAAATTTTGCAATAGCTTTTCTAACCATGAAGAATAAAATCTGAATTTGTGATCTAAGCTTATGATTTTTCCTGCCACCATCTCCTGGACCTCATCTACCTCTCCTCTTCCTCTCTCACTATAGTGGCCTCCTTAGTAATGCTGAACTGTGCCCAGCATGCTCTGGCCTCAGGGCCTTTGACCTGCTATTTCCTCTGCCTCCAATGATCTTTCACCAGATGTCCACATGGCTTATTCCTTCTGTTTATTCTGGTCCCGGCTTGAAAGTCATCTTTTAAGAGAGGACTTCCTTGGTCATCATAGCCAATAAAGCACCCTTTCCATCAATCCATCAGTCTCTGTTACCCTGCTTTATTTTTCCCTTAGCATTTTATAATAACCTGATAGATTATTTATTTGTTTGATTGTTTCGTTTATTCCTTATTTCTTTCCTGGAAATTGAAAATATAATTCATTTAAAGAAGAGCTTTCTCTGTTTTCTACATCACTGTACCTGTATGGGAGTCACAACAAATATATGTTGAATTAATAAATGAATTTCTTCTGATCAGTGGAAGTTAAAATATGTGTTTGTCTGTGAGTGTGCTCTGTGTGTGTGTGTGTGCTCTGTGTGTGTGTGTGTGTGTGTGTTGTCTCTGACTCATCAAAGGCTGTGTGCATGGAAGGTTAGATTTTATCCCCTTCTCAGAAAGTCAATGTGTTTTTCTCTGTAGCCTTTCTGCCATCATGGCCCCAGGGAAAGGAGCAGAGTAAATGTGTTTCTGGAAAGAGACGACATGATGTAGGGGAGGTTATTGCTGCACAGAAGGGGGAGGAAAAATCTCTGTTAGCCCAAGATGATTGTGGGGAAGGGAAGGGAGACAAAGAGATGCAAAGAAGAGATCAGAGACAAACACACCAGACTCACCTTCTATGTTAACCTCCCACCTCAGCGGAAATCACAAAAATTCTGAAAGTACAAGGAGTTTCCCCCTGTTTGTTATGTGATATCCTGAGAGAACACCGTTTCATACAGTAATCTCCTACCCTTTCTACACCAATCTATGAATCAGAATAAAATTGCTGTTATGTCATGATTAAGAGGGGGGACAAGTTGAACCAGGTCTCCTATCCTACTTAGTTTCCTATGCTTTCCAAAATACCTAGAAGTTCCAACTTGCTCTATGGAGAAACACAGAAGGAAGGTGGTGGTACTTCTGGAAGGTAAGATTACTGGGAATCACTGCAATGATGGTAAACTGGCCCTGTTGCCTTGGCCTGCTGAGGAGGTTACCCAGGCTAAACATCAAATGGAAATCATTTTCAGATGTCAGAGTTAAATACTATGAGCAAAAGTTGAGCTGGGACTGGGTGACCTGAGTAGGCCTCATGTCCTTGCTGAGCCAAGAAGGAAAAGACCCAAATCACCGGTTGCAGATTTCAGCAGCAGATGCCAGCAGGGCAAGCAGTGACCAGTAGAACAATTAGGCCATTACACAGAGGCCAGCTTTGACCCAGCATGACCCCCTTCTTTTGCTGGTACAAGGATATGGTGAGCTACCTTACACATCCATTTACCCAGAGATGATATTTGAGACATTTAACAATGATGTGGCCCAGGTGGTAATACTGTCCATAAGGTGGGTTGATTCTTTCTTCCCTGCCCTGAGGTCATGAAGACATTTTTCTGTATTGGTTTTATGTAATATAAACTTTACAGCTGTTCCTTCAATCTCCAGTTATTTTAATGTATCTGGAATTGATTTTTTGTGTATGGCATGAGGTAGGGATCCAATTTAACACTTTCCCCATTATTGACCCATAACACTTCCAAAAGTTCCTTGGTTTTTCATCATGCAAGGGGTAAAGTTCCCTGTAATAAGAGTGGGTTTGATGGGATGTTAGAGACCATTTGTATATGTAGATTATTTGTAAGTCAGGTGTTTGTTAGTTGGATGCTTTATGCCTCTCTCTCTCCTTGTCCATTAATGATGCTCCGTGCACCCTTTAACCTCTAGGCCCAAGTTTTTATAGGTTGATAGACTAAGTCAAGTACATTGGCTAGTGTTGTAACACGGGACCATATATTTGCCCAGGTTCCTCAATAGAACTAAAATAGGAAATAATTATGGCTCAGTCTGTGACACATTTGCTTTTCCACATTACATTGATATAAGGGAAGCCCAAGGCAGAGGAACTATGAATCAGCAAGGAAGAAAATGAAATTTCTAAAAGTCTAACACACTTAGGAATTTCTTTGCAGCAAAGCCATACATTTGGTGACTAAACAATAAGCATTTTTTCGGCATCTATGAAATGAATTTTTTTACAAAGCTTTAAAAAAAATGGCAAAATCCCTAGTTCTCTACAATAGGCAAACCAGAAATTCACTTAATTTGTTACTCACCGCTTTGGCCTATAAACTCAAATACTTATTAACGCTGTAAATATGCCTTTTTACTAGCTGGCTGACAGTTCCCATGCTTTCTGTGCTGTCTCCTTAAACATTTATGAGTGCTCATGAATATGCAAATACACAATCTAATGTCTGCAAATGGTTGCAAGTACAAATGCTATGTTAATATTTCATACAGTGATGGGAGCAAATCAACAATCATAAATTTTGAACAAATATGTTGCCTCGTTAATAACTAATGAAGCAGTGCACTGAACAGAGGATTTGGCATTTAACTCTAGAAGTGGTGTTTAAATAGAGCCTATCAGGCAAGGCCACTGCTTCTAAAATTTCACTAAGATCTGCTCCTTCCAGGGTGGTTTCTGTCTGGGGAGGTGGCAGGGGTCGGGGGCAGTATTTGAAAAGAGAAGATTCCATGATAGTTGTTTTAAAAACTGAAACTCCATTACCTGGTAGAAATAAAAATAATTTGCATAACTAATAAATTGCCTTAAAAGTGGACCTGCATGGGGCTTCCCTGGTGGCGCAGTGGTTGAGAGTCCGCCTGCCGATGCAGGGGACGCGGGTTCGTGCCCCGGTCCGGGAAGATCCCACATGCCGCGGAGCGGCTGGGCCCGTGAGCCATGGCTGCTGAGCCTGCGCGTCCGGAGCCTGTGCTCCGCAACGGAAGAGGCCACAACAGTGAGAGGCCCGCGTACCGCAAAAAACAACAACAACAACAACAAAAAAAAAAGTGGACCTGCATGACCAAGGAGTGTGCTTGATTTAGTGTTTCCACTTTCCTGGGAGCTGATGAAGACAGGTAGTATCAGCAGAGAAGAGCATAAACACTTAGTGGAAACATAGAACTGTAAACCTCAAAGAAATTTGGTGGGTTAACCCCTTTAGTTCCTCATAAGACTTGAAGAGGTGAAGTATTACCTTTAGTAGCAGGGCCTGTCCTGGGCTCATAGCTTTTGGTTCATGGTCTCAATCCATCCACACTTTGCCATGCTGCTACCTCTCCAGGGTACCAATTTCTTAAGGAATCCAGTGTCCTGGTTAATCAAATATTAAAGTGAAAACTCACAATTACTGTATGTCCGAGAGACTATGTCAAAGATTTAGAACTTAATAAAATGTCAATGCAGATCCAAAAGTCCTTTGATATTTTTGGGTGCCAATATATTTATCAATTAGATTAAAATCCTTTCTGTCTCCGAAAGTTTGAACACTTTCAGTGGGCTCTTCCTTGGGTGAGATACTGATGCTTCAGAATTTTTCAGCCTCCCTGAATTATCATACAGAGTATCAGTGACCTTTTTATAGACCTACAGGATTAAGATGTATGGTACACTGGATAAACTAGTATTGAGCATATGGTATATCCTGGAAGATCCTTTTAAAAAATAAATTTTTGATGTCAGCCTAATTATTTATCATTTGTGTTATCTTCATGAAAACCATCACAATACTTTTGATAGTAGTAGTACTTTACCATTTTTAAAGTGCTTTCTTATATATTATTTCATCTTCACAAGTTGCCCCATAAATAGGTATAATTATGCACACTTTACAGATGAAAAACTCCATCTGAGAGAAGTTAAGTCATTTGCTAAAGGAGAAAAAATGACAAATCTGGTTATTTGAATGTGTGAAAATTGGAGTTTTTATTACATACAGCTTTATAAAATAGTCTCCAAAATATTCTTGACTTTTTTAAATGGGATCCATTTATGTACCTGGACCAATTTTCTTTCATCTCCTCTTACTCATATTGCACATTTGGTTAGCCTCGTTCTCTTGGTTACTCAAGTCCCTATCCAAGTAGAAAATAAAGTATTTATGGGTTGGCAATAATTTCTTTGGTTTTGAATTTCATGCTCAGTGATAGTGATGTATTAAAACACCCCTTTGTAAGGATCTTTGTGGTGATGGAACTCTTGTGTATCTTGACTAAGGTGGTGACTACAGGAATCTACACATGCAATAAAATGGCATAGAACTAAATACACACACACACCAGTGCATGTAGAACCAGGGAAATCCAAGTAAGATTGGTGGGTTGTATCAATGCTAACTTCCTGGCTGTGGCATTCTACTCTAGTTCTGTAAGGTGTTACCACTGAAACTGAGTCAAAGTACGTAGGATCTCTCTGTATTGTTTTTTACAATTGCAGATGAATCTATAGTCATTCTAGAAATTACAATTTATAAAACTACAATTAAAAGACAATTAAACTGATTCACTTTGTTATAAAGCAGAAACTAACACACCATTGTAAAGCAATTATACCCCAATAAAGATGTTAAAAAAAACACACACAAAAAAAATACAATTAAACTAAATCTCTCTAAAAAGCCCTTTCTGATTAGTTGACATTGAATAGTTTGCACAATTCTTCAGGACACTTTGGACCCAGCGGGGCAGGAAAGATATTTTAATATGTTTTATGCTCTGACATTAAGCCATTACACCCATGGCGTGGGGTGGTTGTAGTAGAGCGGCTGTCAGGTTTAGGGTCCTGGACATTAACTACTTCTTCTATTCTATAGCAATGTGATTTTGAGCAAGTCTCTTTCCTCTTTGAATCTGTTTCCTCATTTATAGAATACTCTGATCAGATTAGCACAGAGCTCACTCTTCATATACAGAGGCCTTACCTCCCCATCCACCAAACTTCCAATTTACCCCACTCACCATATCCATGGTAGGTATCTCTTTTACTTTCCTTTAAAAACATTCTGGATTTACCTTTTTAAGAAAGGACATTTTGTATTATGGAAAAATGTATGCAAGATGGAATATTTTAATGATTCCTCGACAATAATCAACTCAAGGTCAATCTGGTTTTCTCTATTCCTCCACCTGCTCCCTAGCCAGCACCATATCCCGCCCCCTCCCTCATTTTGAAACAAATCACCGACGTAGTAGTATTTCATCTGTAAATATTTTAGAATGTATATTTGAAAGAAACAATCAGAAAACGTAATCACACCACCATGATCACATCTAAAGCGTTAATAATTCCTTAATATCATTAAATGTTCAGCATGCAGATTTCCCTGATGTCTCATGATTTTTTAAAATAGGCTGTTCAAATCATTATCCAAATGAGGTCACAGCAGATATTTCTATGCATGTTTTTTTCTGCTGATCCAGTAATGCCTCAGAATCTGTCTCAACACAGCACTCCAAACCACGTCACTCCACAGATCAGAGGGGCCACATAGGGGAACTGAATCTAATTTGCTTTCCCTGGACTAGAGTTCTGATAAGTCCACTTAGACCAGTGGTTTCTGATTGATTAAGTCATTACTGAGACGCTGATAAAAAGCTGGTGGTTTCTTTCTCCTAAGATTAATCATTAACATTTTTTCCAAAAATATTTTAAAAAAGTAACATAAATGTAAAAAGTATATTTAAAATTTTTAAATAGATTTTACTTTAAATATATATTTCAAAAATAAAACTCCTATGTTTGATCTCGGCTTCTATGTAAGTGGTTAAGACCAGGGAAGTTGAGGTCCAGTTTACTAGGGTTTGAATCAAATCGTCATCACTTATTTACTCTATTACTTTAGAACACTATTCTAACATCGTTTTTGGAATCCAGAAAGATAACACTAGAAATCCCTGCTTGTTTGAAGGTCTGATTCCTGAAAACCTCAGTCTTTCTGAACAGAGCCACCATCCTGAAAATGACAGGGTTTGGGGGCAGAGGAAAGAACTTATAAGGAAAACAAGTTTTCTAAGGTTAAAGATGGAGCTGCCCTTACCATGAGACCTGCCAGAGCTGCTGGTGAGAGACGCCACAGGAGCATTAGGAAAGAACAGCATCTTGGGGTCATTTTAGAGTGGGGGGCAAATGGGGCTCTAACATCCTCTGAGGGCATCCTTGGGTTGCAGAAGAGCCAGAAAAGGATGTTCTTAGGATGATCCAAGGACACATTAAAAGTGTATCCAAAGACACTGAGAAAGAAAACTGTGTTGTACTTTTTTAAAGTTCTACTTTTTAGAACTAGAGAATAAGGTGTCAGGTACTTCACATAGGATGAAAACACACACATACACAAAATGGGGCAACACTATACTCATTTAGATAAAAAAATATATATGTTCAGAGCGCTTCCAAAACCATTCTGCATTTTTTTTTTTTAGCACTTTCTGGCACTATGCAAGTTGCAGGATCCACACTAGTCATAGAATCTGGTGCTCTGGGGTCTGAAAAGGTAAGGTTTTGGCCCGTATACTGGAGCTTCTGACTCTGTCCTATTAAAAGCCCCGTCTTCTTTAAATGTGGCCAATCAGCATCTTCTGTAGTTTTCCATTTCCACAATCCTCTAGAATGTTGTAGAAATGGAGTCATGCTTAACCCACTGGCAGAGCAAAGTTATGAAAGAAAGAAAGCACCACCAAGCCAGGAAAGGCCAAGAGATTCTTCTGAAGCCAAGAACACAGCTAAGTCACATGGGCCAAAAACTGAATTTGGGTAAATGGGTCCTACTATCTCAGCAGAGGGGGAACACAGAGGAGACTGAGTTTGATTAAGCTAAGACCAAACTCTCTCCTGGACCTGAAGTTCCCCCGGAATCTCGAAAACAGATTGTGTTTGGAAGACAGGGTATCTAAACCAAAAGCTGCCTGAACCAGCCCAGACCAGGGAGCCAGCCAATCTGGACCGGATTATAGTTTTCCTCCCCTTTAATGATGTTTGGGACGCTGGACTGACATAAGGCCTGGTGGGTGGCAATGACAGACGGAGGATGGGAGAGCTTTGGGATTTTTCGTATCGGAGTGAGAAAGAAAACCAACTGTGGCCACCAAAGGTGGTGAGTGAATAGGGCACAATAACATTTTCATAAGGCATCAGACTGACCAGTGTCTGAGTGCTGGGGTGAGCTTTGGGTGTTGTGGTGGGAGAGTTTATTCAGAATTTCCAGAGACCTTTATGAAACCACAGAGTTGGGTACCACTGGTGAAGACCTTTTTAATCTCTGCTTTAATTTATGAAATTTTTTTCACTTTTAAAATTTTTATACAGTTTTTAAAGGTTATTTTCCGTTGATGAATTCTTATTTTGAAATTGTAGCATCTATGACCCCACCTCTCCTACTCATCCTCAAAGTTTTCCCAGCCTTGACATTATACCTAAAGCTCAAACTGCACGCTCATCACTTCTTTCAGGAGAGCAGAGAATTAAAAACAAGAATAGGGAACAATCACCAAAAAGAGCCTCTCTTTTCTCTTTGATTCTTCCTTCTGTTCCAAATCTTCTCTTCGCCTCCACAATGGGTGTCCAATTAATCCACGTTAAATCGTTCTCAGAATTGCTCACATCTTCCCTTAGCTGTGAAGTATTGACTTGTTCCTGCCCTTGAAGTCTGAGAAAGTTTTTTATTTTTATTGCTAGACTAAACCTGTGTATATATATTTTTTTTTATTGGGGTATAGTTGTTTTACGATGTTGTGTTAGTTTCTACTGTACAGCGAAGTGGAGCTCCCTGTGCTATCCAGCAGGTTCTTATTAGTCATCCATTTTATACATATTAATGTATACATGTCAATCCCAATCTCCCAGTTCATCCCACCCTCCCATCCCCCTGCTTTCCCCCCTTGGTGTCCATACGTTTGTTCTCTACATCTGTGTCTCTATTTCTGCCTTGCAAACTGGTTCATCTGTACCATTTTTCTAGATTCCACATATATGCATTAATATATTTGTTTTTCTCTTTCATAGTTCACCCTGTATAACAGAATAAACCTGTGTATATTTTTGAAGAGGTTTTTTTTTCCTTCATAAACTAAATAAACTAAACCGAAAAACCACAGCACAAAACAATTAGAATAGAAAGTATGAAAATTATCCTTAAGTTAGCAGCCTGGCAGCAGATAAGGAGGAACTTCCTAGGGGAAAATAATCCAGAGGGCATACATACACTGTTATTTTATAAACCAGATGGTGCCTTGTGGCGTCAAGAAGCCCCAATTTACTCTGCGGTGGTTGAACTTCTATGAAGTGTATTAGTGACATAAAAAATTTTTTAAAAGTAGATGCAACTTACAGAGTTCTTATTTATGATTAGGTTAGGGAGTGTCTGAAAATGAAAGGATCCAGAACAACATGGGAAGAGTGTGTAAGCAAGATTCACCCACTCACCTGACATATCCCTTCCCTCCCCCTCCATTGCTGAGCCAAACCCTCTAAGCCCCCTCCTCCCTCCACGCTACTTCCCTGATCATCCCACACAGGATGACAAAGCTTTTCCAAACGTGGAATCTGACCCAGGTTGGAAAATTGGCGCCCCTGCTTCCCCGGTGCTTTCCCTGGCTTGAGTTATTTGTACTCCCTGAGCCTGTTGCCTCGTTTGTAAAATAGGACTAATAACGACTCCCTCAATGGGTAATTATAAATGTTAAATTGGAACACAGTACGTGAATAACTAACAGTAGCCATGATTATTTATAGCAATAATAATGCTAAAACAGGTGATTTAGCACCTAATACAAACTCAAGGGTGATATTCAAATAGTTAATAAAAGTCAGGGCATGGGCACCATCCCATCAGAGCAAAGAGCTGCCCTGATCCCAGAGGGAGCAGAGATCACTGCTGTGCCCAGTGTTAACTCCTCAGTTGCTGGATTGTCAGGCAAGGGAGTGGGTGTCCTAAGGGAAGGTTGGTTTGAAGGGATCTGAGTAGCAGGTGGAGAACTCAGGAAGCTTAGAGCACTAATTATATACCACCCAAAGAAGAAGTACTAAACTATTTTAATTGCACGTACCCCTGTAGTGGGGAAAATATCAACTGTTAACCCTGCATAGAATGCCTTGTACTATTACTTACCATGTTATTAATCTGCACAGGACTTATGTTCTCTGATAGATTACAAGCTAACAATAGAGTGTTGAAACTAAATTCTGTGCTTTTATTTAATTGAAGTATAGTTGATTTACAATATCGTGTATGTTTCAGGTATACAGCACAGTGATTCCGTTTTTTATATATATAGTTTAGTTCCTTGTGCTATACAGAGGTCCTTGTTGGTAAATCTTGTGTTTTGACTCTCCGAATAAAAAAGTCAACTCTCAGGCTTCCCTGGTGGCACAGTGGTTGAGAATCTGCCTGCTAATGCAGGGGACACGGGTTCGAGCCCTGGTCTAGGAAGATCCCACATGCCGTGGAGCAACTAAGCCCGTGAGCCACAACTACTGAGCCTGCGCGTCTGGAGTCTGTGATCTGCAACAACAGAGGCCACGACACTGAGAGGCCCATGCACCGCGATGAAGAGTGGCCCCCGCTTGCCACAACTAGAGAAAGCCCTTGCACAGAAACGAAAACCCAACACAGCCAAAAATAAATAAATTAATAAAATAGGCGAACTTGTTTACAAAGCAAAGTATTTTTAAAAAAAAAGGCAACTCTCAGAGGTGTTCAAGAAACATTTACCATTTGGTTGTTACATAGAAGACTCTACTGCGTGTTATTTCTATGTATCACTCATATCTTGACTACTTTTTAAAAGGAATTTATGGTGCTTTAACACACAGGACAATGGATGATTTGGAATTACATTAGGTCAACGGCAGTAACACAAGATCCTAGTAATAAAATGTGGTGAACCAAGTTGTGGTCTGTCTACAACAGAGCCTAGAGCTTTGCAACAACCAAAGCAAAAAGAGAAACTGATTTGTTGCACAGATTCAATTATTTAAGTTAAGGAAGCACATAAGCACAGCAGTATGTCCATCTAAGAGGAAATCGTTATCTTGGTAATTATCGGAGAGACACCGAGCAACACTGTGGGCATTGTTTCAAGAGCTGGCCTTCCTCTCCCTTGCATCTTTGCTCCTGAGCCCCTGACCCTCATCATCTATCTCTACCTCCCAGCTGTTCCAGAAGTCTTGTTGTCATCTCATCACTCCATGGCCTCCCATCCCCTGGAGTCTTTGCAGAAGTATCCCCTCTGCCTGGAATTCTCTTTCTTCAGTTTCTTCCTTCATCAAATTCACCCCCTCTTTGACACCTGTCCCCATCAGGCTGGCTCTGTGACACCCCCCATGCCACCCACTAACTAGGTCACCTGTATCCATTGCAGCTCAATGATCAGTTCAGGGAATTTATACCTTCTGCCTTCTACCCACAATTTCAAGTCTTTATGCTCTATCTGGTTTCAGGTTCAGGTACCTGGATTCTCTCTGACTTTTAGATGAAAAATTCACATAAACAGTTGGCTGGCTTTTGGTTTTTCTTCTCCCTGAGAAGGTAGACTTTTGGATCTCTCTTCTTTGTAACACATACTACAGTTCCAGGAGGGCATCAGCTTACCTTTGTGTGCATCAGAGAGAGTTGCCCAGAGAGACGAGCCAATGTGAAATGAAAACCTTATGGTTGCACGGTTCCGTGTCCTTTCCTTCCAGCGGGCAGCACCTCCCGCCAGCGCACACGGCCAAGCGAGTGGAGTGCAGCAGGAGTGCTGTGTGCATGGCAAAAACTTCACATCCCTAAGGTCCCACATCCCAGATTCCTGGGGCAACTCCTCAGCCTAGGCTCACAATGGGAAGCGGTCCATACAAAGCCATCCCTAGCTCCTCCAGGAGATATCTATTTCCTTTGAGTCTAGCTAATGTTCTGTAAGGCATAAAACTTCATAATGTGAAATCTGCTTGCGTGTCTGACTCCCAGGATTATGAGGCCTGGGTCATTTGTATATTTCTAGCACCTTTCGTTTACTTATCACTGCTCCAAAATTTTATTTTCAACAAATCAACGAATGAATATATAGCAGAAAGTTTTAATGGATCCCCACCATTTTCTTGATTAACTCCATTTCACTACCAACAGTCAACAGAACTGCAGTTATGTTTAAAGTCTTTCCGTTCACCAGGCAAAATGTTAGATTGGGAAGCTCTAGACAGACTTTTTGAGGAGAAGCTGGAGTCAAGTCTAGACAGGATATCCAGCTGATTGTTGGGTCAAAATTTTGCCAAAAGAGAGAGAATGTCTCTTTCTTAGCAAGTTAATTAGAAATAAATCATTGTGTAAGTTTGGGGTATACCACTTAGGGAAGGATTTTTAAATTCTGGGTTAAATTTTCTTCCCCTTTCGGTGACTTACGCTATGTCTCTACTGCTTTATAACACTGCAGTGCTATAAGTCCAGAAAAATTGCTCACTCTGGGCCATGGTTTGAACAGGAGTGATGCTCAACTCTGCAAATATGGGATGACTCAATACCTAGGCCCAGACCCTTTCAGTGAAATGTATTTCTCATAAAAAGTATTACTTGATGACTTTTCTCAGCTTTATCCACTGAGGGAAAAGGGAACGTGAGTCTTGCAGATTGCCTAGATAAGGTACATTTCAATCTATTATCTATCTAAAGGCTTCTCCCAGAAGGTAGCCGGACTTGGGCGTTTTGAACTGTGAAGGCCACTACACGTCCAGAGAGCTCTTTCCACTGGTTCAATCCTTCATCCCAGTTTTTTGAAACAGATCAAAAGAATGCAAAGTTAGTGGGAGCATTATTATTTGTAATCTTCACATCTTCCCATCTTCATCCTTGGGAGTGGTAAATAGAGAAGAGATAATAATAAGAATAAACAGTAACACCTATAGAAAAATTTTCATTTGAGGTGAGAGTATAGGTGAGCCTAGACGTTTCTCATTAGTTAAAACACAGTGTGTTGCACATAGTAGGAAACCTATATGTGAAAGAATGAATCAGATGGGCTATAATCGAGCAGTACTGAACTGTGATGATCACATCATGGAAACCAATAGCCAGCCTTAGATAAGAAGCCCATGAAAATTAAACTCTGTTTTAGGTCTATGATGAATATACATCAGCAAGCAAACCCCTCCATCACCCTGACATTGCTGAGTCTTACGACTCCTGGGTTCAAGAGCCTCCAGGTCCAGATCAGCCTTCTGATGAGCTCTCGGGCTTCTCATTGGTGGAATTATACAGAAGGAGAAATCATAAAAATGATAATAAAACCCACCCTTGAATTCCTAGTATGCACCTGTCCCTGCATAACCCTGAAATACAGGTTTTGTGTAACTGCTTTTATATGTGAGTCTTAATTCAGGGAGCTGGGGCTGAATCTTAATTTGGACGTACGCACATCTTAAACACAAAACCTGTGCCCTCTGTATTTGCACCAGCCATGGAGACGCTCCTTTGAAGGAGTCAGATTAGGATTGGGAGAAATAAACCCAGAGTCTGTGATTCAGGTGACTGAATCACCGTTCTACTGATATTAACTAAAATCACCGTGACCAGCTCACCCTTACAAGTTACATTGGCCAGTCAGTGAACAACGTGACCACCATCACAACAAAAAACCCTGACTCCTTAAAATGCTAAATGAGAGGAAATTAGTCTCCCAAAACACAGATCTCTTGTGAACAAATAGCGTTAAAGCTCATAAGGAAGATTGTCAAATTAGACTACTTGTCTTTAGTTATCTTTACTCAACCAAGGAAAAGCTTTTTTATGGGGTCTTATGTTCCATAGAGTCCTGAGAATTGAAACAAAATGCAATTATTTATCTTTGAAATTGAATCATTCTATTGCTGCCAATTACCCAACATCACTTGCGTAGGACAGGTCTAGACAACTATGACTCATCAATTTTCTCATGAAGGTGAGAAGTGATAAAGAATCTGCTGACTGTAAAGTGAATTGGCTTCTACTACTGGTGAACTTGGAATTTGATGTGGCTGGGTCGGCAGGAGAGGGACTTTGATGGTATCACACTGTAAGCTCTGAAGACAGAACAATCAGATCAGGAGGGTATCAACTGGCAAAATTTATAGATGGTATGTAGTACCCAGTGGATACTCATATTCATTGCTGCTAAATGAAGAGCAAATAGGAAGTCTGATGAAAAACATTATAAGATATAGTAAATTAATTTTAAACCAGAATGAGTCCAGGTTTCCTACCATGGACAACTGGGTGAATATTGCCATTAAGCCTAGATGATATAGAGCAGTCATTAATAGTGAAATGAATAAAACAAAATAAACTAAAAATCTACTCTATATAACAGAGGAAAACAAGATGAGGCACACACAGTAAAAGCATGGAAACATATCAATAAGGTCTTGATCTAAATCAGATGTAACTAAAATAACTGTACCATGAGTAAATGATTAATCTGTTTTAATGCCTCAGGTATTTCTTTAGGCTAATGTGAAGAAGGTTCTTATTCTTCAGCAGATGCCATGCTGAACCATGTGCAAGGTTGATGACCTTTCATGCAAAGCAGACCAATCAGCTTGCCTTCCGCAGTTGGCCGATACCACTTCCAGGAAACCACATTTGTAACTCTTGGTTCTCCTACCATCACCTCAGGTTGCAATTTGGAGCTAAAATCTTTTGGAATCCATTTATATCCTTTTTTTTTTTTTTTTTTTTTTTTTTTTGTGGTCCGCGGGCCTCTCACTGTTGTGGCCTCTCCCGTTGCGGAGCACAGGCTCCGGACGCGCAGGCTCAGTGGCCGTGGCTCACGGGCCCAGCCGCTCCGTGGCATGTGGGATCTTCCCGGACCGGGGCACGAACCCGTGTCCCCTGCATCGGCAGGCAGACTCTCAACCACTGCGCCACCAGGGAAGCCCCATTTATATCCTTTGACATTACCTTGTAAGATTGTTTGACAGATACCATGTTATGATTTTGTCAAGGAGAGCATCTATGACTTTAATCAATCAAAACCGTAAGTCCATAAGCATTAGGATTGGAAAAACCATAAATGTTCTTTGAACTTCTGTGTGTCTAGTCTTGAAAGGTATTAATCTTTCTAAGCCTCAAAATATTTATTTTCAGTGCCACATATTTTAATATATAGACCATTTCCTCTTTTTAAAATGTTCTCTGGGCTTCCCTGGTGGCGCAGTGGTTGAGAGTCCGCGTGCCGATGCAGGGGACACGGGTTCGTGCCCCGGTCCGGGAAGATCCCACATGCCGCGGAGCGGCTGGGCCTGTGAGCCATGGCCGCTGAACCTGCGCGTCTGGAGCCTGTGCTCCGCAACGGGAGAGGCCACAACAGTGAGAGGCCCACGTATCGCAAAAAAAAAAAAAAAAAATGTTCTCTGTTGGATTTTTCCCATTAAACCCTAAGCTCTATCACCATCCCTGCTCTCTCTCTAGAATTCCTTAAAGAATGGAACTGACAAGTAAGTTGAGGAACCCCTACCATCTACAGCTTTATTTCTTTTAACTTTAAAAAAAATTTTGGCTGCACCGCACGGCATGTGGGATCTTAGTTCCCCCACCAGGGATCAAACCCACACCCCCTGAATTGGAAGGTGACGTCTTAACCACTGGACCGCCGGGGAAATCTCTATAGTTTATTGTCAAGGAAAGAACACTGTTCAGAGAAACGGGAAAGATTTTCAATGGTGTGTTTCAGGAAAAGCCATCAAAGGAAGGAAAAGGGTAAAGTGAGGAGAAAGCATAAAGGTACAAGGAGTTGCTGACTGAAGCATGAACCTTGAAGAGCAGCGGGAAAAAGTTATCATATGTTCATTTTGAGGCTCATTATATCATAAGTTTAGCAGGGAAAAGTGTAACTTTGAAAGGAATTTCATAAAAGGGAGCTTTTAAAAAGGATTGTAAAATGCTGATGAAAAGGAATTTGGAAGAAAGTCTTGGGTACCAATCGTTTCTTCTAAGATAAGAGGAGGAAGTTTGTATAATCATCTTGCAAAGATCTTCATGGTAAAAAGTGTCCCCAGGGAACTTCATAGATCGGAAATGGGTAAAACATGACTAGTGTGCTTTTCTGCTTTTAAATGTGTAGATTTAAAGCAATGTTGGTTTTACACAAGACAGTTGCCCTAGGCAATTCTTGAGACTGTGCCTCTGTGGTAAATATCAATGGTAGATAAAAGCAATTATCGGGAAAATCATGCGTCTTGTATTAATAGAACATAAACCTTTAGGGCAAGACTTTGTAGACTCAAAGCATGTAGGCATTGCCTTGTCCCAGGGTGGTTTAGAAGGAACCAAAAGACTTCATCTGCCCCCAAGTATCTCCCTTACTTTGGAATAAAACCCCTTGAGGATCACTCTTTTTAATCAAAATATATTTAGAAAGACATGCTAGAATGTACATCTGCTACTCAGAAGGGAAATGCAACAATACAAAATTACCTGTTAGTGCCTTAACTTCACCTAATAAAAACACTAGGTAGCCTGGAAACCTGGGTGCAGAATTCAGAGAGCCTAGTACCAAGACAGAGCCATTTTACAGAGGAAGGATATTTTAAAATTTACAGACCTGAGGGATCTTCTCAGAGAGGAGAATGCTTGGATTCTGTACCTCACGCAGATGGGGCTTCATTAGGGCCCAGAGCATCTCGGGAGAAGAGCCTAGTAGAGCAGCGTGGGTGATAAATACAAATATTGTCTTTTTAATCATCTTTTCCAGGGTAGTCCCTGCAAGCTTTCTAGAAACTTATTCTAACTCTTCACTATAAAACAACTTTTGAAATAATTTGTCTTAGTCCTCACCCAAATGTACCCACTACTGAAGTATCATAAAGACCTTGAAGTAGACCTAGTAATTAGACACTGTAGTGTAGTGAGGAGATTTAACCCATCTTTGGGATCTGAAATTCAGGTGGACCTAGGAAGTCAAGACTTGAGTGGTTCACTTCCTCCATCACCCTCCCTCTCCTAGACACATATTCACACAAAAAGGAATAACAAAAAACTAAAAAGAAACGGTCATCCAGTGGCCAATGATCTTAATGGCCCCGTTGGATCCATAGGGGAACAACTCTATAATGGAATGCCAAGGTATGCTCTAACCAGGAATTCAAATTTCAAATTAGAAATGATGATAAGAAGCAAAACATGGGCCTTTCCTATGTTGAGGACTTCAGTGAGTGCTGCCTGGTACTTGGGTCCACTTCCTCGAGAAACCAAGGAACTGCTTTTTCTCCTTGGTTCTGCCTTGAAGAGTCTTCTCATTTTCTTCTTTTCAGTGAAAAAAATAACCAACGTCTTCTCCATATGTGCCCCTGAGCACTGTGTTTGGGGAAAGGTGGTGTGACCTTCCAAAGACAAATCTGGCAGGCAGCAAGCCAGGGGACTGGGAATGTGTGCCCACCATTGGTAAAGCTCAGTGTGGGAATACTCTGGCTAGAACTTTTATGGGTTCCCCAGTATTCCCTGACGCTTGTCTCCAGCAGTGGTGGATGGGAGCAATGACTGCAATTCAAGACTTGTGACAAACCCTTAATTTAAACATTTAAACAAGGATGCAGTTGGTGTAGCCTGAGCTTTGACCGTTACGTATTACTTTAGTGTGATTTAGTAGAGATTTTTCTAGTACGGTAACTGCAATGCAGACATCCTTGGTTGGATTTGACATTTTCTCTTTGGAGACTGTTAACTCTGACATGGTTCCTTAGTAACCAGCCAAGTTCACTGGTAGCACGATGGTTACCTGTATTAGATTCCCTGGAGGAAGAGGACAGAATAATCAGGAGTGTGGCTGAGGTCAATCCTTCCCTGACTATGCCTTGATTGGGAGGCAATTTACCTTATATTCTTTCATCAGTATTGAAGTAAACATAAGTGCAAATCTATCCCCAACTCCCCATCGACATGTAACACTTTCTATTCCTCCCGATGCATTATTTAAAAACATACAGACATATAGTTTCATTTCAGATAACTTACCAAAAATTAAAAATTGTGTGTCTTTGGAGGGCCTGCTGTGGAATGAAACTTGTTAGAAGTGAATCTATTTATTTTATTTAACTTTGTTGGAAGCTCCGTAACCCCATTGTGAGAGCACCTAACTCTTAGAAGAGATGCTGAGCAGGAAAGGAGAATGTGGATTTTTAATCTTATTTATTCCCCTCCCTTCCCTTCTGTTGTTGAATTCTGTTTGTACTGCAGAGATCGAGCTCTCAGTTCAAGTACGTTCTCATTAATAAAATAGAGGTGGGTGAGTCTTCTAAATCCCTGCACATATTCCCTTCAGATAAAAGCCAGTCCACTTACTAAATAGTCATTTGTTTTCTTGTTGGCACTCCCTCAGCAAAGGACGCTTCACAGCAGGGTGAGCTGTGGAGTAAATGTCAGAGGAAGTGGGACGATGTCGAGGGGATAGCTCCCTTGAACTTATTGGTTAGTTTTAAACTGATCAAAGCTATAGCAAACAATTCCATCATTAGTCTTAAGGGGGGAAAAAAAGATGGTGACAAACAGCAGGAGATGGTTTAAAAAATACCAACACCTGTCAAAATGTCTCCCTTTTTATCATTAAAGTGTGATGGTTTGAAGGAAGTATGAGAACCTTCTCCAATTTAGCAGAGCTGATCCATTTTTATTTTTTAAAGGAAACTTTCATCCTTGGTCTAACCTGATAGAATGATGCGACGGCTAATATACATCGTTTTTACCCCTTGACACCATTTATCATGCAACAAACTGGGCCTTCCTATCAGTTGTTTTTAAATTTCTTCCTCTGCGTTGCCACTGGTTTTTGGCACCTCCATTTAGCCATAGTTCAAATTTTTTTAAAAAAAAGTAAAATAAAAGATCCTTCTTCCTACCTTGGTATAAAGATGAACCAATCAATCATTCAAGGAGTACCCTGCTCACATCCAATGATACAATTTTGGATGTTGATAATCTACTTTTGATGCTAATTAATTACAAGTAATCATAAAAACAAATTAAAACCACCATACTTATTGCAGGTTTTCTTGTGCTTCTGAAATAATGCATTTTTATGCATCTGTTTACTTGCTTTGTAAAAAAATGTAATAATCTATATTCATAGAAAAGCAACTTTAGTGCTCTGCGTCAAAGCTGTAAACTGTTATTGGTTATTTGGGGTTTTTTTTTCCCTAAGATATTAAAATGGAAGAATGAAAGTGAGCCATATCAAGTGAAAGAGATTAATGCATTGCAGAACTAACTTAAAAGCAGAAATTGAGGATTTTTGAAATTTCTGTTTGTTGTTTATTTCTCTTTTTAAGGGACAAAAGTATTATTTTGCTCCTGAAAATTAGTAGGGGGGTGGAGTACCAGCTTTGGCTTGCAGGCCTAGAAAAGACATAAATCTCTAAGAGACTCGTCTACATTTTCCCTGTAGGGGGAGGGAGGGGGGTGGTGGTGAATCTCTGGGTCCTGTTTGCTCCAACAAAGAGGCCTTTTCACCCCATTGGAGAAGTGTGGTGAATGGAACCACAGTGCGGCCTCAGTAGAATTATTATTTGTGCTCCGATTCCTCATCTGACTTCCCCTCCTTCTCCTACCTCCCTAAAAGCTCCTCGGGAGACAGCAGAGAGTAGTGGAAAAATGATGGCTAGGAGTCATCTGGGGTTCTGGTGTGGACTCCTGCCACCTACCTCATTGGATGCAACCCAAATGCAGTGAAATAACACACTACTTGGGAATGCTTTGCAAGCTACCATACCCGTCCCCCTCCTCTTCCTCGGCACCGTCATCATCACCATCATCATCACCATCACCACTATAAAGGCCAATATGCACTGAGTGTTAAAGACAAGTACCTTTACGGTAGTGTCTCACTTAATCATCCCCACACCTCTGCAAGGGCGGATTCTATCTCCTGCAACTTGGCAGGGATCTGTCCTCTCAAGGATGAACAATCTCGGGCAAGAGAATTTCAGGTCCCTGTTTTGCAGCATTCATCCCCCACGGCCTCCTATGGGATTCCTTTACACAACGTGCTTGTGGTTTATAAAGCTTTGCACACCCATTAGGGGGGAGTTTAGTGGGCAGAATTCTTGTTCCATGGGGTTGTGGAACATCCTTCAAAGATTTTCACTCTTGGTCAACTCAGCAGCCATTCCCTGCTTCTCTTCCCCAAATACCCACTGAATGCCCCCCTTCTCATTTTTTGGATATCTGCTCCCCTTGGGAGGTCCAGTTTACATTTGGAGATGGTATCAGGTGAAGGTGAGACTTGTCAAGGAAGATAGTTGAATTTCTTACGACTATGTCGAGGTAGCGTAACCCAATAGCCACTTCCAAGGTAAACCCAGGGTCATGATAATTTCTGTACACACACAGTATGCAGCCCCCAACCCAAACCAGATCCTATCTCAAGACATGTGTTATGTGTTAAGCTCTGGGGAAAGCCTAGTTTGACCCTGAAGAGGTCTCTGGAACCTGGTCATTTGATTTGTAAATCTTGGGACTATCACAAAGCTGTTAGAAGTCAGCCAGCCTTGGGAGCTTTAATTTATATTATCCATGTATTAGGTTACCGAAGCCTCAGTTGTCAATTTCCAGCCATGCTTTAAAAAAATTATTGTCATTTAGAATTTTAATTCATTTTCACAAAAATACATTTGGTTTATCAATGTAAGTAATTTGCATTTATGAATGTTTTGTTTGCCTTTTTTTTTAAAGCTGTGGTTTTTCTTTTTTTTATTTTTTTGAAGATGTTGGGGGTAGGAGTTTATTAATTAATTTATTTATTTTTGCTGTGTTGGTTCCTCGTTTCTGTGCGAGGGCTTTCTCTAGTTGCGGCAAGTGGGGGCCACTCTTCATCACGGTGCGTGGGCCTCTCACTATCGCGGCCTCTCTTGTTGTGGAGCACAGGCTCCAGACACACAGGCTCAGTAGTTGTGGCTCACGGGCCCAGTTGCTCCGCGGCATGTGGGATCTTCCCAGACCAGGGCTCGAACCCGTGTCCCGTGCATTAGCAGGCAGATTCTCAACCACTGTGCCACCAGGCAAGTCCTGCCATTTTTTAGTCCAAGAAAATCCTAAGGAAGAACGTGTCGGAGCTTGTCATTAGCCCTATTTCTAGACCTGTAGAAATACCACGAAGTCATAGACACTGGGAGGCAACGTGGCAGAGAGCTTTGCAGGCAGGCACACCTGGTCCAACCTGGCTGCTTCACACGCATGACCTAAGGTAATATCATCACTACAGACTTGGGCTTCTTTATATGGAATGAGGGGGATTAAAAAGCCTACTGCAATTCCCATGAAGTTTAAACGAGGGAACGTTAAAAGTGTGAGCAGAATGTCTGGTGCAGAATTGGCACATGATAAATGTTCCTTCCCGCTTCTTCCGCCCCCTGACTTTCAGAACATGGAGCAAAAAGAAGGAAGTATTCTCTGTTCTTATAAGTCATCTTTGAATTAGTCCCCATCATTCTTTTATTCCAGCCACAACTTGCTTTTCTCCCTTCTCTTCCTTCTTCCTCTTCGCCCTGTGCTTCCCAAAGGGAAGGAAGCAAGTCAGGCCCAAAAGGTCCCCTCTGATGGTGGAGTCTCCACCAATGCTGACCCTCAGGTGTCTACTGGACCCTACTCTCCTCTCCTTGCGCCATCTTAACCTCTCATACGCACCCTGCTTGTCTTGTGCACTAACCACCTGCAAGTCCAATAACCTCTTTTCTGCTTCCAGTGGAGCCAAAAGGAATGGAGGAGCAAATGTTGGTAGGAGGGTGTTGTACCTTCTCTTAAGACCTGCCACTGGCCTGGGCTCCTGGAAGCAAGGAAGTGTCGCTTTGACAACGGGATAGCTTCTAGCTGGGCTCAGTTTCCTGGTTTGGCATTTTGGAGGCTCCTGCGTCGCCATCTTTAGGGTAGGAGGTGTGCCGAAAAACAGTTTGCAGCCACCCTAATGATCCAGCCACATCTCATTTCAAGCCAGGAACAGAGGAGTGCTGAGCAGGGAGGATGCTTTGGGCTCCTCCCTCTAACGATGTTTCACACATTTTAGATTTAATAATGCCCTAAAGGCGATGTACCCAGTGCCTAACTCTCTTGATCATCAAACGCATATTGTATGGGAAATTTAATCCACCAGGTCTCATTTATTGAGACCTGTTAATCCATTACCGTAATATTTTAAGAATTCCCTGCCATTAATTTTTTAAAAATCACACAGAGTTTCTAAATGTTTCAATTGTCTCAAGTGTCTGGAAAATGAATCTATGCCTAACGATTGGCAAGACAACCCCTCGGTCCCAGAGCAGAGCAGATAGCAGAAGAACCCATCCAATTCCACTGCCTACTTTCTCCACATCCCCACAACCAACACACCCATACAAACACATTTACTAGATAGAGTCACGTCCTGGTTTGGAATCATTCTCACAGGGGACTGACCAGTCAAGGGAAAATCCTCAGTGTACTGTAAGTAGCCATCAAGAGGCAGGAGAATCACAGTAAATGTTTGAACATACGTGCAATGTTTTTCCACTTATAGGAAGTTTTTTCTTATATAACATCTCAATTAATATTTAAAGTAGTTTGTGAAGGCATGTATTATTATCCCAATTTCGCTGAGGAGGAAACTGAGATTTAGAGAGGAGACCCAATGTTCCCAGTAGGAAGTTGTCAGAAGTTGAATGTGGTCTCCTCGGACTCCAAATCCTGCATTTGACCATGGCACTAAGCATGTGCCTTCAGTCATCAAAAGATGACATAGCCCAAGTGTACGAGACAGACATTGAAGGTTTTGCTTAAAGTGGGAAGGGAGCAACTCCAATATGCTTTCTAGTCTAACAAAGACTCAGGAACTAGCACCATACAAAACTGTGACATTTACATTTGGAGTGTATTCTCCTTTCTCTAGGCTAATTCACCTCCTACTTGTTTTTCCCCCTCCTTTTTTTTTTTTTTTTTGCGGTACGCGGGCCTCTCACTGTTGCGGCCTCTCCTGTTGCGGAGCACAGGCTCCGGATGCGCAGGCTCAGCGGCCATGGCTCACGGGTCCAGCCGCTCCGCTGCACGTGGGATCCTCCTGGACCGGGGCATGAACCCGTGTCCCCTGCATCGGCAGGCGGACTCCCAACCACTGCGCCACCAGGGAAGCCCTCCCCCTCCTTCTTTATCCCCATTGCAGGTAACCAGATAAAGAGCATGAACGGGGCGGGAAAGAAAAGCAGATCCTCAGTCCTGAAATTCCATCACTTCTACAACACTCCAGGGCATTTTCCTGTACCCTGCAAGAGACTGCCTGATATTCTCGCTCCAAGAATAAAGAGCACAAACCCCTATAAATGCGGAATATCTATACAATCCAAGCAACTTCATAAAGAAGAATCAAAATAAAACCAAATCATGGTTTCATAGGTGACATGGCCTTGGCTAATGACTTATACGTTTGTTAAACAGGTGAATGCCAGCACTTGTTTAAGGTTGCTTAGCTGCTCCAAAACAGCCAAAGGGCCTCCACGCCAGACCCTCGAAAGAAACATAATCTTCTAGAGAATTCTCTCTCCAAATGGAGAGCAGGTTGTAGAGATGACAACAGTACACAAGTCAATGAAGTAGGCTTAGGCCTAGAGGATAAAAATCACAGTCTGACTATTCTGTTATCAGAGCATGACCCACCCAAGGACTCCCCTGGAATAGCTCAGGCTCATTGGGAGTTCTTTTGACCCAGTCTAGAAGAGAAAGAGTGAGACAGATGGAGAAAGGAGAAAGAAGGAAAGAAGGATGTATCTGGCTATAAGGAGAGTCACAAAACTAAAAAACACACAAAAACCAGAACAGGAACTGCAAACCTTCCAAAGGGGAGGCCATTATTCAGATGTGGTGAAATGGTGACATTTGCTCATCCTGAGCTTGAAACTTAGATGAACAAGAAAGGCTGACAGGTGAGACTGATGAAAATGAAGCTGGAATGACAGATGCCAGGGTTTGATTTTGTTTCATTTTGGACAGGGTGTGAGTAAAATTTCCACACCAAAGGAATCTGGGGGAGAATTGATCAAACGGCCAGGATCTAGGCAGAAATGCAGAGACAGGATTTGAGTTGAGGGCTCCACTATGGCATAAGCAGGCGGAGCCACGGCAACAGCAAAGCTTAGAAAGGAGACAATCGGATCCCACAGTGGAAGTGAGTGGACTCACTGACACTTGTGTTGTATGTCCGGGTTCTTCTTGGTGGTGATGGTGGTTTAATTAGAGCAGATTTTTGGAAGAGGAAATCTAGGACTTCTTGGAAAACCCCAACTAGGGGATGGTTTCCTGGTCTTACAAGATATCCTAATATAACCCATGTTCTAAGCCCAAGTTATAAAACAGTAAAGTGAAAAGCCATTTGTCTCATTCATTCATTTACTCACTGTTTTTTTCTTTAGACAGGATACTTATTGTCAAATAAGTATCTCATGCCAGGTACCATGCTAGATTCTGGGAATGCACATGCAAGGAACAAATGGTATCTGCCCTCTGAGAGAGAGAAAGCCATGGATTCAGACAATTAGAAAATATTGTGATAAATGATAGAAGAAATAGCTGAGCACTAAATAGATAGTAGGGGCGTGAAAAAGCCTGGAGGATCTGGAAAGGGATATGACTTTTTTATCCAAAAGGGAAAATAAGAAGACGTTTCAGGGACATTTAGTAAATATTTGCTGGGCAATGCAATAACCTTTTTTTTTAAATTAATGTTTAATTGAGGTGTGAGGTAGTTACAGTAAATTTCACAAATCGTGTTCAGCTAAACTTTTATGTGCATATACCTGTGTCATCACCACTCAGATCAAGATATGGAATATTTCCACACCCCAGAGCACTTCCTCATGTTCTCAGTCAATACCCTCCCCCAAGAAGTAACCACTGCTCTGACCACCATCACCTTAGGTTACTTTTGGTGGACTTGAACCTCACAGAAATGGAATCATACAGTATATGTTCTTTCTGTCTGTCTTTCTCCACTCATCAACTCAATGAGATTCCTCCAGATTATGCAAATATCTTTCTACTAAAACGAGGTAGCAGTGGAAGTTGTTCCTGGATTTTAGGATTTTCTTAAGGGGAGATAATTGGCTGAGAAAAGGGAAACAGATGGTGGAGTGGAAAAAAACATAAAAGTTTAGATTCAGTGGGGGTGGGTTTCGGTTTTGAAGAGGCTAGCTGTGTATCTTGAGGATATCAGTCTCTGAACTTCAGTTTTCTTCTCTGCAAAATGATAATAACACCACCACTTACTTCATGGAGCTGTTAATATAATGTATGTGAAAAATCACTTTTAAATTCAGAAGTGTGACACAAATAGACTTTTTAAACTATTTTTATTAGTTTATTGTTTGTGGACAAATTGATGTATATGTATGTTTATGAATGGCTAAAGATATGCAAAAGAATTTTCTATTATGCCTTTTATAAGTAGGCTCTTAGTAATCGGTTGAGTTTTATTACTCAAATGCAATTCAATTAACATTCAACAATTGCCTTGTTAAATTTAAAATCTTATTCTAGTTGCATGTAATATGAAGCTAAAACATGGGTTGGTGTTCTAAGTCTTGAGATCTGGTTGCCAAATCAAACAATACTCTGAATTTACCAGACTTGCTGACACCTGTAATCACGCACATTAAAAAGGACACTACCTCAAGCATCTATTTCCTTCTGTTACAAGCCTTGCATCGTAAAACAGCAAAAGCAAACATTCCACAGAAGGAAGGAAAGGTTTTAGATGTCTTCTTAGCTTTTTTTCCCCTCAATTTCCAGTTTGTGACCACAAAGGGAAACTGCAGAGATGAACGTCTGTTGAAATAAGAAGTGATAGGAGATGGCTAGAACTGAAAAGTTTCAATCTGAGTCAAGTGAGAGTAAGTAAAGCTTTGAGACTGACTTTTTAACAACTTGAATTAATTGGTAAGTACCTTACTTGCTCTTCAGCGAGATTATGAGTTCAAAATTAGAAAATGGATTCTTTCAAATTCTCCACCAACTGTTGTAAATTTTCTTGCTGATGGGAAAGAGGGGGAATTCATTTTCTCAATGGCTACGTTGCCAGCCATCATCTGGAGCGTTCTGTCTATAAACATGAAACCAGAACCGTTGGCGGGAGACGACATTAACCAATCCCCTACCAGGCTGTAAGGAATACCACATCCTCCACCTGGCACCATTAATAATCCTATTCAATGAACCCTTTATTATTAATATTACTGGTATAAAAAATGACCCCACACTTACAGGTGTAACTTAATGAGGCACATGTTGTGGCCAGATGTCTCCAAGGCTGACTCCACCACCACAGGACACATCTTTGTGCAAGTTTCATAAAAAGAAACCATCTGAAAGCATTCATTCCAAGAGCGTATTCATCATGTAGCATGGTCAGTTCAGGACTGACGCGCTTCTACTTAAGTTTAAACAGATGGAAAGAACCTGGAAATTATATTCAACGTACCTTTTTTTTAAAAGTAATTATCTGATTAAAACTGCCAAATACATTTTCTTCTTTTCACTTCCTTCATGAAAATGTGGAGGAATTGGCAGGGCTGTCACTGCCTCGAGTTAGGAGGGATGCCTGCTATTCAACTGGCCTCCACCTGCTGCCTGTTAGAGACCGAGTTTTGTGATTGTGTTTCTTTTTTCCTTGTCCGCATTTGCTAAAATGTAGAACATATTTTTGTCAAAACTCAAGGGGCAGTCAGAAGTCGACTGAAATAAGAAGAGTAGCACCTAATTATGACGATGTTTAAACTTGCTGGTCAGGGTCTTCCAGAAAAAAGTAAGGTGTCCTATGGGCATGGAGCTTCTTGCGTGTCCCTACATAGGAGACAGACCTGCTTTCTGCCGACAGCTAATAGCATGCATGCCCTTGTGTCAACTAGCATTTGCAGGGGACACATCTAGTGTACAGATCTGTTGAGTTTCTAACTCTCACTAACCCTTCTGCAGTGGATTCAAGGTCAGTGTAAATGGTGGCTTAGATGAAACCACTGTTGGCTAAACTAGATAGAATTTTAGCTAGTTTTTGAAGGAGAAAGCATCATGTAGAGAAGGAGGGGAATAGCCTAAGGAAAGGTAAGGAGAAGGTCATGGCCATGAAGGACCAGACGCGTGGATGCCTTCTTTAGGCTAGCATAGGGGTGCTCTGGGCAGGCTTTTAATTTGGCACTCCTCCAAGCTGCTGTTCTCTAAATTTATTCAGAAAAAAAAAAACGTCAGAAGTTACATGAAGGGAAGGGCAGAGAATAAGGAGGTGTGTGGTAGCATCAAAGATCTTCGTTCTCAAATTAATTCAGCTTTGGCTCCAAACACATATACCTCACTCAACACAATGAGAACCCTGATTTTAAGATGATCTGATCTTGTTTCAAGGTTATTTTAGGACCATCTGTTGAGCCTCAAGCATGTCTCATGGGGGAAGGGTGTGTCTTCTGCTACTCCAAGCAGCTTGTCAAAGAATGCCTTCCCTCCACATGTAGGAGGCTCCCTGAGAAGACTTTTAGAAATAAAATTGGTTCCATCGCACTACATTTATAGTGTCGTTGGAATACTGCTGGGGATATTCTAGTGTTGGTAAAATATCCCTAAGAATATTTTAATACATTTATACAGTGATGTACCATATAGTTACTTGTGTGGTCCAGTCCTCAATCCAACTCTGTGAGCTTGACATGTCTGGGCAACAATGAGATGAGCAGAACTAATTAACTAGTTCAATCACTCTGCAAGGCTTGCATCTCCCTTTCCCACCTCCCCTCCGTTGTTCTGTGCTAATAATCCTCCAAGGGAAGGATGCTTTGATTTCTCTTTCCCTTTCTTCTCACCTCAGAATGCCTGTCAGTCTATCTGTCTGTCCGTCTGTCTCTACCTCTGCTTACTCTTGTCCCTCTGCAAACCTTCTCCTATTCCAGGGTTCACATGGCAGTGTAAGCTTCCCAGGTTTACATATTACTACCTCAGTCATCTGGAGAAACAACAATTCCTTGGTTCTAGTTCCAAAATTCACCAGGAAGGACTTTGGTGGACTCTCTTCCCTGAGTTTGCTCTCACTAAGAGGAAAAGGTCTGGATGCTAGTGTGGAGATCCCCTGGTAGTTGTAGCCAAACTTCAAGTAGCAGAGCCATGGGAGATCACTGGGGGATTACAAAGAAAAAGAAGATAAAAACTAGATTGTGGAGGCTCTGAGGACAGTCAGAATACTTGACTATCCTGTTTTTAACAAAGTGTTGTTTCCAGATGAATAAACTGCCTAAGTCAGGGGTAGATCGGATTGATTCAAGCAGAGCGAGACCTGAGCCAGGGAGACAAATTGAAAGGGTATTATTTATCTACAAGGATGTTCACTACAGAAATATTTATAATGGTGAAAGATTAGAAATATAAATTTTCTAACAAGCAGGGATTAGCTAAATAAATCATAATGACAAATTACAGCAGAGCTGTATGACGGAATACTGTGCACTCAACAAAAATTCTGTTAGGAAATATTTAGGAAGCGTATTTCAAAGCTCCTGATCTCATATTATGTAGCCTCCTAGGAGACATACAGATATCACATAGCACGTGTTAAATCACTGAGTCTAGAAATAGCTGAATTCCAAACCTGACTTTGCCAAACCAAAACCAACTTTTCTCATAAAGCTTGATTAGATAAGACTATTAAATCTTACTTGTTCCTTTTCCAGTAGAATTTATGGGGACCTTATATGATTTGGTCATGTATGTATGTGTTGTGTGTGTGTGTGTATATATATATAAAATCAAAATAATAGTCCATTAACCTCTTGGATGAATTACATCTTTAATAATTCAAGCTGATCAAAAATTTAACATTCATTTGGCATGGACCACCTTCAAAATGAAATAGAACCTTTGCTTCTTCTGGAACTGAGTTGGAGGAAACATATGGTCAGAAGACAGATAAAAATCAAGCTATCTCTGCCTGGGTTGCCCCTTATCAGTGGGAAAATATAGCATTTGAGATTCCACCACTATCAATTTGAACATTCTCTTGCAAGCACTAAGCTGTCTTATGGACTATTAGCTATTTGAAGGAAGCCATGCTTTCAGTCATTTTTCAAAAGCCAGTCTTAACAAACATGGGTAAAGCACAGTAAAAGAGTAAATAAAGTCCACAGAAGGTTGTGGTAGCCAATGAAATAGCTATTTGCTGATAGAGCTCTTACAGTACCCGAGTCTGGAACCCCTGCACATAGCCATATCTTCAGTACAAGTAAGCACTTGGCGAAAGCAGTGGCTTTTATGAGATATCTTGCATCAGAGTTCACAGAACCGGCTTACAAAGAGGCATCACTTTAATTGTAGGGGTATGATCTCCAAAGGACAGAATGCTTGTAAAATTTATGTAGCTCTTTAATACAACAAGCTTTGGCTTAAAGAGGTGGAGGATTTACATGTGTTAAGTGCTCCTACAAATCTACTTTACCCTTTCTTGGAAAAGGGCGACACAATAATAATAGTTAAATTTATGTGTAAGATGTCTGTATAGTAGAGCCACTCAAATCAGTAAATATTACACAGTAGACTAACTGCTTCTGCTTTTAATCTTTAAATTTCTTCAACAGAATGCTGTCAGCTGGGCGAGGGACACTTAGCCCACACTCTTTAAACCTTTAGGGTCTGGTTCTATATTATGAACAAAATAGTATAAAATCCAAACTCCAAATGGGCTTCCTGCCCACTGGTGTTTCCAGATTCTGCCCACCTTGCAGATAGATGTCAGAATATTCCTTCTTAAATAACATCTTCAAAAAGGAGTGTTTTTCTATTGAATTTTATATCCTATCATTTTCATCTCTCTGTCCTTACAAGCCTCCAGCAAATTTCCTTGCTTTTATTTTTTTCCATTAGAAAAAAACTCATTTCTCATTTTTCTTTCTCATAAAAGCAACTCTTCAAATTACTCACTTGCTCATTACACACACACACACACACACACACACACACACACACACACACACACACAGTATATAATCAAAGAAAACAACATGTGTATATAAATTCCTTTTATTAGAGCTGCTCCTATGACAACTGCCTGTCCCAGCTGAAGGGCTGGGCCCCTCCTCGTTCTGTCATGGGATTTTACTCATCTTTGGCCACAGTTGGTGGGACCAGAGCTGGACACCTGACCCATGACCTAGGCCATTCACATTCTGTCTCTTAAGAATTTAAACTAAGAGACAAGAGATTAGAGGTCATGGTGCTCCCTGGCCCATGAAAACGGTGCGGAGAGAGGCCGTCTGCTGAGAAAAGCAAGAGAAGAGAGCAGATGGTAGATCATGTGGCCCCAGAGAGAAAAAAAAGAGAATGAGAAAGTAGTTGCTTTCGCTCCTGATGTTTTCCAGGTCCCAGTTCAGTCTTCTGAAGACCGGCTATACTTCCTGCACTGAGGTTCTATGTGATATACTTGCATTGGTATAACAAATCCCTCTGGTCTTAAATTAGGTTCAGTGGATTTCTGTTTCTTGCACCCAAATGGATACTAAGATAATGCATATGTATCCATGTGGATCATACATATATACTGATCATATACATATACATGTAGATATCATTTAGATTTATATCTGATACATGCTATGTGCAGAGAGAGTAGGTTTAAAACAGTGACAGAAACTAAGACTTGGCCCCTACCTTTATATGACTCTTAATTAACAAAACAGTCAATGAAAGAAAGATAAGTGCTCAGTGAGAGGAAACCACTGCAAAGGCTCCAAAGACTTTGGAAGAAGGAGTTCACTTACCTATAGACTGGGTTGGTCAATTGAGGGAAGGACTCATGAGAAAGAGGATAAATATTGGGCCTCACATCACAACAGTTGAATAGGTAGAATTTACACAGGTATCAAGGACAAGAGAGAGAAAGAAGTAAGAAAATACAAAACAGGAAGAAGGCAGTGAGGATGTTTTTTGGGAATAGGCAGCTGATTAAACAACCTTGCTTTGTAGAGGATTCAGATTGCAAATTGCTGTGTACATGTTTTCAAAGTCCTTTCCTTCCAGGAAGGCCCAAAATCTCTGAGTTGAAAGCTCTTTATGGGCTAAAATTTTAATTTCCTAATGCAGGATTTCAAAGTGACTGAATTGATGTGTGTTATTACCCAAGCTGATTGACTTTTCCTTACAGATACCAGTATTTTGATCATTTGTCAAAATAAGATCATAACATCTACAAATTACAATAGTTATTTTAAAATTTTGAAAGCCATGTTTGGTTGTAAGTGATCAGACATTATCTCCAAGGAAAACAGGGCATACCTTTGGTTTCTTTTCCCTGGAGATAGATGCAAATTTCTTATTGTCTTCAGTGGAACTTCAAATTCACACACAATCTCAGACACAGGCACACAACCACATCATGGAAGTTTAGAGCAGTAAAGAGGCCTCATTTGAGATAGGAGAATACAAAAGACCAGCGAAGCTGGAGGCTGTAGCTGTTAAGATTCTGGGTTTTGCAGTCACAAGGACCTCTTCCTCCTTCTAATCATGTGACTGTGGGCAGGTGACCTCAATGGCCTCAACCATAAATGGCAATAACAACCATAAAGGACAACTGCCATAAAAGTGATGCTGTAAGGATTAAGTGAGAGTGTGTGCACAGGACACCTAGCATGGGGTCTGGTTCACAGCCAGCATTCAACACGGGTCACGGTTATTATTAGGTCAGGAGATTTCCTAGGCTCAGGCAGCTAGACACCGACAGAGCTAAAGTCTGAACTCAGGCCTCCCCACCTTCAAAACAGGGTTCTTTCCATAATTTGTCATACAAGGATATTTAGAATCTATGTTAGAAGTGGCAAAGAGTGTAAGAGAATTTAAGATGGGGTACCCAGGAACTGTCCCTGACAAGTCAATTTGAAGGTGTCCTTTACTTGATTTGAACTAAAAAATGTTTCTTGCATTGTGTGATTTGGCAAAATGAGAGAAACATAAGTGTGTTAATTTTTTTTCCATTTGTGAAACTCTCATGTGGTCACAGTTGATATTAAAGATTGGGATTGTTTGGTACTTTGGTCAGAATGCAACATATCTCTAAAGGCCAGGTCTGGTGGCAAAGAACACAGACAACAGCCCACATGCAGGAGGGTGGAGGAGAGAAGGGGCTGGATCTGGCTTACAAAGTGGGAATCCTGTAGGGCTGAAGCCAGTTCAGCTGCAGAAGCCATCCTTTCCTATATGGATCTTTTCCTTACACTGTGGTCAGATTTGCAGAATACACCCTCATGCTTCATTCTGGTCCATACCAGAGTCAGGAGAGAAGCCGCTAGGACGTGACATCCTTGTGCATCTTGAATCTTACGATTTGTATCTACCACTTACACAAGAGAATTCTCAGCCATTTTCTCTTCAAATATTGCTATTCTGCCAATTACTCTAGTCTCTTTTCCCAGAACTCATCATAGATGTATGCTTCCTCCAAGTCTTATAACTTCTCTAGCATATTTTTTTATTTTTTTATCTCTGTTATTATATTCCAGAAAATTGTCCCTCCTCTATCTTCAGTTCATTAATTCTCTCTTTAGCAGTATCTAATTTGCTGTTTGATTCATTTGGTTTTTAATTTCAATGATTAAAACTTTCATTTCCAGAACTTCCACTTGGTCCTCTAGCAAGAGTTCCTCTTTTCCCCCCATATCTTTTTTTTTTTTTTGGAGGGGGGAGGGGGAAGCTATGGGTTTTTTTCTCTCTTTTTATTTTATCTTCAATCATTTAAACATATTTATTTTATACCCTACATAAAATTTTTGTTACCTGATGTTCTTAGGGGTCTAGTCCCACTGTTTCTTAAGGCTTTTGACTCACCCTCATATAGAACTGTTTATTTTTATAATTTTGAATTGTGAGCTTTTCTTTAGCAGGGATTTATCTGTGGCCTGGTTAGCTTGTGTGTCTTTCTGGAGAGGTTTTGAATTTACTTCCATTTGGCACCCCAGAAGTAACAGTCTGTGTCTTCATTTTATGTTAATTCCTTAGCTTGTGTAAAACTTCAAGGTTACTAAGTTCAACACCTCTACCAGTCACTCTCCTCAAACACTCAAGTTTTCAATTCCATCTGTATTTCAGCAGCTAGGAATTTCCACCCCCCCACTCCACTCTTCCCCTTGTCTCTCTTCTTTCCTCCCTCTCTCCCTTCTTTCTTTCCTCCTTCCTTTCTTCTTTCCTCCCTTCCTCCCTCCCTCCCTCCCTCCTTCTCTCCCTTCCTTCCTTTATAGAGGGAGGTTTTCAGGTAATATACTCTTCTCTGTTGTTTGAAGCAAATGTCCTATATGTGCCCCCAGTAACATTTTAGGTAGGTATTTTTTAGTGTCCCTGGTTAAAAAGAGACATACTTCTGGCCCTTCTCCAAGTCATCTCCTACTTCTCGCATACAATCTCCTGTGCCCCAGCCATCCTGCTCTCTGGATTGTTCCCTGAATACGCCCCATGCTATCCTGCTTCAGGGGCTTTATTCATGCTGCTCCCCCTGTTCATTTGGTCTCACCTGCCCATCCTCACCTGTTACAGTTATACCCTCCCTCAAAGTCCATTTCAAATGTCTTCTTCATGAAGCCAACACGAACTCTGTGAAGCAGGTGTAAATTCTCCTTCCTCTGACCTCCCCTAGTATGCCTCACCTTTATTGTAGCACTTCAAGTACCTTATTTATGTATTTGCTTTGTGCTCCAACTAATTTTTAAAATTTCTTGACAGCAGAAACTAGAGTATTATACCTCTATATTCCCTATAGTACCATGAGTACTGTTTGATGTTAGGCGTTCAAAGAAAATAAATGTTTCTTTTTTATTGAATCTATCTGAGTATAAGGGATAATATAGCAAAGATTTTACTTATAGGAGGCTGGATGTTCTTTTGAAGTATCTCTTTTATCTACTAGCAGTGTTTGAAATTCCCCCATGCTACAATGAGAGAGAAAGTTTAAACCTGAAAATATTCCTGGAAGGGGGGTAGTCATTAATTTAAATACACCAAAAGGTAAAAAAAGATGATTTTCCTTTGAGAAGGTGGAAGGGGGATGGAGTTGATGTACTCTCGCTTCCTTTTTGATGCAATTTGATGTGAAGGAGTTGATGTTGAGTAGAGAAAGCATCTTCGGTAGTAAAAGCAGGTATAAAAAAGAAAGTTGAGCTCCCTGGAGACACACTTTTCTGCATCCCCAGTTCTGCCATGGACTGGGCTTGAGTGGGATCTCTCTGCCCCTGGATGATGGCATCTCAGTAAACTTTCCATGGGAGTCTGGGAGTGAAGTTTTTTACTTTTTATTTTTTAAACTTCTTTTAATTCCACATCCTAAGTTTAAAATTCTACCATCACAGGTAACAGACTGGTATGGATTCTTTAGACTTATTTCTACACATATGATAGCATCATTTTACTCTAACAAAAACAGGATTATGTTATATGCACTGGCGTATAATGTTTGTTGCTTTTAATGAACAAGATAACATAGAAATCCTCCCCTATCAGTACACCTGAATGTAACTATTTCAATACAATTCCATTGTAAGGTGGCACATAACTTATTTTAACAATCTGAAACTCATTCTGTAAATTGTACTTCAAGCTCTATGATTCTAAACTTAATAGTCCATTTCTTCCTATCAAGGATTTTACTCAAGAATAAAGGGGAAAGAACGCCCCTCACCCCCACCACAAACACACACATGCACGCCAGTTTCCCTTGGAAATACAGGGGAGATACCCTGGGGGAGATTAAGTCTACGCTCGGGATTTTCCAGGTGCATTTGCCGCCTACGGGGGTACATCTATGGATGGTTTCTGTGAGCACACACTTCACTGTGAAAGAAACCTGCCAAAAACCTGATCACTCCTGCCGTGTAGAAGTCATCCGACAGCGAGGCAGTATTGCATAGTGATTGAAGTGAAACCACCTAGGTTTAAATCCAACTCTGCCATCTACCAGTTATGTAACAAGGAAAAAATTCCTCAGCTTCCTGTGCCTCAGTTTTCTCATCTTTAAAATGGGGATGACAATAGGACCTATTTTACAAGATTGTTACAAGGACTGAATGCTTTAAAACCTGTAAAGTATTTGTAAGGTCCTGGTACATAATACATGCTTAGTTAAATGTTAGTTAAACCTTGACATGTGCTGATACCACACAGTGCAAAAAGGAGGTTGGGCTGGCAGCTTGAGTGCAATGAGCTAGGTAGCAGCTGAGAATCCCAGTGCTGAAATGAGAGGGTTTCCTGGCACATACAACAAGTACTCTGACAGCTTCAATCCTCCCAGGTTTGAAGCGCCATCTCAGGTCTCCCTTTCTGGGAACTTTACTGAATTTCTCTAGTCCAAAACAATGCCACGATAGTGTGGTATGCATATGTGGCCTCTACCCTACTGTCCTTTGGGGCAGGATAATTCTTTGTTGTGGGCAGCTGTTCCATGCCTTGGAAGATGTTTAGCAGCATCCCTGGCCTCTACCCACTAGATGCCAGTAGCATCTCCCTCAGCTGAAACAACCACAAAATGTCTCCAGACATTGCCATCTGCAGGCAGGGACCATCTTTGTATCCCACCCCCCGACGAGCACAGTGCTGGATATGAAGACGTCACTTAAATACTTACTGCCTAACTCAAAACAGGCAATCGAGATAGTTGGTTAACATTTTAATTTCTGATTTGCACTCAGATTGACTTAAATAGAGGTGACATCAAGACTAATTATTTCTGCTAACTCTTGAAATGTCAATTACTTCAAAACACATCCTTCTCATACAATATGTAACGCGACTCAAGCTGGGGTTTTTGTCTTTTCTCGGATCACAATTCCGTACATACTTCACACAGTAGCTGAGTTATATAAAGTTTGGTTTTAATTGCCGTCTATTCATTTCCTTCTTTACAATGAACTGGAAATATCTCAGATGCACTGAGGATGCCTTTCTCAAGATCTCTTTGTCACTGGTGTCACGATGTCTGAATTTTAAAACACTAGCGATGTTCAGCCGAAGAAGAGGCATGAGGGATTTTGCTGTGCGCCTCTCACACACGGCCTGTCAGCCGGGAATGCTCTAGGAGACTGTTTGTTCCCTGGAGAGGATTTTTATCCTGACATTAAACATATTCTGATAAAGACAAATTTCACACTTCCAGTTTTGCTATTTCATATTTTATACTTCTTTTTGTCTTTCAAATGGAGGCACACATGTGAGTATAAACACCAATGTGTACCCGTGAGAATACATATGTATTGCCATGTCCATCCCTAACTGAAAACTGCAGCTTCCTGTACTGAAGGCTTCAAACTGAGGTTGAGAGACAAATCTGTTGAGACTTTCTACTGGGATCATAGAAAACCTCATACCACAGATGGGGAAGTTTAAAGGAATACAGGTGCAGGGTCCCAGATACAGAGGCACATCATAAGGAGAGAACAGAGGCACTTTTCAGAGGCCCCAAGAGGGAGCAATTACTTCATGGACTTGCCATGGCATCGGGGGTGATCCTTTGCTTTCAGGCTCGGGAACCGAGCTCTGCAATCCCAGTGACGAGGGATGGTTCCAAGGACAGACTCACATGAACACAGTTCTTGAGACTATGTCTAGTCAGAATGCCAATAACTGGCTGGCGATGGGAAATGTAGGTGTAAGTTGTACCCACGCTGGTGGGGCTGCATCTTATCCTCCTGTAGGCACTGCCGTGACAGGGCAGGTAGGAAGTTTAATGGGCTTGGAGTAAGCACAGAGGGATGTGGCTCTATGGTCTGAAGACAGTCTACTCAAGTCAAGATACCTAAGACATCCATTCTCCTCACAGGGACACACATACCACCACGGCAATCAAGTAGAGTTTTGCCCAGAGGCCCCTCCTTTCTGGCTTGGGCTCCCGTAGGCACTGGTGACATCTGACTCAAGGACACGCACTCAGTATCTCATGGCCAGCCAAACTCCTTTTGAATGACCCATTTTTTAAAGATAAGTTATCCTTTGTATAGTTTATTCTCTTCTGGCATCCCTTCCGGGAAATAGAGACCACGAGAGTGAGCCGTGAGACAAGGGAGACCCAAGTCTTGACCAAGCCTATGCCGAGAAGTAAGAAAACAATTTTAAAAAATCACATCCACGCAGAACAAAAAAGAGCCGGTTAGGAAGTCCTCTATCTTTTTAAATGACTTTGAATATCTTTGCTTTGATTCTTCATGTGTAGATTACAGTTTAATCACAGAAGACAATCTTACTTGTCTCTCTTCTAAGTCCTTATTTGAGGATGAGGGGGGGAAGTCACCGCACTTTTTACTCCTATGGACATTAATCGATGTTTGAGGTGAACTGAAGTTGCTCAAGGGCCTGTCCCCGAGGAGGCAGCAGTACAGAGCTGGGCAGAGTGTGGACTCCAGATCAGACTGCCTGGTTGTGAAGCCTGGCTCTCCCTCATCCTAGTTTGGGAAAATTATCCTTTTGTGTCTCTGTTTCTTCATCTCTAAAGTGGGACTAACGAGTTAGGATCAAATGAGCTGATACAGATTAAGGGCCTAGGTCTGTGCCTGGCATAGAGTAAAGCCTCTCAGAATGTTAGCCAGTGTTTTTTAATCTGCCTGACTGAAATATCTGAGAATTTTTGGCAATTGTTTTTTATCAAAACAGAAACGCCCATCATTAGAGTTTGTTATCAGTGCTTTACGTGCAAACTCTTATTTTCTATCCATGGAGGAAAGTATATAAACTTACATGTCCTAGGAGTCCTTGAAGACCCACCGTTGGCGCCTCTTCAGCTCTTTAGCGCTGGAGAGTGTGTGCTTCAGAGAGGTGAGAGCCCTTATGGAAGGTCATGGAGCTGGAAGCCAGTGTGGGTGGGAGAGAAGGAATAAAGGTCGTGTCTCCCGGGTTTTTGAACTCCCACCAAACAATGCTTTCTTATTCCACTGATGGCTATATGCTGGAGTTCACAGAGGAGCTCTGCCAGAAAAGATCAGGATTTTAACAATTTCTTCCCTTTCTTCTTTATTTGACTTACTGCAATATGGATACACAGAGACATAAATGGGCAGAGAGATAGACAGATAGATAAAACTAGCTTAAGGTTTTCTCATTACAACTGTGCCACAAAATGTGTGAGTTGTCCCTGAAATTCACTGGTAGGAAGAGCCACAGGAGAGATTGTAATTGGGAAGAAGAGGAGACAGGGAAAGCTAAGGGCATTGCCATGACGCTGACTGTCTCTAAGGAGGACATTATCACCTTGGGGTTAAGCATGTCTGCTCATGTCAATACTTGGTGAGAGAAAATAACAATATAAATAGCCCATTACCAGCAGACATTACACTGAAAATTTATTTGGTACCGGGATCTTGGGATCATTTAGAAGACGTCTTTAATTTAAAGTCTCAAAAAGTTCCTGTAAGAAAAAAACAAATCTGAAAAGCCTCTCTTACCAGGAAGAACAGCAGAATCTGCCTAAGAACACAGAGCAACCCTACATTCAGATTAGGACAGGAAGTTAAAAAAAAATAGCACATCCAATTGAAACTGCAGGAGGACACAGTAGACAGAATGTAATTAGTTCGGTTGACTGTCAGCCAAAACCTCAGGCAACCACCCCCCTGCTCTTATGAAAACTGCCTGGAGATTTTTAACAATGATGAGCAGTTAGGATCGCGGTTTAAAATCTTCTCTGAAATGCTGGGCGCCATCCTTCCCTCCAGCGACACTGGGATATTGGTTCTGGGTTGGCACCAAAGAGGTCTCAGAAAGGTGAACCCTTAGCTCCCGAAACAACTCTGACTTCTGTCACCAAGTGCTCAGTTCTGCCAGTGCTTTAACTCTAACGAGTCCAGCTGAATTTATGACAAGTTGGGTGATTTCACAATGAGGACATGGCTGTGTGGAATTTGAATTTGGGGAAGGGGTGTCTTCATTTTCGTGTTTTCCTTAGAAGGGTGTGATGAGAGGAATTCTGGATTGGGAATCACAGGGGTTATAGCTCTATGTTTAGATCTGAAGAAGCTCAGTGGCACCAAGTGCGTTGGGTAGATGCTACCTAGTTGTGCTGTGTCCCTCTCCCAGGGTCCTTGAAAGAGCCAATGTAGGGGAATCGAAAGAACATAGACACAGAAGCCAGAACTGGTTTTGAATCTTAGCTGTGTCTCCTACTAAACATGGGATCTTGGGCAAGCCCCTTAACCAATCCAGACCTTGTACCAAAGATGGCAGCACTGGGGGGCGGACTCTTTGTTTTCTCAAATCCCTTAAGTTATAAAACACACTACACTCTGTTTGATTTTAAATACACGTACAAAATGTGCTATTGATGGCGCTCTTTCCTGTGCCTAAAATCGGGGGTCCAACAGCATCCAGGCCTCCTTCCACGCAGATTGTGTGTTTAGTCTGTCCTGTGGCTAATGACTGCAGCTGTTTCCTGCAGAGCCTGTTATAAGATCCATAAAAGGCCGAGATATTAGGGCTTCAGAAGCAGGTAATGAGCATACACAGAAACCACATGGTTTTTTTTTCTTTACGTTTGGATTTTTACTTTGTGGGCTTTCTGCACAGGAGTTTGTGGGTATGATGCCAACTCTCGCAGACAACAAGGATTTATTGTATTAATAATCTGCAAATTATGGATTGCAAAAACAAAGCCATTTGGGGATGCCATTGAACTTCTACCAAGAAAGATGCCTCCACGCTGAGGTTTTCAAGTTTTTCACTGTGCCCGGTTGAAATTAATTACAAACTATACATCTATTTGCATGTTAATTATGAAAACATACTATGGAATATACTTAGGGTAAAGCACAACAGAAAAAGATGGCAATTATGAATATTGGAGAGCAAACCAAATGGAACACCCAACTAAGACTCTCTCCCAAAAATAGGCTTAAAAATATATCTTTGCAAAGCTATAGAAATCTTATTCATTCAAATCCACCAAAACAAGCCCATTTACAAATTTTCTCGATTTTGGATTGCTTGAGACAGTACGTACTTGAACTATGATGGGAAAGGAATCCCCAAATTAATTTTAAGGAATTTTTTGACTGATGACCATTCACATGATCAAATCTTGTTCTATACCTGTTCTATCCAATGTGGCTCTAAAAATCTGGCTAAAAAAATGTGGCTTTAAAAACAGAATCCATGTTCAAATTGTAAAAATGCGTGCTTTTTTAACAATTATTTTCTTTATTGCCAATATGTATTGTAAGTACCGTATTACACACAGTGTTTCCTAAATTTAATTGGACCGAGGAATCCAAGGCAAATAGAACAGACACAATCAGAATTATGTTCCTTGTTTATTTCATCAGAGGCTGGCCTGCTACTCACATTAGCTCTTTCTGGCTGGGCTACGTGACCCACCCATGCCCTGTACACTTCTGACCTGAAACAGTAGGAGGGTGGAAGAAAGGATGGGAATATCTTCACAGGCCAACTCTGTGAAGCCCACAGGGAGGATGCTTCCAATAGGAAGTCCATTGTCGTAAGATGGAATTTAGGAGCTATAGCCAACTGTTTCTTACAGCCCTTCTCACAATTAATGTGTCATGGCTACTTGATCTGTCAATCTTGGCAGTTTGGCCCTGGGGCATTTCATCTCCTTCATAAGCAAAGGGAAAATGGGAAGGGAGTGGTCCAGCCCAAAGAGGAGGAGTGGAGAGGGAAAGAACATTATTTGACCTTGTGTTACGTAACCAGCACAGGGCCAGGTGCTTTGCATACATGATCTCAGTTATGGACTGACTTTTAAAAGGTCAGAGAAGTTAAGGAAAAGAAAGGAGGAAAAGAATCTTGGGGGAACTAGAGTATCTCTGTCTCAGGGAAAGAGCATACCACCTCTTCTGGACCAAAAGTTCACCAGGGCCTCCATCTGTCCCTTCCAACTGGGATGCCAATTCCCCCACTTCATCTTCATTCCAACTCTTCATCTGCATTTCTTTCTTTGTCTCTAAAAGCACTCTTCCTACCATGAATCCACCACCACCTATCTCTCTCCTTCATTTTCATAAAATACTCTCATGGCCCCTAATTCTTCAACTGCCCTTTACACTCAACTCCCTGACTTTGGCTCTACCATGCAACACCAACTAACCAATAGGATCTCCAGTAATTGCCTAGTAGCCAAATCCTGTGGAAAAGATTGAGTTCTCCTCTTTAGTTGAAGGGTATGCAGTAACTTGTGTTCTTGACACTTCCTTGTCTCTTGATTTATTACTTTTTTTTTTTAACATTTCTCTTAACCCTTTAATTCCTTCTGATCCTCCTTGCCTGGCCTATTGCCCTCTTCCTATCTTTCAGTGTTGGTGCCTCCAGAGTTTATGTTCTTACCTCTTTTCTCATTCTGCATGTTCTCTTTGGGTAACCTCATCCACTATTCCACCTCTAACCTTCTCAATCGTTGTGAGTTCTTGTTCCCCATGTATTGATGTATCCTGGGCTCTACCCTACCTTTTCTGCTTTTTGTTGGATATGGACAAGAGACGCTCCCCAAACCAAACTCATTTTATTTCCTTTCAAACCCATCCTTCCTCTTAGAATCCAGTCCTGGGATAGATGGTACCAGAGTTTCCCAGTGACCTGAATCAGAAAGCTGGAGGTCATCCCCAACTCCAGTCTAACATTCACAGTGCTCTCTGATCTTGTCATTAACATACAGGCTTTAAACGTATTCAGAACCTCTCCACTGCTTGTAGTTTAAGAAGCAGATGACTTAGTATGGCATTCGAAATCCTTTAAAAAGTGGCTTTGACCTATGTTTTCCGTCTAATCTTATGTTATTCTCATCCCCAAATTCCCATCATGACTCATATGCTTCAATCATACCTCATTGCTTGCAGCTCTCTAGATACACTGGGTTCCTTCTCATCTTGATGTCTTTTCTTAGGACTGCGTTCTTGACCATGACTATTTTCTCTGTCTTCAAGACCTACCTCCTCTAGGAGAAACTCGTTCAACCTCCCTTTTCCTCTTATGCCCTGGGTCATGGGTCTCTGAGTTCTTTCTGCTCAGTAGAGGGAGCCCTAGTGTAGGGCTTCTCACACTGCACTGGAATCAGTTGCCCAAGTGTCAGTCTAGATCTACTAGACAATAGATGCCCTTCCCTCTGTCACTTACTGGCCTCCAGCACAGTGCCTAGTTAAATGAATGACCGAGTTAAAGCTGTCTTCCTTAACCCTGGTTTTCTCAAATGTCACTGATGTCCAAATGACATCGGTGTACCTCTCCCCTTCCATCTCTTTTGCCTCGCCTCATCACTACTTCTCCTTTACAGTTCACAGATACAAGGCGTGGGCAGCTTGCATAACTTCTCTGTGCATCACTTCCTTCGTCGTCAAATGAGAACAACTGTACTCAACTCAGGAGGTTGTCATAAGGATTCAATGAGAAAATGCATGTACTATTTTAGTACAACGTCTGGCTTATAATATATGCTCAGTAAACATTAGCTGTTGATGTTGCTTCTATAAAAATAAGATTCTTTTTTTGTTCTTATTTACAATTCAGGGTAAATAGTTGCTTACTTAGAGAGGAGAGGTAAAGGGTTTGGCCATGGCTCACGGGCCCAGCCGCTCCATGGCACATGGGATCTTCCCGGACCGGGGCACGAACCCGTGTCCCCTGCATTGGCAGGTGGACACTCCCAACCACTGCGCCACCAGGGAAGCCCAAGAGAGGTAAAGGTTTTAATAAGCTATTAAGAGCCATCCTTGCCCGTGCTTTTTTTTTTTTTTTTTTTTGCCCATGTTTTGTTTTATACCTCTTTCTGTCTCTACTTTTTTTATTGACATTGCCAATTAACATAGAAGCTTCATGTGCATTGGTCACTTTGTCTACCCAGTATCTCTACATCCTTTCTTTGGTATGAGCATCCTTTCTTTGGAGAAACTGCTCTCCCCACATTTTATGTGGTCCTAGGAGTTGTCAATCCCAGTGTCTTTGTTAGCTCCATTCCCCACTCATAAAGTAAGGACATGGCCTAAGCCAGGATAATCTTTCTTCTGGGATTTTGTCACAGAACCAAACTTCTGGGGGCTGACTCACAGTCAATACTATATGCATTTTTAAAGTTATTTTCACCCTCTACTTCCTGATGCTTGACTGCTCTTTACATTGTGTGCTTTTTGAATTCACTATCCTTCTAATAAATTAATTTCTTTCCTTAAATTGGCCAGATTGTAATTCTGTTGCTTTCAAAGAAACAACCATAACAGGTACAGCATTGTCCGGTTACATCAATACCAAATGAACCATTATCTTTTGAGCAAGTGAGAGTTGTAAGGGAATGATTCCAAAGAAGTATGAGACATAGTTCTGGTTTCAAAGAGATTACAATCCAAATGGGAAGAGAAAACAAATACAAATAAAATAATTCAGGAACAACTAAATGACAAATTGTGGGTAAGTGAGTATTAGGATAAATTGTAAACAATTTCTCTTTTTGTAAGTAAGAAAACTATTGGCAATTTTGTATATGTCCACGTAACACAATTCTAATGGAAGTTCAGGAAAGGGGTGGAGAGGGGGACAAATATAAGATGAGAACTCCGAAATGGGAAAAGCTCCGTGTGGGAGGCGAAACTTAAGCTGGTCCTGGAAGGATAGGCAGACTCTGAGAGAAAGGGAAAGGGCTTAGCTGAGAGGAAGAAGCAAGTAGGGAAGGGCACAGAGATGGGAAAATGCACTGACCTTGAGAGTCAATGCGGAGCTTAGCCTGATTGCAGCAAAGGGCATATCTGGGTGAAGAGGAGAGAGTATGCAGGGATAACTGCATGAATAGTTGTGGCAGGCAGATAAATGGTCCCCAATGATGTCCACGTCCCAGTCGCCAGAATCAATGAAGGCTGTGGATGGAATTCCAGCTGACCTTAAAATAGGCGGGTATTTCTGGATTATCTGGGTGGACCCATTATATTCACAATGGTACTTGTAAGTAGAAGAGGGAGGCAGAAGAGGAAGTCAGGAGTGATACGATGTGAGAAGGACTCAATCCATGGTTGCTGGCTTTGAAGATGAAGGAATGGGGTCACAAGCCAAGGAATGTTGGCAACTTCTAGAAAATGAGATAGGCAAGGAAGTGGATTATTCCCTACAGCCTCTGAAATGTGGTATAGCTCTGTCAAGACCTTGATTTCAGCCCAGGGAGACCTGTGTTGGATTTCTAACCTATAGAACTGTAAGATCATAAACTGTTGTTTCAAGCCACTAAACTTATGATAACTTTTTACTGCAGAGACAGAAAACTACAAATACAATGGTATTTTAAATAGCTTTAAAAAAAAAAAAAAAGGTACAGAGACTGACCAGTCAGAATGGATGCCCAGCCAATCAGAAGTCCATGCTGGACATCAGTTCAGGGTACATGGGATACAACCACTTTAGAGATGGCCTTGACCTTAATCCCATGGATAAAACATAGCCTAGTGAGGTCTCTTTTTTTTTTTTTTAATTTTTAGAAAAAGTTTATTATTTTTGGCTGTGTTGGATCTTAATTGCTGCACACAGGCTTTCTCTAGTTGCAGCGAGCAGGGGCAACTCTTCCTTGAGGTGCACAGGCTTCTCCTTGGGGTGGCTTCTCTTGTTGCAGAGCAAGGGTTTCAGTAGTTGTGGCTCGCGGGCTCTAGAGCGCAGGCTCAGTAGTTGTGGCACACGGGCTTAGCTGCTCCGTGGTGTGTGGGATCTTCCACACCAGGGATCAAGCCCCTGTCCCCAGCATGGGCAGGTGGATTCTTAACCACTGCACCACCAGGGAAGTCCTAACTTAGTGAGGTCTTGGGTAGGGATGTATCCTGGTGAAAACAGTAAGATCAGTGTGGTAGTGGAATGGATGTTGAATCCATGGGCTCTCTAACACATTTCTGACCACACTTGGGGTAAAATTTTCATTTAAAAGCTGCCTGGTTTAAACATACCAGCATCTTTAAAACTCTGCGCGATTCACCTGTGGGACCTGCCAGATCATTTTGTTTGACTATTTATGTTTAAATTATTGATGTAGCAGATATGGTTGATGTTTATTGCTCGTACTAGGCACAGTTCTTTGGCAGTCACTTTTCTCAGCAAGAGAATCAACTAAATGAAAAAAAATTAAAAATTCATAACATTTAAGGGCTTCTTTTTTGTATACTAAGTCATAAATTGGGAGGAAGGATGGGGTTTTTTTCTCTTTCCCCAAAACATGAGATGCGGTAGTGACTAGAGCATCAACAAGGGACTATTTCTGAGTCTCGAAGTTAGAAATCATGTGATTCCTTGGGTTTTGTGACCCAGTTTTGAGGATTATCATAAGATAAAGGGCAATTTTTCCCACTTTCTCTTCTTTCTCCTCCATATCGTTAATAAAACAATTATTTTTTGTCCAAAACTGATTAAGCTCATTTATACTATTTAGTAATTTAAAAATACCTTCCAAGTTTAAAAAAACGCCACTTATGTGAATGAAACTCTTATACATTGGAAGTTATTTAATCTGTGGGTTCTCTTAGGTGGTACATCTACTTCTGTGTGTTTGATTATTAAAAGGAAAGCCACGAGGCCTCACAGACGGGACATGGAGTTCGGAATCGAATGGCTGTCGTTTCAAATCTCAGTTTTTTCATTTACCAGCCATGCTGCTGGAGCATGTCAGTTGATACTAAGTTTAAGCTCCCTATTTATAAAGTCAGGATAAAAATAATGCCCTCAAATGATGTTAATAATAAAACTTACAGATATACAGCTTACTATGTGCCAAGTCCTGTCCTACCCTTTAACATCTATTAGTTTACTTCATTCTTATAACACCAGCATGTAATAGGTATTATTTTACAAATAAAGAAACCAAGGTTCAGAGAGACGATATTTTGCCCAAAGTTTCACAGCTGGGAAATGGCAGAACTAGATCTGAACGCAGGCATTCTGGCTCCCAAATCTGTGATCTTAACCATTTAATCTAATTACCGATTCCCTTTCTCAATTGTTATTTGAAGGATTATCCAAGCGATGCTCAACTTAAAAAATGGATTCTATCTCAGACTCTCTTTGAAGTTGGTTATTTGCCACTTTGAATACATTTCCCCCAAAACTCTGCTATAAAACCGTGCATCTGTTCTAGGTCATTAAAGATAAGCAAATAAATACATAAATAAAAAGAAAATCTTTAATGGAAATAAAATATTATAATTTTTAATGATAAATAATAGAAGAGGAATACTACAGAGGGCAATAGAAATAGCACCAGGAAGATGATTTAACGTTTCTAGGCCTCAGTTGCCCTGTTTGTGAAAGACCTTATCCCTGAGATCCTAACTAGAATGCAGAATCTGAAGGGGGTGTTTCAGGTACACGAATACCGGCACTTGATCAGCTGGACTCTTATTTTTGTTTAATTTCCCTTCAAAATGTATGAATTTCCTTTCCCTTGATATATGCCTATCACTAGCACTATTCTTACAATCTTTCTGTCTTGAGAAAAGAAGGAGAGGCAATGGGAGGAGGAGAAAGAGAAACGGATAAAAAAGAAATGGTAAAATGGAGGAGGTGGACCAAGAGAAAGATGAATTTTCTCCAGTGAGTCGAGGAACAGGACGAGATGGAGGTGGTAGTTGAAGAGGCTTGAGGGTGAGCGAGAAGTAAGAAGAAAGTGGGCAATTATGACAAATCTAAAGTCTCTGTTAAGTGTATTCATATCAACAAATTCAGCTCAATCCAACATTATATTCGTCATCTTTGGTCTAACACCCTTGGAAATCATTCTCACACATATGCTAGTATGCTAGCTTTCTGTCATTATAAGCGAATAACATCTTACTTTTTTTTTTTTTTTTTTTTTTTTAAGTATAAGCTATCTCCTCCCAGATCAGACTTTGCATTTGTCCCTCTGGAACTTGCTGAGATATGAATCTAGTTATAGGTCTGAAGACAGTAAGCAGTAACTGGGGCAAGTCTGCAGGAGAATAGACAATCTGTTGCCAGGCAGCTGCCCCAAGCAAGGTTATTCTAGAGTCGTTGAGCAAAGGGAAGCTGATTTTCTCAAACCCAGGAGGATGAGCTGCTTCCACTAGGAAGGGAGGCTCAGAGGATTTAAGATTTGGGGGGTTCAAGATTCTCAGCTTTGGCTCAATTGACCCAGAGGTCCCCTCCCAAGTGTCCCCTTTTTCCCCAATGCCCTGACTTTCACATAAGATGTTTGGTGAGTCTGTGTAATTTTGTAATCGACACAACTAAATTCTGAGTCTGGTCTTCAATGAGTTCAGCCCTGTGGCTATAAGAAGAGCATCTTTGGGGGCTACCATAGAAAACGTTCTTGCGTTTTCTCACTGTAATTTGAGCTGAGAGCTTCAAGCCCTGAACTCGTCACCCTCTTATAAGCCCCTCAATTCACTCAGTTCATTCACTCCGCTGTCTTTGAAACTGTCATCAACTGTCATCACTATCCCTCACTTTGCTACCATGAAGGCCAAGTTCAGCAGGCATTTGGTCCCCTAAGACACTGACTTAATAGGAACTTTATGACAATGAGCCACAATAAATTGAGAGGCTGCTGCTTGGCATGAAATACCAACATTTCATTCTCATTAGCAGGTGCCAGCACTGCATTCAAGCCCAGGCATAGAACCAGACCAATCCCATATCCCCATCCTGGAGGGCCTCCTGGTACAAATACTGTACAGTCAGCGTCCATGAGGAAAACAGAAATCACATTAAGTATTTCAACTGGAAAATCTAATAAGGGAATTTAGAGGGTTAAAGAACAAAAAGGCAACACTGCCAGAAAGCCGGCAGTTCAGAGGAAGGGCTACAAGGAGGAAGGGCACAGACCTTTAGGTGGGGTGGCTTCTGTGCCTAGACGCGGAAGTTCCCTGGGAGCGTGGTGAAGGGACTAGTCCTGAGAAAGCTGAAAGGAGTTGGCGTCAGGTGCCATCACTGGGACAATTCAGTTCAGACAATATCTATTCCAAAGAAGAAGTCCCTTCTCCTCTACTCCTGGATTCCCTCCTCTACTGTCTCCTATTGGCTGAACCTAACTGGAAACAAAGGGAAAACTTACTTTGCAGAGTGTTATCCCAGTATCACAGAACAGATTACAGAAGCTTAGGTCTGGAGCAGGAGACTATAACTTAATCACCGCACAGTGGGTAAGGAGTGAGAAAGGAGTTTACAGTCATATGTAAGGGACTTGTGTTGGCCAGACCATTCACATGGTGTCTATATTTACACAGCTATGGCTATGAGTTAAGGTAATCAATAGGTAGCAATTTTGAGCAAATAAACAAACCAATATGGCTGTACTTCCACGGCTAAAAGTCTCAGGTCTGAATGTCTAATCGGGGCTGAAATGGAACATTCTAGGTATTGTGTTATAAAAATTACTGCTTTCAGGCTTCCCTGGTGGCGCAGTGGTTGAGAGTCCGCCTGCCGATGCAGGGGACGCGTGTTCGTACCCCGGTCCGGGAAGATGCCACGTGCCGCGGAGCGGCTGGGCCTGTGAGCCATGGCCGCTGAGCCTGCGCGTCCGGAGCCTGTGCTCCACAACGAGACAGGTCACAATAGTGAGCGGCCCGCATACAGCAAAAAAATAAAATAAAATAAAAAATAATAAAATAAAATACTGCTTTCTTCATCTTAAAACTGTTTTGGAGACGTTGTAGGGGAACAGCACCATTGGGCTTACAGCCACTGGTACCAGACCTTCCGTTATAATATGAAATGGAGAAAATATCTGCTGCTGTGATTCACTATGAATAACTAATAAGACACCGTGAGCCTAGGATTTCTGGACCTTCACTCTGTGGCAAAGGCACATACATGTCCCCATGTGGACTGGAGCTTCCGTGTTCCAATCCACTTCATCAGTATAAACCTGGATCTTAATCTACTGTGGAGTGTACTTCACTGTAGTGAAGACCTAAACATCATCATTAAATGAAATGTTGGATAAATAAATGTATAGATAGATGAATGATTTAATAAGTAAATATGTGATTGGTGCAGATTTCAGAGGCATCCAAACTGGGGGCTTGAACGACCCGGATGGGTTGCTGACATTGATAGTATAGTTTGGCTACTTATTTTCTTTCTCGAAGAACCAGGTTGTTGCAATTTAAAGGTCTGTTGGCATTTTCACCAAATCTTCTCAACCTATTCCTTCTTCATGGGGAAGTTAAAGCAAAGCAAACACCTGCAAGTTAACCAGGCCTTATTAGGTACAAACTGTTGTGATGAAGTGGGATGGAATGGGAGTGGAAGGTGGTTTTGAACTGTCTTATGAATTTCAACAACGAGGAACGGAATGATCCCAGGTAAAAAGAGCTCAATGATCCCTATAGAGAGAGACCACCCAAGGATCTGGTACAAAAAGAAAACCCACAAGGCCTTTAGCACCTTTCCAGTGAAAAATGGGCTTGTATGTATGGTTCGTAGGGGGAAAAGAGGAAGGTCCTGGAGGTGCCGGATAAAGAAAGAAAAGAGATAATATAGCCTTTACCTGTTTTACAAGTGGGCCCAAGACAAACCTTGCTTAGCAGCCCACTGTGGGCCAGGAGCTTGTCCAGGTGAAAGGAACTGGGCAGACATGCCGCTGGCACCGCTGGCATCCTGCAGGGGCTGCTGCCTCCTTCTGTGGCAGAGCTGGGCAAAGCCTTCAATACTAACGGGCCCAGACTGAGGCTTCAGCCCTCTGTGTGAGCCTGTCACAGCCCCTGCCGGCCACGGCCATGGCCGCGATGGCACCACATACGTCACCGGGGCCAGAATCTGGCTCCCAAGTGCTGTGGTCAAAAGGCCCGGTGAGTGATGTGGTCTGGGGCCGTGGGTGCTCGCTTGAGCTCCGCTTTGGCCTCGACCACAGCATCAGAGGTGATTTGATGCACTGGGCTTGAACATGTTTTGAGTTACACTGTATTACATACGCATGTAAAACAAATCTGGGAACCCACAAGTGTGTGACCAATTATCTTACTCCTCTGCAAAGTGTTTATTAAATTTTGAAAAACGAGATGATACAAAGAGGCAAACAACAGAAGCAATCACAAACCCCAAACAGTTTTCAAATCTATAAACAACTTTTGAAAAACATTCAAGTAACTTTCCAACTGTGTTGCCAATGCAGTGCAGAAAACAGATCTTTCTTAAGATTCAGGAAATTTTCAAGAATGTTCGGAATGACCCACATGTGTCTGTTTGGCTGTTCTGAGTGGTAACGAATCACGGAGAACCCTTGCTCTAGATATTCAAGACATTAAACAGCAAAGGGCGAGGCTCTGCAGCTTAGTACCTTTCAGTGATTATAAACCTCTTGGGATTGGGAGCTCAGAGCCCTGGATTGAGGGCTCAGTTCTGCCCTCGTCATATGAGTGATATTGAGCAAGTCATATGAAGCCTTATTTCATTATCTGTAAAAAGAAGTGCTTTCTCTATATCGGTGTTTTCAAACCATTAGTAATGACTCATTAGTGGGTTTTGAAAACAATTTTTTGGATCACGACCAACGTTTAAAAAAGAAAAAACCAGAATCAAACCAAAAAGAAAGTGATTTCCCTGGTGGCACAGTGGTTAAGAATCTGCCTGCCAATGCAGGGGACACGGGTTTGAACCCTGGTCCAGGAAGATCCCACATGCTGCAGAGCAACTAAGCCTGTGCACCACAACTACTGAGCCTGAGCTCTAGAGCCCACGAGTCACAACTACTGAACCCACGCGCCACAACTACTGAAGCCTGCGTGCCTAGAGCCCGTGCTCCACAACAAGAGAAGCCACCACAACAAGAAGCCCGCACACCGTAACAAAGAGTAGCCCCCGCTCGCTGCAACTAGAGAAAGCCGATGCGCAGCAATGAAGACCCAACGCGGCCAAAAATAAGTAAATAAAATAGATAAATTTTTTAAAAAACCAAGAAGAAAATATCAGAGTGCATGGCAAGGCAGTAACAGTATGTCTTATTTCATGCAATTTCTGTTTCAGTATGTATGCATATGGAAATTGCTTTGCTCCTCTACAATAGGCTTATTAAATTTTAAAAATGAAACAATATAAAGAGACAAACATCAGAAGCTATCACAGACAAACCCCAGTTTTTAGCAATTTTTGAAAAATGTTCAAATAATTCCATGGCAAGTAACATTCATTTTTTTGTCCTGAGTGATACAATAAAATGCATTTCTTCTTAGAGATTTTGGTCAAAATGTTTGAAAACCACTCTTTTAAGTTTCCATCCACTCTAGCGTTCTATGATTCTAGAATATGGAAAGGGGCGTGCTCATTAAGCCCATAATGAGAATATGAAATGCAGCATCCTTTAACACTTTCTAGGCTTCCAGACACGATGTTAATTGCTTTCCATGCATCATTTCATTGAACACTCCCAACAACCCTATGTGTTAGGTAAGCATGATGCCATTTTATAAGGACTTAGGAAATTAAGCAATGTTGGAGAGGTTCAGAACATATAGTTGGCAGGAAAGTCAAGATTTGAAATTCGTAGGCTGACTTGCAAGTCCTTCTTAATTTTTCTACAATTTGCTGCCAAATGTGTGAGATTCTGAGCATCAGTTAGCAGCTCAGCCCATGATACAGATAGACGCAGGTCTCTGTCTAGATTATGAAACCGACCACGCCCCTTCTTCTTGACTAGGGAAGGTGCGATGCACACCCCAATGCCTGCTTGGCCTTGGAAGACAAGGGAGTCAGTCACTTTCTTTGCATTTCATTTTACTCATCTGGAACCCAAATTCCCCTCACTGTCTTGCAGAGTCCCCATGATATCAGAGAAGGCAAACGCCATGGATGTGATTTCGTATGAAATGAAAATATCAAGTCTTGCCTTTTCACAAGTGTCCTCACCCTGTCTAAGTCTAGAAAGAGGAGTGTGACTCTACATACTGCAGAGAGAAGAAAAGCTTAGCCCACCTGGAGTGTGTAAAGGGATATGTAAAGGGTGTAAAGGGACTTTTAGCAGAAGTACTTATAAATCACACAAGAAGTCTTCCTTTCCTCCTAGTCGATACTCCCACAAAAGCATGGATGCTGGCCTGGCCTTACCAGGATACAGAAGAGGCCTTTTTGTGTATCCCTGACCAGAAGAATAACAACTGTTTCCCTTCTAAAGTCATTGAGCCCCCTCAACCTGCATGAAATTTTAGCATTAGATAGTCATTCCTTTTGCTTTAAGGCATTATATCTACAGAAGTTCCTGATTAAAAATGAAACCTTTCTATGGCTCACACACAAAGTAATTAAGAGCCCAAGTCACAATTAGGTCATCCTAAAACCTAACAAAATTCCAATGGTACACAAACAGTAAGTTCAACTGGGGGGTCAAGGAAAAGCTTGATAGTACAGGGCACAATCTGGAGGGGCAGGCTTAGGTAGGGATCTAACTGCAGTATAAAACTCAAGAGCATAGAGGGTCATAGAAAAGTACTGAAGACAACTCTAGGCCACATTTCATTTTGGGAGAAGTTGCAGTACTCCAGGAAAAACACAATCTTTTCATCTGGTGCTTTCTAGTTTCACCCATGTTAGCCATTTAACACTCACAACATCCCTTTGAGGTAGGTATTTCCAGAGGAAGAAACAAAGAGTGAGAGAAGGGAGGTGACTTGCCCAAGGTCGGCCAGCTGTGAAATGGCAGGTCTTACAACTCCTGAGTCCTTCAAACTCACCACAACTCTCCCTAGGTGCTGGGATGCATCTTCCATGCCCACATCTGTGCTTTACCCGCTCTGGGTAAAGGTGCCTCACACCCCTTTTGATATCTGTCAGGAAACATAGAGATGGATCGAAGGAAACAGGATTCTGACTTTGATCCCTATCAGTGAAATAAACGACTGGGGATGTTTCTGTGTATGGCACAGACACACATACACAGACACACACGCACACCACACATAAAGTATCACCAAGAAGAATAACTGTTCTAGGTTCACAATTCAACCAAAAGTCATCAGTGATTAAAGATTCTGGGTTTTGCTTCGATCTCTGGTTTCGCCTTGACTTTCAGTTCTCGGCTTCTTTCTCCTTTTCTCCCCGCCCACTTTTTAGTGGCCTTTGTTCTTCGCTCCTGAGCCACGTGGTTGCAAAGTATGGAAGGGGCACAGTGCAGCAGACACATGAAAAAGCAGTACCAAAAAAAAAAAAAAAAAAAAAATAGTAGGAGTGAAAACAAAAGACACAAAGATCCTGAATTTTTTATTTCTCTTTTCAGAGTGAAATATCACGGCTCCTGGTTCAGATGCAAAATGGGCAAGTGTGCATGGGGTCTTTGGATAGGAGATTGACATATGTAGAAAGAGGAAAGGACGGCCCCAGGCCACCCTGTGCGTCAAGGCTGGGCTCTGGCACCGCTGGGCAAGTGACATGAGTCGTCTCTAAACCTGCGACATGTATCAGAGGAGGTGTTAGAGGAACCACATAGCACACCTGCTTCTAATGGCCCCCACGCTGCTGTGCTCAACCCTTTGCACCATGGAATTTATTTTTTCTGGAAGCCAAGGCTTCGAGTCTCTCCTCCCCTATAGAAAGCTTCTGTGTTTATGTCCATCTACCATGTGAATGCATGCAGCCACTACCTCAAACATCATAAATCCTCTCTCTCTCCCCCTTTCTGTCTGCCTGTTTATCTACAATCTGTCTATTTAAATTCTTTTTAAACAAGAAGGGAATATCTTTATGCCTGTTTGTAGGAATATTCTACATCCATCTGTTATTTACATCATTCGTTTTCCTGAGGTGTCTCCAACGAATTCTGGCTGGGTGCACTGTATGTGTTATTAATAAAACAGCTGTAAAAATATTAACTGTACGGCCTAATTGTCAGCCCTGATTAGGAGCCAAGTTTATCCCCGGACGGATGCGGAGACTCAGAATTTGGGCTTCAATCCAGATCTGACCCTTGCAGCTCACTTTACATTGGATTCTTTGACCATTTAAGCCGCTCTGGCTTCTTTTTTCCCCTCCAGGGATCTGTGCACATCCGGCCACTGGCCTCCTGACTCCTTCAGCTGGCGCTGCTCCAGTTTCTGGAATGGTCATGGCCAGGGCTCCTACCCCACTCGCCCTCCCCCCCCACCACCCCGCCCCACTTTAGTTAAACTTAACAGCCATATGCTATATAATCACCTTTCGGGGATTTAAAAGATGAGTAGAAATATTGTCAGCATTGTTTCCTCCATGCACACTGATAGGAAATCGCATTTGGAAAGTCTGCATTGGAAAACACATCTCTATTTAAAACCCCTGGGTTAGGACACCAGAAGACCCCTAAGGATCAGCCACAGAGTGACACTCCCTTAGTATCTACAACTAAATCAATCTTTCAGACGAACCTTCTGGATATGGAAGATACATGGAAAGGTGATAATGCATTTTATTTTTGATAAAGCGTCCAAAAGAAATCAAATGAGGGCAGAAGTTATCAAATAAGACACTTTTGTTACTGTTCCCTTCTTAGTACAGTTGGATTAGCTCTGACTGCCTAATACCTAAGTGAGGTCGAGGTGTTTCCTGGGAGAAAACAGCTCCATAGAAAAAAATGTTTTTCTGCCGGTGCCCAGAAAGCCTTGGCAACGTCTGTGTCATCTAGACCTCAGCTGATGGGAAAACAATAGAAGACACTTAGATAAGCTGATATGATGGTTTGCACCATTACATATGAAATATACAAATTATCTGCCAATGTTTCATAGAGCGAAGGATTAATGACACAGTTAAAGTGTATAGCCCCAGTAACACCTAACATAGCTATGACGCGTTGTCAAAAACTTGGATAAGACTTGATATTTCATGTTACCCTTCTATCAGGGATTTTCTTTCAGACTGCAATATTTCTACTTGAGTGGAGTGCTTTGGAAATTCTGCAGCAATGGCCTTTGATTTTGCTTATGTTTCCAGGAAGTTTCCAAGCTGGCTTTCTTGCCATATAAGATTACTTCTTAAATTCTCTCTCACCTCACAGGTTCCAGACCACCCTTGCAAATGTTTCCAAAAAGACAGCATGTGCTGTGTCCCCATCTTGCCTGCAATTCTCATGACCATTAGCATTGACAATCTGCTAGAATGCTCACGGCTTGCTTGAATTGTACATTTTAAAAGAATCATTTGTAAGGGGAAACTATATTTTTGTCTCTAACAGAGGTGATGAAAATTTCAGAAAAGAAACACAAAACTTCTCATTTCCATCTCTTAAAAGAATTTGTGGCGGGATAGTAATGAAATCATCACATACGCTACTGGAGAGCCAACCTCCACAGAAAGTTCAACACACAACTGTCTGCTTTAAAAGTACACATTTCTAAAAGGCATGGTCAATTGTCTCCCCAAAATGTCTGCACTCTAACATGTTTTTGTCTAACAATTGGACTCGATTCAAATGACTTTGTGAAGACAAGCTGTTTTTAGCCTCGAAAGGATTAGTAATTGCTAAATGTTTTAATGGATGCTACTTCCTTTTTTCCTCCATTGTTTATCGTAATGTTACCTGAGTTTAAATGTATGGGTGTTTCCTGGCTCATATCTTATAAATGTACAACAAACTGGATGTCTTTCCAATGGAGCAAGAGGAAAATAGCCATCTCAGCCTTCGTGAGAACACCATACTTTCTCTTGCGTCTGTATCTTCCCAACTCTTAACAGACAACTGTATACCAATGGGGCTCAATATTCATTCACTAATGACTAAGTTCACAAGTTCTCTGCTTGGCATAGTAGAGAGGACTAAATTTCATCCTTCTTTCACGTTTCTACATTTCATTCTCAAGTGATAAAACTTCTTTCGGCAATTATTTTGCTTAGATGTTAAACAGAATTTATTGGGTACCTTCTATGTGCCTAGCACTAAGCTACGCACCCAGATGAATTTGTAATAAGCCTAAGACGTGCTTCTGCCAATAAATAATCATACAATTGTTTTGTGGAGCCAGAATAGCCCACGTGGGAGGCATTGTATAAGCTGGTGTAGGATGGTGTAACTCGACATAGGCAGATAGGATATTCAGTATTAGGGAAGAGTGTCATGGGATTAGTTACAAGACGAAACTTTACTTGAAAGACAAAGCAGGAACTGGGCCATGAAGAAAGCAGAAAATGGAAAGAAATGTGTAGTTTAAGATTGAAAACTTGGTAGGCTCAGCATATACATTATTGAGTTTCTTGCCCTAAAGCCTTACAGCTAAATAATATTTTTTTTTAACCAGATGGAGGCTGGCTGGTGAGCTCAAAGTGTGGTGATAAGACAAGCTTTTCTTATAATCAATGTTTAGGATGTGAAATTGATTTTCTTATAATCAATGTTTTAGAGTGCAGAAAAAATAATCTGCACTCAAGTGTCTGGCATGCATTTAATAACTTACTGAATATGTTTAAGACAGAAAAAGCCTCATGACATCACTACTGTCCATTAAGACTCAGCATGCTGAGAAGACGAGAAGTTAATTTTTTGTGATGGCTTCTGGAGATGGATGGAAGAAATGGTCCTCGGGATATTTGACTACCAGACAGAAGGCTACTGAGGGAATGAGTGTATCTCGCACCATTCTGGAAATCTCAAGTGAAAGATCTTTTAAAATGACAAATTCAGGGAATATTTACTATTTAAAATATAACACCGACTTTCCATTATTTTTGCCTGGCAGAGAAGTGGAATTATTCACCTCCGAGGAGACAGCCCTTTTTTGGGGAAGATAGCCTGATGGGCCCCTTTTTATATAAATGATGCTCCCATTGTCTTAAAAGATAAGATGAAAAAAAGGGAGTTAAACTGCACTACATTAAAAATTAACTGGCATTTGGGAAATGGTCACTGATGCTTCATTGTTGGTTAGAGAGGGCTGAGCAACTTGGCAAGAAGTTGGCAAGGAGCCTAAGAAAAGACAGCCAATGTGAAAGTCAAGGTGAAATGATGGCTGATGGACTTTTAAGAATAGCGGTGATTAACATTCAATTGTCAATTGTTTCCTATTCCGTGCTGACACCACCCGTTCCTACCTTGAAAGCTTCGGTAAAGCTCTGTCACTGTAAAGATCTGCCTAGAGATGTGTTAGAGGTATTGGGACAGAATGGAAGAAGTGGTGCAGTGCTCAGCCTGGACCAAAGCAGTGAAGAAGGAGGATGTTGGCCACTGGAGCTAAGAGAGTTAGTTTGGAGGCAGGCTACACAGAGACGGACCCAGGAGAACATAAGCCTCTCCCTGGGAATCCTCAGAGGTTATCAGGGAGAGTGTGGAGGCCTTCCACTGACACTGTATGGAGGCTTGAGCCATTTGACTTGGATAGCAAAGAAAAGGGAGCTCTCAGGCACGGACATCTGGGTTTCTTCTAGTCATCCTAAATCACCTGGCTGAAAAGAGCAAAGATGACGTATTTATCCATCGCTCTCATCATCCATCCATTCAATAAGCACCAAGCCAGAGTTTCCTTCTTCCAGATTTTAATTTTAAGAATGAACGTATGCGCAAAGCACATTAAAGAAATAGCAACCAAATATTTGAGAGCCGGGATGGGTAGTATGCAGCACCCGTGGTTAGAGTGCAGAGGACAAAGAGACAGCTGTTGGCTGGAGCGGTTGTAAAAAGCTTCAGAGAGAAGGTTGAACTTTATAGGGGCCTTGATCAGTGACTTGAATTTGGATAAGAATTAAAGGAGGGAGAATTCATAGTCATTCTTCATAGTTACATCTCACTTTATAAGTCATCATGCAATTTCATGTATAATATCCAAATTCTCCTCACAGCTACTCTCTGAAGTAGATATTAATCCCATCTCTCAGATGAAGATGCCGGGGCTCATAGTTTAGAAATATTTAGAGACATAAAGTTAGACCATATGGGTGATTCAATAATCAGAGTAATTGTTATTATCAAGCTCCTCTAAGATTTAGAAACATTCTTTGAATAGCCTAACATTTTAACAGTTTGTGATGAGTCCCATATTAAAAGAACAGATACATAATGAAATTTAAACTCACAGAAGATATAAATTAGGAAAGATGGCTTATGAAATTATTCATGACTCATCTAAATATCCAGTTCTCTATTTTACGTGAAGTGATTTTCAAAATGCCATGAATGTGTCACTTTTCTGGAATGCACCATAGAAATTTACACTGGGAAGGTGCTTCGAAGACTGCCCTGTCCAACGGCTCATATCTACAATATAGAGGATTTGGGCCTTGCTAAATGCATCTATCACATATTAGCTCTGCTTATTACTATCCTAATGTTATAAATAACACCAAAGAAATACAAACTATAGTCTCTGCCCCTAATCTGCTTCTAATCTGTTCTGTAGACCTTTTCCCCTTTCACAAAAGAACTATGATAATTTGGGCTCCCATCTAAAAGCTCAAACATGGAAATATTATACCAAGTTAAAATAAGCCATTCCTAACATTACATTACTTGTAATACAATGATTTATGAAGAATAAGAAGTAATTAGTATAAGCATTTCCTTTCCCTACTCTCATTTTGAGTATAAGAAGCCAGTGTTGGTAGCACAGTGGCTAAGAATCCGCCTGCCAATGCCTGGGACACGGGTTCAAGCCCTGGTCCAGGAAGATCCCACATGCCACAGAGTAACTAAGCCCGTGCACCACAACTACTGAGCCCGCGTGCCACAACTACTGAAGCCCATGTGCGTAGAGCCTGTGCTTGGCAACAAGAGAAGCTACCGCAATGAGAAGCCCGCACACTGCAATGAAGAGTACCCCCCGCTCGCCCCAAAGGGAAAGCCCGTGCACAGCAACGAAGACCCAACGCAGCCAAAAATAAATAAATAAATGTATTTAAAAAAAAAAAAGAAGAAGAAGAAGCCAGTGTTGTTTCAATAGCTCCAAACGTCTGAGTTGTTCTTACTCCCATTCCTGTAGGGGAAGTGAAAACTTCCTTCTCACTACTTCATCCCCCTCATTCCACCCTCTTTAGGCCTCTGAGTAGCACAAAGTTGGTTAAAGGAAGACAGAATTTTGAGATAAAGAGGTAGGAACAACTGGGTCCATAGGAAATGCAGGGGATGCCTGAGATGGAGGGACCAAGGACCACTGGATTTTCCAGCATTGGGCCCCCTGGAGGATATGCTCCAGTGAGGAATTACTGTGGGATGCTGAGAGAGAGACTGCACATCTGGTACCAGCCTGGCCTAGAAGGCATCAGTGACCCTCCCAGTGGGTTTATATAACCATAGTCAATTTTGTTGACTGCTGAGAAGGTCCCCTCTGCACCCTCCTGGAGTAGAGGCTTGAGTGATGCTAGAATACCAGCACTTGGCACCAGTAACAAGTGACTAAAGGACAAAAGCAATAAGGGGACTACCAGATGCTAAGAAAGGAACTTCCCTTGATTTTTCTCACAGCACACACACAGATCAACATGTTTTTTTTTACTAAGCAAATGGAATTTCCCACTAGTCAGATATGTGGGTGCTCAGAGCAGATTTAATTTTATAATGGCTGGAAACTTTATACTTGCTCTTCTTTGCTTGCCCTTAAGTGTTGTAAGTTAAAAGTCACATACATTTACATATAACCTATCCTCATTATTCATGGATTCCATGTTTGCAAATTCACCTACTTGCTAATATTTATTTCTAACCTCAAAATCAATAGTCACGGTGCTTGCATAGTCACTCCTGGACAAACACAGAGCGGTGAAAAATTTGAGTCTTCTGAGACGTACGTTTGCAGCTGAGATAGAACAAGGTGACCCTTGGCCTTCTTGTTTTAGTTCTCATACTGTAAAACGAGTGATCTTCTCACAGCCTGTTTAGTGCCACGTTTTTCATTTGTGTGCTTTTTGTTGATGATTTTGGTGTTTAAAATGGTCCCCAAGTATAGAGCTGAAGTGCTGTCTAGTGTTTTTAAGAGCAAGAAGGCTGTGATGTGCCTTATGTAGAAAGTATACATGTTAGATAAGCTTTGTTCAGGCATGAGTTATGATCCTATTGGCCACAAGTTCAATGTCATGAATTAACAAAACATATTAAATAAGGTGTCTTTAAGCAGAAACACACAGAAAACATCATTACATATTGATCAGCTGACCAAAATGTTGTGACCAGAGACTCACAGGAACCTAACCCTCTACCTCCTCTAGGAGCAATGGTTCAGGATTCATGAATTCAGTGTTTGTTGTGACTTTATAGAAGATAACTGCCTGAACAATAAGAATTGACTGCATTTATATGTTCTTTGACTCAACTTGTTATGTGCAAAACATTGTCCTAAGCATCAAAATAAAAACAGGCAATACGGCCTGCAATTTCTACCAGATCTGCATGCACTGCAACCACACCATGTGCTACAGCACAGAATCCAACACAGGTTCTTACTCAGGACACGTCTTGAGCCTCATCCAGAAACGGGTTATTTCTGGAAGTAAAGAAGACAGTTATAAGGCAATCTCATTTACAAAAAGGCCCCTAATAAGGACCCAGAGGACAGCTCTGAGGACGTTTATAGTGTGGCTCTGTGGACTTGGGGTCACCGTTTCCTGTTATAAATACCACTCTGAGTTTCCAGGAGGCTCTGTGGGCATCTGAACTTGAGTGAGACTTGGCGTGCTACATCCCAGTATGGGAGTTCATGTAAACACGTTGTAAAATAATCAGCTTGACCCTTTCCAAACACAGGCAATGCTAAAAAAAACACAAAAAAACAAGCAAACAAAAAAAAAAATGCACACAACCTCATGCCTATGAGAATGTTAGTTTTTGCACCTGTATTAATGAAAACAGACAAGTTTACAAAATGAACGTGGCAAATGATTAGTGATGACTGACTTACAAGGGAGGAACCAAAAAGTCAGCCATTTGCTACTGGGCCATCTTTAAGTCCTGGAGCATTTTAACTCAAATTTGGTATTTTGTCACAGTTACGAAATCATGTTGTCAAAGAGGTGACTGCAATTCTCCAGTAAGCATTGTGGGTGATTAGGGTTGAGTTCTAGCATGTATCCAAGCCTCGGTTGCAAAATGATGACTGAAAAGTGGTAGAGAAGCCTAGAAGGTAAGCATCTGAAGGATGAGGATTTTTGACTGTTTTGTTCACTGATGAATCCCCGGTGTCTAGAACAGTGCTTGGCCCAGGGAAGGCACTCCATCAATACTTGTTGAATTAGGTCTATTTTAATATGTTATTTTAATATAAGCACAGCCAGTGTTTATATTTCTAACTATAGGGCATCGTGTATCTGTGCCCTGTTTCCTATACCTGTGCTGTTTCTCTCCCCAGCCCAGTCTGCCCCAGTCTTCACCCTGAACAGCCAGTGACTTCACCCCAGAAGAAACCAGAGGAAGAAGCAGCCTCAGCAACAGGAGCCCCATTACTGTCCAGAAGGACCCCAAGTGCCCCAGCCAGACCCAGCCTCTGGGCCTCTATTCCCAGTGGTCTTGGTCCTAACCACTTCTGGAGGAGTGTGTGCAACGTTTGGATTGTTGCCCACCTGATATGTGAGAAACGGTATCTCAGGATATTATAACTTGAATTTCTCTTATTAGGAGCAAGGCTGCACTCTATTTTCATATGGTTAAGAGCCATTTGCCTTTCTTTTTATAGGGAACAGTCTGTTCATTTCCCTAGTCCATTTACCTACCAAGTTATAGGCTTTTTCTTCTCTATTTTTAGACGCTCTTTATATATTTGACATGTTAACCCTCTGTGATAAAAGTTACAAATTTTTTCCCATTTGTCATTATTTTTACATTGCTTAGAGTATTTTTTTACTTGAAAAAGTTTTTTTTTAATACCGTAAAATTTAGCTAGATTTTTACTTGATGTTTCTGGACTTGGTTAAATAGTTGAGACACTTTTCTTCATCCTAGTTATTGGAGGAAAATACCCTTCTCTTCGAATATGTATAGCTTCATTCATTTCACATTTAGATCTCTGAGCCTTTGGAATTTATCCTGGTGTACAATGTGAGAAATGGATCCAATTTTATCTTTTTCCATATGGCTATCCACTTATCCCAACACCACTTATTTATAAGTCCATCTTTTGCCACCAATTTGAAATGCCATCTTTATTGTATATTAAATTTCCATATGCAATTAGGTCTATTTCTGGATTTTTCTAGTCATTGATCTATCTACTCATGTGCCTATAGAGTTCTTTAATTATAGAGGCGTTAGAATGTATTTTAGTATATGGTCACGCCAGTCCTTATTTTCATTGCTCTTCTTTTACAAGGATTTCCTGACTACTCCAGCTTATCTTTCCTCCCAAATGGTATTTTAAAAATTACATTAATTGTTTAAGTTAAATTAACTTTCAATAAAATTTATAAATTAACTAAGAGAGAACTGACTTCTGTCTATCCAAGAAACTGATACGTCTTTCCACTTCTTCAAATCTCCTTTTGCATCCTTGAGGGGTGTTTTTAGTTTTCTTTGTACAGTTTTTGCACAACTTTTGGTTTCTTAATGTACCTAAGTTTATCATTATTACTATCTTAAACATATCTATCACATATCTTCTAACTACTTTTAGTTTGTATGTATGAAGGCTGTTTACACTGATTTCTTCCCTATCTGCTACTTTACTGAATTCTCTTATTACTTGTGGTGCTTTTCCATTGAGTGTCTTGGACTTCTCAGTTATATACTCATGTCTTCTGCCAGTAGAGATATTTTTGCTCTTCCCTCCTATGTCTTATGTTATGGCAGATGTTGTGCTATTTGTTTTCTACTAAACTTTATATTATGAGGTCTGTGCAGTATCATTAAATGGTCCTAAAGGCACAATTTTAATGGTTGCATGTATTTTATTTTATGGGTATGCCAACATTTAGTTAGCCATTTTCAACTTGAAATTCAAGTTTTCTCCTTTTTATTTTTGTAAATAATGTCACAATAAACATTTTTTGTTTGTATTTATTTGTGCACATTTCTGATTATGTCTTTAGTGTAAATTCCTAGGAGTAGAATCAGTAGGTCAAATAGCCTGCCTGGTTTTAAGGCTTTTTAAACGCATAGTTGACAAAATGCCCTTCAGAAAAGATAAACCAATGTACACTCACATCAGCAAGTTTGTCTTCCTTCGCTGTGCCCTCAACAACCTAGGTATTTTAAAGTTATGGTAGCTCACCAGACAAACAATATCACATCGTTATGTGACTGGTTTGTTGGGCAATCTCAATTCAGCGTAAGTTCATCTATGAAGCAATTTTTTTAGAGGAGAGGAGTGTGAGGAAAAAGGACCGGTATCTTCTTATTCATATGGATGCAATGGCAATATTCTTTCTTGGGCACATGACTATTTTTCTGACTTAGACTAACTACACATTGATATCTCTATGTGGTAGACATCCAGGGGTGGCTGGCTCTTCCAAGAAGTGGATGCAAAGTCTCTCTGAATTTGTTAGATTCTCTGGAAGACCTTGTAGGATCCCCTCTGCACACTTCTTTCCATGGGAGATCCGGCTGTATCTCTCTATCTCTTCTCAGTTCCCACCACTGGATGGCCTCACGCATTAGGCAAGCTTCTTGGGCAAATCAATACTAGCTAGAGTCTCTGGTGCCCATGTCACCCACTAGAAACTTGTGCATCCTTGGGGATACCAGCTGGCGGGGGGGCGGGTACAGGCTGCTTCTCTCACCTCATTGTGACTGTCTGGTAGGCACGGGAGCAGATCAAAAAGCCTGTCTGCTCCCCAAGCAGAGTTCCAGGCAAGGAAGTAAATCCAAGTCTGCCTATCTGTTAGCACCTACAGTCTCAACGGGTGATTCTCTATCCAGGTTGAGTAGAATCATGGGAGGCAGGCCAACCCCCTCCCTTGCCCATGGGAGAGAGGAAGTAACCTCTGATGAGTAACACTGCCCCTGACTACTTCCAACTTTGCTTCCTGTTCCCTCCCGCCCCCTTCCTGTCCTCTGCTTATATAAGTGTGACGTGGGGCTGGGGTCTGATTGCTCTTTCACTCGTTAACACCTGTGGTTTTTTGCCGGGGGCCTGGTGCTGATTCCAGGGCAAAAGTCGAAGCCCAGCTCCACATCCTGGTACGCTAATTTTTATTTGTACTTCTTTGCTTAGCAGGGAGATTGGACATTGTTCATGTGTTTCTTAATCATTTCTCTTTTTATGAATTGACTGTTTGTGGCTTGCTTTTTATTCTCCTGCTTCTTGTGTTTATCCGTCAAAGCTTTCTCCTTGGGCAGTAGTCTGACCTGAGTTCTCTAAGCTGCGTCCCATTACAGCCCCACTGGTTCTGAATTTAACACAACTGCTTTCCAGTTGTAGTTTCTGCCTTTAGGGTGTCACTATTAATATTCAAGATACAACGAGCTAAGAAACAGGATACACAGATCCACTATTTGATATTCATCAACTGGTTTATAAATTTATGCTAAATATGAACAAACTGCGACATACGTATTTACATGTATGCATGAATACCTATTATATAAAGTTATGACATGATGTTCAAAATCCATTTCTGTCTCCCATTTAATTTTCCTATAACCTCTCAGTCATTCATTCAACCTAATAACCGCAACCTGAACCAGAGAATCAATTTATAACCCTACCAGGTGGCAAAAGGCTTCTCCAAGTGACCTCTTGGGGATCACTTCTGGCTATCTTCTGGAAAATAGGAGATTAAAAACATATGTGTTCCCAGAATGCTGCATTCTGAAGATGTTTCATCTCCTAGTCCTGCACCCCCCCCCCCCCCCCCCCCCCCCCCCCCCCGTGTAAGTTATGTAAGACTATTGAAATCAACAAAGAACAATTCATGCCTTGACTGGGATTATTGTTGTTTTTAAGGACAGACCTAAAATTGGAAAAGCAACTGAAATGCAAGCAGTTCCTACATACTGTCAAGCTCAGAGAAAATTCACTTCTGACTTTTCTGCAGGGGATATAAGTGGATAAGAATTCTTGGCATTTTGTGAGTCTATTCACTCTTTAGGATGGAAATAAAATGTACTTAATTGAATATCCTAAAATCTCAAGCCGTCAGAGCTGAAGCCTGGGAAGCTATACCTGAAACGTGGGTCGAGCTAGGAGAATGCCTCCAGAGGGCTGGAAGGATGAGTGTGTCTGGCATCTTGACGTTACTATGGGGATTGCTATAGTAACAATTCTGCTCGCCCTTCATTTATTAAGTTATTTTGTTGTGGAACCAAAAGGTAAACTAAACATTCAAAGAAACAACGCTTTTAAAGAGATTTTTGCTGTTCCTGCAGCCCAGGCCAAATGCTTCAATGAAAGGAAAGGACAACACTGGCAGATAATTTAATACAATTGAAGGAATGAGATTCCTCCAGGTTTCCTCTGAGACTGGAAAAATAACAGTTGATCTGTGTCATAATGCAGAGTTGAATTTGTGAATTTACCAGTCCTGATACGAAACCCTCTGAGGAAACAATGGCGTTGCCCCTCACAACCCCACACCTAGCCTCTCTCTCTTTTGCTTTCACTCCGCCAGAATATGGCTTGCCTTTTTTTTTTTTTTTTCCATAAAGAGAATGGGGAAAATGAAGCTGACCAGAAAAAGAGCCTTCATCTTGAAGGGCTTAAAGGTTTTAAATGCAGCATCCCACCCGTGGGGGTCTTAGCAGGTCCACAGTCCTCACTGGAAACAATAAAACAGAACTGGGAATGGGGGAGGGGGAGGAGGAACACTGGGGAGGGATCTGGAAGCAGAATTTTCTGTCCTCTCTCCTCTCCTCGGATCCTTTCTTCTTGGTCCCATAGGGGTCTCTGCCGGGGTGGGAGAATGATCCTGGAAAATGTGCAGAGACTCTCTTGAAAGCCAAAATGGGGGGTGAGGGAAAGCATGTGTTCTGGGGTCTGTCCTACTCTAAAGGGAGATTGTAGTAAAACTCCTCATGGGGTGAGACTGTATAAAAGAGAGAAAATGACAACAGAGGAGTGAGGAAAGGCAACTTAGAAAAACCAACCCGCATTCATATGAGAGAATGAATCATGAGAAAAAATTCAGGCAAGTAACTGCTTAGCTTGACTCCACTTCCCCGCATCCTAAGGGGAAGGGTCCACTGTGTTTATGCCTGTCATCACTATGATTCAATCAACCAGTTGACTGTTCTGGTGTAATGAAGTCAAGGCTTGGGAACAGAGGCAGAGTCACCAAAATACAATAACAATGGAGCCCAAGTTGGTCTAAAAAAGGATTTCAGGAAACAGTAGGAGCAAGTGCCGCTCCGAGTCTTTCACCCGTGTTAATCCAGCGGATTCACACACCAGCCCTCACACACTCAGCCCGCCTATCAGCATGCTCAATTTTCACGTGGGAAAACAAAGAGAAGAGAAGTGATTTGCCTGCTGTGAAACACTGTAAAGAGAAGAACCCGGTCTCAAACCTAAGCAGCTGATTCCAGAGTCTGTGTTCTGATCCATGACCCTGTACTCTTCCTCCAAGCCAGCTCGTGAAGAACAGAGGAGACAAATCCCAAGGCTGCTTTCTAATAACCTGGAGGGAGAGCAGCAAGAAAGAGAACAGAGACTTGGATAGTTGACTGTGTGGACGGGCAGAAGACAGTCTCCGAGGGGATGGAAAGCGAGAACGCACTGCACCTCGGATAAGGAAAAGCAGGCACAAGACAGCACCCTTAGGAAGCTCTAAAAGGCGATGGGGTCCAAGCCTTTCTCCTGTCACCAAACTAAATCCTCTGGGGTCCTCTTGTAAACCTTGTTTATAGGAACAGAACAAGAAATTATTCTCTTTCTTTCCTCCTTCACAGACTGGAAAAGTCAAGTTCTATAGAAGGAAAGAATCAAGCATTTGGATTTTAAGTTGCCACCATCGGAACGAGCAGGAACAGTCTAGAAATCTCCTCCTGTGAGTCAGTAATAGAAGCACATTTAAAATCTCGTGTGCAAATTCCTGGCACCTTCAAAGAGAAACAGAAAAACATTTAAGACTCTCAGCCTCTCTTATACTTCAGTAGAAGACTGAAACATTTCCTGGCCTCATGTTTAGCAAGCTCCCTGTTATTTTATTAGGATCACTTGGTTGTATTTGGTCTTTAAAAGTTTCAGGGCTTTCTCCACCAATGACTTAAAAAGTGGAAGTGAGGCCGAAATAGGCTTGTTTGGGAGCTGGAGATGGAAAGGCTAGGCTTCACAGTTACCATGGTTAGGGGTCCTCTAGGCAGCTGGGGTGGGAGGAACTTCCAGAAAGAATTCAAGTAAAGGCGGTGCGTGTGTGTGCTTGCTTGTGTGCACGTGGGTGTACAAGTGTGTGTACGCATGTGGGCAGGGGCAGCTGCTGCCGAGGAAGGAATAGCCTCCCTTGACTATAATTAAGCATCCTCCAGGCTGGGGTGTTTGCTCACAAGGCACGTCTCCTGGGCTCTCAGAGCGCTAGTAATCATGCAAAGTCCTGTGTGCCTCAGAGACCCCAGCTCTCCTTCGCACATGGCCGAAGCCTGGGAAGCCCCACGTCATACCAAGTGACTGATCTCCAAGGATGCGTTCACATGGAAAAAAAAAAAAAATGACAGCACTTGGGAAGTCTCTAGAAGCCACATATCCAAATGCCTGGGGGTGCAGCATCATCAGGAAAAGGGAAAGGCCAGGAGGAGGAGGAAGACGACAGAGAATTAAACTTGCTCCATAGCCTTACGTTTTATAAGGTGCAAACATGGTGCCAGCTATACTTTGCTACCTCACAGTAAATACAGGATTACTAGGCAATTATACTTAAATATTACAGAGTCTCCGAAAAGAATGGCCATGTTCAGGGCAGTTGTTCAATCCCTTGATAACAGTATAGTTTAATGGATAGAAACAACTATACCATTTATTCCTCTTACATAAAACGCTCCCAACCATGTAAGTATGTGATCAATAGCAGGGGTTTCCAGTGGGCAGGAGTGCAGTTGTCCCCAGAACAGCAGCTCCCTGAGAAGTAATAAGAGGTAAAATGAGAATCAAAAAAAAAAAAAAAAAAAATACGGAAACGAAGTTCTTCAACAGAGCGAAGACCTCAAAGGCTTCTCAGTGCATTTATTTTTATGGTGTACAAGGAACAATGGCAGAGCTAAATCTGGCACTTTTAAGGGATTTGTAAACCGGGTGTAAAATGTTAGCCTGGATTGGATTTTTCCATTCGGATCTGTTGGTAACGGGGATTGGAGCTGTAGGAGGGGTTTGGGTGCGGATGGAGAGAGCGAGCACACTGCAGATGAGAACATTTGTCTTTTGAGTTCTCATTTTTCATGTATCTGAATATTATTGCAGGCAGGTCTGGACCCTTTGCAAATATTAAGTTTACTGAAAAAGATATTCCCAGGGCAGCCACTGTGTACCTTGAGCAACATATCTCAAATTGATTCAATCATTGATTGCTCTTCTGAAAAAAAAAAAGACTGCAAAGCTACTAATAGGTGGTATGAAGGTGGGGGGCTTTAGAACTGGCTAAGAAAGCAGAGGGGAGAAAGGTGACCTGCTCTCTGATGTGCATCATTTCTTCCTAGAGAGGCACGCAACCCCTTGGGGACCATCAGACTGTACTGGTGCCCTATTTCACGAGCAGATAGCTTTTCCCTCCTTGATAATTGCTAACCGTCATTGAGGGTTTCCTATGTTCCAGGCACGGTGCTAGCCATTGTATTTGTCAAATCTTCCCAATCGTCCCATGAAGTATGTAATATCATTATTCCAGGTTATGACACAGAGGGATTTGATGTTTTGTGAAGTTACGTTATGTGGTCAAGGTGACACAATGTTTTAGTGGTAGGGCTGGGATCCGCCCTGTCAATTCACAGCTTTCACTCTTAACCACTACTGCTTCCCTTCCTATCCAATCCAATGATCGATTCCATTTAGGTCACAGGAGGGCAAGAGGGACCATAACATACATGCATCCACCTGGGACTAACCGAGTGCAGTGTTTGCTATCTTACATTTGTGAGCTTATTTAATCGTTTGAAACAGCCTAGGTAAAATGCATTTTCCCTACTGTGTAGAAAAGGAAACTAAAGCTCAGAGAGGTTAAGTCTCACGTCTAGGAGATGGTTCTAAGCCAGCTCAGCTTGATTTCCAACCTCTCCTATTTCTGCTGTAGCAGGCTTCCTCTTACAAGCTAAAGAAGCCAGCTCAGCTAACCATCCAGGACCAATTTGCCTGAGTTTAGATTTGCAATAAGGAAAATGAAAACCTGCCTTTTTGACTTGTATTTTGGGATGTCAGTGAGATACCAGACATTGCGGAATGCTTAATGGAGAAGGTTGATGTGCCTATCAGCTCTGCGTCTGCCTCTCTGGTTAGGATCATGTCCTCATTGGTACTCATAAAGAGCTTCTTCGCTCGTAATATCCATTCTGTCATCCCAATGGTCCAAACTCTATTCATATGTCAAGGCTCAGATCAAGTTTGCCTTGTTCCATGAAGCCTTCCAAGATCGCTCTTGCCATATAAATCCCAATACTCCCTTGATCTCCTGAGGCACCCAGTACCTATACGAGCAGCATATTGTCTGTTATAATGACTCCTGACTCCTCAAAGGCTCCAGGAACTATTCCATATACTTTAAAAAAATATCCTGTATAATTCCTATGATGAAATTGAGTTCACACATGAATACTTGTTGAACTGGGATTGAATTAAGTTGGCCTCGTCGGTGCCCTGAACATAGAGGGTATGGAAAAAAGTAAGAAGAAGAAAAACATGAAATTAGTTAATAGAGTAAGTTGAGAAGAGACTAATGGAGTTGCAGAGAATAAGATAGAGGTTTGGTGGAGGAAAGTAAGTCAGAGAGGGGGCCTGGGAGACTTCCTCAACATCTGGACACAGAACCAATCTGTATTTCCCTAGCTCACTAGTTCTCAATCGGAGTGTACATCAGAGTCACCTGTAAGGCTTCTTGAACCATGCGGCTGCCCCTTCCCCCACTCCACCAGCGATTCTGATTCAGGAGGTCTGTGATATTGCATTTCTGAGTTACCAGGATACACTGTTACCAGTGATCCAAAGTTACCAGTGATCCAAAGACCACTATTTGAGAACCGCAGTGATTCTCCGCCCGGACCGCACATTAGCTACACCTGGGGCGGGGCTTAGATACCAGTGGCCTTCCCCTCACCAGACCTGTGAAATCAGAATCTCTGGGGAGCGGGCTGCTCTAGCCAGCCTGTCACAGAAAAAAATCACACTGTTCTGGAACTGTCTCTTTGCTTCACTGCCTCATCTCTTACAACTGAGATCCTTGAGATGTCCATGGTCTTGTTCTTTTTCTAGGAAGGCATTTGGCAAATAGAAGGAGTTCAATAACTCTTTACTGAAAAGAAAATATTGTGGGTTGGGGTGAGGGGCAGGAAGACTCTGCAGAAATATGGCATGGCAACCAGGGGCCCATCCCTGCCTGAGATTGAGGCAAGAGATTACCTGAAAGGCAAGGCAGACTTCACAGGTGTTTATTTTGTTTTCTTTGAAAATATCATTGTGGTCTCAACATCTAGGACTGTGATCATACAGGTAAACCTAATACCCATTCTGTCCATGCTTCCCAAACCAAGGATCATACAATCAAATCAAATGCATACAGAATTGTGCAGGTAATACAAATGAGCAGAGTTGGACTGACACAAGATTCATGGAAGACTGCAACCAAATGGTCACGTCCTGTCTAGAGTTGGACTAAATCATTGTTAAGTGTTGAGTCAGAGTCCCCTAGTGTGTTATTTATATACCTTCCAGGGAAAACAAGAAAGTCAAAGTCATTGATTTCTCAAATATGTATTGAGCACCTTTAAATGCTTTTTTGAGTATTTATTCTTATTGAGCACCTATAAACACATGCACCAAGCATAGCACCAGGCTATGTACCAGGCTAAGTTCTATCGTTCTTTGCAAATCAATATGGTGGCCATCCCTCCACAGTGCTCACATGACACTAAGTCCACACCTTAACACATGTCAGTTCTCTTATTGAAAGGGCATCTCCTAACCTTCCCACCAATCAGGCCGAGGCATCATTTAGAATCTGAACCAAAATGAATCTTCTCCAGAAATCTTTTCTTCCTGATCAGCCTGGTCCTTATCTGATTGCGTTTTTTCAGCATCTCCCTCAGTAATTAGTACTGGGCCCATGATTACTGCTTTGACTTATTGATGATTGGCCCCAAGATCGCCTCCTATTTATATGTATCCAATTTACCAGACCTTCCACATCTCTCCAACAGTACCTGGTACAGTACATTGTTGTTGCTCAATAAGTGTTTGTTAATGGAGTGAACTGCAAGCTTGTTGGGTGTCCAGTCACTTTTCTTACTTGAATCATCAGGAATGAGTCAGTCAGAGAATACTTTTATGCTCTGGAAAGTGTTTGGAGTAGCTTTCTCTGGAAGCTCAAGGAACACAGGTCTTTGAATTCTGGAAATCTTTCTGCTCCATTGGGAAATGGTCTCTTCAACCATGACTATTCCTTTTTTCGGGATTACTTCCCAAATGCATTCCATTTATGAGTGTGTTCATTTTTCTATTTATTTATTTACTCACTTTTAGTGAGTGTGTTCATTTTTCTCAAACCCTTAGGATATTTTTCATAATGATCTGCATCTTCAAAAGTGAACATTGTCTTTGACACAGACAGTGAATAATTTCTACCTAATTGATATTCCTGGTTGGATATTTAACTTAAAATTACTTCCATAAAATCTGCAACATATTTCTTTTATTGGGTTCTGTCTATACTGACTGCTTTGGGCTAGGTCCACACCCTAAAATTCCAATGGGTGTGAGCCAAAGCTGCAGAGTTTTGTGGCTAATAATAACAATAATAATGAGCACATTTCAGAAGTGCTAATTACAAACGCAACTGAATTGTGTTCTCATTATAAACGCTACAGGTTTTCTGCCAGGTTGGTACTTCATGACAGTATGTTTTCAAACACCTGTTTACCTTTACTATCACTAGATATATTCAAAAAGAGAAACTTTTCGAAGTTGAGATGCATATTAAATTTCATGTGTCTCTGTAAAATTTGGAAGCTTTTACCCAGAGTCCTTTACTGCACAAATGGAAGCACAATGAGTAATTATCTATACCTTATGTAGACAAAGAGCACGGAAATTTCAAGAATTCTTTGTTTATCCAATAGAATCCAACAAGAGTTTTCTTTTTCAGGAGGTGGGGGGATGTGCGGAAGAAAAAAATAGAATTATCCTGGTAATTATCTTGCATCAAATCAAACTTTACTAAACGTAAATCTCTGCTCCGTGGGTGGGAAAGTAAGACTACAAAGGTGAATAAGACACAACCCCTGCATACAATTTATTGAAGCAGATTTCACTGGACACAAATATCATTAGGTGGTAAAGTCCTTGGAGAAGGAAGGTGAAACCAAGAAGGAAAGACTGAGTATGGACTTGAAAATACCAGAGGCCTTAGGGTTAGGATAGGATAGGATGGTATTTTGCTTCTTAATTCAGGTCTAGTAATGTGGTGACAGAATCTTCCTTGGATTAGGAGGCATGAAAACATATTGTTGATGGGCAGCCTTTCAACCTAGCTCCACATGTGGTCAATGTCAGAGATGCTTGCAGAAGGCAGAAGACCAGGGCTTGTTTTTTAAAAACCCCATCTCAGAAGTATGGTGGATCCATTAGACAGTGGTTCTCATTACTGATTATACATTAGAATCACCTGGGGAGTTTTTAAGGCATACCAATGCCCCACCCCAGGGAAGGGAATCCTCACGGTGGGGGCGTGGCGGGGGCGGGGGGGGGGGGGGGGGTGGGGGGTGGGGGGGGGTGGTGTTGTGTGAAGACCAGGCGGAGTGTTTTTTAAAAGCTGCCCAGGTGATTCTGCTGTGAGTAAATGTTGAGAGTTACTGTGTCAAGGAATGGGAAGGTGATATTAGATTTAGTCAGTATCTTCATAGTTCTTTATTTTTGCCAGTTCGTTGACAATAATCTTTTTGAGTGTCTGTGTGACTCATACAAAGGAGACCAGGATGGAGGTCAGCGTTTCACTACCGGAGTACCCTGTCTTTACTCAGTTTCTGGTTATTTGGCTTTTAAAAAGCAGATCAAACTTGCAGGAGCTCCAAGGACTTAAAGATGGGACAATTTGAGGATCATAAATCATAATGACTACAATGAGTTGAAACTTATCAGATATATGAAAATTTATGAGTTCATAATGATACTTCAAAAATAAACAACAGGGCTTCCCTGGTGGCGCAGTGGTCGAGAGTCCGCCTGCCGATGCAGGGGACACGGGTTCGTGCCCCAGTCTGGGAAGATCCCACATGCCGCGGAGCGGCTGGGCCCATGAGCCATGGCCGCTGAGCCTGCGCGTCCAGAGCCTGTGCTCCGCAACGGGAGAGGCCACAACAGTGAGAGGCCCGCATACCGCAAAAATAAATAAATAAACAACAAAAAAATCTTTGATGACCATGGAGGTTGCTAGGGTACCAACTCATTTTTCTGAAAATGTATAAATTAAGCAAAAATCTCGAGCATCTCTTCTGTCTTTCCCTACTTGAAAGAGAACTTGGGCTAGAAAAATAGATGAGGAAAACAGTTCTTCTCTGTATAAAAAAATCTTGTGGACTAAATGGAGAAAACAATGACAGAATTAGAAAATCACCATTTTCCACTCCATAATGAAATAGGGATCTAGGCAACAGTAATCAATGGCCGCTAAAATTATTATTGGAAAGTTGAGGGGGAGCTTTACAATGGATGGATTAGGCAGATGACATGTGTATTAGTTTCCTGTGGCTGCTGTGATAAATTATCACAGACTCAGGGCCTTAAAACAACAGTAACTTATGCTCTCATCGCTATGGAGGCCAGAAGTCCAAAGTCAGTTTCGTTGGCTGGAAACAAGGTGTGACAGGGCTGCACTCCCTCTGGAGGCTTTAGAGGGAGAATCTGTTCCTTGCCTCTTCTGTTTTCTGGTGGTTCCCAGTATCCTTTGGTTTGTGGCCACATCACTCTAACCTCTGCCTCCTTAGTCACACTGCTTCCCCCTCTTCTGTGTATGAAAGCTCACCTCTGCTTCCCTCTTACAAAGGCACATGTGACTGCATTTGTATCTCAGCAAGAAAATCCAGGATTCTTATCTAAAGATCCTTAACTGAGTCACATCTACAGAGAACTGCCCCCCCTTTTTTTGGTGCCACATACGATAACACTCATAGGTTCCAGGGATTGAGACAGAGATATCTTTTAGGGGACTCTTTTTCAGCCTATCACAACACTGCACCATCAATCAATCTTAATATTAAGCATTATTCTTACCCTACTCCTCCCCCACCTCCAAATGACTCAATTTAATCAAGAATCTATCTCTAACTATTGATTTATAGGGGATGGGGGAACATATCATATGACACCAAAAGGATATAATCAGCCAAATCCAGCAATTCTTTAAGACAAAAGACTCAATTCTCAATTTCTATAATAAGCATGCCAAACAAAGGAGGGAAATAATTACACATCAAAAGAGATGTAAGAGCATATTAACCATATGTAATCTCCACCGAATCTTGTTTGAATTCTGAATTGAGCAAAACAACTATAAAAAAAAGGCATATTTGAGACAATCAGGAAAAACTGAACACAAATTGATGATATGGAGGAATTGTGGGGGGTTTTTGGGGGGGAATCTGATAATATTGTGGTTGTGTTAAAAGAGAAAAGTTAGATACGCCTACTGAAATAAGTGAAGTGATATGTCTAGAATTAGCTTTAAAATACTGCAGCAACAAATAAATAAACAACAAATTAAAAACAAATAAACAATTTAAAAAAGGAATGGGATACAGAGTGAAGTAAGTCAGAAAGAGAAAAACAAATACCATATGCTAGCACATATATATGGAATCTAAAAAAAAAAAATGGTCATGAAGAACCTAGGGGCAAGACGGGAATAAAGACGCAGACCTACTAGAGAATGGATTTGAGGATACAAGAGGGGAAGTGTAAGCTGGAACGAAGTGAGAGAGTGGCATGGACATATATACACTACCAAATGTAAAATAGATAGCTAGTGGGAAGCAGCCGCACAGCACAGGGAGATCAGCTCGGTGCTTTGTGTCCACCTAGAGGGGTGGGATAGGGAGGGTCGGAGGAAGACGCAAGAGGGAAGAGATATGGGGATATATGTATACGTATGGCTGATTCACTTTGTTATAAAGCAGAAACTAACACACCATTGTAAAGCAATTATACTCCAATAAAAATGTGAAAAAAAAAAGGCATGGGAAGGGAAAAGATAAAATAAGAACAGCAGATGTTAATTGTTGAACCATTAAAGCAGCCTTTCTATTTTTATGCATATTTGAAAATTTCCAGAATAATAAGTTTACATTATATATATGTGTGTGTGCGTGTGTGTGTGTGTGTGTGTGTGTGTGTGTGTCATACATATGCCAGTGCAGCACGTCCCCAGTAAGACCAGGTTTAACTGACCATCCTCATGTCTGGCCTCACTGCCTGGAGGAAAGTTCTATGGAGTGGTAACATCCACTTCACCTCTTAGGGCTGTCGTGAGGTAGCAGAGAACTAGATAAGAACAAAGGGCACACAGAAGCTATTCCTGAACCTTCAGTCTGTAGCTTGGCTTTTATAGAAAGATATCCGCCTGGGAACTCATTGATAAGCACTAAAATTTCTGTAAGAGCTTGCGGTCTGTTCACAGATAGCATTCATCACCTCCCCGAATCCTCCAGGATTTGTGTCATTGAGGTAACTCCAAATTAGAATGGGAAAGAGTAGAGTGTGTAAACACAGAAGGCACATAACAGCCAAAAGGAAGAAGCAACCCAAATGTCCATCAGGAAATGAATGGCTAAAACCAAACAACCAGGAACTATCACCACCAGCATCACAACAATAAAAGTTAAGGTCAAATATTTAGAAAATATAAAGAGGTTTAGTTATTAGAAAAGAGATGAATGGCTAAACAAATTGTGATCTATTCACACAATGGAATATTATTCAGTCATGTAAGGAATGGAGTGCTGATATATACTATGATATGGACAAACCGTGGAAACGTGATGCTAAGTGAAAGAAGCCAGACACAAAGAGTCCCACGTTGCGTGACTCCATTTGCATAAAATATCCAGAATAGGTAAATCTACAGTGAGAGAGAGCAGAGCAGTGATGTTTAGCTGAGTGGAGTGACTGTTTAACGTGTGAGGGGTTTCCTTTTAGGATAATGAAAATGCTTTGGAGCTGGAAGGAGGGGACGGTCACACAACAATGTGAGTGTGCTGAATGCCACTGAACTGTTCACTTTGAAATGGTTTGTTTTATGTTAGTCCAATAAGGTGTTATTTTTAAAAAATTTAAGCAGAAAAATAACGTGATTAGGTTTGTTCTTAAGAAGAGTAACTCTAGGAGCTATGTAAGAACAGATTAAAGATGGACAAGATTAAAGCAGAAGGAATACAGAAAAACATGAGTTTTGGGCAAGATGGATTCAACTGCTTCTCTCCCTTAAAACTTACATCCTGAAACAAGCCCAAAGAAGCCACCCTTAGTGTCTCAACTCTGAAACCCATCTCGTCCCTTTTTGGTATTCCAATGCTTCCGAGAATCACATAGGCTCCCAAGCTTCTAGAAGAGTTCCAGGAGTTGAAGTGTTAATATCCAACATACAGCATATTTTCAGCAAGCATGAAAGATATGATCTTAATATCCTCCTGTTTCCCGATCCTTTGAGAGCCTTATCCAGGAAGAAGGAGAGAGTGTCTACAAAGTAGACAGTGTTTGGGCTTCCGGGTCCCTTGGACCTGAATTTGAATATGAGCATTGTGTGATGTTCTCCTATAAAACAGGTTGTGTGAGGATTACATGAAAGGACAAGTGCCCAGAATACAGTGGGCACACATAAATATTTTTCATTAGTGTATTGAAGTATTCACTTGAACCTAAACTGGGATTCAGACATGATTGTACATATAGAGTGAAATGTTGAGTAAGATTATCCCCAGGGGAGACTGAAGGTCTCTAGGAAAATCATGTATTCTAAGGTAAGAATGAGGTCAGAACGATGCATTAGATTCCAGTAAAAAAAATAATAATAATAAAGTAAAGAGTTTCATATTGCAGGAAGAAATGATTTTAAGTCACTCAAATCTATTTTAAAATCAATCTCATGAACTCACTCCTTGGTTATGGGTGAGGGGAGGCCATAAATAAAACTGAAATAGCTGCTATGCTAAAAATCAAAAACAAGCAAACGACAGTACTGTGTTGATACCCTGAAAACCAGGGGATGACTTTCAAAGCATTTATAATATCAAGCAAGGGTATCACCCAGTCAGAACAGATGCCAGCCATGAACAGCCATGAATTGTGAGGAGCTCAAGGTCATTACCACCAAAAGATACCGTAAAAGGTGAAGAAAAGGCATCCCCTCCATTTGCTGACAATCACAGGGACCCAGAGCACAGCAGATGCTCACTTCCGTGTTGTTCCCTCTGCAGACCCGGTGAGAGGCAGCGTCAAGGTTGTGTTGGTTGGTGCCATGGCACGCCTCCATTGCTGGCGGCCACTCCTCTTTGAGCAACTTGGGAGACACGCCTTACAAACTAATTCATACCATTTGCCCCAAATGAAGACCAAGATCCGGGGTTTAGGATTAAGGATTTTTAAGTTGTTAAATTGCAAGGAAGGGTATTTTCTTCTCTTAAAACTAAATGATTTAAATTGAATGCATGGAATAGCTGCATTCTCAGGCGGTGTAATTAGTTAAGACGCGTAACTCTGCAACAGTCGAGCTGCTTTTAAAGGTAAACCCAGAAATGAATGCTGAATTTAAAAATCCAACTGTTTGCTTTCACTTACAATTTCAAATTAAGATACTGGATAGGATCTTCCATCCATGAGTCAAAGGCAATCCTAAGATAAGGCAGCCAAAAGACCTTATACTCCGGTGTAATCCCTTTTCTAACCCAACATCCTAAGACACTCATACGGGTTGGCACTGAATTTAAGCTCCAAATCACTCAAATCAAAAAGAGCTATTCTCAGTCTGTCATCAGGAAGCAAGCTCTCCGAGGTGTATTTTTATCCCAGCCTCATCTAAGTTATGACAACTCACCTGGTTGGTTTCTGCCATTTGAGTAGAGAGAGGCATCAAAGTGACAGGACATCACTCTCTGTGTTCCGTGTGAGGTGTGATGGAGAAGAAAAACAAACCTGGGGGAACAGATGTCAAAGTGTTTCCAAGACATCTCCAGATTGGAGAGATACAGGGCACTGTTCAGGCTTTTTCTTACCCAGGGCTCTTCTGAAGTTGAAACTCCTGCCTCTTCTATAGGCACTTATTTATTTATTTGCCTGATGGTTTATTTATTAACTTTACCGCTTTGATCCTGCCTCATCTCTCTATCCTTAGGGTTCCTGAAACGTGCAGCCCTAAAATGCTGTGCTCCTGGTCATTGTCTCGAACCCTGGATTTCTGCACTGAGCACACTCTTCCCATTGCTGAATCACATTAATACTGGGCTAACATGCCTTTCTGGAGACCCAGATCCTTAGGCCACACTGATTTTCCACATTGGAAAATGGTGGAATCTAGTGATTGCTTAATTGAAATAGATTAGATAGATACAGGTATAGATATGAATATATAATATATAGTCATGAAATATACTAGCTATACCTATATATGTATATGTTATATCTATATAATATCTATATCTCTCTGTATATTATATATACAGAGAGATGTTACAGCTATCAGGGACCTTCTAATCTACCCATTAGATGACTGTCAAATCTAGCCATCCACCTAATTTCCAGATGAAGTATATGTTTGCAGTCACTGCTGGGATTATTTTCATGACTTTAGATTTCCTGTAATTGCACATGCATTTCAACTTTTTCCATTTTATTTTCTGCTTTCTTACCACACTTTTTCTAGGATCCTTTTTTACTCCTTTTCTAACTTCTTTTGGAGTGATGGAGTTTCCTTTATTCTCATATTTTCCTCTGCTGGTTTGGAAGATAGAGGTTTCTATCATTTTAGTTATTCTTAAATTTTTAACATGAGTCCTGACCTAATAGGGTCTAAGGTTAATCGATGTTTCTATTCTGCTCTCCTATGGCATGAGCCTTAGAATATTGTACTTTAGCTCTGATCATCCCCTTCCCCCTCCCACTGTACATGCTACTTTGTCCGATATTCAGTTCTACCTTATTTTCAGATCCTACCAAATTATTCATCTTATTACCATTGCTGTCTTACATAATCATTTCTTGCTTATATAAACTCACTTATTTACCAGTTTCTTTGCTCACCATCCTGCATCTCCTTCCTTTGGCGTTTAGATCCCTATTTCCTGAGTCACATCTTTATTCTGTGCATCCAGCACGGGTCTGATAGTGTCAAGCACTCAGTTTTTACCTGATAATCTGTTTCACTCTTATTCATGAGTGATAGTGTAGCTGGATACAAAATCAACAGGTTTGCAGTGATTCCCCTCGGTGCTTTGAAGCCATTGTCTTCCTCATTCTCCTGTTAATGAGAAGGTTACAGTCAGTGTGATTGTTCTGTTAGAAGTGATTTGTCTTTTCTCTCGTTACTCTTAAGATCTTCCACTGGTCTTTGGCATTTTTATAAGCTGTGTCCAGCTATTGCCTAATCCCACTTGGGCCTCCTAAACCTGAGGTTTCATATCTTTCATCAAATCTGCAAGATCCTAAGCCTCATCTCTTCACATGCTTCCTCTGCCCCATTTTATCCTCTCTTTCTGGCACTCTCCTTAGAGCACTCTTTCTCTCCTTTTAAAAATATTTTTCTTGTCCTGATCTCTCCAAGCTACAGTTTGGGAACATCTTTACTGAACTGTTAGGATCCCTTGGTTAAACTATCTGCTGTGCTTTTCACATCAATATGTATATGTTTCCATTTTAGAAATTCAATTTCTTTTCAAAGCTTCCCATTCTTTATTCATACTGTTTTATGCTATTCTGATTTATTTCTTTCCTTAATCACTTTAAACATATTTTAGAATCTCCCTCTAACAGTCTATTACTTGAAGTTCTTTGGGTTCTAATCCTTTTATTTGGCATGTGTGCTATCATCCATTGTGGATTATTTCCTCCCGTGTTTCATAACTGTGGGTTGGGCATGCATCTTCGGCTCCCCTGCAACCCATCCCACCCCAGGATAACAGTGATGTCATACTCAGGTCTTTAGTACTTCTTGTTTGGGCTGAAGTTTCTCTCACTCTCCTTACTTCTCTAAAACCTCAGCTGTGTATTTAGAAACATGTTTATCAATTTTTTGTCCACCTTTCTGGGGTATTTTTTTTCCCATTTCTTTTTGTATTTTATTTTACTTTTTTTTAATATCTTTATTGGGGTATAGTTGCTTTACAATGTTGTGTTGGTTTCTGCTGTACAACAAAGTGAATCAGCTATATGTATGCATATACCCCCATATCCCCTCCCTCTTGCATCTCTTCGTAGTGAGGTGGATGGGGTCTTTTTTTAGCAAGAATTTCTTCAGGTTATCTAATCCAACTGTTGCCAGAAGCAGATGTCACATTCCCAAGAATTAAAATGACAAGGACAGGAAGACATGATCTAGAATGAAATTAACTAACGAACTAACTAGAATACACACATTGTTGGCCCTTCCCAGAGCTCTTTGTCTGGCTTACTTGTATTCATTCTTCAAGCCTCCACCTAGACAGTAAGAAAACCAGTCAGTTCTTGTTTCTATTCCCACTACTCCGTCTACTTCTCCTGTCATAACTCTCACCATGCTTTACCGGAATCATTTGTCTCCTGTCTTTCCAAGGAGGAAGGGAGACCGAAAAGGAACAAACATAAAAATGTTTTTGTGAATAACACACACAAGTGATGATAAACACTATGGGGAAAAATAAAGCCTGGTGAGGAGATGGAGAGTGATGGAATGAGATGAGCTCTGGCAACTTGACCAGAGACCTGAGCGAGATGAGGGAGCAAAGCAGGGGGGTATCTGGGCAGGGGTTAAGGGAGCAAAGCCCCCTTCAGTGCTGCAGGCACTGTGTTTGGGAAGAAGTCAGTGAGGGGGAGGGGTGGGCAACAGGGACGAGGGGAAGCCAGGAAAGACAGCACAGGAAGGACCTGGAGTTCTCTTAAGAGTGAGGTTTGATGCCCCGGAGGGTTTTGCATGATCTGGCTACATTTCAGAAGACTACCACCGATGAATCATGAGTAACAGGAGTGGAAACAGGGAGACCCAATTAGGAAACTGATGCAATCGTTTAGGCAAATAAAGGATGGTGGCTTGAGTAGAACAATAACTGCAGGAGTGGTGAGAAGTGATTGGTTCTGGATTAACTTTAAGCGCAGAGTCCAGTGGATTTGCTGACTGCATCACTCTAGCTTTGTATTTGTAGACTGACTGAATGAAGTTGTGAATAAGTGAATGAATGCATTACGTCCAGGTCCTCTTTGACACCATTTACATTGTTGAAATGGAAATCGTATGTTTTGCTGGTGCGGTTAAAGTGGGCCTAAGTTAAATATTGTTACCCATGCTTTCTAAGTACTAGATCTCCTGCTTTCTGGCCCAGCACTTTTATTTACTTGTTTGTTTATTATTTTTACAGATTTTAGATCTGTTGTCCGTCCTCTGCTAGATTTTGGAATTGCTCTATGTCAGCTCTCTGACTGACACTCAAGTAGGCCATTGGTAAATCTGCCTCAGTCATACATTTGTTCTGAAATCCTTATTTATGTTTTCAAGAAAAATGTATTTGGCCAAACAAACATTTTGGTTTCAGAATGAACACTGCACAGTTCTCATTTTATTGTCAGTTTGTTTCAGGACGATGTTCAACAGGGTTGACTGGTAAAGTTCACTGCTCAATAAAAGACATCAAGACACATCTTCCAAACGACTGGCCTTTCAAAACAATACGGTGACTATTTAAATGTTACCGTGGACATACCTACTATAGCTTTTAACAGATTTCAATGAAATTTAACAGTGACAGAGATAAATGTCTTAAATGAACCTGTAAATTCATTGATAATTTTCTAATCAATCCTACTTTTATTATCTTTTGAAACTTTAATTAAAATTTTAATTAATGCCATTTATGAACCACAATAATGTCTTCTAATTATGGGATTATACCAAGTGAAGTCTGCTGTTCACACAACTACTGGTTAAGATACCCCAAATCACCAAGGATACATTATCTTTTCTCTATAATGTACATCACACAGAAAAGTGCCCTTGCGATTAGTGCTCTTTATGCTTCATATAGTACATTAGCAGAATCTCAAGTGCTGACACTATAATTAGTGTATGGCTCTATAAGCCGTGCCAAGCAAATCAGTGCCGAACGTGCCTGGCTTTCATGGTGGCAACTTCAGAGAAGACACAAGTTAGTTAAAGGATGCTATTCAGAGGAAAACTCACAACATCTTGGGTTGGAAGGAACTCGAAAGACTGTCTGTTTCCAGCCCTCCATCCACCTTAGACTTTACTTGATTTGTAACGGCAAGTCCTTTTGCTACACCAATCTTAATAACACATTTTGATTCCGACAGTCTGCTGGACTCTGCACTGGGGTGAATCTGGAGACAGTTAAGCAGAATCTACCCGTCTCTAAGTTTTCCACAGGTTGCCTGCATTTGGTACTTGGCTCCCCCAACAAAGCCAAACAAGACCTCTAAGACTTCATCTCACTTCAGAAGAACATTAAGGATAGGGTGCAGGTTTTGTGCTGCACTCAGTCTGGGTTGGAGAGGTAGGGCAAGGATGGCGAGACCATCTCTAGCATACATTAACAGACCCCTTCTTCCAGGATCACGCCCCGTGAAAGCAAATGAGTCTTCTGCTCTGTCCTTGAGAGAAATGGAGTGGCCTCGGCCACAGCACATTTTCTTCCCTGTGCAAAACATTCTACCACTCTGGTACTCTGAACAGAGTTCTGAAGCATGTTTTCTCTCTCCCTCCTTCTATCCACCCTGCATTACAGCGTTGCCGCTTACCACTTCACAGCAGTTAACTTTCCATCCAGAGAAAGCTTGCCCTAAACCAGGCTGTCATTCGTAACAATAATCACTGTGTCAGCCTTTGGTTAATGATCCTAGTAGCTAACCTTCATTCCATGCTAATCAGAGCATGATATTACATCACTGAATTTCACGGTACCCCATGAGGTAGGTGGCACTGATATCCCCTTTCTACAGATGAAGGCGTGGAGATTCAGAGTTTGAGACTCGTCCAAGTTCCTACCACCGGTCGGCTCTGGAGCCAGAATTCAAATCAGGTGTCTGATTCCTACTCCAGTTATTTAACCCCCAATGAAGCCACATTCGATTGCCCCAGGACAACGGCGATGGTTACACCGAGAGCACGCGCACCTGCCCACACACCTGGCGCAAGTTCTTGGCATTCCAGACACCCCTTAAGGCACAGGCCTATGTCAACAAGAGTGTTCTAGAGGAGCGGAGGTTATCTGGGAATCTGGCTGCCAGTATTTGTGCTCTGATCTGCCCCACTCCGTGCAACAACATAGACCCGACTTTCTTGAAGCCGCCAGCAGAGCAGGGCGGCCAAGACTAACAAGTGTAGGCACTGTGCAGGGTACGGGGGTGCATGAATAGCACCATTCTTTGCTGGCCAACACTGGCCCCATTGTTTCAGGCAATGAATAGAGCTGTGTGGGAAAAAAAATTCACACACGAAGCAAAAAGCAGCAAAATTTGTCTCTTTGTGATGGTTTCAAGGCCGGGTGAAAAAGTCATTCTTCACCTGGTGCTCTTTTACATACTCTTTCACAGACAGAAAGCCCTTTCTGGCAAGGGGAGAGGCTTTCTCTAAAAAATTAAAAAGTTACAGGTCACAGTGCAGGTGAGAGCACCAGGAATCGACCTCGAAGCTGAACTGCGTTCATTCATTCCAACGTGAGGGGGAGGGAGAGGGATGGGGCCTCATTTGGACTTAGCGTAGTTGAGCTGCTTTCCCACAATCATCTTGATCTATTCAAGACGGGCAGGTTTTGCCTGCACGTTCCTCGATGACAGAGGGAAAGCTAAGCACAGGGCATTAACTACTGTATACGATCAGCCTCTCATTTCAAGGTAAATAATTGTCAAACTTCTAGTTTCCTTCCAGGGTTAGGCTCAACGGGTCCCAGAACCACTTCTGGGGTTGCCTTGCTGGGCTGCAGTAATGACAACCAAGGGGTCTATTCCTATCGCTGTCCCGTGAGCACCATTAGATGAAATCAGAGACCCACAAACCACTACATTAATTTAACTTCTACATGTGGAAAATGGATTCCTCTCTTAAGATCAGGCACTAACATAGTTCTCTACAGGCTGGTGTCTTCTCTGAGAATCCCCTTCTCATCCTCAAACTATCTGTCAAATCACCACTGCAAACAGATATCCTGTGATACAAATAATCCTTAATAGAGTGCTGAATAAATGATTATTTTTTTCTACCCTGGTGTCATACAGTTTGGTGAATTCAGTTGCCCCAAAATTGATAACCCTGTTTTTGTAAAACTTTCAGAAGCAGCCTAATACAGTGACAGAAGCATGCCTGGGCTTCAGATGCCAACTGATTGAAATCCTGGCCTACAGAGTATCTTCGAAGGGTGACTATGTGCTGGGTTGTCCTGGAAAGACCTCATTTATACTTGATGTCCTGGTATAACTGTGACTATTACCTTCTTTTGCTCAAAAGTGTGTCCTGTTCAACTGATAGATGCTAAGGTCACCCTCTGGTTATGTCACTTTAGGCAAGCAACTTAACTTCAGTCAGCCTTGCTTTCCTCATTTATTAAATTAAAACAATACCGTCTACCTCCGAGGATTAGTGTTAGCGAGAATATATGTGTATATCCCTGATCATTGTCAAGGCATAGCGGGGACTCAGTAAAGGGTGGCTATAGTTACTGTTTCCTCTGGAGAAAGTGCTGCAGTAAAGTTAAAAAAAAAAAAAAGGTAAAAAAGTAAAAGTAACAAAAAAAAATTGAGGGAATGACATTGAGTCATCAAGGTTTTATTTTGCCAAGTAAGACTTAAGAGGAAACTATATGTCACCAATTACACACATCTTTTCATGAAAGACAGGTTATTTTAAAAGCTGAAAATGGAGGAAAGAAAATCTTAGAATAAAAGACAGTCCATTTAACTTAAGGTACTTACGATTATTTTTAAAAACATGATATCTTTTGAATGCGATGAGAATACGTTGGTCCAAAATATGCTACTTTGACATAGGATTATTTTGAGCTGAAGGCAATTGAGAATCAACAGATCCAGGAAAAATTCTCTGCCTTTACCTTATCTGCCTAAAAAGAAGGAATACATTTTCTTGTGAGGAAGATCGTCCCCACCCCAACCAAGGATAGAAGAAAGGTTCATCATTGAAGGCGGGGAGTCAACAGCAAGACGAGTTTGCATCAACAGACCTTACTTTAAAGTCAAACAGACTTTAACTTCCATTACGGTTCCCCCAGATATTTCCTAGCCACTTCCCCGCAGCTTATTGTCCCTAGAAGCCCAAACTTTCTTTATTTTTGTTAAGAAGGTATATAAGCCCTTGGGTCCAGTTGCTTCTTTAGTTTCACTTCTTTTCTGTGAACTCTCATGCACATAAATATTAATATAAAGTATGTGCCTGTTCTCCTGTGAAACTGTCTTTTGTAGTTTAATTCACAGGTCCTCACTTACTAAATCTAAGAGGGTAGAGGAGAAGTTTTTCCTCCTGACACTTCCTTATCTCTGTAGGCAGCAGCCCTGTGAATGCTAAAAGACTCATAAGGGTCCAAAGTCAGAAAGCTGGGGAAACAGGTAAAGCCGGGCAATCTGTCCTGTTCTGCATCCTGACCATCCAGTGTCATCTCACTCCCATGCTTCCCAAACGTTATTTCCAACATTTGGCAGCTTCATGATATTAAGCATTCTTCACTCTTTCAGCCCAGTGCTCAGCAGGCTATGGGTGCATTAAAAAGATGCGGCTGGGGCTTCCCTGGTGGCGCAGTGGTTGAGAGCCCGCCTGCCGGTGCAGGGGACGCGGGTTCGTGCCCCAGTCCGGGAAGATCCCACATGCCGCGGAGCGGCTGGGCCTGTGAGCCATGGCCGCTGAGCCTGTGCGTCCGGAGCCTGTGCTCCGCAACGGGAGAGGCCACAGCAGTGAGCGGCCTGCGTACTGCGAAAAAAAAGAAAAAAAAATGTGGCTGATTTCCAACTTCATGTCTTCTTAGGTAAAACTTTTTATTTTACCAGCTTACTTACACATGGTTGTTACTCCAATTCACCTGTGTGTTTTGGACGTTAATGGATATCCCAATCAATATAGGAAAAATTTAGGTGATTCAATACAGAAATGAACAGAGGCTCTGCATCGTGCCTATAAGGAAAGTAGCTGCCATGCTTCATGGATTCACCTTTAGCAGTTTTGGTATCATATGGCTTAGTTTGGCTTTCAATCTGTACATAATTCAGAAGCAGAAACTCTTTTGTTTTTTCCTTTAGCTTTCTAAAACATTCACCTTTGATAAAAAGTTGGGGAAAATTGACCCAAGCATTGTACATGGCTTCAAGAAAGGAATGAGGACATCTCCAAGAGGTCTCCCCACCTCCATTCCATTTTTTTCTCTGAATGCCAGTTAATACCTACGACGACTTTCCCAGCATTTAACCCAGCAATGCTTTTAAAGATTTAATATTACCTTCTTTTCCCTCAAATGATATTTGCATAAGCCATAATTAAGTTTTTGGAGTCTTATTAAAAAAAAAAAAAAAAACCTACTGAAAGAAATAAAGCAGTGAGCCCAAACACTGTAAATTGGAGTAGCTAATCACACAAAACTGATAATAGCTTCCAATCTGCAAAGTCAAAGTTTACTTATATTTCCTGAATATTATGACTATTAATATTTTAAGATCTGTTCATACTAAGATATATCTTTGCTTTCTAATTTGCTCTTCCATTCAAAATGTTCTTTAACGAGGAAAATCTTGTAACCCAATATCACAATCAAGCTACTGAACTTCTAAACTGAAGCCAGGTTCTTTTTAAGCACCTCATTTTCAAACATCAGGAGATGAAAAAGCACTTATTCTAAGATGCAAATTTTTAATTGTTTAGGAAAGTCGAAGCTTCTTTGGACCTGAAATACCAATATGAAATGTCCTTCAACAAATATGAATCTTTTGAAAAGATGCAAATTCATCATTATGGCTTTAACTCTACCGTTAATTTTCTATTTAATACAAAATATTACATTTCATTATGTTACCATCTTACATCTTGCTTTATCGAAGTCCTCAGCAACTTAACAAATTCTTTAAGGAATGGAAATGTGCAATTTGAGCTGTGCCTAAAACAGAACTCACCCAAGTCTGTAACCACACAATTCCTGTCACATGAGGTTGATAAGCAAATGACAAGAGAACTGTACATTTCAGCAACATTTATTTTGATCAGTCCTCTGTGACCGGAATGTGTTCTGCAGGGCTTCACAATGTTCATTAGATAATTTAAATCAGAAGGGTAGAAGGGGTGGGCAAGCGACCAGGATACATGTAAAACACGTAAATAATGAAGGAAAACCTTAGCAGTTGAAGCAAGATGACTGCCCTTGGACTTGGTCCCATTAAAGTCTTCCTAAAACAATATTTTCTCAGAAATTTGGACAAAAACTTGCAATCGTGGCTTCTTTTTGAAGGTGACAGTTGTTTTCAATATTTTATACAACCAAAGGATAAAATGACAGAAACTTTAAATTAAACCTTAGCATGCTACCAAACTAAAGCTTTTTGTGCAGAGCTAGTCTGGGAATAGCCCTGCAGACATTTCTTTCCTTGCCCTCCACCCTTTTTTTTCTCTCAACTTAACAAATGTTTGCTTTCAATTTGTTTTTGACAATGGAATTTAATAAACTCTTTTACCTAGTTAAGATTTATGAAAAGTGTTTCTCCCCCCACTTATCTCATTTAGAGAATATATAATTTGCACAATGGTAAGACAGGGGCATTTTCATTCTTGCCTTTCAAGCACTTCCATTCCAATTTTCATGGTAATAGTAAGTGCACTTAACAACAATGGTCCATTGATCCAGCGTGTCTCCTACCTGCCCTGGAGCAACTGGGAAATTGTTAACCATAGAAGCTACAAAACAGATAAGGGAATCGACCATTAGTGTAAAAGCGCTGCCTATAATGGTTTCAATAATAATTAATATGCAGGATAGCTAGTCCTGTCACACACCATTTCAGACTAGAATTGCATCTGTCAGTCCAAATCCTGACTCCATTCGGGGCATCTAGCACTGAATCTAGTTAGACAGCTAACTGAATTAAAACAAAAATCTACAGATGCATGATAAATGCACAGGATGCTATGTCACACATGAATGACTCCTGTACAGGCCAAATGACAGATGTATTTCCGCGACTCCAGGCCAGGCTCCAGCTCAAACCACTCTTCATTTATCAATAATTGGGCCTTAATTTCATTTGGCAGTGGTGGAGCAGCGTGCCCAGCTTCCTCTCCAATAGACGAACACTAATTAGACTTTTTTGGGGGCAGGGGGTTGGGGGGGCAGGAGCCAATCTTTTGATTTTATTTTAAATACTTAAGGATAAGCAAACTTAGAGCTTGTCCTTTGGGAAGGAAGGGTCTGTTTCACCCGCAGCTCATTATGAGTGATAATATATTGCAACAGGAACTCTTCAATTATTAGTGTTCCAATTTGATAAAGATGAGAAACATAGAAGAAGCCAAGTGGAAAAAGAAATATGAGGATGGACCGAGCTTATGCATCAAGTGTCTTAAAGCACTCTTCTTACTCTTTGCTGAGTTTTACTTCGATTCTTAGGTCTGCGTTTGTGTTTGTGTTGTGTGTGTGTGTGTGTGTGTGTGCGTGTGAGAGAGACAGAGATTCACAAACATCTTACATGGAATGGCAATATAAGAGGGAAATTATAGAACAATTCTTGCAATTGTAAACAGAGGAAATTATTAGGATTATTTTTTCAGGTTATCATGTGAATTTTCAGACTAATTTTAATGTGCTTGCTTTTCTTTTAGGTGAATTCATTGTAATTGTTAGTAAAATGCCCGAGAGTTCCTAAAAGGGTTAGTGGTCTCCACTACCATCCAAGTAGGAAAAACCTCTCCCCCAAAGGGTTTCCAATCATGTGTGTAAGAGAACACACCAAGTCCCTACTGTCTCATATAAACCAGCCCCAGAAGGACCAAAGATACATGGAAATATCTGTATACTGGCCACTTCCCCCCTGCCCCCGCCCCCACCCCCTTATAGCTACATCACGGGGATTAACATTCCTCTCGCAACGCCCACAGAGTCCAAGTGTTCATCATTCCCTTTTTTAAGCAAAGGGAAAACTGGTATGGCATGGCAGGTCATGGGCTCTGGCGTTCCCCCTGGGTGGACCTTTCTCTATTGAAGGAGTTGTTGCTGGTTGCTCATTGGGATTGAAAATTGGCTGTGCTTTTCAGATTCTCTTGAGCTTCTTGCCTCTCCTTCCAAACACCACCCCACAATGAGTGACAAATGGGGGCCCTGCTTCTCCCTCAACTTCCAAGCACGAGCTCCTTGTCAGCAGGGAGCCCTATTGATCCACTCTTGAGGTTTTGCTCTTCCCTGCCACTCAGACGCTCTTCAATACCACGTGTATTATTCTTCACTGGCATAGGTGACGGCGGCGATGCTGTCCTGAGGACTGATTGTTATGCCCAGATGATCTGTTGAAGTTGGCTGCCTGATCCAACATACAGCATAATCGAAGAGAACGAGGAACAGAATCCACTCCGGTTTCACCCCAGTAACTATGCCAAATTCAACAGAGAGCCCTCCATATGGTCTAACACAAGTGAGGTAATGTGGACATTATGCCATAATAAATGAAGTCTCATAGGTTTCAATGGCTCATAGTAGCTCTCAGGAATCTCTCCTAGCAACTCATGGGAAACTGAGCAGCATGCCATAAACGGGACAGCCATAAATAACTTTGCAACTCAGCCACCAGGGGTGTGGTGAAATGCTGTGCTTGCATTATCCACTGTAAACACTGACAGGCATGGTAGCGCGTCGGCCATTTTGTAAGCAGGCTCCCCTGCAGAACGCAGGGGCACTGAAGGATTGGCATCGTACTTGGGAAAGATCCGAAAGCTTAAGGAATTGCGAGGACTAATCTCTAGAAAATGTGCTATTTGTAATTCCAGAGTAACAAGATTCTTAAAGACTGTTGGTACTTGTACTTCTAGGAGATATTCAGTGAGGAAGAGAAAATAGAGTATTCATATGGTATGTTGTATTATTACCTAAAACATCCATTGACCCTCCCTGTGGGAGGATTCTACCCCATTGACATTAAGCTTGGCCACATGATCTGACCAGTGAAATGCGACCGAATGTGTCACATGTCCATTCTCAGCGTAACCTTTAAGAGCCATCATGTGATTCTGCCATGAGGCCACTAATATCCCAGAGAGGGGCTGCGCCATCAGCCTGGGTCTTGGAGTGAAGACACGTGAAGCAGTGCCCCGGTCAACCTACGATGAGCATGTCATGTGGGCAGAATCAAACTGTTGCTGTTGCCAGACACAAAGATTTGAGGATAATTTATGACTGCAGAATAATTTACCTTAAGATGGCTGATAGAGATCACTGCACAAGTTTAAGATAATATGGACTATTTCGTTCTAATTACTTTAACATGCATATTTCACATTGGCAACCCATGAACCTGAACAAACGATGATAAGAGGATTGGTTTTCTGTGAGAGATATATATATACATCCACATATATATGCATACACACACACGTACACACTAGTCTCCACTACCATTGACCCTTCTCTTTTATTCGCACATGATTCTTTGGACTGACCTACAGCAGTTTGCAGCCAGCATGTGTCTACCATTACTCTTGCATGTATGGCTGCTGGTGTGTCCTTTTCTCCTCCCTGTGTGATCTCCTATTTATGTCTCTAGTACTTGGTTAGCAGTCTCTCTCTCTCCTGGCTCCCTTAAGGAAAGAATTCAGAGGCCTTATGGAGTATTTCAAGGTTTGCTGATCTAGACTAGAGTACATCAGTGCCTGGTACGTGGCAGTAATGTAGTCACATTGAGCTTGCAACCTGTCATGCCCAAAAGGGATTGAATTAGTTGTCCCAAATCCCTCCTGGAAAATGCACACCTGGGGATACTGTACTTGGAAAGAGGCTCCTGGAACTTAGCTTGAGGTCAAGGGTGGAGCAGACTTGGCTAGACGTCTACAGTGGGTAGGGCCATGGTCTCTGGGGATGCAGCCAAGGAACTGGCACCTAAGTGAACACACTGAGCAGAGAGGTGGAGTTCAGGCATAAAGGAGAAACTGGAGACCAGAGCTCAGAGGAGGCTGGGAAAGGGAGGGAACCCCATGTGAGGTTCCCAGGGGCTCTCTAGCTGGGCCCCAGGCATCGTGTAATGTGCTCTTGGTTGCCCTTGGGGATGGAGGTTTCTGTTAAGAACCCAAACCTGCTCTACCCCTAATCAGCCCACTGTGTTTACATGTTGACATGAACAAAACTGTTCTCAGCCCTTGCACCACGGAGTATGGCTGTGGTCAGCCTCCAGAAAGGTGAGCCTGGAAAGCAGTAAACAAGACCTATGTTTATCCTGTACTCTCCATGAGGTGTCTGACCTCTGCCATCAGGGTGTTCCTCAGAAGCCTGGAACTCTTCACCATTCCTTGGACCAGGGCCTAACTTTTACACAACAACCTGAGGAAAATGAAGACAATTAAACTAGGTTTTTCCTAAACCTCACATAACTGATTTTGTGTGTGTGTGTATAAATTTATGCACTGATGGCTTTGGTCTTTAAATTTACCTTTCTTTTATGTAACATTGATGATAATACTTGGTCATTTTTCTACTTTAATATCTTTATTTGGTCAAACAAAAAAGTAGTAAGCCAAGTCAGTCTGAATTTTATTTAAACTTTACTGGTGAGTGAAATCAAAAGTCTGGGAACCACTGATCCACACTGTCGCAAGGTTTTAGCTGGATCATTCCCCTGGTCACAGGAGACCTAAGAGAACTTCTGAGATTTACTGCAGACACAAATCTGATGACATTGGGAGGACCTGGGACATGGGGAAGATTAAGTCTGTTCTCTTCTGCATCTAGACGCCCACAGTTGGGAAGATTCTGAACAAGGACAGAACCTCATTTTATCTGGGGCTTTCGAGGACTCTGAGAGAGCATATATGCATATATTTTCCCCTGGAGACTTTGCAAATGGTCTCATAGCTTTTCTTGTGAGAAGATAGATTACTAGAGGGTACTGAATTCTGTAGAAAGTAGAAGTCTAGGTTTTCAGGATCACTTTACTTTTATCAAAAGTAGACCAGTCTGTGCAAGGTTGAAGGTTGTATTTGGCTATCTTCAGGTTCCTCACTGTGCAGCCATGCCCTTGTGAACAACAAAAAAAAACCAAAGAGCATCACTCATCATCCAGCTACACAAGGGTTAGGTCAAAACCCACTGCAGTCATCCACCAGCAGTGCACCCTGAGCAGAATTCAGGATGAGAACCAGGATGAGGCACTCTGTGCTTTGGATAAATGGGTCCCTAGAAAATTAGATGCATGTCTCAGGAAGAATTTCAATGATCCCAGATTCTTGCATTTTCCTATACATAGAACAGCACCATAATCAACTTGAGATATCTGTTTCCTGTGATTAGTAGTAATCTTTTCTCACAATGTATGCTCGACTGCATGCATTTCCTAGCCAAAAATTCATATATATACTGGCTCTTCCCCTACCTCTTTGGAGCAGTTCCTCAGAACTGTCTCCTGTGCCATAGTCCTCAGTAAGACCCTAAACAATACTCAAACCCATAACTCTTATGATGTGTGTTTTTCTTTAACTTGACACCCCTTTCTGGGTAGAGCTTATTCCTAGGTTCCCAATGACTCACATTGTCTACATCTCCTTACGAATATCTGTGCTGGAAAAAAAAAAAAAAAGAATATCTGTGCTGGTTAGGATTCTTTGTCGCTGGTGTGGAAGAGGAAAAATAATTTTCCCTCTACCCTTCTGAATTTTTAGCTGAGACCCCTGTGACCAAAGACAGATCAACAAGAGAAAATAATAAACAAAATTTTATTAACATGTATACCATGTGGGAGAAACCCAGGGAAAAAGGAGTAACTTTCACAGGTGGCTTAGAATTCAGACTTAAATACCATCTGAACCAGGAAAAGGGAGGGCGGATGTAGGCCTCTTAAGGGAGAGTAAATGATTTTTAGAAAGGATGAAAGGGCCCTCAGAAGACCAGATGGGAGATGTGATGATTTGTGACAAAGTCTGTCTGGGTGTGGTGCCTACCTCTTATCTCCTTTCCAGGATAAGAGTCCTTCTTCCTTAGTTGAATATACTCCCAGGGAGGGGATTATGACAGTAGAGTTCCTTCTGAAGGATCTGTCTTCAGGAAGATAAAGGGGATTCACAGAAAGCCTCCCTGCATTTACTGTTTTTCAAGTGCCCACAGCTCAAAATAATCAATATACCAAAGCAGCATATTTTGGGGTGTTGTCCTTCACTAGCAGCAAAAAAACAACTGTGACTACCTTCGATGAAAGGAATTTATTGAAAGGGTAAGGTATCCTTCCAATAACTACCATTAGCATAGTTCCTAAAAATCAAAAGCTATGTAGAGAAAATAGACCTTGAAAGATAAGAGTTGTTCTAAGGACCTAAGTCGTGGGAAGTAAGCGACAGTCTTTTCAGCATGCCAGCACTGGGATGAATCAACTCCAATCATTTTGTTTTTAATTCTTGTCATGCTCTCCATATTTAAATTCCTAATATCCTGGCTAGTGTCATGCACCCATCCTTGTCCTAAGGAGGGCAGGACAGCCTAATGGACGGTTTTATCAGGACTGTAGGCAATGAGAGAGGGGAAGTCCCCAAAAAGGAGGCTGAGGGGCTGTGACCAGAAGGCAAAGGATGGATTCTGCATGGGCAGAACAATGGACGCTTTAGTCTCCAAAGAGAACTTTCTGCTCTGCATTCCAGACTTAGACCTCCAACGGCCCCCCAAATCAAACTGATCCTTAGCAAGATGGTATGTTGTCTAGCAACAAAAACACTCTAAAAACCAATGGCCTGAGGGGCACTTAACTATTTCAGCAAGAATAGCAACTTAAAAATCATTTCATCGTAGTAAAAATTAACACTGCCTAAGGAGAAGATGGAACTGCCTGGGGTTCCATGAGGGAATTTAATAAATCTGATCGGTGACCTTAGTGCAAACCTTTGAATGGTAATAGGAAACAAAATGTTGCCTTCTAATCATATTACCTCTCCCAAATCATTCACCAAGCTGAACATTTTAACTAGCCAAATAATTGTGGCTGAGGCTCATTAGGGCTCCCACCATTTGAGTCGGAGACACCGAAGGAAAAAAAAAATGTCATTTTGAAAACTCTCTAGTGATACTTAACTGTCTAGACAATACTCTGAATGTTGTAAGTCTTACATGAAAACTAACATAGCTTTTTATTTCTTATGACCAAACACTCCACAGAGTATCTTATATATCCTAGATCAATATATGCTAGCAAACCTGTTTCTAAATATGACATTTACAGATGATTTCTGAAAGAAACATCATCCTGGTACTGAAAGAGTTTATCCCATCTCACTTAGTTTTTGATTATTTAAGAATATTTGGATTTCACATTATTTTATAGCATTTTGTGCACTGCCACCAAAAAAAAAAATCTTAATGAGTTTTTAGCGCCATGGGCCTTGTCTTTTTTTTTTGTACACATAGCCAATTTAATTTTCAGCACAGTAGAAAATAGTTTTTTTTTTTTTCACATTGCAAAAGGGGGAGGACAGTTTTTTAGAATTGGATGCATGACTTTTACAAAAGGGAGTAGGTGCCTTGTTTAAATGTATTTTGATGGAATATGGTAATCGATTAATTAGTTCTGAATTTTCTAGCAAGTTATTTCATACTCACCATTCCTCGTGCAGGTCCCATGAAAGTTAAACAGAAGTTAAAACACATAGTGATAACCTTTGCCTTTGTGCCCTTGATAATCATCTGCTCTCCTTTCTATTGATTATCTTGCCAACCTGTCAGCTCTTAGATGCTTTACGCAGAAAGATGAACATACTGACAGCTAGAAAGTAAGCAGGGAAATGGAGGACAGGGGGTGTTAGCAGGAGTATGACTCTTGTCTCCTACTAATCAATTGAATTCCTCTCGGAGTGCGTGGTTTGAGCTTGGAATGAATCGTTTACAGTCTGCTCAGAAATACGGAGTCATATGGAAAAGCCAGCACACGTTGGATGAACACAAAGATTTCCAAAGCGTTCTGTCTTAAAATTACAAAGGAACAGGAGAGAAAGGGTTTGACTCTTTGCAAAGTTGAAGGTCCACAGGCTTTCACTCTCTTCCTTCCCACCCCATCCATCCCCTTAGCCATTATGGTGTTTCAAAAAGTAGTACATTTACCCAAGATTTGAGAGTCAGGCCAACGTATTTCAGTTCTACTTCTGTTATGACCTTAACCCATGGGAGGTGCTGCGCAAATGACCCAGATTCTCTCAGTCTGAGTTTCCTTGCAGTGGAACTATGAGGATTAAGTGAAATAATACATCAGAACTTTTGGTCCATAGAAAGTGTTCCTTTAGTAGCTTTAAAATTAGCTGACATTTAATGAGAGGCTATATGTCTCAGACACTTTACATGTACTCATTCCAGATATAATCTAAAGAAACTATCATTATCACCACTTAGTGTTGGGGATACCACAGTTCAAAGAGGTTGAGTAATTTAGAAATGAGCTCATATTTTTGGACCCCAAAACCTATACTCTTTCTACTGGGTTATTGGTCATGTGTGATCATAAAGATTTAGAGTTAGTCTGTTGTTCAAGTATTATGAACCCATACCAAAATTGGGAATGCCTGCAAAAAGGTGTTCAAATCCAATGTTCTATGATGAGAAGAAAATTATGAAGGAGGTACACATAGTACCATGATGTATTATGAATTACGTTAGAAGATTCTGCATTCAAAGGGGCCCTGCCACGAAGCTATTGGAAGGATCATGCTGCCTTTTTAGTACCTAACACCATTACCGGGTTCAATCACGAGACTAGATACCATTTAATATTTAGTTAAGTATACTTTTCTTTACTATACTTTACTAATAAAATTTGAGACTCCAAAATGTACATCATGAAAGCAAATTGGAATCTCAGAAAATTAGATCAACCATCAAACTTTCAGAAATATTCTCTATTTACTACTTCGACCACAGGTACTAATGCTACTTTATTATCTGGTATATATGATGCTTCTTAGTACCCTGGGAAAATATTCAATAAGAGAGGCAGGGTGGCATACTGGGAAGTCTACTGGACTTGAAGTCAGGAGATCCCAGGTCCAGTCCTTACTCTCCATGACTTCTCAGGACCTTCATGTCCTTATTTGGAAAGTGGATCCACTCATCTCTAAGGTCTCTTCCAGCTCTGAGACTGTAGGATCTGCAAGAGCTCGGAGGCATGGTAAGGTAGATCATGTACTTGATTTTCTAATCGGACAGGCAACAATGTGCCTAACTCTTAACCATCAAAGACAAATATAGAGGGATGGAAAGCATTCTCTTCCCTGCCCATTCGCACGTACTTGATTGTCATTGCCTGTACAGCCTTTCACAGGGCCCAGCACCCAGCAGGTGCTCCATCAGTGGTCATTGAGAGCCGCTGCTGTTGCCACTGATGATAAAGATCATGATGATTATGATGGTGATGGACTGGAGCAGTGAGGCAAGACCCCAGAAAACCTGAGAATGTTTCTGTACGTCACACTTTTCCCCTCTACTTCCTCTAAGTTCATTTTTTTGCTGGCTAACTGGGGTCCAAGGCTATAATAAAGCAATGAAAGTCATCAAGTGATTCTGTCTAGACTCCAGAAAGGCAGGTATAAACTTGAAAGGTTTTATCTTTCTTCTATGGCTCTACAATTTGGCTCCTTGGCTGGAAGAGGAGAATGTCATGGGTTAAACAGTGCCATTCTGAATTCTCTCAGTAAAAGATAGTTTTTGTTTGTTTGTTTGTTCTGTGGGTAGAAGTGTATCTGTATAAATCATAATCCTTTGTGAAAGGTTTCTTTTTAAAAAATTATTCTTGGGAGACTTGTATGTCTTCTTTTCCAGACATTCAGTGTCCAATAGGTACAGAAAGGCCACAGGTTGGACATGGAAGCGTATCTTTACCACTTTATGTTATAGTGGAGGTACTGTCCATACCAGGATGCCTGGACGCCAGCCTTACTGTATTGCTGAAGTCCTTGCATAAACAATGTTTCGAAACCCTGAATAACCTAGATTTGGGGTTATGTATTGATGCATATATTATTGTATTCCAACGGATTGTGCTAAAGGGAAATGCACTAGGCCAATATCAATTAATTAGTTAGTTAATTAAAAAAAAACCAAAACAGCAATAAACAGAACATTGAGCACAGGGAACTATATTCAATATCCTGTAATAAACCATAATGCAAAAGAATATGAAAAGGACTACACACACACACACACACACACACACACACACACACACACACACATAACTGAATCACTTTGCTGTATACCAAAAACTAATACAACACTATAAATCAACTATACTTCAATAAAAAATTTTAAAAAGCCAGAAAAAACAGAACATTGAAAGCATTCCCTGCGGACACTTGGAAACACATGGATCAGGGATCCTGGACATCGTTTAGAGAAGTACTCTGGAAGTTCCGTCTAATATAATTTGGGCATTAAAGGAAGTTTGACCTCACAAGACATCTGAGGCAGGTAAGTAATACTTGGAATCAGTTATTTTCTAACAATTTCATGTTAGGAAATATTACATTAGTTTGTATTCTTTGGAGAATTGTATTTAAACTATTCCTGTATATTTCTGCCTCCAAAAAATTGTGTCTCTTCACCCTAGAGATGGTATCTTCTTTTTCTTTTGTGTCCCTCAGACAATGAGTAGTTAATGACTACCTTTTGAACACATAATTGAAAGAAGAAATCTCACCAGTTTAAAATTGAGATGCCAAGTCCCTTTTCATATTCCAAATAAATCAGTGTAAGAACTAGAAAAACATTTCTCAACTCACTTAAATCCCATTCTATTTGTTTTGTGCTTCCATTTATCAATTCCGGAAAATATCTGTCATGAGTCTTGTCTATTTGATGCTAAATTGCTTTCCTAGTTACCTGTAGCAATGATTATGAGCAGTCTCTGTGGTTCTGAAATAAACTGTATTTCCAGTAAGAATATCATGCTTTTATGCATAACTGTCTCATAATTTATTGTTGGGCTAATTTTCAAAATTCTTACAGATATTAAGACAGCATAATTTTTGAGACTGCACTGTATTTTATTAGCAAGTCTCAACTCTCTCAGACCTTTCAAAAATAATAGGATAATAACCAATCAACCAAATATTTAGTGAACAGGCTAAGTCTGAAAACCAAGTTTCCTGAATTTCCAGTCCTGGGGCAAACTACTACTTATGTAATATATTCAGAAGCTTTCTCGTAATAAATACTTTAAAGACATAAATTAGAAAATGCTCATTAGAATTAGTGGTGACAACAATATTGCTTGGGATACAAACTGTCCAACCTATTGCCCTATAATCCCTAGCCCTCTATTCTGGTTAGGAAAAAAGTCTTCACTTGTGTTCTTATTGGTTTATAAGTGCTTATTAATGCTGAGAGAATGTTTGCTCCTTACATAACCATTAAGTAACAAGCTCAGTGAAATTATATTTCCAAATTTTCCTTTATTCACAGGTTTTCCTCCCCATACCTAGTTTTCCAAAGTGATTACAAATGAAAATCATTTCAATACCTTGTTTCCATGCTTTACAAGTGTTCAAAGAAGAGTCAACATTTATTGAGAACAACTGATATACCAGGCACTGTGATTTATAAATACAATCTGAATTAATTGTAATCCTTGAATGAAAGAAAATTGGCGGCAAACAGCAAATGTGATGTGCCATGATTTAAATGCTCTTTTTCTCAGTGGTTTCTTCTTTGCAGTACCTCAGGATAGCAACTAAATTTGAGATTCTTTTCAACTTACATTCTGTTGATGGTAAATGAAAAGGAAAACTTCAACTTACAAACTAAAGGTTTTAGTCCTAAGCGCAAATATGTTATAACAAACGTTCCTTCAAGAAAGTCTCTAAAAAAGGATTTTCTCCTCAAAGTAGGAAAAATAGGTATCCAGACACATTCAAAGCTGATGGCTCTTATACTGAAGTAGAAGGATTTCAATTTAGAACCTGGAGTTGTCAACTTATTTTGATGTGTTTTTAAGAGAGATTTAGAAGAAACTCATAGAGTTTCTTTGATACACAATGTGGTTTAGACAGAGTTTTGAAGACTTCCATGTAAATTAACCAAACCCATATAGAATAAATCTTCAAAAAATATACACAAGGTTAAATAATTGGTTTGAACCAAATTAAAAATGTTTGGGACAATATCCGTGACAATTTTTTCCAAGTTCTCCATCCAGCTTTGAGAATTTAAAATCACATTTGAAATTTTATAAAAGTTCTTAAAATTGGTTCATAGTCCTGCCAAAAATCCTATATACTTTCTTTAGCACAGTTTTGGCCTTCCACCATCTTGAACAGAATTCCACTCAATAAATAATCAATCAATCAATCAAGTTGGCCACAGAAGTTGCTTTTTATAATGTGGGCTTCCAGGAAACCTACAGATTTCCATGTTCACATTTTAAACTGATATACATCAGGGGAGAGTGCTTAACAAGATCCTTTCAACCCTACTGCACACTAGATATTGTACAAATATTAACTAAAAATGAATCTTCTACGTAAATGTAAGAGTGAAAACTCTCAGAAGAGAATATAGAAGCAGTCCTTTCTGACCTTACATCAAGTAATGATTTCTTAGACATGACACCAAAAGCATAGGTAACAAAAGAAAAAAATAGGTAAACTGAACTTTGCCAAAATTTTAAAAATTTGTGCTTCAAAAGATGCCATCAATAAACTGAAAAAACAGCCCACAGAATGGGGAAAACATTTGCAGATCATATGATTTCTAAGGGACTTGTGTCCAGAATATATAAAGAACTCTTACCACTCAACAATAAAAAGAAAATCTAATTTTAAAAAGGGGCCAAGAATTTGAATAGACATTTCTCCAAAGAAGATATATGAATGGCCAATAAGCACATGAAAAGATGCTCAGCATCATTAGTCATGTGATTAGGGGAATGTACATCAAAACCACAAGAGACACCACTTCAAACCTACTAGAATATCTAAAACTAAAAAGACAGATAGTAAGTTTTAGTGACGATGTAGAGAAATGGGCACCTTCATCCACTGCCAGTGGAAATGTAAACTAATACAGCTACTTTGGAAAATAACCTGGCAGTTTCTTAAAATGTTAAACATAGAGTTACCATGTGACCCAGAAATTTCATTCCTCAGTATATACCCAAGAGAACTGAAAACCTGTCTACACAAAAATCTGTACATAAATGTTCAGAGTAGCATTATGGATAATAGCCCCAAACTAGAAACACCCCAATGTTCATCAATTGATGAGTGGATAAACAAAATACTGTACATCCCTACATGCTACAACATGAATGAACCTTGGAAACATTCCGCTAAGTGAAAGAAGCCTATCACAAAAGACTACATATTGAATGATTCAATTCCATTCATACAAAATACCCAGACTAGACAAATCACAGAAATAAAAAGGACATTAATAAATTTCCAGGAACTGGTGTTAGGGGAGAATGGAGAGTGACTGCCAATGAGCATGGGATGCTGAAGATGTTTTGAAATTAGGTGGTGATGACAGTTGTACAACATAGTAAATACACTAAAATCCACTGAGTGATGTACTTTAAAAAGGTTAATTTTATGGTATGTGAATATTTCAATAAGCTATTTTTTTTAAAAAAGACCCTCTTCTAACAATAGTTCTTTCTATATTGTACATAGAATGAGGGTGAGGGCGAGGGTGGTGGGTTCACAGATTTACACAGACAGCAGTTTTTACAACACTGCCTCTTAGGACAATAAACTGGTTAATTCAGGGCAGAAGGAAGGTGTTTAATCAGTCGAGCGTGATACATGGCATTAATACCATCAACTCGTGGACCAAATGTTCATCTTATAATTGGTTGCCATTGCACTCCAGAGACCCAATCTTTATTTGAAAGTCAATGGAAAGCCTCTATTCTTAACATCTGCTGGGACAGTAGTGAAAGCCTCTGGTACTGCTATTTCCAAGTAGCCCCAAGAGAAGCCGAATCAGATAAATATCAACTTCAATTAGACGACCCTGCATATAGTTCACCCCCTCTCCCCCTCTCAGTTTTAGCTTTCTTTGCATCATTTCCCCATGCAGAATTACACATGCAACCATTGAATTTAAAAGAGACATCCAGTAAGTCAGAATGATAATTTAAATCGTTTGGGGAAAAACTTTTAGTAATTATAATCATTTTTTTAATGAAAATGGTATTTTTATTTTAGATATTATTTTAGACATTTGGTAAAATACTTATGTGAAACTTTGAGGAAAACATAAAGAAACTGAGTTTTCATCAACCCCATCATTCTAAGATTTTATAATTTTATATGTATACTAAATGTATAGTTCCAGAAGCAAGTCTACAGCATGTGAGACCATACCATACTATGTAACTAGGTGCTGAAATGACCAACTTAATCCAACTTTCCTTGCAAATGTTAGCCACTAAGAGGTAACGGAATAAATCAAGTCCTTCGTTATCTATGAAGACATCATCCTTTGGATAAGTCCCCTAAATGTGGAGTTAGTGTGTGTGAATTTTAACTCATCAAAGCAGGGACGTGAGTGTTCAAGAAAGCCATAGGCACTGTTAGGTCATCTGTATGAGTCAGGAACGCAGCTGTATAGTAAAATCCGGTTGGTCTGTTAATGCAATGCACCTGTGTTTCAGTTTAAGAACCTGTCGTTTGATCTAACGATAATCTATAGAACAAGTCCCAAAAGAACCAAAGATATTTTCCAAGGCTCAGCTACACCTCCCAAATGGGAAGCACAGCTCAAAGAGAAATGCCATAATGAGGGATCCTACATTTCCCCCAATAGCAACATGTTAAATTCTCCCATTCCCTACTGACGATCGCTGCTCAAATGTTTCCTTCTGAGGTAATTCCCTGGAAGTGTGTATGCACGGCCAGTCTCCACGGCTAACACATACACATACTCAGAACTGGGAAGCATACAGAACAGATCTGAGGTCATTAGAAACTAAAAATATGGAACCCTCACACTTGCCCCGGAGCAAGTGTTCTCTAGCAGAAGTGTCAAAGGGATTATAATAACATGAACCAAACAGCCAGTCTACTCATTAGTATCTTGTGCTTTATGGATACCAAAAGGACAGATGATTACCTCATGCACTATACTTTCAGAAAGGAAGGGGCTTCATTTTATTTGGTCTTTTGTTTATTCCAGAAGCATTTATCGAGTTCCTTCTGTGTGCCAGGCAGTGGGATGTAAAGATGAATAAGACAATCCTGGCCTCAGGAAGTTCACAGCTGAGTGAGGAAGACAGACATGGGAATAATAATTATAGTGCATTGTCATAAGGGTTTAATAAAGATATGTGCAAGTGGTTATGAGAACAGTGTCTCACATCACTGTGGGTTAGGGACATCTTCCCAGAAGGGGTAATGCTCTGATGCAGTTTTGAAGGAAGATCTGGAGGTTGCCAGGCAGAACAATGAGCAGGGTACACCCCAGGAAGAGAAAACTGCAGGTACATGTACAGAAGCATGTAGGCAAGAAAGGGCACAAACAGGAACCAAAGGTTGCATGGGGTGGGGGGTGGGTAATAATGCAAATGAGATTGGGAATATGCAAATGAGGGTCAGATTGAAAACTGCCTTGACTTTGCCCAAAGAATTGACACTTCGCTTTGAAATCACTGGGGTACCGTTCAAGGATTTTTAACAGGAAAATGACATAACTAAGGGATTCTTCCCCTTTAGTTTAGTGTCACTTTGTTTTTAACGTCTACCTTGATGACATGCAGGCTGGGTGAGGATGACATCAGAGGTGGGTGAAAATGAAGGCAAGAGACATTAGGGACAGGGTTCTAGACATTCAGGGAAAAGGTAGTGAGAACAGAAATGAGGCCACAGGAAATGGAATGGAAATAATTGGGTATGTTCAAGAGATAGTTAGGAGTACAATCAACCAGGCCACAGACGTGAAAGAGAGAGAGGAAGGGATTAATTCCAAGAGTTTCCCTGATGAAGGGGATGAATAAATGAAAATGTTTTGGGGAGAAAATAAATTCTGTCGTTGACACGTTGCATTTGAGATATACAAAAAGCCATTGGAAACATGATTCTGGACTTGAGAAAGATGTGTCATTCAAAATGTGCATTTGAGGCCTGATAGCATATTCCAGACATTGGAGTAAATGAAGATGCCCAGGGAATGCTAAGAATAGACAAGCCTAGGGAATATCAATGTGTAAGGAGAAGACAGAGAGAAAGGAGCCAGTGGAGGAGCCTGAAAAGGTACGGTCAGAGAGTTTGAACAGAGGCAGGAGATAGCATTGGACAGAAGCAAGGGAAAGGGGTGGCCTTAAAGCCACAGGAATAGAGAGTGCCAAATAGTGCCAGTGAGTGTTACCTACTCTTGTAGGAAGTGGGAAACTCAGCCAGACAAGGAGGCAATTAAAGTAGATGGAAAGGTAAGGGAATGCTTTTGTTTGGTTTGTTATCTGAAGAGATGGGGAAGGCCAAAGGAAATGGGAGAAGTTGCAGACACTAGGCAGTTGAGAAGAAAAGGTACACAAATCACACAGCCTTAAATATAAAATAAATATATTTTATAAAATATAAAATAGGGCTTCCCTGGTGGCGCAGTGGTTGAGAGTCCGCCTGCCGATGCAGGGGACACAGGTTCGTGCCCCAGTCCGGGAAGATCCCACATGCCGCAGAGCGGCTGGGCCCGTGAGCCATGGCCGCTGAGCCTGCGCGTCCGGAGCCTGTGCTCCGCAACAGGAGAGGCCACAGCAGTGAGAGGCCAGACAATGTTTTAGAAAGACATGAAGTATACGCAACCCTCCTTAGGATGGACTCTGTGTTCCCTCTTCACTTCTATCTCCAAATTAAGTGCCTTTGGAGGTCATCGTGCTGTATCTTCCTTGGATTGATCTTCCCTACTTATTTATAATCATATTTACATGATAATACTGTTACCTATAATGAAGGTTTACGGTAAGGAAGAAATGACTGAAGGCAAGTAGCAGAGTGCCAGTTAGTATTGAAAGCCTCTTGTTTTTATTGCCACGCATCCAATGAATGTCTCTTTTGTAAACCAGCCAAGTTAGCAGCAAGACCATCTTCTACCCTACATTCTCCATGATGGATTGTATGTGCTGGGAAAATGTAGAGATGCTCTCCTCAAGGCTATTTTAAGAACTGTTCTTATAACATGGTTCATCAGGCATTAAACTAGGTAGAATAAATATAAGGAATTTTTCTCGCATGGAGTTCTTTCTACACTGCTGTCAGCTTGGTGAAGAGCACCATAAATCACTGTGACAGCTCTAGTGGCTGCTCTAGAGTTGTTCTGACAAAATGGAGAGTTAGAAATTTGTTTGTGATTCACAAAATATTGTCTCATTTCTACTCCTTGTGGTAATTGTACTCAGATTTGCTAATAACACATATATCCAAGAAGTGGGGAAGGAAGAAGGAGGTTGTGTTAGCAAGGATACATATCCTTTTCTGCATGTGGATGGGGCTAGGTAAGTGAATAGAATAGGAGGTGCCAATGTGATCGAAAACACTTCCCACTAAATAGTATTGATACTACTATTATTAATAGTAATTGATAATACATTTTGGATACTACATTATAGAACATTTTGTATACATCACAACTCTTAGAATTCTCATATCAAATCCTTTTTACACATTTGGACCACATCGTACTTATTGCTTCCTTGATCTGTGTGCAGAAAGAATACTGTTCTCTGATGGGCGCTGCCAGTGTACATGTTGCAGCCCTTACTGTATTCAAACACTAATAATAGCTCACTTTGAGAACTTAAGATGTACCAGACTCTTCTCTAAGCTCTTTATATTAAATCTATGTGAGAAAAATATTATAATCTCCATATTAGGGATGATAAATCTGAGGCACTGAGAGGTCAAGGAACTTTCCCAAGGTCAGGTACCTTATGAGTGGCAGGGGTAATGTCCCCATACATGGATTCTTTCATTTAATTTTCACCATAAGCCATATTAGTACCCTATTAGCTATTAACATCCTCCCATTTTTTATAGATTCAAAAGATGGAGTTTAGAGTTATATAACAGAGACAGAATCAAGTCAGTTTAAAGTGACATTCTGTACATATGGAACTAATAATGATAAACAGGTAGCTTATATAGTATAATTAAGACATTGAAGGCATTTCCACATAATGAATACTTTAGATGACTGACTCTTACACAGTTAATTTCTCAACCATTTATTTGAAAGTTAATTTATTTTGGAAGTGATCTTTCTGTGAAGTATATGTAATTCCTTGATAGTTAACATACTATATAGATTACTTTGGACGTATAAGGTAGTTTTATAAACTTCAGTTCTGTTGCTAAAATACAAGGCCCTTAAAGATTCTAGTCCTGCATAGACTAGACTACTCCAGCATACTCTTCTCTTTACTTTCTGGTTCTCATATGCAGACTGACAGTTACTGTTCATAGTCTGCTATGGATTTGAAAATCAAACATTTCAGAATTGTGATTACAGTATAAATAGATGCTCAATAAAGCTTAGGGAAAAAAATATATATATATATGTATACACATAAATAAATATTTCTAAAAACTCAACAATTCACTACTAGTAAAATTATAAACAAGATGTTGACAAAAGAGCAAATTTTAAAATATTTATATTGAAAGGAGAGAAACTAAGGAAACCTGAATGTCAGAAATTGTTCATCCATTTGACACATATTTGTTGACTGCCTCCAATGAGACAGCCATTGTTATTTTGGTCAATATAAAGTCAACACTTGAAAATGGTTTGAATTTCCTTATGAAAGACATAATATTCATATTGTAATAAAAATAAAATTCAATGATATTGTCTGTGCCAAAGATACTTACGAAGGAAAATACCTTGGCAACTTTGAAAATTAAAGGAAGGTTGAGATATTTCAAGCAAAGGCTAAGAAAAAGTCAGGGAGAAATGGCAAAATCAGGCAAAGCAGAAAAGTCACTGAATAGGATTAATAGGGTAACTCTATATTGATGACAATTATAATATATATAGCAGGAAAAAGAGTTATAAACCATTATATATCATATGATACTGTATCAGGAAACATAAGCGAAACACAACTGTCTTCTACTACCTCACCCCTTAGCACCACTTGGACACAGCAACAAGAGGGAAATCTGCCCCGCGGCGAGGTCAGTGAGTGTGGCCTGTGCCCCACATGACTGGCAAAGCCCAGGAAGACCTGCAACACCCATCCTCCCTTAAGTCAGGCTTCCTGACTATCCTGACCCCACCTTAAACAGTCAGTAGTACAAAGAGCCCTAGCCTGTTCCCAAATAAGCCACATAAAAGAACAGTCTTCAAGAACTCAAACTACAGAGCTATATGCTCATACATGTAAGAATCACCAAACATTTCAGAAAGGTAACACAAAGAAAGATGTGCTAAACACAACGCATAGAAGAACTTACAATGGAGGAAACAAAGTTAATAAAACAATCAATGCAGGATTTTAATAAAATAAATATATGTATTTTCCTCAGAAGGACATTAAAGAGTATTGCATCTATAGGAGAAATCATCTATTAGATATCATGGGAATTAAAAACTTGCTTGTTAAAATTTAAACTTAATCCATGGACAAAAAAAAATAAGGTGTGTTGCTGGAGAATTAATTAGAGAGAAAATTGAAATAAAGACTTCTCTAAACATAGTACCAAAGAAAAAAAATAAAGGAGAGAAAGAATAATTAAGAGACATGCATGATATATCCAGAAACTTTAACATTGATCTAATAAATCTAGATAGAATAGCAAGAATGAAAAAGAACATTACTAAGCAAATAAAAATAGATATTTTCCCCAAATTTAAGAAAGACATGAGTTCTTACATTGAAAGTCTCTACCAAATGTTTAGCAGAATGAATTAAAAGCAAAGAAAACTTCCAAACCTAGTCACAATGTGGTGAATTCGGAAAAACGAAGAAAAAGTCTAAAAAGCTTCCCAAGAGAAAAAAAAATACAGATTATCCACAGCACAACAGAAATCTGATTTTCATTTGTAATACCAGATGCCGAAAGGAAGTGGGGGAAAGCTCTTCCAGGATGCAGAGTAAGGGCATCTGAAAATCCACTCCACTATAAAGGCAATGAGAACACTGGGAAAAAAAGGCATCAAAATCAACATTTTTAGCAATCCAGTTATTAACCAAATGCTTGCTACATTGAGGAGCATTCATTTTTTAAAAGCAGTTGAATCTCAGTAATAACAGTGTGTTAGTTTTGCTATTGTTGATGTAACAAATTACAATAAACTTAGTGGCTTAAAACAACAAAAATTTACTATTTTATTTTTGTAGGTTACAACTCTGACACAGGGCTCACTGATCTAAAACCCAGGTGTCGATGGGGCTGCATTCCTTTCTGGAGGCTCTAAGGGAGAATCTGTTTCTTTGCCTTTTCCAGCCCACATTCCTCGGCTCATGGCCCCTATTCCATCTTCAAACCCGGCCACACTGCATCTCTCTGACCATTCTTCCATAGTCACATCTCCCTCTGACACAGGTGAGAAAAGTTCTCTGCTTTTCAGGACTCATCTGATTAGGTTGGGCCCAAGCTAGATAACCTAGGATAATTTCCCCATCTCAAGGTCCGTAATCTTAATGACATCTGCAAGGTCCTTTTTGCCATGTAAGATAACATATTCAGAGAATCTAGGGATTAGAGCAGGGACATTCTGCTTAGCACAAACTGAGTTTTGTCATGTTTTAACTTGCTCTGCCCCCATCTCCTTCTCCCCAGCTCCCCAGACCATGGTAGTCTTGAAAATGACCAGCCTCACACTACTATAGATGTAAAAGCCAGCAGCTTAACAGTCACTAAAGAGGGGCAAAACAGATTTGGAACTTCCTCAAAGCTCATCCCCAAATAACTGTCCCTGCTTGGCCTGTCTGGCAGCTCCCTGGAAAAACCCCATTCTCAGTGCTTGTCTTTATTTAAACTAATTCTGATCTCCCTCAGTGAGAACAACTCTATCCCCAGAGCATTGTCAACAACAAGCCGGTGCCTGAGGCAGCGGAACAGCTGGGACAAACAAGAGGCTGACTAAAAAGTGTGAAAGGAAAATATGGGGAAGAAGATGTTTTTACTGGACTTTGAAAAGTTCCAATGTATTCTTGAGACTCTAGAAAGCCACACCCATTTGCAGGGCTATGTGCATGCCCAAGAAAGACCTGCGAGGACTCTAATCTCTCCCTTGGGCTGTCCTTGACGTTGGGAGAGTTCCTGGTTGAAGACACTTAAGAAAATTTCTGTCCAGTCATTAGCTGACCACTAAACTATCCAGCAGAGAATTCACCGGCCATACAAAACAAAGAATATAGACTTTACAGAATTAGTCCAAGAAAGTCACTAAAAAACACAGAGTAGTGGCAACAACAACAATAGACCCGGGGGTGAGGAAAGACTCTGTGTGTGTGTGTGTGTGTGTGTGTGTGTGTGTGTGTGTGTGATTTTTCAGAATGTCCACTTTAAATTATTTAAAGTGTCCATTTTCCAATCAAAAAATTTGCAAGACACACAAAAAAATAGGAAAGTGTGGCTCTTACTCAGGGAAAATTACATTCAATAGAAATTGTCCCTAAGGAAGCCCAGATGTTAAACTTATTAGACAAACAGCTTAAATCAGGTATTATAAATATGTTCAAAGAACTAGAGGAAATCATGTCTAAAGAAAAGAAGGAAAGTATAAGAATGATGTTTCACCAAATAGAGAATATGAACAATGAGATAGAAACTGTTAAAAAGAACCAAATAGAAACTGTGGAACTGAAAAGCACAATAATTGAAGCCAAAAATTCACTAAATGAACTTGACAGTAGAATTGACCTGGCAGAAGAAAGAATCGCCAAACTTAAACACAAGTCAACATACACATAGTGGGAGTCCCAGAAGGACAAGAAAGAAAAAAAAGGGACAAAAATAATATTTGAAGAAATAATGGCCAAAAATTCCTAGTCTGAAGAAACACATTAACCTACATATTCAAGAAACTAAACAAACTTAAAGCAGGGTATATCCAAAGAGATTCATGTCTAGACAACTCACGATCAAAAGACAGAGACAGAGAATATCTTGAAAGGAGCGAAAGAAAAGCAAATCATCAGAAACCAGGGATCCGTAAAAGGATTCACACTTGGGTCTTTAGCAAAATTTTGTATACTACTGAAATAATGTACTAATCCAAACTATATTGTTTTAAGATGTTTTGTAATCCCTACTAAGAAAATAAGTAAAAAATATATAGCACAAGAAACAATAAGGTAATTAACATGGTACACTAGAATATAGCTATTTAACCCAGAAGAAAGCAGTAATGAAGCGATAGACTAACAAGATATAAACAAGTAGAAAACAAATAGAAAAATGATAGATGGAGACTTCCCTGGTGGCACAGCGGTTGAGAGTCCGCCTGCCGATGCAGGGGACACGGGTTCATGCCCCGGTCCGGGAAGATCCCACATGCCGCGGAGTGGCTAGGCCTGTGAGCCATGGCCACTGAGCCTGCGCGTCCAGAGCCTGTGCTCCGCAACGGAAGAGGCCACAGCAGTGAGAGGCCCGTGTACCGAAACAACAACAACAACAAAAATGATAGATGTAAAATCTACCTTATTAATGATTTTTTTTACATGTAATTCATTTAAATTCCCATAAAAATGCATAGAAAGATAATCACATGACTAAAAGTAAAGGTTAAGTAGTCTTTTGGAAAGAATTCTAATCAGCCTAATAAGGCCTATGAATTGGACTGAAAAACAATTGATACTTTTCAAACATACTTTTCCTCTTGAATCAGAAAAACTTATTCCGGAAAGAAGAGATTCTGGCCTGTCTATGAGGTCCCCTCCCAAGCAGAGACACCCAAGATTTGTTCAAAACAGAACCTAGGCTGCCATTCACTTTTCAATGGACATTGCTCTTTGAAGTCACCAAAAGTTCTTCATCAGTATCTTTATGCTATATCCATGTAAAGGTTGCAGCTTTGAGTAAACAGTACAGCGGGAAGTAAAGGAGGACTAATACATTGGCACGTGACCTCTTGGGAGGTCTGGCTCTGCCGTGTGAAGAACTGCAGTTTGAGCTGAAGATGGCGGTCAATGAAGGAAAAGGGCATCCTGGGACTGTAACATGGTAGATAACTGTTGTTTTTGGCGATTGTACCTATTTTTGGAGAATTACATTTCTCCTATCATGTGGAGTCCTGGACAACAAGACAAGTCCCCTGCCCTCCCGCTAGTCAAAGATGACAATCACTCTCTTTCTCGAAGTGTACCCATCCCATTGTAAAGCATCATTGGGAGCTCCCACTGAGGTATCCACATGTGCCTGGTTCCTGGCCTTTTCAGAGCCTCGTTCTCCAAACTGAACTATATTTATTTAAATTTTTGGTATTTGTTCATCATACATATTTAAAAATTTTCAATTGCATTAAAATATTATGTATCTTGGGCTTCCCTGGTGGCGCACTGGTTGAGAGTCCGCCTGCCGATGCAGGGGACACGGGTTTGTGCCCCGGTCCGGGAAGATCCCACATGCCGCCGAGCGGCTGGGCCCGTGAGCCATGGCCGCTGAGCCTGCGAGTCTGGAGCCTATGCTCCGCAACGGGAGAGGCCACAACAGTGAGAGGCCCGCGTACCGCAAATAAAAAATATATATATATATACAAAATATGTATCTTGATTACTGAGATTTTTGACACCTTAAATTTGGCATCTGAGAAAACGACCTCACTTACCTCGTCCTAGTCCTGGCCTTATCTCCAGCTTTCCCTTTGATCCTGTGAGGAAATTTTTCTTTTTAAAATAACAGAATCTGGAAACCAAAAAACCTTGGTTTATTCAAGAAATAAAAGGATAAAACTCATCTGATATGTCAAAAAAACGCTGCTGCTGCATACCTGGACATTTCAGGATGAATACTATAAAAACTAATAAGATCTCTTAGTAAGGTAGCTGGTCACAAAATATACAAAAATCAATAGTTTTAATACAAGAAATACCAAATATCTGGAATAAGTATAATGAAAAAAGTATTCCATTTACTGTAAATATGTATATATACATATTTAAATTTTAGGAGATATATATATATATATATATATATCTCCTAAAATTAACAAAAAATATACAGGTCCTGTATAAGGAAAATTACAAAACTTTATTGAGGGATATAACATAGGCCAAAATAGGGAGATTATTCTTGGAGAATTCAATATATAAACATTTATGCAGCATTTCTATAAATTAATGTTTAATTTCATACAGTTCTAATCAAGACCCTTGAAATGTTTTAACTGAACAGCTTATCCTAAAATTCATCTAGGAAAATAAACTTGTTATTATAGCCAGGAAGTTTTTTTAGTTTTTTTTTTTTTTTTTTTTTTTTTTTTTTTTGCTGTACGCGGGCCTCTCACTGTTGTGGCCTCTCCCGTTGCAGAGCACAGGCTCCGGACGTGCAGGCTCAGCGGCCATGGCTCACGAGCCCAGCTGCTCCGCGGCACGTGGGATCTTCCCAGACCGGGGCATGAACCCGTGTCCCCTGCATCGGCAGGTGGACTCTCAACCACTGCGCCACCAGGGAAGCCCAGCCAGGAAGTTTTTAAAGAATAAAACACCTGCCCTGTCCGATTATAAAGTGAATTATAAAACTATAAAATATAATAGTGTTTCATAGTATAGCCTTAGTCCTAGAAGAGACAGATCAATGAAACAGATTAGATAGTCGGTAATTAAGCTAATGAGTAGATACAAGAAATTCATGTAAATTAGAAGAGGAATTTCAATTGAGACTGTTGGATTAATAAATATTATTGGAACAACTAGGTAGCCACTCAGAAGAAAGTTAAAATTAGAATTCGGGTCACCCATGCACCAAAACATATACTAGATGGATTAAAAGGTTAAATGTAAAATGTTCAAACACATGTTCAATGTATGGTGACTATTTAATCGAAGCAAGGGTATTATCTAAATAAGAATAAAATAAGATACTTTTGGAAAATATTAGTATATTTAACTACATGATAATATAAAGTATCAATTATCTAATTAACTAAAATGATGTGGAAATGCTAAATAATTCATTAAACAGAGGGGAAAAATGGAAAAGGTTGAATTCTTTCCTTGAAAATAAGCAGTTTTAGGGTCTTATTCTACCAAATTTTAAATAACTGATAATAAATGGATACTAATTCCTATTTAAATAGATGCCTAGATAGAAAAAGGACACTAGAAAAGAAAAGAAAGAAAGAATGAATCTCAAATTCAGCATGTCTTTAAAATAAGAATATATGACATAATCTCCCAATAAGTGTCATATCCAAAAATACAAAGGATATTCAAATTACAATTTCTCCTCCTATAACTCAATATTGACAGGGTTTGAGGGGGGAAGTTATGTTAATCTCAGTAGATGCTAAAAAATGGATAAATTTTAAACACTCTTTTCCAGCAATAACTCTCACTGAGCTAAGAATAGAAGAAAAATTCCTTAAAATGAATAAATACAGTGTGATAACAGCTGTTAGTTTCCCCAATCTCTATTCTCTCCTTCTCCCATGATGGCACAAGGTAAAAATCACATTTGTTGGTCAGCAGAAAAGCACAGTTCTTAGCCTCCCTTGCACAAAGGTGTTAGAATTTGGTCAGTGGGATATGAGTGTAAGTCGTGTGGGCCACTTCTGGCCTGTGACCTCAAAAAGGACAGTGCTCCCCCCTACTTCTGCTTTACTCCCTTCCTGGTAACTGGAATACAGACGTGATGGTGGTAGCTGGAATAGCCATGTGAGGGCATGAAACACAAGCTGTGCGTTTCACAGGGCACAGCAGCAATCTAGAATGATACTGAGACCCTGTTGATGGCAGAGATAAGCCACGATACCACTCTGTGCTGCTTACATCCAGACTTAATATGAACCATTATTACCTTGGGTCTTTCTGTTACAGCAGCTAAACCTGCACCCTAAATAATACAATTACCAGAAATCTAAAGCAAACATCATTATATTGTTTTTCAATAATCCTCATTAAAGCTAGATGCCTGCTATTACTGCTACAAATTACTACAATACTAGGAAACTAGCCAATGCAATAGGAAGATGAAAAGAATGAGTAAGGAATGAAAGAAACGAAATTGTCATTATATTCAAGTGTATGACGGTCTATCAACAATTTAGAAAGAATCAACAGTAAAACTATGAAAAATCCCTCCCCAAATTCAATGAAAGGTCCATTTGTAAGTGTCTATACACAAGCAATAAGCAATTTTAAAACGCAGTGGGAAAACAAGATATAATTCATTATCACAACAGAACTTTAAAATACCTTGAAATAAGTCTAACAAAAATTATGCAAGAGGTATATGAAGATAAATATAAAACTTTACTGAGGGAACTTGAAGATGACCTGAGTGAATGAACAGACCAATTTTCCCCAAACAAATGTAAAAGTACACAACAATCCCAATCAAAATTCCCTAAAAATGGCTTTAAAGGAGCTCTACAGTCTGATTTGGGAGAGAAAATACAAAAGATTGGCTGCAAAATTTTTTTAAAATAGCAGTTAAAAGAGACACTCCCTATAAGTTATCAAAATATTATATACAGTAATTAACAAGTTATTTTACAGCTTTAAATCCCATTTACTTATTACAGATAAGTAATTATTTTAATTATTAATACAGTAATTAATACAATGGCACACTAACATAGGAATGGACAAATAGATCCTGGACAAAGTAAAGTCCAAGAATATGTGTGTGTTATACACACACACACACACACACACACACACTTACAATTTTTAGCATATGGTAATGGAGACACTTCCTGAAGGAGACAGACTATTCATTTATTGGAACTGGGACAACTAGATATTCAGAAAGAAAAAACAAACTTAGATTTTTCTCTCACACCACATATAAAAGTCAGATTCTACATAGCTTGAAAGTTTAAACATTTTTAATCTATAAAATGATGAAATAGAAAATTGGAGGAAAATCAGAAGACAAAAATAAAAATTATGACAGATTTTACCACATGAAAATGAATAACTTCTTTACAAGGAAAGATGGTAAAACAATATTAAAAGACAAGGGACAGATTAAGAGAAAATATCTGCAAAATATGTAACAGATGAAGGCTTAATATATGCAATGTATAAAGAGATAAATAAGCCTAATTTAAAATTCAGAATTTGAAGAGATAATTCAAAGAAAAAGAAGTGCAAATGGTCACATACATCAGAAAATATGTTCCACTTCACTAGTAATTAGGAAAATACAAATTAAAACAACACTGAGATTGTATTTTTCACCAGATTGGCAAATATTTTAAATTTCCATAACATCCAGTGTGAGAAAACAGAATTTCTTATTCACTGTTAATAAGAGTGTAAATTAGTGCAGCCTTATTCAAGGACAATTTGGCAGGAACTATCAAAATTATGAATACCCTTTCACCCACATTCTAGGAGCTTAGCCCAGAGAAATACTTGCAAATAAGCACAAAGATATCTTCACAGATTTATTTTTGCATCACTTTTAAATCATAGTAAAAATTTTAAATTGACCCAAATAACCTTCCAGAGAGGAATTTACTGGCATGAAAAGTTTTCCCCTTTCATCTCGTTATTTTCAAATGAGAACATAGTCATGTACCTATGCTTTTAAAAACAATACGCAACACAAGGTGATAATATTAATGAAAAAATGAATATGTGCTGTGACCCACCATGTTCTTTGATGATGAGATTAGTCCCCATGAAATTCTTAAGTTGCATATAGTCAGAATTAAACAGCAATAGCAGTTAAGAAATTTGGGGGAGGTAGGGCAAGGAATAGCAACTTTATTTGGAAAGCCAGTACACCAAGAAGATGGTGGACTAGTGTCCCAAAGAACCGTCTTGCTGGGGTTTGATGCTAGTTTCTTTTGTAGAACCAAGAAATTTTTGACAAAGATGAGAACTTAACCCACTAGAGGCTGAAATATATTATAAAATTATATAAGTAAAGTACATAGTATTTAAAAGAAAAATTTACAAGCACACTAATGAAGCATAGTAGAAATTGAATAAAAAAAACTTTGATAGAGCACCAGCTTCATAAGGACAATGGAAGGATCCAGTGGAGAAGGGATATATTAACCTGAAAACTAATGTGGAATTTGGTTAGATATTTGCTGGATGGGTTATGTGAAATCTGGTGTATTTATATTTCCCACCATTCATTAAAATAAATTCCAAGTATATTAGAGATATGAAAAATGTCAAACCGTAGAAAATCTAAAAGGAAGTTTTTAAGCATATGATCAGGAGAGAAAATTACCAAGGAAAAGATCGATAATGTGACTACTAAAAATCATATTTCTGTATCTCAAGACCTAATTAAAATGGACAGAAAGCAATAAAGTTGAAAAATTACTTACAACAAACATGTTGAGCAAAAGGTTGATGTCTTTTATGTAAATAAAAAGAGCTCATATAAATTGATAACAGATCCTCAAATAAAAATAGGCAAAGAACTAAAAGAGATCGTTTACAAAGTTAGATTACAACAGGTAAAAAAAGAAAAACAAATCCAAGGAATGCAAAGTAAGTCAACATTTGATTCTATTTTTGCCTATCCCGTTAGATAAAAATCAATGTTATTTATTAATTAAAGTACTACCCCATTCCAGATCGCAGAGCGAAAATTTTAGAAATCAATTTGGTATTCTGCATCAGAAGTCTATATGAGTTCCTACAATGGAGTTTACTTCTGGGAATCTTTCTTAAGGAAATAATTCTTAATACACATATCAAAGCTGTACACACAATGAATCCACGACAGCATTATTATAATAGCAAAACTTTGAGATCATTTTGGAAAATTTGGAATAATTCAACAACAATGGAGCAATTAAGTAAATTACAGTACCTCTACTCAGTGCAATATGCAGATATTAACAGTGATTTTAGTTTGCACTAAAATGATAAAATACCTAACATAAAATATGAAATGAAAAAAAGCCAGAAAGACACTTCTACAGATGAAACAGTCTCAATTCTCTACAAATTTAAAACATAAAGACTGGAAAGAAATATACCAAAGATTAAGTGATTTTCTAGGAATGATAAGTTTTGGATAATTCACCTCTTTTAAAATGTTTTCTGTATTTTCCAGACTTTCTAAAATAAATGTTTATAAAAACAAAACTTTATTTCATAAAACTGTTTGGAACAATTTGATGGACATTCTGCCACATAAGCTGTCCAGGCACAGGGCTCTGGGGATGCTAATTAGAAAATGATGAGTTAATTAAAGTTGTGTGTTTAGTCTCCATGGCAAGGATTTCCTTTAATCCAACAGTGGTTTTCTCTCCATTTGAAGAATGTGGTTTCTGGAAGAAAAACTGAGAACAGACTGACCCTCTGGCCACAGTTATTCACGTCAGAGATGTACAGTTGCAGGTGCGTGCTGTTTGGTTTGGTTTGCCAAGTCAAAATAGCTGTGCTTCCCGCTGTGGTGAGAGTTTCCAACTTCAGACAGGGCAGGAGAAACTCTAAACTGTTTGCCTTTTGCAGATGTATTGGAATATTACTGAAATGTACCGATTTTCCCTGATGTTTTTTCCGTGATTTTTTCACTACCCTGAAAATAAACACGGAGGAGAAGGCTAGCATACCAAATGTGCTCTCAATAACCTGGCAAAAGGATGTTTTTCTGAGCTGTTCTGGTGCTCCAGTGCTCCTGGCTTGACTGGAGAGCAAAAAACGCCATGTTTTTCCCCTCCAGAACTTTATTACAGACTTGGATGAGATAGTAGGACTTGTACCAAAGCCGCCACACAGGAAGTAGGGACACTTTCGCAGGGGCAAAAGGAAGCCGGGAAAAACTTGGGACGTATTCCCATCCCAACTTGTGCAGGGTCAAGGACTTTAGACAACCACCTTGTTCTCTAGCTCTGCCTCCTCTCTCTCCATCATGGTGTTGGAGCACTAATTAGTTATTGCCGATTAGGGCCACAAAGCTGAAGAGCACCGTTGTCTTTGGTAGTGGAGAGAGAAATCCCTTCACGATCTCTTACTGAGTTTACCACAGGGGGGTCACAGAACACATCTGGGGACTATCTCCTGGCTGCCACAGCTTTGTGAGAATCAGTACTTCCCACAACCCCACAATCATGCACACCTCAGCCATTCCCCCTGCACCAGGGTTATTTTCACCCACAGAGAATCCAGAGTCTTGGACACAGAGCTAAGTAAGAGTCTCTCCAAGGCATGCCAAAATAATCTGAGGAAAAGAATTCTCAGTGAGTATATCCTGTGGTCTTGGGTTTTAGTCCTTTCTCAACAGCTTTCTGCTCTTGGACTGGGGACACGTCGGGCCATTTTAGGAGTAGGAAGGGGTCAAGGGAAGACCACACTAACAATCAGTATTAAGGACTCACCAAGGTGTTGAAGAGCTGTCACCGGATACCTCGTCATGGTATTTCCCAAGCACATCAGACCCCGTGTATTACAATAAACAGGAGAGAGTGGCTGAAGTGACTTTGATAATAGAAAGCACAAGGAAAGGAAGATCAACAAGTACAATACGCTAAAGAAGAAAACGGAGTTGAGGATACCACTGAAGTTCCTCGAAATGCAATTTAAATCCATGAGTTTGTCATTGCGCAGCACTCACCATTCCTTTAACGTCTTTCTTGGGCTTTAAAGCCTGTCTTGGTCAGGAAACGAAGCCGAGGGAGCTGTTATGCCATTTACCCTCTGGGATCACAGCCAATTAGGCATTTCTGTCTGTACATGCGCACTTGGCGTTTCTCGGTCTCCCGATGGGACCTTCTGACAGATTTTTCTCTGATAGAGCGGTTGTGATTCTCCAGATCACGTGGTTGTACCCAGCTCTGGGCCTTGGTGACAATGAAGGACCCTAAACCCCCAAACAATAACTAATCTAGCCAGCTTCATGAACCACAGTCCTAGGCACCATCAAGTAGCTTTCTGAACCCAGAACAATATTTAAACTTCAGCTTTAGCGCTTTGAGGTCAGAATTTAAAGTGTACTCCCAAGACGCGGCTCCAAGGATAGTATAAATTCCTGTAATTCATTCCACAGCCAGACTGGCAGTCTTTCCATGGTCTGTGGTGGGAGTACACATCATACCATAATAGTAGCCTTGGGACAAACTAACCAGTAACCTGGACCCTGGGCAAACAGTAAGCCAGTGCATACGAGGTGCTGAGGATGAGAGGTGCGGGGCTGGATACTGGGGAATACAGAACAAGTGGAAAGGATGAAGGATGGATGTAGGCACTTGCTTTCAAATAATTTGTAACCACATTCATGAATAAAATTAAATCAATCATTTATTTATTGTTTAATTATTTGATTTATTTATTATGTGGTTCATAAAATTGAGTATATATCGCCAGTGATGTGTGATTAAGAAATAAATGCTAATCGTATAGTTGTACAGGAAATAGGTCACCACCACACCGTTTCCACTGTGACACTTGAGATGATGGTGATGATGGTGATGATGATGATGATGGTGATGATGGTGATGATGGTGATGATGATGGTGATGATGATGACGGTGATGATGGTGATGGTGATGATGATGGTGATGATGATGATGATGATGATGGTGATGATGGTGATGATGGTGATGATGATGATGATGGTGATGATGGTGATCATGGTGATGATGATGGTGATGGTGATGATGGTGATGATGATGGTGATGGTGATGATGGTGATGATGGTGATGGTGATGATGGTGATGATGGTGATGATGATGGTGATGATGGTGATGATGGTGATGATGATGATGCTGCTGATGATGATGATGATGATGATGATGGTGTTGATGATATATCCAAATCTCTATGATGTGATATTTTTTTTCCAAACTATTTTGAGATATTATTAACATACCTTAAAACCCTTTTGAACCAAAATTCAGTGGTTTTTAATATATTCACAAGTTGTGCAGACCGATTAGGGTCACAAAGCTGAAGAGCACCGTTGTCTTTGGTAGTGGTGCACACCACTACCAAAGTGCACACCACTAATTCCAGAACCTATTTATCACCTTGAAAAGAAACCCTGGACCCGTCATCAGTCACTCCCCATCTCCTCCAGCCCTAGGCAACCACTAATCTACATTCTATCTCTAGAGATTTGCCAATTCTGAATATTTCATATAAATGAAATCATACAATATATGTCCTTTTGTGTCCAGCTTGTTTCACTTGGCATGTTTCCAAGGTTCATTCGTGTTGTAGTATGTATCAGTACTATAACTTTTTAATTACTGAACAAAAGTATATTGTGTGGACACATCTACTTTGTTTATCCGTTCATCTGTTATGGATATCTGGGTTGTTTCCACTTTGGGGCTATGGTGAATAATGCTGCTACGACTATTCGTGTACAAATTTTTGTGTGAACATGTGCTTCCACTTCTCTTGGGTATGAACCTCAGAGTGGAATTGCTGGGTCATATGGTAACTCAGTTAAATTTTTCCGAGAGGGTGATATTTTAACAGGTAACTTTCCATATGTTGAGATTTACTTTTTGTAAGTAAATTATGCACAAACTTTGATACTTTAGAATTATTTTCAAAATGACTTGCTAAACACTATACAAGTGCTTACAGTACATTGTTTCAAAGAATAAGAGACCCATGGGAGACAGAATAGTAGAGGAGAGGTATTTATATGATGCTTGCTAATTTCTCAGCAGAAAAGTTAGCATGTAGATCCAACAGAATTGAGCAAACCCAGCTGCCTGTTCTGCTCTTCCTTTGGTGAGGAATACCAAGGAGGCTGAGATAGCTGAACTCACTTCTTGTTAGACAGCTCTGTTAAAAGGCACTGTGGCTTCTACAGCACTCTAAGGAGCTGTGCTTTCCATTTTTTTACCTTGATTTAAATAAAAGAAAACAAAGATGGAAGAGATATGGGAACATATGTATATGTATAACTGATTCACTCTGTTATAAAGCAGAAACTAACACACAATTGTAAAGCAATTATACCCCAATAAAGATGTTAAAAATAAATAAATAAAAGAAAACAGAGGGGCAAAGGATTGCAGGGGCCTGGAGTTTTTCTCTTGTCAGGAATGATTTTTCCCATTGTTTGTGTTCAAAGTTGATTTCTTTTCCCTAGCCTAGCTTCAGTATTTCTTGTTGGAAGTTTTATAATAAAAAAGGTAGTAGTGGGGCCTGTCTCCCCCTCTATAGATGGTATGAACGCTCATCTCTCTTTCCAAAACAATCTCAAATGATTCCACCAAATGAACAGTGTGACATGGAGGGATGTGGCATCTGATGAACTCATGTGTTGTCTGAGAGGATGATCACTGTCTCCATGTCTCTGTCCTCGATTTTTCTTTAAATAAAGTCAGTCCTTAAAGGATAAACTCATGGATCCCTTGGTGTATTCTGCCCTCCAGGATGAGAGGGGCTGAATTTACCTATTGCCAGATTATTATTTGTTTTCAGCAAACTCTGCTTCTATCGTGTGATCTGAGAGAAGACTAGATTCCTTCTGCAATATGTTTTTCATATTACCTGTCTGCCAGGGCTATTATATAGAGAGAAAGTGGAAAACTTCAATCTCTGACCATACGGCCATTGTATGTCCCTTTCGTTGGTTCCCAGGAAAATTCTTTTTTAAATTTCCAAACTGGGTGACTGGTAAATTTTATTTTCTTGACCATCAGTGCCATAGTTGATTAATTCACAGATTCTTATAAAGGATCTGCTTTTATTTTTATTTTTTCAACATCTTTATTGGAGTATAATTGTTTTACAATGGTGTGTTAGTTTCTGCTTTATAACAAAGTGAATCAGTTATACATATACATATATCCCCATACCTCTTCCCTCTTGCGTCTCCCTCCCTCCCACCCTCCCTATCCCACGCCTCTAGGTGGTCACAAAACACCAAGCTGATCTCCCTGTGCTATGCGGCTGCTTCCCACTATCTATCTATTTTACATTTGGTAGTGTATATATGTCCATGCCACTCTCTCACTTTGTCCCAGCTTACCCTTGCCCCTCCCATTATCCTCAAGTCCATTCTCCAGTAGGTCTGCATCTTTATTCCCGTCTTGCCCCTAGGTTCTTCATGACCATTTTTGCTTGTTTGCTTTTCAGATTCCATATATATGTGTTAACATACAGTATTTGTTTCTCTCTTTCTGACTTATTTCACTCTGTATGACAGACTCTAGGTCCATCCACCTCACTACAAATAACTCAATTTTGTTTCTTTTTATGGCTGAATAATATTCCATTGTATATATGTGCCACATCTTCTTTATCCATTCATCTGTCAATGGACACTTAGGTTGCTTCCATGTCCTAGCTATTGTAAACAGAGCTGCAATGAACATTGTGGTACATGACTCTTTTTGAATTATGGTTTTCTCAGGGTATATGCTCAGTAGTGGGATTGCTGCGTCTTATGGTAGTTCTGTTTTTAGTTTTTTAAGGAACGTCCATACTGTTCTCCATAGTGGCTGTATCAATTCACATTCCCACCAACAGTGCAAGAGGGTTCCCTTTTCTCCACACCTTCTCCAGCATTTATTGTTTCTAGATTTTTTGATCATGGCCATTCTGACTGGTGTGAGATGATATCTCATTGTAGTTTTGATTTGCATTTCTCTAATGATAACTGATGTTCAGCATCCTTTCATGTTGGCAGTCTGTATATCTTTGGAGAAATGTCTGTTTAGGTCTTCTGCCCATTTTTGGATGGGGTTGTTTGTTTTTTTGTTATTGAGCTGCATGAGCTGCTTGTAAATTTTGCAGATTAATCCTTTGTCAGTTGCTTCATTTGCAGATATTTTCTCCCATTCTGAGGGTTGTCTTTTCATCTTGTTTATGGCTTCCTTTGCTGTGCAAAAGCTTTTAAGTTTCATTAGGTCCCATTTGTTTATTTTTGTTATTTCCATTTCTCTAGGTGGTGGGTCAAAAAGGATCTTGCTGTGGTTTATGTCATAGAGTGTTCTGCCTATGTTTTCCTCTAAGAGTTTGATAGTATCTGGCCTTACATTCAAGTCTTTAATCCATTTTGAGTTTATTTTTGTGTGTGGTGTTAGGGACTGTTCTAATTTCATTCTTTTACATGTAGCTGTCCTGTTTTCCCAGCACCACTTATTGAAGAGGCTGTCTTTTCTCCATTGTATATTCTTGCCCCCTTTATCAAAGATAACGTGACCATATGTGTGTGGGTTTATCTCTGGGCTTTCTACCCTGTTCCATTGATCTATATTTCTGTTTTTGTTCCAGCACCATACTGTCTTTGTTATATAGTCTGAAGTCAGGGAGCCTGATTCCTCCAGCTCCATTTTTCTTTCTCAAGATTGCTTTGCCTATTCAGGGTCTTTTGTGTTTCCATACAAATTGTGAAATTTTTTATTCTAGTTTTGTGAAAAATGCCAGTGGTAGTTTGATAGGGATTGCATTGAATCTGTAGATTGCTTTGGGTAGTAGAGTCATTTTCACAATGTTGATTCTTCCAATCCAAGAACATGCTATATCTCTCCATCTGTTTGTATTGTCTTTAATTTCTTTCATCAGTGTCTTATAATTTTCTGCATACAGGTCTTTTGTCTCCTTAAGTAGGTTTATTCCTAGATATTTCATTCTTTTTGTTGCAATGGTAAGTGGGAGTGTTTTCTTAATTTCACTTTCAGATTTTTCATCTTAAGTGTATAGGAATGCAAGAATTTCTGTGCATTAATTTTGTATCCTGCTACTTTGTAATCCTACAAATTCATTGATTAGCTCTAGTAGTTTTCTGGTAGCATCTTTAGGATTCTCTATGTATAGTTTCATGTCAGCTGCAAACAGTGACAGCTTTACTTCTTTTCTGATTTGGATTCCTTTTATTTCTTTTTCTTGTCTGACTGCTGTGGCTTAAACTTCCAAAACTATGTTGAATAATAGTGGTGAGACTGGGCAACCTTGTCTTGTTCCTGAATTTAGTGGAAATGTTTTCAGTTTTTCACCATTGAGGACGACGTTGGCTGTCGGTTTGTCGTATATGGCCTTTATTATGTTGAGGTAAGTTCCCTCTATGCCTACTTTCTGCAGGGTTTTTATCATAATTGGGAGTTGAATTTTGTTGAAAGCTTTCTCTGCATCTATTGAGATGATCATATGGTTTTTCTCCTTCAATTTGTTAATATGGTGTATCACATTGATTGATTTGCATATATTGAAGAATCCTTGCATTCCTAGGATAAACTCCACTTGATCACGGTGTATGATCCTTTTAATGTGCTGTTGGATTCTGTTTGCTAGTATTTTGTTGAGGATTTTTGCAGCTGTGTTCATCAGTGATACTGGCCTGTAGTTTTCTTTCTTTGTGACATCTTTGTCTGGTTTTGGTATCAGGGGGATGGTGGCCTCATAGAATGAGTTTGGGAGTGTTCCTCCCTCTGCTATATTTTGGAAGAGTTTGAGAAGGATAGGTGTTAGCTCTTCTCTAAATGTTTGATAGAATTCGTCTGTGAAGCCATCTGGTCCTGGGCTTTTGTTTGTTGGAAGATTTTTTTTTTTTTGCGGTACGCCGGCCTCTCACTGTTATGGGCTCTCCTGTTGTGGAGCACAGGCTCCGGACACGCAGGCTCAGCGGCCATGGCTCACGGGCCTAGCCACTCCACGGCATGTGGGATCTTCCCAGACTGGGGCACAAACCCGTGTCCCCTGCATCGGCAGGCAGACTCTCAACCACTGCGCCACCAGGGAAGCCCAGTTGGAAGATTTTTAATCACAGTTTCAATTTCAGTGCTTGTGATTGGTCTGTTCATATTTTCTATTTCTTCCTAATTCAGTCTCGGAAGGTTGTGCATTTCTAAGAATTTGTTCATTTCTTCCAGGTTGTCCATTTTATTGGCATATAGCTGCTTGTAGTAATCTCTCATGATCCTTTGTATTTCTGCAGTGTCAGTTGTTACTTCTCCATTTTCATTTCTAATTCTATTGATTTGAGTCTTCTCCCTTTTTTTCTTGATGAGTCTGGCTAATGGTTTATCCATTTTGCTTAGCTTCTCAAAGAATCAGCTTTTAGTTTTATTGATCTTTGTTATTGTTTCCTTCATTTATTTCTGATCTGATCTTTATGATTTCTTTCCTTCTGCTAACTTTGGGGTTTTTTTGTTCTTCTTTCTCTAATTGCTTTAGCTGTAAGGTTAGGTTGTTTATTTGAGATGTTTCTTGTTTCTTAAGGTAGGATTGTATTGCTGTAAACTTCCCTCTTAGAACTGCTTTTGCTGCATCCCATAGGTTTGGGGTTGTCGTGTCTTCGTTGTTTACTTCTAGGTATTTCTTGATTTCTTCTTTGATTTCTTCAGTGATCTCTTGGTTATTAAGTAGTGTATTGTTTAGCCTCCACGTGTTTGTATTTTTTACAGATTTTTTTCTGTAATTGATATCTAGTCTCATAGCATTGTGGTCGGAAAAGATACTTGATACAATTTCAATTTTCTTAAATTTACCAAGGCTTGATTTGTGACCCAAGATATGAACTATCCTGAAGAATGTTCCATTAGCACTTGAGAAGAAAGTGTATTCTGTTGTTTTTGGATGGAATGTCTATAAATATCAGTTAAGTCCATCTTGTCTAATGTACCATTTAAAGCTTCTGTTTCCTTATTTATTTTCATTTTGGATGATCTGTCCATTGGTGAAAGTGGGGTGTTAAAGTCCCCTACTATGATTGTGCTACTGTCGATTTCCCCTTTTATGGCTGTTAGTATTTGCCTTATGTATTGAGGTGCTCCTATGTTGGGTGCATAAAGATTTACAATTGTTATATCTTCTTCTTGGATTGATCCCTTGATCATTATGTCATTATGTACTGTCCTTCTTTGTCTCTCGTAATAGTCTTTGTTTTAAAGTCTATTTTGCCTGATATGAGAATTGCTACTCCAGCTTTCTTTTGATTTCCATTTGCATGGAATATTTTTTCCATCCCTTCACTTTCAGTCTGTATGTGTCCCTAGGTCTGAAGTGGGTCTCTTGTAGACAGCATATATATGGGTCTTGTTTTTGTATCCATTCAGCCAGTCTATGTCTTTTGGTTGCAGCATTTAATCCCTTTACATTTAGGGTAAGTTTCAATATGTATGTTCTTATTGCCATTTTCTTAATTGTTTTGGGTTTGTTATTGTAGGTCTTTTCCTTCCCTTCTGTTTCCTGCCTAGAGAAGTTCCTTTAGCATTTGTTGTAAAGCTGGTTTGGTGGTGCTGAATTCTCTCAGCTTTTGCTTGTCTGTAAAGGTTTTAATTTCTCTGTCAAATCTGAATGAGATCCTTGCTGGGTAGAGTAATCTTGGTTGTAGGTTTTTCCCTTTCATCACTTTAAGTATGTCCTGCCACTCCCTTCTGGCTTGCAGAGTTTCTGCTGAAAGATCAGCTGTTTACCTTATGGGGATTCCCTTGTGTGTTATCTGTTGTTTTTCCCTTGCTGCTTTTAGTATTTTTTCTTTGTATTTAATTTTTGATAGTTTGATTAATATGTGTCTTGGTGTGTTTCTCCTTGGATTTATCCTGTATGGGACTCTCTGTGCTTCCTGGACTTGATTAACTATTTCCTTTCCCATATTAAGGAAATTTTCAACTATAATCTCTTCAAATATTTTCTCAGTCCCTTTTTTATTCTCTTCTTCTTCTGGGACCCCTATAATTCGAATGTTGGTGCATTTAATGTTGTCGCAGAGGTCTCTGAGACTGTACTCAATTATTTTCATTCTTTTTTCTTTATTCTGCTCTGCAGTAGTTATTTACACTATTTTATCTTCCAGGTCACTATCCATTCTTCTGCCTCAGTTATTCTACTATTGATTCCTTCTAGAGAATTTTTTATTTCATTTATTGTGTTGTTCATCACTGTTTGTTTGCTCTTTAGTTATTCTAGGTCCTTGTTAAACGTTTCTTATATTTTCTCCATTCTATTTCCAAGATTTTGGATCATGTTTACTATCATTATTCTGAATTCTTTTTCAGGTAGACTGCCTATTTCCTCTTCATTTGTTAGGTCTGGTGGGGTATTGCCTTGCTCCTTCATCTGCTGTGTGTTTCTCTGTCTTCTCATTTTGCTTAACTTACTGTGTTTGGGGTCTCCTTTTTGCAGGCTGCAGGTTTGTAGCTCCTGTTGTTTCTGGTGTCTGCCCGCAGTGGCTAAGATTGGTTAAGTGGGTTGTGTATGCTTCGTGGTGGAGAGAACTAGTGCCTGTGTTCTGGTGGAGGAGGCTGGATCTTGTCTTTCTGGTGGGCCGGTCCACGTCTGGTGGTGTGTTTTTGGGTGTCTGTGGCCTTATTATGATTTTAGGCAACCTCTCTGCTAATGGGTGGGGTTGTGTTCTTGTCTTGCTAGTTGTTTAGCATAGGGTATGCAGCACTATAGCTTGCTGGTCATTGAGTGGAGCTGGGTCTTGGCGTTGAGGTGGAGATCTCTGGGAGATTTTCACCGTTTGATATTACATGGAGCTGGGAGGTCTCTTGTGGACCAGTGTCCTGAACTTGGCTCTCCCACCTCAGAGGCACAGTGCTGATGCCTGGCTGGAGCACCAAGACCCTATCATCCACACGGCTCAGAATAAATGAGAGAAAAAATGAAAGAAAGAAAAATAAAATAAAGTTATTAAAATAAAAAATAATTATTCCAAAGGAAAAAAATAAAAGTAATTAAAAAAAGAGAGCAACCAAACCAGAAACAAATCCACCAATGATAACAAGCGCTAAAAAGTATACTAAAAAAAAAAAAAAAGGGACAGACAGAACCCTAGTACAAATGGTAAAAGCAAAGCTATACAGACAAAATCCCACACAGAAGCATACACTCACAAAAAGAGGAAAAGGGGAAAAAATAGTAAATCTTGCTCTCAGTCCACCTCCTCAATTTGGGATGATTCGTTGTCTATTCAGGTATTCCACAGATGCAGGGAACATCAAGTTGATTGTGGAGCTTTAATCTGCTGCTCCTGAGGCTGCTGGGAGAGATTTCTCTTTCTCTTCCTTGTTCGCACAGCTCCCGGGGTTCAGCTTTGGATTTGGCCCCGCCTCTGCGTGTAGGTCGCCTGAGGGCGTCTGTTTCCCGCCCAGACAGGACGGGGTTAAAGGAGCCGCTAATTCGGGGGCTCTGGCTCACTCAGGCCGGGGGGAGTGAGGGGCACGGAGTGTGGGGCGAGCCTGCGGCAGCAGAGGCCAAAGTGACGTTGCACCAGCATGAGGTGCGCCGTGCGTTCTCCCGGGGAAGTTGTCCCTGGATCCCGGGACCCTGGCAGTGGCGGGCTGCACAGGCTCCCGGGAGCGGAGGTGTGGAGAGTGACCTATGCTCGCACACAGGCTTCTTGGTGGCGGCAGCAGCAGCCTTAGCGTTTCATGCCCGTCTCTGGGGTCCGCGCTGATGGCCGCGGCTCGCGCCCGTCTCTGGAGCTCCTTTAAGCGGCGCTCTTAATCCCCTCTCCTCGCGCACCAGGAAACAAAGAGGCAAGAAAAAGTCTCTTGCCTCTTCGGCAGGTCCAGGCTTTTTTCCGGACTCCCTTCCGGCTAGCCGTGGTGCACTAACCCCCTGCAGGCTGTGTTCACGCCGCCAACCCCTGTCCTCTCCCTGCGATCCAACGGAAGCCCGAGCCTCAGCTCCCAGCCCCTCCTGCCCCGGCGGGTGAGCAACGAGCCCCTCGGGCTGGTGAGTGCCGGTCGGCACCGATCCTCTGTGCGGGAATCTCCCCGCTTTGTCCTCCACACCCCTGTTGCTGCGCTCTCCTCCATGGCTCCGAAGCTTCCCCCTCCGCCACCCGCAGTCTCCGCCCGCAAAGGGGCTCCTAGTGTGTGGAAACCTTTCCTCCTTCACAGCTCCCTCCCACTGGTTCAGGTCCTGTCCCTATTGTTTTGTCTCTGTTTTTTCTTTCTTCTTTTGTCCTACCCAGGTACGTGGGGAGTTTCGTGCCTTTTGGGAGGTCTGAGGTCTTCTGCCAGCATTCAGTAGGTGTTCTATAGGGGCTGTTCCACATGTAGATGTATTTCTGATATATTTGTGAGGAGGAAGGTGATCTCCACGTCTTACTCTTCCTCCACCTTGAAGCTCCTCAGTATCTGCTTTTAAAATAAAACAATTTTACAGCATAATGGCTTTGACGTCAGGGAGAATGGGATTTGAAATCTGATGGGCATTCAGTAGTTACTGTATGTACACACACACACATACACACACTTTATATCTTTGGGAAAGACACTTAACCTTTTTGAGTCTGGATGAAGTGAAATGATGCATATCAAATTCCCGTAACAGTGCTTGCACATAGTAATAGTAACAGCTCAGTAAACAATGGAAATTCTTTTTATTATGTTATCACTATGGGATAAAGGCTATCAAAATAGTATGGACAAGTTGCTGAGGTACCAGAGGAGGGATAAACCAACCAGCTTCCTTCATTCTTTCATGGCTTTTTTGCTTTCTTTTTATTTCTTCTCCCAATATAATGGTTTTGTGTCTATTCAACTGCAGACACTGGTCTAAGTATCTCCTTTTATATCTGGTCCGATTTTAACAGCTCTCCAGCTCCACAATTAGCACCCCCAACTCGCCCGACGGTGATGAGCTTGGAAACACAGCTGTTGAAGGGTGCATTCACTCTGGAGCCCCTTTTGTCTCTCCCTCCTGGCACTAGGCATTCGCTGTGTCGGCTCTCCTCATCTCCCACTGCCGGCTCCAGTGCCCGTGGCGCTGGCTTGTGGGGGTAGAGCCCGCATTAGCTCACGGTCTGTAGCAGAGCTGCAGTCGCAGTTCATCTGATTCGCTCCTGAGCACTAGAGAGCTCGACCAGCTCTGCAGCTCTTTATGACATCTGGCACAGACAGCAAATCCCTTCCAGCTCATCTCGTGGATCTGGGCTCTGTCCTGCCTTAAAACCAGCCCCAGCTCCTCAGTTACCTTCTGCCCTTATTCATGCCCTGCCAGTTCCTCTTTGCTGGAATCTGGATGAGACTGCTGCACAAACTAAGCCTGAGAATCATTTGTGAGGACTTACGGGCCTCCTCCGTGTCAAGATGGCGCTTGGAACTTGGCCGATGGAAGTCTGATTCAGATGTGGTTCATTATAGGTAAGAGGAAGATGATAATCTTTGGAAGAAACCTTCCTGTAAGTCTGATATGTCTGGGGAAAAAGGGACAGAAGCTGTCCACTCTCTGACTTAGGTTGGACTGGTGCCCAGATCCAAAGATCACAGGGTACAGCTTTGAAGAAAGGTTATTCTCAACATACCCGATGAGAAAGTACACGCACCCTCAAGTGACTGGGGCCATTGCTTTCTTGCCGTTGAGATCATCTCCCTCAGGAAGGGGCACTTTCTCTCTTTCAGTCCTGAACTCAGAGAGTTTTGCTACTTGGAGAAGCCACTCTTATAAGACAACTTGCTTCTCCTTCTCTGTAGTAGAAGGACCTGCCACAAGGAGAATACAGGGGAAAGTAAACTGTGCCATTGAAGAGGGAGGAGGGTAGGTGGAGATGTTTACCTCAAGCTTGAGAGAAGTTCTGCAGAAGGCATTTTTGAGTTTGCTCAACTTTATTTCTTTCATCCCTTGTTTCTCTGTGGTTTTGCTGCGTGCTTGCCTAGACATGTCACACACAACAGCCTTATAACTAGAAAAGTTTCTGGCCTCACAGGAGGAGGGAGATCTCCCTGAACATAATCCCCAAAGCGTTGGCTGGGAGCAGGAAATGGGAGTCAAAGGGCACATCTGTAGGAGTAATTCCTCTTACTGACAGTTAGACCGTCTTCTTTCTCTCCTCTTCTCTTTGATGATAGGAAGTGCACACTCCAAGCTCCATTTCCTCACACTCTGAGGTGAAAATATCCAGATGAGTAATATCCCCATAGAAAGGGATAAATTTAATCACGAAAATATGCATGCTTGTTTTGACATTCCAAACAACATTCAGCCCAAGCTAGTCTCTGGACACCTGGGCCATAATAGACCATGAGATGAGGAAGGGGATGGGAGAGAGTAATAGCCAAGGAATCACTGATCACCACAAATTCTATGAGCTTGGACATCTCTCAATAATATATCTCCATTGAATTCTCCATTCAAAGCCATTCCACTGAAAATCAAGCCACAGTTCACCTCCCTGTCCAAGTTCTGCTTTAGAAATTAAAACGTCGTGTATGATGTCATAGAGATTTGGGCCGGATCATCAGCAGAAGTCCTTCTATATTCATTAGCATTAGATGAAGGATGGCCTTTTTATTATTAATGGATGGGACAAAGATTGGGCATCGTGACCAGAAATGTTTTGTTGGTCTCCCGTCTAAGATCAGTGGGTCCCTAGTGTGTTACCCCATCGGTTTTACTCAAGCGATTGTAGATTCAAGCAGATGTCATGGATGGCTTTCAGGATGAAAGGAAACTACACATGGGAAACTCAAGAGAAAGATGGGGGTAGTTGTGGAAATTCAGTACAACAGGTGCTCTAGGGAGGGGGGACCCAAAGACAACTATGACCCAGTCCCTGTTCTTAAGACATTAACAATCTAGTAGATGGTGTAGATAAATTAACGAACAATTACAATGGAGTGTGGCACACACAGTCTGAACAAGATAGCTAAGCACTAAAATGAAGGGGAGGTTAATTCTCTCCCAAGATGATGGGGTCAGAGAAGACACCCCAGAGGAGGTGACTTTGTGAGGCAGAAGTAATTGTCACTCTCACTTAAAAGATGTGGAACCTGTGGCTCAGTAAGATTAAATGATTTCCCGAAGGTAACACAGCTATTAAAGGATGACCAAGGTCTTCCAGCTCCTAGACTGTTTCCCTTTCCATTGCATCACAGCTGCCCTGGGTGTGGGATGAGGGTGGTGGTGGGAAGGAGAGTTAAGTAGAGGTTTTCAGCAGTGGTGGGCTGGGGCTAGTCAGAGAAAGACCAAATCAGTCTTTATGTCCTGGTTATAGCTGGAGAAATCTTAAAATCCTAAACAGGGCAGCTTGCAAGCAAGCAGTGGGGAGTGGCCACCTATATGACATGAATGCATGCACTAAGATTTCTTGTTTAAAACTTCTTGACAAAAGGATGGAGTCTTATTCTACTACCAATGGTAAAGTTTTTTAAAACATTTAATAAATGTTAAGAGTCATCATCATCACCATTATTATTATTATGCTTTTAACGATAATAGATTATTTCCTGAGAAAGGAAACACTGAGCATTCAAAGTATTAGCGAGTAGAGGGAGATAACACATCACCTTGTGGAATCAAAGGGCTCATGAGAAGAAAGCTGTAAGTGGGAAGGAGACCCTACACCAGCCTAACCATCCTGCCTCTTTTAAGAGGTACACATGGGCTGGAAGTGTCAGGATCATCTTCCCAAACTCCCCATCCCACCCCGACTTCCATGAACCAGACATTTATCAAGCAACCCGAGAAGCCATCCATCAACATGGACAAAAACATGGTCTCTGGAGTCAGACTGCCTGAGCTCAGATCCTTGCCCTGTCTATTAGTGACTGTGTAACTTGGGAAAATTTCCTCATCCTGCTGTACTTCCATTTCCCATATATAAAACAAGTATAATTATCATAGTAGTAGCTTACCTGATAAGGTAGATATGAGAGTTAAATCAAATAACTTAATCAGTTAAATTAAATACATAAGAAGCAGCTATGCAATCATTACTTTCATGTTGTAAGTGCTGACATTGTTATAATTAGTGCGATTATTAGTATGTGCTAGGCAATAAAGCATAATCCCTGCTCACAATCTAGTAAATGAAAAGACAGTTATGGAGATAAGTGCAGTGGTGGCACAGATGAAGGTGAGGGGCAAAATGCATCCTGGAAGAGTAATACCCAAGTTGACTTTTTAAGCAATTAGCAAAAGGAGTAAAGGTGAGGGCATTCTAGAAAGAGAAAACTGCTCAAAAGAAGGAGATCTGACATGACATGGTGCTTTGGCAGCTGTTCGTAATTAAAGATGGTGGGAGAACAGAATAGGAGGGAAATGAACTGAAGGGGTGGGTACATGGTGCCTTAAATGCCAAGTTTCGGATTTCAAGAAGGGAGTGACGTGATAAGACCTGCATCCATCCAAGATGGCTTGAAAGAAGTGTTGAAGGTGGGTTGGAAGCGGGGTTGAGATGACCAGCAGGGGAGACCTGTTAGGAGACTGTTTTAGGAATTCAGAAGAAAGGATGAGTGAATAAGATGAGGTGTTAGGGATGGGGTAAAAAAAAATCAAAATATCAAATGAAGGTGTGATGATTTGGAAACTGATTAAATCAAGGAGGTAAAGGGAAAGGAATAGTTAGGGAAGATACCCAAGTTTCAGGTTCGGGCACCTAAGTGGGTAGAGGTGCATTCACAGAGATGGGATAAGAAGATCTGGAGTGGGGGGGATTTAATTTAGTAAAAGCTAAATATATGTACTCCATCGGTATGCATGTGTGCACACACACACACACACACACACACACACACACACAGGGATACTGCTGAGGTTGCACATAACCTCAGTTAAGATTACAGTGAAACTGAGATATCAGCGTATTGCGGACAGGGTAAGAATTGGCACAACCATCTGGAAATTAACTGCACCATATTACTGAACCATTTTGGAAGGTTTTAGTTACTCTTAGAAGGAAGCCGAACTCAACCGACTTAAACAAAGACAAACAAATATAAAAAAACTTTGCACAAAAAAGGAAACCATCAACAAAACAAAAAGGCAACCTACTGAACAGGAGAAGGTATTTTCAAATATGTCTGATAAAGGTTTAATACTCAAAAATATATAAAGAACTTATAGGGCTTCCCTGGTGGCGCAGTGGTTGAGAGTCCGCCTGCCGAGGCAGGGGACGCGGGTTCGTGCCCCGGTCCGCGAGGATCCCACATGCCGCGGAGCGGCTAGGCCCGTGAGCCATGGCCGCTGAGCCTGCGCGTCCGGAGCCTGTGCTCCGCAACGGGAGAGGCCACAACAGTGAGAGGCCCGCGTACCGCAAAAAAAAAAAAAAAAAGAACTTATACAACTCAGTATCTTAAAAATCAGACAACCCTTTTAAAAATGGGCAGAGTACCTGAATAGATAATTTTCCAAGGAAGACATAGTGACGGCCAACGGGCACATGAAAAGATGATCAATGTCAATAGTCATCAGGGAAATGCCCTGATCAAATCACAACTATAATGAGGTACCACCTCACACCTGTCAGAACAGCTATCATCAAAAAGACAAGAAATAACAAGTGTTGGTGAGGATGTGGACAAAAAGAGAACCCTTGTGCAATGGTGGGAATATCCATTGGTGCAGTCACTGTGGAAAACAGTACGGAGGTTTCTCAAAAAACTAAAAATAGAACTACCATACTATCCAGCAGTACCACTCCTGGGTATATACCTGAAGAAAAAAAACGCTAATTCAAAAAGATATATGCACCCCAATATTCAAAGCAGTATTATTCTCAATAGTCTAGATATGGAAGCAACCTAAGTGTCCGTCAACAGATGAATGAATGAAGAAGATGTGGTATTACTCAGCTATAAAAAAAAGAATGAAATTTTGTATTTTGAGATAAAGTGAATGGACCTAGAGGGTATTATGCTTAGTGAAATAAGTCAGACAGAGAAAGACAAACACTGTATGTTTTCACTTATATGTAGAATTTAAAAAATAAAACAAACCAACAAATATAATGAAACAGAAACAGACTCACAGATACAGAGAACTAGTAGTTATCTGAGGGGAGGTGGTGGGAGAGAGGCAAAATAGGTGAAGGGGATTAAGAGGTAGAAACTACTAGGTATAAAATAAGTAAGTTATAAGGATATAATATACAGCACAAAGAATATAGTCAATATCTTATAATAACTTTGTATGGAGTATAATCTATAAACTATGTTGTACACCTGAAACGAATATAATATTGTAAGTCAACTATACGTCAATAAAAAAAGTTGGAAAATGCTTTTTTCAAGTCTGCATAAATTTGATCTTATGCCAAACAAATAAACATATTTTTAAAAACCCTGTAATTTCACATGACAAGAATTGCAGAAGGAGAAAAGTTTAAGGGTTGGTTTATTCAGTCATTCAAAGTGTAATAAAGATCGAGGTTCTTTATGTCTTTCTGCTCTGCCATCTGTATGTTTGTTCTCCTCCTCATCACATGATGACTGCTATAGCTCCATGCATAACATCTTTACCCACCAATAACTAGAAATGCTGGCGGGATGGGGGAGACTATCTCTTCCTTGAAGCTTTTTTTTTTTTTTTTTTTTTTTTTTTGCGGTATGCAGGCCTCTCACTGTTGTGGCCTCTCCCGTTGTGGAGCACAGGCTCTGGACACACAGGCCATGGCTCACAGGCCCAGCCGCTCCGCGGCACGTGGGATCTTCCGGGACCGGGGCACGAACCCGTGTCCCCTGCATCGGCAGGCGGACTCTCAACCACTGCACCACCAGGGAAGCCCTGAAGCTATTTTTAAAGTATAAGAAATTGTTCCCTGAAATCACCCCTGCAGACTTCCCCTCACCTATATTGAAAAAGCTGTATAATATTTCCACATTTGTTGGGTTAAAAAGTACCCTTACACTGGGGATATTTTAGATTGGATTTCTACATGACCCTACCAAAGAAAGTGTTTTTAGTTTTTTGGGTTTTCTTCCTGACTTCTACTAAGCCTTGTAGATGTCTGCAGCACATTTGTTTTCTTCGATTTCTTTGTGGAAAACAGTCAGCTAATCCAGCTTTTTATGCCTGAGATCCAGAAGATGTACACCTGGGGAAGGCCACTGAACTTGAATTAGTCTTTCCTGTTTCTGCGTCTTCTTGCACAACAGTCTTCCTCTTGTGCATGACCCTGAGGTCAACTGTCATCCTGAAATGTTTATAAATACAACGTGAAAAAAAGCATGAGGTCACAGCCCAGGATAAACCTCACGCCATGTCTTTAGGACTGTTGCCATAGCAGAAATGTATGCAGGATTGAAAAACACTCTTGAGTCAAAGGACTCTTATACGGTCCAGAAGCTGCAGAGCACCTGGCGTGTGGAACATACACATCACAGAGCGTGGGGACCAGCCTCAGTCAGAAGCCCCTGAGAAGAGGGGAAGCTTCTTTTTTGAGTTATGTATGCTCCTTCATCCTCTGTCGCTCACCTTGTCTTCAGGAGAGAACCGGGGAGTAGAGGAGAGATAGATTTGGTAAACGGCCAATGAGACAGCAAAATTGCAAAGACATTTTACTCATAATATTCATTCTTAAAAATGGTGGGAAGTTAATGCTTCAGTGTAGGACAGGGGGGGTTGTTGATATTCTTTCAACAGTTATGTAAAGACATCTAGAAGAGTTAGGCTGGCTATTGAGGGGTGGAGGGGTTCAGGGAAGAGGGACTGGCCCTTGGGCTCTGTGCCTTTCTGTGCCCTCCCTTGTCCTCTTGTCTGGGTTGAATGGGTTCTGTGTGAAAAGTTCCGTTGGCTCCAGAGCAGCGGTCCTTACTTGCTTTTGCGTGGCAGAGAATTAGGATAATCTGGGGAGGGGATGGAGCTTCTCCCCCACATAAATGCCCATATTCGTATGAATACACACTCTTGTACCTGCTTTTGAGATCACTGGGGGTCCCCCTGAAACTCATAAATTAGAGTGTCCATGTAACCCTAGGTTGAGACTCCTTCCCCTAGAAAGGGCTTGCAGGTGAGAACTTCAGTGAAGGAAGCAGTGAATGAGCTGGTTGGGGGTTGCTCTTGGCTCAAAGGGTAGTTAAAGGAAACCCAAGGTTCCTTTCTGTGGTGTCCCTATCTACTCCCCCCGCACTAAAAAACTTACACTCAACCCTAGACATCTTGGCATCTTCCCATTCTAGCCACTGCACAGAATGTACTCAGATTCTTTCATTATTCTATTGGGTTTAAAGTCTACACACTATTCAGATGTCCAGATAGGTAGTATTTTCCCATATTTCATTGATTCCAAGTCCCATACATTTTTCACCTTTTTCATATCCCTGCAATTGGAATGAAGCTTACGATAGAAATAAATGAATCAAGAGATTTTAACATATCTTTCTGAGTAACACAAAACAAGCAGACAAGATAATGAGTAAGTACATCGAAGACGTAAACCATAAGATTAATGCGTTCAATCTATTAGACATATATAGAACAATAAAACAAATGACTGCAGAATATATGTTCTTTTTGAGTATACATGTAGTACTCACTAAAATTTACCAAATGCTGGGTGATAAAAATAAATATCAACAAATTTCATAATACTGACAACAAAGTATGTTGTCTGACCACAGTGGAATTATGCTAGAAATCAAAAATTTAAAAAAACACTAGAAATTTTCCCAAATTCTAGAAATTAATCAATACAATGATGAATATTCCATGAGTCAAAGAAGAATTTATACCCAAACAAAACATTTCTGTCTGGCCTTCAAAGGTTCCCCACCATCTGAATCCTCCCTACGCATCCAATTCTATTCCCACCTCACTCCAACTCTATGTTCAGAGTTTTTTATTCACTAGCAACAAAATATACAGAATACGGTACTGCTCCTAGAGTCTATCACAATACTAACCTTTATTAGAAAAGTACAATACCAATATTTATTAGAACATAAATGCTAACTCTGTGCTTCAGGAGAATAGCAGAATTCCACTTTGGGATACACGCCTCTGGGAAAACACTTTAAAGAACTGTTAGACAAAGCTGGGACACAGGGTTTTGTCTGGCATGAAAGCAGTTGAGACAGCCTTTATTATGCAGACAATTGTTCTGTCGGATGAAATAATAATAATTTTTCTGCCTCCCCCCACTCCCCAGTCATGTTCTGAGAGATGAAAATTTGGGGAATACTGAAAGAGAGACCTTCAAAAGAAGAGGTGGGAGAGGAGCTGAATACAGAGGGAGGATGATCTACGAAATCATGGCCACGGGTCAGGATCTAAATGGCAACCTCCTCTGGGATGGAGACACAGATAACAGGGAAATGAGTTCCAACTCAGTAGAGGGAGTAGATGTGGGTTTCCCTGGCTACAGAGAGGATGTGGAGAGAATGACATTAGCACACAGAAAGAAGGGGAGAGTGGGAAAGACAGAGTGAGAGAGTAGGAGAGACCTGAAGACCAGTGTCATTTGATACCCTGGGAATGACCCATGGGCTTTGAGCGTGGGTGGTGGTGGGTACAGAGAAGACAGCAGACAAAGGAAGGATAAAGACCAGGGATAAGGAATTCAGGAATGTGGAGTACCTGAAAGAAGTTTCTTCCCTCCACTTCTCTAAACAACTCTCAGTGGTGTTGGGATACGGAAAGGGAAGTATGACCCAGAAGTTGAAGGGCTTAGAGGCAACGGAGCTACAATTTGTAGTTATATCTCATTTTGAATTTTTTACTTTTGCTTTATGTATCAATCTCATTTCTCCAAGTAGATTTTTAGCTCCTAAAAGAAGACCAGATTTTGCCATTTCTATCTAATCTATCTATATACAGAGAGAGAGAGATATACACATATGTATATGTGTGTGCATGTTATTTTTATACACACATATACTTGTGTATATGTACATATACACATATGTATGTAAACACACACACACACACACACACACACACACACACACTCATATCTATATCTTTTAAAGGTCCCAATCCCGATTAATTCACCTTGTACGTGAAAGGCCATCTCCGATATATTGCTAAATAGCTCGGAAAAGAAAGATTCAGCAACCATTGCTTTTGTGCCTATTTTGTTTCAAATTACTCCTTTATTGCTGGGAGGCAAATCTTCCCAGTTTTTGTAGCCAATCTTTGCTGTGTTATGATTTTTAAATGGAAATCTCCAGTCACTATGACTGTACTTCACAGCTTTTATTTATGTGTAATTTCTTTTTAAGCACATATATAGATTTCCTTTAAAATGTGGCGTCTATGTAGCTTTTAAACAGGTATGATAGGGACTTCCCTGGTGGTGCAGTGGTTAAGAATCCGCCTCCCAATGCAGGGGACATGGGCTCAAGCCCTGGTCCGGGAAGATCCCACATGCCGCAGAGCAACTAAGCCCATGTGCCACAACTATTGATACTGCACTCTAGAGCCCGCAAGCCACAACTACTGAGCCCGTGCACTAGAGCCCATGCTCCGCAACAAGAGAAGCCACCGCGATGAGAAGGCCAAGCACCACAACGAAGAGTAGACCCCGCTCAACGCAACTAAAGAAAAAGCCTGCGCGCAGCAATGAAGACCCAAGGCAGCCAAAGATAAACAAATTAATTAATTAAAAAAAATAAACAGGTATGATACACTTCTTGGGGTTTTTTTTGTTTTAGTTTTTTTTTATTAATTAATTTATTTTTTGTCTGTGTTGGGTCTTCGTTTCTGTGCGAGGGTTTTCTCTAGTTGCGGCAAGCGGGGGCCACTCTTCATCGCGGTGCGCAGGCCTCTCACTGTTACAGCCTCTCTTGCTCTGGAGCACAGGCTCCAGACGCGCAGGCTCAGTAGTTGTGGCTCACGGGCCTAGTTGCTCCGCGGCATGTGGGATCTTCCCAGACCAGGGCTCGAACCCGTGTCCCCTGCATCGGCAGGCAGAGTCTCAACTACTGCGCCACCAGGGAAGCCCCACTTCTTGTTTTTTAAAAAATGCAATTTTTTTTTTTTTGGTAAGCAGATTGCAAGCTATTCTGTCATCATTTCCACAGAAACATGGTTTTCAAGTTCACAACTGACATAATGTATATGTCAAATAAGAGTTTGATGCTTCATCAAAACTGGCATTCATGTAAATATGTAGGTTAGCCTGATAATCAATGTGTCCTCTAACCTCTATTCAATGTCATCATAATTGTCAATTTCCAAAGCAAATTGAAAAAAATTATTATATCAAAATACAGGAAGAAGTACTGTTTGCTAAATATAATCAACTGTTATTTGCTTCCAGAAACATTATGTAAAGACAAAAGAATAAGTACTATTTATTCTTGGGGTTCAGTGACAAGGGAGAAAGAAAGAACACATAGTCCTAGAGCTGGGAACTAAAAATCTAAGAGGCTCTTCTATTGCCTTGATGAATGGACTTAAATAAGGCACTTTAGTTTTCTGTGCCTCAATTTTAACTTTTGGTCATAATAATGAGGCAGCTTTTTGATGTCTTCCAGGAAGCCCCCTGGTCACTAATGAATGCCTGGCAGTTACTTTCCAACTTAGGGTTTATTACATTTGAGCACTGTCTACAGACCTTTTAAAGAAAAAATTGTGGACCTCAGTGCTACCCTAAAAGAGATATAATAATAATATTCCATAAACATGTACTAAAATAGAACTTGCTATAAATTACCACAAAATAATAACAGATAATCTTTACTGAATGCTTTTCATGTGCCAGCACTGTACCAAGCCCTCTCTGTGCATTAGCACATGTATCCTTGTGTTTTTAGCATTAATGAAACTATATCACCGAAACCACATGGTCAATAAAATTCAGTTTGACAATATGAATATAAATGTGATGGATTATGTTGTTTCACTGAAACTAAACCTTTGACGTGGGGTTTAATCATGGGGGAGAAATGAAGCCTTAGTTTTAATTTAAACATGCTTTTGTGTTTTAACTTTAGTAATATTAATACAGATAATGTCTTTTTACGTACAACTAAACTGGCATTTGTAACGTCAAGCCTTTATTCGATAATCGAGGACAATCAAGTCTCATACTTAACCAAAGCTCTGATAATGAGCAGTCCTCAAACATCAACTTTAATCGAGTGTCGCTTGATATCTCTGCAAAGCTGACTTGTTCACTCGGAAATAAGGTTAAGGTGATGTTATGAAAATCTGCATTAAATGGGTACCTAATCCAATGATGACTGGACTCAGAAATGGAAAAATTCGCCCTCATATGCTTATGGCTCAGTGAAGATGAAATCCTGCTAGAGTTTCTTCAGTCTTTTTGAGTTCTCATGACAACATTATGGTATATTTCAAGACTCAATTCTTGCGCTAGTTTTCTCCACTGGGACTTTTATGAAACCTGCATTTATATGATGAGCTGTGCTGTCAGTTGACCTTCACCCAGAAGAAATGCATTTGTAAACATAAATGTAAATTCAAGTACTGGAATGACTAAATAAAATTCAAAATTTCTCAAAGAAATTGTGGATGTCAAGGTTTCTTAGGCTTTAGTTTGAGAAACATAGTGTACACCACTCACTTGGCATTCTAACATATTCTGCCTGATGCTATTATTTAACCTTTTATGTATATTTCCACCTCTTATTTTATGTGGAATTAATCTACACATCTTTTGAAAAATACAAGAGAGCATTTGAAACCTTTTAAAAATATATCTATAATTATTTTTAGAATAACTTGGCTCAAAATCATGCCAACTTTTGAAGTGTTAATGTATTTTTCAGAATACACTGGTGAAGAGGGGGGCAGCTAATTACTTAATCACAATGCTGGGTGGTTTCCAAGACAGCATCTCTGTACCCAGTTACCTTTTGATGTCATATAGGCCTGATTTTCCATGAAATCATATTTTTGTTCTCAAGATATGTGCTTGTAATGGTTAGTTTTTTAAATATATATTTAGTGAAACCACAATTATAAAATGTTAATTTTGTGATGGGCAACAGATAAAGAAATAGAAAAGGTCTATTCACCTGAATCATATTTTTAATATAATTTTGTCATTCTTCTCATGGTCTCACATTTTCCCTCCATCATCTCCTCTCTATTCAAGAAATTAAGCCTTTTTGTTCTCCTTATCTCAAGGTAGGAGGTGATACATCAGAAAGAAAAAAAAAGGGTAAATCAGAAAGCAAAAAAAAAAAGGATACACATTCTTGCTTCATGTTTTGAAAGCTATGAGGGATGGTGAAGCACAGAGAAAACATTTGAGAACAGCTATACTATCTCTCAATACCTGCACGGCATACACAACACACACACACAGATATGCATGCACACACATACACTTCTCTCTCTCTCAAAAAGACAAAATAAATCCCCAGGTAGGAAAAGCCTTCTAGAAGATAGAAGAGTATATTAATAATAAGTATGGGTGACCACTGTTTGGGTGGCTTCCCATGAAGAAGCCTGCAGAGGTAAAGACTAAGGTATGTGATCTCTGAGAGCCCAGGGACCAGCCCTCTGCTTCCAGAGTAGACCTCTGAGGAGGCAGCAAGTCATTAGAAGGAAATGGTTACGTGGTGGGGTTTGACTAGTGGGACCCCAGGGCCATAGACTAACCCATTCTTGTCCATCTGCTTGCTTCAGACTGGTGTCATTCCTATGTCTCTGAGTCTGGCACAGAAACAGTGCCAAGAAATCTTTTGTTAAGGGTGCAGGCAAATAAGAAAAAGGATCCTCTCCATAAAAGCAACCTGCATGAACAAAGAACTAGGGACCATATAGAGTCATATGCTCCTGTTATGTCTTCTTGAGGAATTGACCCTTTTATTATAACGAAATAACTATCTTTATCCTTGTAATATTCTTTACTCTAAAACCTATTTTCTTTTTATAAGTAAAGTCTAGCTTTCTTTTGACAATTCTTAGCATGGTGTATCATTTTCCAACCTTTTACTATTATCTTATCTTACATTTAAAGTGCCTTCTTTTTAAACAGCATATAGTTGGGTCATTTTTTTAATCCAATTTTACAATCTCTACATTTTAACTGAGGTATTTTGACCATTTAAATTTAATATAATCATTTATATGGTTGAGTTTAAATCTATCACCTTGTCATTTGTTTTCAGTTTATCCCATTTGTTTTTTGTTCCCCTTTCCCTTTTTTCTTTTTTTTTTTTGACTTCTTATGGTTTAACAGTATTTTTATGATTTCATTGGCTTATTAGCTATAACTCTTTGTTTTGTTATTTTATTGGTTGCTTTAGGGTTTATAGGATACATTTTTAACTTACCAAGTGATGTTACACAACTTCATGTATTCAAATGATATTATACCACTTCATATACAGAACTAGAGATTTACAATAGTATCCTGCTATTCTTCCCCTCTCAAATTTTGTGCCATTATTGTCATATATTTTAGTTTAATACTACCCACACTTAATTGTCATTATTTTTCTTTAAACAGTCAGTTATGCTTTAAAGTAATTTAAATATTAATTAAAACATATATTCACCATAGATTCCACTTTCAGTCCTCTCCATTCCTTTGTTTAAATCCATATTTCCATCTGGTATCATTTTCCTTCTGTGTGAAAGACTTTCTTTAACATTTCTTTTAGTGCAACAATTCTTTCACCTTTTATATGTTTAAAATGTCTTTAGTTTGCCTTGGATTTTGAAAGACATTCTTATTGGGTATAAAAATCTATGCTGGCAATTTTTTTCTTTCAGTTCTTTAAAATTTTCATTTCATTATCTTTTAACTTGCACTGTTTTAGGTGAGAAATTTGCTGTCATTCTTATCTTTGTTCCTAAGTATGTGATGTTTTTTTCTCCCCCTTTGTCTGCATTTAAGATTTTCTCATTATCACTGTTTTTGAACAATCTTATTATGATGTGCCTTGATGTCCTTTTCTCTACATTTCTTGTGCTTGAGGTTCATTGAGTCTCTTAGATCTTTACGATTACAGTCTTCATCAAATTTGGAAAAATATCAGCTGTTATTTCTTCAAATATTTTTGCCCCTCCCTTCATTTGGGGGACTCTATTTATACATATATTAGGCCACTTAAAATTGTTCCATAGTTTGGGACTTCCCTGGTGGCACAGTGGTTAAGAATCTGCCAGCCAATGCAGGGGACACGGGTTTGAGCCCTGGTCTGGGAAGCTCCCACATGCTACGGAGCAACTAAGCCCGTGCACTGCAGCTACTGAGCCTGCGCTCTAGAGCCCATGAGCCACAACTACTGGAGCCCACATGCCACAACTACTGAAGCCCATGTGCCTAGAGCCCACAATAAGAGAAGCCACCACAATGAGAAGCCCGCGCACCACAATGAAGAGCAGCCACTGCTTGCTGCCAACTAGAGAAAGCCCACAAGCAGCAACAAAGACCCAACACAGCCAAAAATAAATAAATAAATAAATTTATATATATAATAAAAGGGTTGGATGTGGTTGCTTCTCAGGAATGAGAATTAGGGATGGTGAGGGGTAGATAGAGCAAGAAACTGCTTTCAAAAAAAAAAAATTTGTTCTGTAGTTCACTGATGCTCTGTTCATTTTTTAACATTTTCTTTTTGTGTTTTAGTTAAATAATTTCTGTGACTATGTCTTCAAATTCACAAATCTTTTTTCTGCAATGTCTAATCCTTGTATTTTTCACCTCAGACATTTTAGTGTGTATGTCTGAATGACCACCTAATTCTTTGCTACTTAACTTTGTAAACATATAGAGTACAGTTGTAATAACTATTTTATTGTCCTTGTCATCTAATGCTTATGTCCTTTTTAAATTAATTATTTTTTTCTCGTCATCAGTGATTGTGTTTTCCTCCTTTTTTTCATGCCTAGTAATTTTTGATTAGATGCCAGATTAGTTTTACTTTTGGAGGTATTGAATGTTTTTGTATTTCTAAACATACTCTTGAGTTTTGTTCTGTGACATAGTTAAGTTACTTGCAAACAGTTTCACCCTTTACAGTCTTACTTTAAAGGTTTGCTAGGCAAGATAATAGCAATACTCATGCTGGGGCTAATTGTTCCTCCCTAGTGAGGCAAGATCCTTCTCCTCCTAATACCCTGTGAATCATGGGATTCTCTGTTTGGCTGATGGAAACAGGTAGTATTTTCAACTCTGTGTGACTGTAAGGCATTTGTATCTCTAATCATTTCAGGTGCATTTTACCCCGGCCTTGAATAGTTTCCTCACATACATATCTGATCAGCACTCGGCTAAACATCTGAGGGGCCCCTCAGTAAATCTATGGAGTTCCTTCTCTGTGCAGCTCTCCACTCTGCCATGCTCCTCCCTGTATAATCCAGCTCTCCTGATCTTGTCAGTCTCTCAGCTCTGCCTTAACTCAGGGATTCTGCTAGGTTCTGCTTGGGTTCCCCTGCCTGCACTGCAACCTAGAAATTCTCTCAGGGTGGTAAATCTGGGAGCAATTCTATAGCTGGTTTAATTAATTTGTTTTAAACTTTCTCTCATAACTTGTTGGCCAGTGTCTTGAAAACCATTGTTCCATACATTTTGCTAGGTTTTTTGTGTTTTTTGTTTGTTTGTTTGTTTTTGGTTGTTTCAGGCAGGAAGGTAAACCTGGTCCCTGCCTGGTTCTACCTTGGCCAGAAGCAGAAATCTTGTTAGTTTTCAATTTGCCTCTTCCCGCCCCCCCGCAACACCTATAATTGATTTTCTATGAGGTAACTGAGAGTTCTGGTCCTTAACACATCTCCAAAATAATGGCTTGGACATTCCCGTTCACTACTGAGTCTCCAAGGTGTGAATGGCAGTGCTGTAACCATATGAGCATTTTCTTTGTTTAACTGACAGAGGAAAACATAAAGTCACGGATGAGCTTCCATGGAATATCATGTTTCCAGGTGTACTGGAGTAAAAGATTAAAAGCCCTCTAATTGATAAGCCCTCTAATTGATAAGCCCTCTAATTGATAAGCCCTCTGACTGATGATAAGTTCTCTAATTGATAAGCCCTCTGATTGATAAGAGAAATCATGCAAATGATAATAGAATAAGTTTATATTTACTCAGTTGATTCTGTATTCATTAAAAAAAGACAAGTAGACAGTGTAAAGGATGGCAACAAGAAAAGATTTACGGTATTTAAAAGGAAAACTACTTTTAACTTAAGCAGATATTTATGAACAAAAGCTTTGATCATTTAAAATGAGTATTGTCTATTTATTTAAAGAAATTACTTAAGATCTCTATCAAGTAGTTAAATGAATGAGATTTTTTTCAAAGCCTCCTTGAGTTACTGTCTCATCACTAGTTTTCCACAAATTCGTTTAGTTACCACATCAAACACAGATAAGAACCCCTACATGGCAGATGGTACCTTTCTCTTTTATACCTTAAAGTGACAAATTTTCTTTTCCGTTAAACATATTCTCTAATTTAGCCTGCTTTTCTTTTTTTAGGTCTAAACTGTATATTGATAAATGAGCAGAGTTTTTAAATAAATGAAATCTTTTGGTGTGAAGATACCAATACTCTTATATTTATAAAATGCTAAGTTTTCAGAAAAGAAAACCTTCCCTGAGGCCAACGTGGCCATCCTTGTTTGCCAAGACAGCACCCTCTGCCTCATGTTTTAGTCTTCCAGCAGAAAGAAGATTATAAATTGAGAAAACTTACCCTCAAACAAAAGTCTACCTATCTTTAAAAAAAGAGTGAGAGAGATGGCTTTCACAAACATATTTCAGTTTGCTTTAATTTATTAAACTCTTATGAGGAAAGTTCATACATTTTTATTACCTCTCTACAGTGACCTAAATACTGCTTTTCTCTGCCTTTCAGGAATCCATGAGGATTTACCCTGCTTCCTGTTGGGAGTCTGGAGGAGAGAGAAGCAGAGACTGGAATAAGAAAGGGCTTCAACAGGTATGAAGTACCAAAAATGGGACTTGAATCATACATAGCATTTCAGGGGTGGTGCCAAAGGGGACAGTCAGAACACAAGTTGAGAGACAAGAAAGAAGAGGAAGCATTTGGAAAAGAGTGAGTAGTGATTCGGCTAAAGCATCAGGTTTACATGGAAGAATGACGGCCACTAATACTAGAAAGGGAAATTTGACTTCACTGTAAAAGGGCTTCAATACTAAGCTGAGACAGTTGATGTTAATTTAGCCACCAGTAGTGATTGTTAGACATTTCTGAGTCAAGAAATGATAAGAAACACCAAAGGGAAACCAGTTCATATCTTAGTGTACTTCCTTCCTGTCCTTTTTTCTACACTGACTGGATATTCGTTTTTGAACTTTCATGGTTGTGATAATACCATATATTCTGAATTATTTTATAATACAACTCTGTACTACTTTAAAAGCTTCATAGCACTCTAAACCAATGTACCCCAGTTTATTCAACTGTTTTCCTATTTTCAGACATTTCGTAGGTTTACATTTTTTCACAAAAACAAGATTGGCAAAATATTGGTCACTGTTGAAGCAGGATGACGAGCATGTGGGTTCATTCGCTGATTTCAGTTTTGTGTTTGTTAAAATTTTCCACTCTAAAAGCTTTCAATGTTTTCACTATGATAAATAATGCTAAAATGCCAAAAAAAAAAAAAAAAGAAAGAAAGAAATGATATGAAAGGAATGTGCTTTACGATTAATCTGGAAGCAGTGGTTGACCAAGTGGTGGGTAGAATGAGAAAGAGGACGGGGCCCTAAAGATCAGAAAAGAGGTGACGGTTCCCTAAATCTTCATGGCCTTTAACGGTTTACCATGTACTTTCACATACAGAGTCTTATTTGATCCTTACAATAACTCTATGATGTAAGTAGGAAAGGTATTCTATTTTAGAGATAAAATCAAGGCTCAGTTCAGATCCTCTGATTTATGCCAGTGTATTTTTCACTGTACCATGATGCTTTTTGACAATTTGGAGATCAACTCTACAACTGCGGGCCTTTAAATACTGCTCAGCCTTGGAGATTCTTGGGAGTTCTTTCAAGGGCTGCAGTTGTAGGCTCAAGGCAGTTCCACCGCTTCTTATCATAGCTGCTTTTCTTACATAACGGACTTTCGTATGAGATTTCCTTTGATAAAGGAGTTCTGCGGGGAAGGATGGATTGGGAGATTGGGATTGACATACATACACTCCCATGTATAAAATACGTAAATAATGAGGACAGACTGTATAGCTCAGGGAGCTCTACTCAATGCTCTGTGGTGACCTAAATGGGAGGGAAATCCGAGGAAGAGGGGATATATGCATATGTGTGGCTAATTCACATTGTGGTACAGCAGAAACTTAACACACCATTGTAAAGCAACTATACACCAATAAAAAAAGGGGGGTTCTAGAGGCCAGCAAATAAATCAAATAAAAGACAAGTTAAAAATTGCCAACCTACAGAACTTTGCAATTAATTAACTATGAGGTGTGATGGAGATAGGGAAATCAAGTCTTACCTTGTAATATTTGTGCCTGGGTACTAGGAACAATGGTAGCAGCGGCAATAGAAGTAAGGAAGGCAGAGGAGTGGCTTGAGAAGGCAAATATGATCATTTTGATTTTGGTTAAAGATAAAGATATCATTGAAGCACCCTGCAGGATCTGGAAGATAATGAAGACCTAATTTCTACTCACAAAGATTTGACATTTTAATAAAAGACTTTAGTAATTGATGCTTAACAGTTAAACTGAAATGAATATCTCGGTCAATAATTACTTCTAAGAGAGGAACTAGTATAAACTGGAGTAGTCAGAGAATTCTTCATGGAAAGTTCGGAATTGAGCTAGACCATACACTATGTTTGGATGGTTGATAGAGGATTTTGGTCAGTAGAGTTGGCCACTTACATAACTTGCCAACTCTGCGTGGCATTGATTTGGTAAAAGGTAATGCTTTATAATTTTGTAAATGTGTTAGGATGAATTCATTGTCTGCCATTAGCATAGGAAAACATAGAGTGAGATTGTTCCAAATCCCAGAGGACCACCTGTGGACCCAGAGAAATCAAATAATGAAAACTGGATGTGAGATGTTATTGATGACAGCAGCTAAATCAGCACTCAGGAGCCGATCATGTCAAATGATGAGGTTGACTCTAGGTCAAATCAGACCATAGGATGTAAACATCCAGCTTCATGGATGTTTCTACAGTATCACTAAAAGGATCGATAGGAATTAACCTTATTCAGGAAGAGGCAGCAAGGAAAGTAGCAACAGGTACCACCAGGAAGAGGAGACCTAACAAAAGCAGAAGCCGAAAAAGTCATGATGATTTCCTATCTATTCTTACTTCCATGTGGCAAATGAATCTGTATCTACTGGACCTGGCTGGGAATTCTTTTCAAGGCAGTTCTTTGTGTAGGATTTCAAATGTCCTGCTGCTCATAGGACACCATGTAAAAAGACCTGGAGAAAATAGCAAAAATACAAATATGTCCACCAAACAAAACTTTACCTCCTGAAACCATTTCATCCTAGAATTCAGCCTGAACAAAGAACCCTAAGACATTCCCTTTTCCATTGTTCTTAAAGACTGTAAAAGTTTTCTCAATGTAATTTTTATCACCTTTCTTTGCCTCCTTTTTTTTTTTTTACCATTTATGAACATATGTGTTTTTTATGATATTCACAACATGCTTGTGTCACAAGATTCAAATTTAATTTCCTGCAATTACTGCACAATATGCATGGCAAAAAATGATATAAAAATGACAGAGAATAATGAACAGTTGCTCCATTTCTGCTAAGTTACCTTCTGGAAATAAAACTCAAGCATACCCAAGTCGAAGCTTTTGATGTCTGTCCCCAGTCCATGTTGTTTAGAGGCATTGGTAAAAATCGTTAGAAATTTTCAAATCTTCTGATAGTAGCAGGATTTGGTTTATTGGGAAATTATCATCCTGCACATCCAGAGATTTGAGAGAGGTTGTAACTTCCCTCTAACTACCCAGGAAATGTGGAGGTAGGGTGGTTAGCTGGTGGTTTATCAACAATGCTTTGCACCTTCTAATTTGGAGTCAAATATGCTTGAGCTAATTGATTCATGTCATTATGTATCTCATTTCTTACAGGTAGCAATAATGAACTTGTAGACAAAAGCTTATTTATAACAGAGGTGGAAGAGAAATCCGTCCTCCTACTACTTCTGTGGAGACGCTAAAGCACTGTGATTACAAACTCTGAATCTGGGGCCATCAGACCTGGTTTAAAATCCTTATCTACTACTTGGAAACTGTGACTCTAGGACAAGATTTTTAACCATTCTAAGCCTCAATATCCCCATCACTAAAATGGACATTTGAAAAGTTTTTACCTCATAGGGATGCTGGAGATTAAATCAGATAATGCATATAATGTGCCTGGTATAATAACGTAAGCGCTTGATCCCCATTAGCTATTGTCATAAGGATGACGATGCCGCCCACAAGAACAAAGGTGAGTGACCAAGGCCTTCTCCCGTGTAGCAAATAATAGCTACAGTGGATTGCGATAGATGTTGGAGTACAGTGATGTCTGCTGCATGAGTGACACCTCCCACCTGTGTTTATTTGCTTGGTTCTAATTCAGGAATCCAAAAGGGGAACAAAATATGTTTTTGTCTTACTAGGTGTAATTTTCATGAAATGTCATCCCTGAATTGGCTTAACTTTTCCCAAATGTTCATGAGTGGAAGAAAATTCTTAAGTAAATAGTAAAAGAAAGAAAGGAAGAAAGGAAGGAGAGAGGGAAGGAAGAGGGAGAGAGAGAGAGAGAATTGCAAAAGATGACTGACTTTAAAGATAAATTCTTTGGGGAAAAAAAAAAAAAGATTAACCAACATCATCTCCTGCTAAATAAGGTACACTGACATCCATCATGTTGGCATTTGATGGCCTACAGTTCTGTAGGAATGAGCCATGCTTTAATGTTTTTACTCCATTAAAGCATAGAAAAGACTTCCTGAATAGGATTAGGGCTCTCTGTTCCATCTATTTGCTTTTCTCAGTAAACTTGCTGCCAATAAAATACCCAGTTATTGAAAAAATAAAATGACATAATGGAGGATATTGAGGATTATTTAAGCCTCCTTCATGTTGCCTGCGTTCCCTGGCTGCCCACTGTTTCTTTACATTCCACCTATTACTCTCAGTGTATCTAGTCTTCCAGCCCTTGGATTGGAGCTGACAGGAAAGGATGTGTCTAGCATGAGTCAAGATTCCTTGGGTGTCTCTGCTCAAGGAGAACAAAGGTGAAGAGGGATGGGTTCTCTGAATGGGACTGAATGAGAATTGAACCAGTTCTGTATACTGGCTGCTTAGAGCCCCATGTTGAGAGTAGGTGTGACCTTGTATCCCGGCTCAATGGGAACAAGGACGAGTCAAGTACGATTACCGAAGTCTGCCACGGGCCCTGTATAACAGCCACGTGTTTATGTCATCCTTGATCCAAAAGTTAGGGACTCACATTGGATTATAGAGGCAGATCAGGGTACAGGGGCAGTGGTAACAAACGAAGTAAGGAAAGAAGGGCCATAGAATTCTAGTTCTCATGGAAAGCTCATGACTATAGGTGACCCATGGGCATTGGCTGGTATCACATCTCCTCTCTGTGGTTGATACAGTTGAACAATGAGACTGGGACTGTTTGAACAATCACGGACTGACCACTGATTCACACCATCGCCACCTTCACCCCCTGCAAACACACACCCTCATTTTACTGGATTGAACTAAAAATCATTTAACTTCAATTTTTTTTTAATTCATTTTTCATGGAAGCCCAGGTCACCTTGCTTAATCAGAATTTGGGATACATGTTTATCACCCAGACATTTTTCATGTTTTGAATTTCATAAGCTTCCCATGGTTATTGAAACATTTTAATGAAAACACAGCCATAATCATTTTGAAGTGATTGAACACACGGATGTCTTGCCTAGCATGGAGTACATTTTTAAATGTGAGTAATAAGCCAGTGGCATGGAAACAGCAGGTTTCCACCAAAAAGCCATCTTGAAATCACATTTTGCACAGACCCGTTTCACGTAAACAGAAGTCTCCCGTCACCAGAATTTCCACTTCAGTGAACAACAATGAAAGAATCCACTGGTATCTGCTTTAGCGCAAGGTTTTTCCGTGGGTAAGTGCCCCCAAGCTAGTTCCTTTAAATGAATTAAGGGTCCATGTACGGGAAACATGAATAGTTCTGTTGTAATGTACATGTAAGCATTCACGGAGTTGATTGATTGTGACCCCTGTTTTCTTTTGAATTAATACCAAATGTAAAAGAAAATGTTTTAAAATTAACTGTTTCATAATAGTCACCCATTGAAAACAGTCTTGGTAGATGTGAACCAAGGATTAAAACATTGGTTGAATACCATCAAAAGTGTAAGTCAGCGACCTCTTTGCAGGAGTGGAGGTTGAAAAACCCTTTTCTTAGGTTTCATTAATGCAAGTAGAGTGTCCATATCATCCTCTGTGCTCTGCAAACACATTTATTATAAACTTTTTCAGTGCTGGTTCCCGAGATGTAAGAGGGACAGTGACAGAATTGAATTGTCTGGAAGAGGACAAATGTAAGAAAGAGGGGAGTTTGGAAAGTATGTTTTATGAGAAACAAAGGAAGGAGATATGATTTTTTTTTAAGAATCTAAATTGTCTTCATGGAATTATTAGAATAATTTGAGAAAGAAGGGCAACCTGCTATTGACTGTTCCCTAGAGCAGAACAAAGAATGGGGTGGAGGTATCACAAAAGCAAATTTTGCCAAAATATGAAACGGATGTTTCTAAAGATCAGTGATTTGGTTTTCCCATTTTAATGCTTGTTCCAGCAGGGGCTGGTCTCTGTACTTCAGCTGCTATGAAGGGTGTATCCCTGCCCTGGGATGAAGGGGGTACTCCCTTCAAAGGACTATCAAATTCTCTAATTTCTTCCTTATCGCTCTTTGGTCTGTCAGTTTGGTTTCATTCAGCCTTTGGAATATATATGTAGTTTGTCTCATAGCAATCAATGAAAGGATCTATTTGGAAATTGTGTCAATGAAATCTTTTCATAGATGAAATCATATTATAAATGCACTTAAGGAACTCACTATTTAGAGGAAACAGAATGTAACTCTTTTGTTAAGAATCCTTTTTGCGGTGCAAATAATGACTTCCAAAAGGAAACATTTTGAGTTCCTTGAAATGGATTTTCTTACACAGAGACATCTGTATATCCCAGCAGTGCAGGATGCCCCGCAAGTCAGTAAGTTGTAGAAGAATTCTGAGTCTTTTCGTGTTGTGCGTAAAACATTGAGGCCCCGTCCTTCTCCTCATTGAATAAACACTTCATTAGAAATGTTTCACACCAGCAATATTAACACCAAATTAATGAAATTCAGTGTCATCAGGGAGCTACAACGTTAACTTCTTGTGCCCTGTGTGGGGATTCAAAGTCCTCTTGGCTGGAGTTCTTTCCCAAGCCTGGTACTAATTAACTATGGATCCGCTTGACCTGCTTGAACCTGAATTGCCTCATCTGTAGAACGGTAGTAACAGTACTGTATGCCCTTGGCCGGGAGGGTGACATTCAAAGGCACTACCACATGTAAAGTGTGTAAGTTTAGGGTACCTTGGAAGAGCAGCCTCTCTTCTGTCCAGAAATATTTCAATATAGAAGGAATCTTTAATCCAGTGTCGGTTGCCAAAGTACCACCTAGCCACACTCTTTGGGGCAGTTTTTTACGTCTAATTTCTCTAAAAAGATTAGGAATTAGAGAAATATCCCATTTAAAGTGATAAATAACAGTAATGTTCTCTAAAGTCGTGCTCAAGAGAAGACGTTTAACAATACACACTCAGGTAGAAGTTAGTATTTAAAGGGATTTACATAAAATTAGAGGAAATTACATAAAATCATTTGATAATTTAGAAGATCTTACTTTCGGGGGAAATCTAGGAGTCTGCTTAGGGACAGAATCACATTTTGCATTTTCTTGGCACCATTAAAAAAAATTCTTTTTCTGCTAAAAGGTTTGCATGGTCTCAGAACTGCTGTCTTGGTGAGGTAACAGTATTTCCACAAACATGAATATTTACCTCATCAGATCAATGCCCAACTGGTCTCTGGAATGTCCACAATCACAAACGGATCCCGGAATATACAATTATGTTCTCCAGCCTAACATTTTGTATTTTTCAACAATCCAACATCTAGAGCTATCCTCTATGAATGATACTTTCCTTTTGTTCTTTCTCAAAATGAAATGAAAAGAGCAAACCTGGTCAAGAAAAGAAAGTGGCCATGACACTTGCTGTGTGACCCCAGGCAAGTCACTCCCCCGCTCTGGGCCTCCATTCTGTATTCGTCAATAAGGAGGTTGGACAAGACTAGGTGTTGACAAACTACAGTCTGTGGGCAAATCTAGTCTCCCGCTTGCTTCTATACGAGCTTTAAAAAAAAAAAAAAAAAGTGGCTTTCATTTCTAAGTCATTGATAAAAGCAGAATATGTTGTGACATGCGAAAATTATAAGAAATTCAAATTTCTGTGCCATAAACTTTCATTGGAACCCCGCCACATTCATGTATCATCTACGGCTACTTGCCCACTGAAATGGCAGAGTTGAGTAATTATAACGGGCCTCAAAGGGCCTGAAAAGCCAGAAGTATTTACCATCTGCCCCTTTGCAAAAAAAGTTTGCTGACCTCTATCCAATTACTAAGGCACTTGCCAACTCAAATCATTCATAATTTCTTCCCACTAACTTTATCTTAACTCTCTTTCTTTCCTTAATCTTTAGATGTCAAGAATTATGGAAACAGAATCTAAAGTAAGTGAAGAAATACCAACAAAGTAATATGACAAAGCCAGGGATGGCATGCAGGCCTCATTTAGTGCCCTCCTCAGCTTTCTACTCTTATCTCTACAGGGACGTCTTTCCATCTGAACCTCTGCTCCTCCCCGTTGACCTTTCTTGCTTGGGCTCACCAAGATCACTTCCAGTATGCGTCCCCTACTGTACTGCAGTGATAGTCGACCCTTAGATTTCTATAAAACATGTCAAACAAGAGAAGGGAATATTACTTTATCTTACAAAGGTATGAGCAGACCTCAGAGATACTGCAGGTTCGTTTCCAGACCACCACAATAAAGTGAATATTGCAGTAAAATCAATCACACAAATTTTTTGGTTTCCCAGTGCATTTAAAAGTTATGTTGGGACTTCCCTGGTGGTGCAGTGGTTAAGAATCTGCCTGCCAACGCAAGGGACACACGTTTGAGCCCTGGTCCGGGAAGATCCCACATGCCACGGAGCAGCTAAGCCTGTGAGCCACAACTACTGAGCCCGTGTGCTGCAACTACTGAAGCCAGTGTGCCTAGAGCCCGTGCTCGCAACAGGAGAAGCCACTGCAATGAGAAGCCCATGCACTGCAATGAAGAGTAGCCCCTGCTTACCGCAACTAGAGAAAGCCCACACGCAGCCACGAATACCCAACGCAGCCAAAAATAAAAATATTTTAAAAATATATATATATAAAAGTTATGTTTACACTATACTGTAGTCTACGAGGCATGCATTATGTCTAAAAAAAACAATGTATACACCTTAACGAAAAAGTACTTTATTGCTAAAAATGTTAATGATCACCTGAGGCTTCAGCAAGTCATAGCAGTGTATCAAAGATCACTGATCAAAGATCGCCACAATAAATACAATAACAATGAAAGCTTTGAAATATTGCAAGAATTGCCAAAATGTGACATAGAGATACGAAGTGATGAGCTGTTGGAAAAATGGCACTGATAGACTTGCTCAGTGCAGGGTTGCCACAAACCTTCAATTTGTAGAAGATGCAAAATCTGCGAAGCACAATAAAACCAGGTATGGTTGTAATAAACAAAAATGTCAAAGGAATGCTGGTGGAATTAAAACCCTAATCTCACCTGAAGCTATTACCCTCGTCTCTTTTGTCAGTGACCCCTTGCAGCAATTCAAATGATTATTCATTCATAACATTTACTGAGCATTCACTATTAAATGGAGAGAGAGTCTTGAACCTGGGAAAGCAGTCATTTTGGCTGTGATCACAGCCACAGGTGGACGACCTTCCTCTCTTCCGTCACCTTCAATCCCTTTGCTGTCTGCTTTATCCACATACAGTCACCTTTGAAAAATAGGCATTCTCCTGTAGGGTATATAGTCACATATAAACTATTGCCCAGAATCTTTTACTTTCTATTACACACAAAATATATATAAAATTCTCACATTTATAGGCTTTGCCTTCGGAAAATAAGAGTTTTCAAATTATCAAAAGGTTGTAGGGAAATTCCTCTAAATATCAACTCCTACTAAGGCTGCATTAAACATCTACTCTTAATCACAGCTTAGAGAGCATCTTTGTCGGTCTGTCGTATGGATCTTCACCTATAGGAACCCTCTTAAGTGAGCAATGAGATTTTTATTTTGGCTGATGTATGAGGGTCATAAGTTAAATCTCAATGAAACTCAAATGCAGATCTTTCTCAGTAATGGGAAAAAAAATAAAGAGAATATATGTAATCTCCTCAAGGCAATGACAGTAAATTTGTAATAAGAATTTAATGTCATTGATAAACTCAGCAAAAGCTTATCTGTGCCTTCTGGGTTCAAGATCATATGACAAATACTATGGAATGTAGAAAACAGTACCCGATGTGTGAAGGACAGAGAAACCAAGACAAAGAAGAAAATCACAACATGACTGTAAGGGGCCCCGTGAAGAAATGCCTATGAGAGTTTAGAGGTTCATTTTCTGGGATGAACACAGACAGCTTCTTGGAGAAGGTGGCATAGGACCCAGGCCTTGAAGGCTTGGGAGGATTTCACCGGGAAATATGAAGGAGACAAATTTTGGCCTGGATGGATATACAAGGTCCCGAATAGAGGCCCACTGAAATGTGTTACTGAAAATTTCTCTGGCAGATAACTTTTCTTGGTTCATTGCTAAAAAAAGAAAAAGAAAAAGGATAAAGGATAGTTTTGAAGTCAGGATTTTTCTACACTGCTATTTCTCACTTCATATCTTTAAAGTTCAAGTGCCCTTTGAAGACACTGTTCTGAAGCTTTTATAAACTAATCTGAGGACATTTGTACCTAATTTACCCAGAGATGATAGGTCCTTGCACTGCACACATGGTCTGCATATTCTGGATTGCTAAAGCCACTCGGATGATTATTTTTATTGGTTTTATGATGGTGATAAAAAGAAGGTGTGTTGCATTTACAAAGATTTTTTATACATTATTTATACCTAGGATATCTGGTTGCATGCTCCTAAGTAATAAAAATGAATGGATTTATCTAAATTTGTGGCATAATACGGGAGGAATAGCGGAGCTTTTGTCTGTCATCATGAAGAGTGCTAGGGCAAAAGGATTAGGGTAAAAGATTTTGAAAATCAGAGTTCTTGTTAGTGCCTCTTAATGGACTAACAATTTAGACCTAATTGATCACAGCTTTAATTGTCCATAATTTCTATATACTAGGTTAGCCTTGTGGGATGTTACTAATCAAATTAAAACTCATTCAAAGCAATCTCCAATTACAGAATGTTTTGTCTCTCTTTCAGGCTTGGTGAGTCAGGGGCAATGTTGTGTTGATGACAGGGTGAGCCACATGCCTGCACAGTTTAAATGGCTTTTAAAGACTCATTTTCACAGAGTTGCGCTGCCCAGTGGCCTTCTGAGATTGCCTCTAACAAAAAAGTAAGGAGACTTTAAAATTGTTTAAATTAAGAAAAAAAGATATTGCAATTGTGTTTCCAGTTTAAATGTGTGGCTCTGCCGAACTCTTCACATCGGGTTTGTGTGGTGGCCTCATTCATTACTAACATAGAGTCAGGGGAAGTGTTATAGACTGAATGTTTGTTGCCCCCAAAGCTCATCTGTTGACACCCTACCCTGCCCCCCATGTAATAATATTAGGAGGTGGGGCCTTTGGAAGGTAATTAGGAGTAGATGAGGTCATGAGGCTGGAGCTCTCCTGAAGGGGATTAGTGACCTGATAAGAGTCCCAAAACAGTTTGTTTCTCTCTGCTCTCCCCCATGTGAGGATACAATAAGACAGCCATCTACAATCCAGGAAGTGGGCCCTCACCAGACACCTGATCTGTACTTCCCAGACCCCAGAACTGTGAGAAATAAATGTTTGTTGTTTAAGCCACCCAGTCTTATGGTCATCTGCTGTGGCAGCCTGAACTGACCAAGGCAGGGAGCAGTGACAATCCTTGTGAAACCTGAGAGCAGATATTTTGTTTCTGGTCAGTGTTGAATCATGTGATTTTATTGTGTTGGGTTATAGACCAAGGAAGAGATGGGTGGGCTTTCAGAACTCTTCTTTAAACCTGACGAAACCTTAACCTAAAATTTCTGCAATCACCTGCAAGAGAAAACATAAGCAAAATACAGCAAACTTTCCTACCCCAAACCCATGGCCTAATCCATTGCCATATTCTTTCTTGGCACGTGAAAAATGCCTGTCTATTAAAAGCACTTTTTAGGGCTTCCCTGGTGGCGCAGTGGTTGAGAGTCCGCCTGCAGATGCAGGGGACACGGGTTCGTGCCCTGGTCCGGGAAGATCCCATATGCTGCAGAGCAGCTGGGCCCGTGAGCCATGGCAGCTGAGCTTGCGCGTCCGGAGCCTGTGCTCCACAACGGGAGAGGCCACAACAGTGAGAGGCCCGCATACCGTAAAAAAAAAAAAAAAAAAAAAAAAAAGCACTTTTTAACCAACAAAGGGAGGGACACATTTTGAAAATCTACTCTGTGGTTGCTAAAGGCTGCAAAAAACAACAGAAAAGAGTGCAGGTTTGTAGCACATATCCTCTGGCCTTCTTTTGGGCTGATGGCAATTCTCATTTCTATCCCTAGTTGTTCTCCAAGATGAAAATTTTAAAGCATCAGTCTCCACAGTCATCCAAATCCATCAGCAACCTCTTAGTTTTCAGAGTCTTCCAATAAGGAAATTTAGAGTCCCTCTCACTGTCCTGCTGTCAAAATTCACATTTCCTGCCTCTATCTGTTATTGTGGGAATAGCATTCTCCACTGATATTCCCAAGCACCCCACATTTACCTCCTTTTTAATTCTTCATGTGCTGTTTTAAATTTGTCTATTTATGACTGTAAATTTCTTGGGGACAGAAACAATACCTTATTCACATAATATCCCTAGTATCCAGCTCAGACCATGGTATAGAGAAAGCACTTGATAAATACGTTAAATAAATTTGTAATTCCTGTGTGTAGGGCCCAGTCTGAGCAACCTCTGTCTTACCCTACACTTGACTTGAATCAGAATTCAGTTCACAAGTGCACTTTGGGGCTCTAATTTCATAATGTATTGGACAGAAAGTTTTTAGTTAACATCTCATATAGAGGTGAGAAGAAGATTCACACCAAACACTACCTGAACATCAAATTCTTTTTTTTAATATCTTCATTGGAGTATAATTGCTTTACAATGGTGTGTTAGTTTCTGCTTTATAACAAAGTGAATCAGTTATATATATACATATGTCCCCATATCTCTTCCCTCTTGCCTCTCCCTCCCTCCCACCCTCCCTATCCCACCCTTCTAGGTGGTCACAAAGCACGGAGCTGATCTCCCTGTGCTATGCGGCTGCTTCCCACTAGCTATCTATTTTACGTTTGGTAGTGTATATATGTCCATGCCACTCTTTCACTTTGTCCCAGCTTACCCTTCCCCCTCCCCATGTCCTCAAGTCCATTCTCTAGTAGGTCTGCATCTTCATTCCCATCTTGTCCCTAGGTTCTTCATGACCACTTTTTTTTTTTTTTTTAGATTCCATATATATGTGTTAACATATGGTATTTGTTTTTCTCTTTCTGACTTACTTCACTCTGTATGACAGACTCTAGGCCCATCCACCTCACTACAAATTACTCAGTTTCGTTCCTTTTTGTGGCTGAGTAATATTCCATTGCATGTATGTGCCACATCTTCTTTATCCATTCATCTGTTGATGGACACTTTGGTTGCTTCTATGTCCTGGTTATTGTAAACGGAGCTGCAATGAACATTGTGGTACATGACTCTTTTGGAATTATGGTTTTCTCAGCGTATATGCCCAGTAGTGGGATTGCTGGCTCGTGTGGTAGTTCTATTTTTAGTCTCTTAAGGAACCTCCATACTGTTCTCCATAGTGGCTGTATCAACTTAGATTCCCACCAACAGTGCAAGAGGGTTCCCTTCTCTCCACACCCTCGCCAACATTTATTGTTTGTAGATTTTTTGATGATGGCCATTCTGACCGGTGTTAGATGATATCTCATTGTAGTTTCGATTTGCATCTGAACATCACATTCTTATTCCTGGATCTCTGGTCTTCCCACAAAATTTGGTTTTCTCAACAAATTTCTCATCTCTTACCACTGTGCTTTCTCCACAGCCTCTAAAAGAGCCCCCTCTATTGTCTCTGCGATTCAGCTCCTCCTCTATGCTTGTATACCCCATTCAAAACAAGTTGTCAGGGCTTCCCTGGTGGCGCAGTGGTTGAGAATCTGCCTGCCGATGCAGGGGACACGGGTTCGAGCCCCGGTCTGGGAAGATCCCACATGCCGCGGAGCAGCTAGGTCCGTGAGCCACAACTACTGAGCCTGCGCGTCTGGAGCCTGTGCTCTGCAATGGAGAGGCCGTGACAGTGAGAGGCCCGCGCACCGCAATGAAGAGTGGCCCCTGCTCTCCGCAACTGGATAAAGCCCTCGCACAGAAACGAAGACCCAACACAGCCAAAAATAAATAAATTAATTAGAGAAAAAAAAAAACTCCTATATCCTGAGGCATCGTGACCTAGACCTTCTGAACATCCTTATTATGAAAGACTCGAACTTAAAATTCTCTAAAAAGAAATCCACTTGTCATTTTTCTGTTAAGCAACGAGATCTCATGGTTTTCTTTTTCTTTCCTCCTTTTATGCTATTTTATTATAGTCTCAAAAGCAAGAATGAGTTTTAGAAGGAACTGATGCATCAGGGACCAATCACGTTGGCTAAGGACAGGGGTAGCTTTTTTCAGGAAACTTTGGAAATAAAATCATAAAGAATGTTGAAGAAACGGGTGATTGATTTCAAGGACAAGATGTTTAGTGATTAATTCCACAAAGGCAAGGGAGCCTAGCTTTAACAGAGATTGTCTGGGTCCACAGCAAAGAAGACAACAAGTCTAACAGTAGAGAGAGAATTCAACTTTTGTGACAGTGCATGATGGTGCAGAAGCCAAGGAAAGACTGATCTTTAAAGGGAGGGAGATGCAAGAGGGAAGAGATATGGGAATATATGTATATGTATAACTGATTCACTTCGTTATAAAGCAGAAACTAACACACCATTATAAAGCAATTATACTCCCATAAAGATGAAAAAAAAAGGTCCATCTGGGGGATGTTACCCGGGAAACCCAAGATTAGGGATCCTGAGTTTGAGTCATTTGTGGCTTAGTTCAGTGGAAAAACCTTATAAGATGAGACTTCCTAGTTCAAGGAAAAAAGGGCTTTAAAATTCTATAAACAAGTGTCCCTAGGCTTCTAGGAAATCAAATAGCTTTTACCAAAGATTCGATGAATTAAGTGCAAATGATTTAAAAACATGTGGATTAAATTTCCTTTAAAGTGCACATGGGTTTTTAAAAGTTAATAGGAAAAAATTTGCTTTATGAAACTCATTTTGGTTTTTTTTTAACCCAATAAAAAGAGGCAGATATTTGTTTCCTCCCATGAATGTATCAATGTACTAAACACCCCAGTAATAATCAATTATTGTTTAAATTCTATGATTTTCCTTGGGACAGAGAGGAAAATGAAATTCTGTATTATGTATGAGGCAAGACTTAAGGGGTAACTAAACTGACCACAGGAAGATTTGAGTTACTCTTGTATCTATCAAGGGATTGCAATAAATACAATTTTAGGACACTTTCTGAACTAGCCTAAAGGTTATAATTATCTTCTTTAGTCTTATGAAGAATGATTGTAATGGAAAGAAAACAAAATGTGCAATCAGAAGTCCTGGAATTAGGTTCTGGCTTCTCCACTAATAAGCTGTGTGATCTTGGGGAAATAAATGGCCATCTCTGAATCATAGTTTAATAATATCTACCTGAAAAGACTGTTGTGAACATACTTACACAATAGAGGGTATGTAAAGACATCAGGTGAGCTGTTAACATTTTTAAAAGGTATTTTTTTCCCCTTAGATTTCAGTAATATATAGAAGGATCTAAAAATCTACCTTATTTCTAATCCATTGGGAATATTTAGAAACTAACTGAAAATCAAAGATAGTTTTCCTTTAGGTCATTGGACTCACAGGTTAATGATCTATTAAAACTTATTCTGTATTTTTCATCTCTAAGAACATTTTCCAAAATGTGTTCCTTGAATCAACATCTATACAAGATGATGTGGCCTCAGAACAACACTGCATGATCACAGAAGTTTGCAAAATACTGTACATTCTTGTACAGAGTCAGGACGCTCTGTAAGCATATCAAAGTCACCCAAGAAGAATGCCAAATGGGTGGATCATGGAATCTTTTTAAAATTTGAGACCTATTAATACCATGGAAACACTCTGACAAATCCTTTAGGAAAAAAAAAATTTTTTTAATGTATAGATTGGTTTGGTAAATAAGAGTTTCTTTTTATTTTCCTTAAGACAATTTCTTCAAGCTCCAAGAAATGATCCAAGAAGAGAAATTTCCTATTCCAGGATTTAATTTGAAAACTGATATTCCACAATCTCTATCTTTAAGATTTTATTTTAGCACAAGGCCTGCATATAACATGTACTTTATAAATATTGATACATACACTTTGGTCTTCTTCTAACTTACTTTCTCTTCTAAATACTTTTTTTTCCATTCATGCCTCATATAAAGTTGCTCTGTGCTCTTGACAATTCGAATTTCCTTCTTTTCAGTCTTTTCCAGCTTTTTATCTCTTTCTTAAGGTAGACAGATCAGAACAGCTCTTGAAATATTTCAGTTGTGGATGGACTACATATAAGATAAGATTTGCTATTTTGCTTCTGATGATGACCAGCACCTTGTAGACCTTCTTGGTGTAAACTCAGGAGGCAAGAGGATTTCCACACTGGACTCGAGTCTGTAACTTATAGGCACCTCATACTTCTGTTTTATGGAAATACTGTGTTAAAAATGAGGCATATTGAGATACCAATATGCTATGATTTAAGAATACTCTGTAACATTTCTTTCTGGGGAATTTTTGCTACATACTGCATGTGACAGTAATTTGTTTTTTTAATCAGAGCCAATATTTTAGTGACACGTTGTTCAATACAGCAACCTAAAGTGTTTCTTTTTTATGGACAAAAATATTAAGTAAATTAAAGTTATACAAATGCATAAGCAGAAGTTATACAGAGGGAAAGCTTCAAAAATAGCACAATGACATGTGACAGTAATTTGAAGCAAACATTTTTCAAAAACTTCGATTTTACTGATCTGCCGTCCCAGAAGCCAGCTCCTTCCCCCCTGCCTTCTGCCTTTTGCCCTTTCCTCACGCCTATTTAAAATTCTACTGACTTTCCCAAACTTTCTCAAATTATTCCTCCCTTCATAGCTTCTACTGTTATTCCAGCATTCCTTATCATGTTTAATTAGACATTCACACAAGAGAATCCTCAATGAAAGAAAAAAAAAAAAAAGGTTTCACATCATATAAGTTTTGAAATTGATACATATTATGTCTTTCTTTTTTAAGATTCCCAGGGCACATTGGCATATAATGGCTCTGAGAAGTCTGGTAGAGAAAGAAATCTGGTGAACAAGGATTAGTCTAGTGTTTTCAAAGGATTTGATCCCTGTATACTTCCAGGAGGAGGACGGTTGGAAAGACTCACGTTGATAAGCTTATGATCCCCTAATGCACAGGACAGTGCCTGGCACTCAATAAACACATACGGAGTTATAAGTATTTCTGTTCAGTGATGACACGGTACAGTTGAAGCAGGAAGTGGAGGACCTGACTTATGCTTTCAGTATGCTAAGTGGCAACTAATAGAAACCAACCTTGTCCAATTTGAGCAGAAAAGAAATTTTTTTAAGAATAGTTACTAGCTTTCAGTAATTCTAGGATAAAGATTTAGAGACGATACGGCCAGGAACACTCTAGCATGACGAAGATGCTCTCTAAAGCTGTGATTGAGTAGATTTTAAAAATTTAAGGTTTATTGTTATTGTTATCTTTTAGCTTTTTTGTTTGTTTTGGTTTTTTGTTTTGTTTTGTTTTAATGGTGGCAGGATGGTGTTGTGGCAGAACCTGGGCACAAGCCCTGTGAACCTGGGCTTGAATCCCAATTCTTTCTAAGCCTCTTGACTCAGGAAAGTCAGCCATCTTATCTAGGCTGGACAAAACAATGATCAGAAAACTTTGGAGGGCTCTTATGAGGTTGAAATAAGGAAATATATTAAGCTCTTGGTACACAGCAGGTGACACATAAATGTAGCTATATTACATTCTAAACAGGAATGTGCTTCTAATTCAGAACACAAGCCTTTAATCACCTGGGGGCACTGAAGGGCCAAGGAAGAGGGGGCAGGTTAAAAAGGCCTGAGCTTTCCCTGGGAACCGGCACTTGTCACTCCAAGGCACTCGTCACTGTGAACCAGTTTGTCACCTTGGTTCCAAGACAGTGCCTTGGAGGCAGAGGTCTCCCTTATACCCAGACCCGAGGGACTCTTTGACCATTTCCTTCCTTCTGAAGAACTGGCTGAATGTTTGGACTAAAACACTTTGACTTCAAATTTTTAAAAATGATTTATTGATTCTAATTAAATTTTTTTTTTTTTTTTTTTTATGCGTTACGCGGGCCTCTCACTGTTGTGGCCTCTCCCGTTGCGGAGGACAGGCTCCGGACGCGCAGGCTCAGCGGCCATGGCTCACGGGCCCAGCCGCTCCGCGGCATGTGGGATCTTCCCAGACCGGGGCACGAACCCGTGTCCCCTGCATCGGCAGGCGAACTCTCAACCACTGCGCCACCAGGGAAGCCCCTAAATTTTTTTAATGTATAGCAGAAACTAGTTAACTTTAATTTAGGACTGACATTTACATCCTGCCTAGGAAGTGGGAATCCAAGGTGGACAATTCATTTTCATTTGGGTGAAAAGCATCATTTAAATGTCATAAAACTGCATATCTAACATTTGCAGTAATTACAGGACTTTAATTTAATAATAAATCTCTCTGTCTAAATGTATCTATTTACACACTTTCCTCTGTCCTGGTCTGGCACTTTCTTTAGTGAATCAACTATCACTAATTGCTTCTTTTTGAAGTGTAAATATGTTTTAATTCTTCTTACAGGCCAAGTAGCACGTTTACTATTTAATTGGTAATTACCTTTTCCATGAATTACTTCCTTTTGGGGGCTCCTCTCAGGGGAGCAAAGAATTCTGTTTACACTGCCACCATGGAAATCAATCTCCCTCTCATTCTGAGGGAGGCGGCTTCACGTTGTCCCCGGCGAGCGAGCAGGGGCTCCGCTTGGTTTTGTGTTTCAGCTCAGGGGACACCTTCCTCTGAGAGCCACGCTCATCCCAGCTCTCAATGGGGACAGTACAGTATCTCACGGGAGTACACTGGGGATGAAGATTGAAAGACTATGGAAATACTTTGAGATTTTAATTTGCCTTACATTGCAGTATATACATTTAATATTTTAAAAATCTTTCATTGAATTATGGTTGAATTACATGTAAGGATTCAGGTAGTGGAGGTCTGTCCTAAGGAAAACTAGGCAAAGTGCTGGTTTCCATAACCCACTGCCAAGAAGCTTTGATGAGGTTAATGGAGACATGGGAAGGAATAAGGGGCTTGAATGCCCTTTGGAGAGTGAAAGTTAAAAGTACACGCCCTGGATAGAGCACGAGATGATCATTTACACAAAAAACGAATCAATAAAATATCAAGGCAGTTCCTAAGCATGATTTTCGATATTCTGGAATACACAATACAGGAGGAGCAATATAATTTAGCCTAATGTGAACATTACTCTTTAGCCTATTGATTTAAATTCTTTTCTTTTTTTTTTTTAACTTAGATAATGCACACATGTGACACAAAATTCAAGAGAAGCAGACAAATGTTCTGTGATAAATTAATCTCTGGCTGAAATCCTTCAGCCACCCAGATCCCCTCACCAGAGCTAACAGCTATTTCCTCTTTTATTCTGGACTCTCCTGGGGATAATCTTCAACATATATAAAATAGGCATGCATACTCTTTTGTTTTCTACAAAGGGTAGCATACCATACACAGTGTCTCATGCCTTATGTTTTTCACTTGACAACATTTCTTAGCTATAGCATTCCCTATGGAATAGACTCAGTGCTTTTAAGTGCTGCCGAGAATTCCATTGCATGGATTTACCAAAATTTTCTTAACCTGTGTTAAATTAAACAAGGAGGCCATTAGACTGGCTCTAATGACAGTGGTGGCCTACAGAAGTAAACAAAACTCTTAGCCTGTACATGCCTCAAGGTTATGAAATTGCAACCTAAGGATGATCAATCACAAATAGCCAACTAGACTTTAAAGTATAGCTGATCAATAATTTCCTTTCTTCACTTTCCCCTTTTCTCTCTAAACATCTCTCCCAGCGCTGCTGTGGGTAGAGCACTCCTAATGACTTCCTGCCCCGTGAAAACTGATTTTTGCTCAAATAAACTCTTAGAATTTTTAATATGCATGCCTCAGTTTATCTTTTAACTTGTCCCCCATCGTTGAAGTTCACATGGGTTCTAGTCAATTCCTATTACAAAATACTATAGCGAATGTTCTTGATTATAAATTATTTTATACCTGTGGAGGTATGTCTGCAGAATAAATATCTAGGAGGAGAGTTTCTAGATCACAGGGTATATACTTCTAAAATTTTGATTGATGTTACTATATTGCCCTCCATGAAAGTTGTGGAGATTTATGCTCCCGCTAGCAGTTTATATGCTTCTTTCCCCACAAGACAGCTTAGCTGTTATTCCTGTGCCAGTGCCATACTGTTTTAATCATTGTACTTGATCATTGTATCATGGTATTGATAACCGGTAAACTCAGTCTTCCTTAATTACTCTTTTTTTCCTCAAAATTTTCTTACCTATCCTCGCCAATTCATTTTTTCACATAAACTTTAGTTTATCATATTTTGTTCTAAAATAACTCCTGCTTATATAATGATTGAGATTGAGCTGAATAGATTAATTTATAAAAATCAGCATATTTTTTTTTTTTAGCATATTTTTTAAATTGAGTTTTCCTACAAGAAAAAAAACGCTTTTTCTTTTTTTCAATTCCTCTTTTATGTTTCTTGGTAGCATTTAACAAAATCCAGTAGCCATCCCTCATTAAAACTCACAGCAAATTAGCAACAGCAGTAAATGTTCCCAACCTAAGTGGTATCTACAAAAAAGCCACAGCAAACAACACAGTTAATGTTGAAAGACTGAATGATTTCCCCGAAGATCAGGAGCATGACAAAGGTATCCTCTCTTACCACATCTACTCCTCATTACAGTGGAGGCCTAGTCAGCAAAATGAGATAAGAAAAAGAAATAAGAGGAAGCCAAACTGCAAAGGAAGAAGTAAAACTCTATCCACAGACGACGTGATCATTCCTGCAGAAATTCCTACGGAATCTATAAGAAAGCTACTAGAAGTAATGCATGAGTGTAACAAGGTTACAGATGACAAAATACACGTATAAAATCAATTGAGTTTCTATATACAAGCAATGAAAAAACAGAAATAGAAAATTAAAAAATTAGCATTTACAATGGCATCAAAAAACCTGAAATACTTAGGGGTAAATCTGACGAATAATGGGTAAGACTTGCACACGAAAACTAACAAACAATTTGAGAGAAAAAAAAGAAAACCTAAATAAATGGAGAGAGATATTATTGCTATGGATCTGAAAACTCAGTATTGTTACGATTTCAGGTCTCCCCAAGTTGATGTATAAATTTAATGCAATCCAAATCGACAGCAAGCATTTTTGTAGAAATTGAAAAACTGATTCTATAATCCAAATGGCAATGTACAACACCTAGAATAGCCAAAACAACTTTAATAAAGAACAAAGTAGAAGGACTTACACTACCTCATCTCAAAGCTTTTTTAAAAAGATATTTACGTATTTATTTTTGGCTGCATTGGGTCTTCGTTGCTGCACGCGGGCTTTCTCTAGTTGCGGGGGCTACTCTTCGTTGCAGTGCGCAGGTTTCTCATTGCGGTGGCTTCTCTTGTTGTGGAGCACAGGCTCTGGACGCGTGGGCTTCAGTAGTTGTGGCACATGGGCTCAGTAGTTGTGGCTCATAGGCTCTAGAGCACAGGCTCAATAGTTGTGGCTCATGGGCTTAGCTGTTCCGCGGCATGTGAGATCTTCCAGACCAGGGCTCAAACCTGTGCCCCCTGCATTGGCAGGCAGATTCTTAACCACTGTGCCACCAGGGAAGCCCCTCAAAGCTTTTTTTTTTTTTTCGGTATGCGGGCCTCTCACTGCTGTGGCCTCTCCCATTGCGGAGCACAGGCTCCGGACGCGCAGGCCCAGCGGCCATGGCTCACGGGCCCAGCTGCTCCGCGGCATGTGGGATCTTCCCGGACCGGGGCATGAACCCGTGTCCCCTGCATCGGCAGGCGGACTCTCAACCACTGCGCCACCAGGGAAGCCCTCAAAGCTTATTTTTAAAGCTACTGTTTCCAAGAAAGGGTGAAATTGGCATAATTATACACAAGTAGATCAATGGAACAGAATAGAGAGTCCAGAAATAAACCCATATATTTGCAGTCAGTTAATTTTTGCAAAGGTGCAAATACATTTTAATGGAGAAAGAATAGTTTTTCAACAAATGGTGCTATAATAATTGAATATGTATGTGTATGATATGTAAAACTGAACTCAAAATGGATCATAGAAATAAATATGAAACTTGAAAATATAAACCTGCTAGAAGAAAATATAGGAGATATCCTTGTGACTTAAGTATAACTTTCTTAGACACACATGCCCAAAATATAAAAGTTAAAAGCAAAAAGTGATAAATTGAACTTCATCAAAATTAAGAACACCTGCTCTTTGAATGATACTGTTAAGAGAATGAAAAGACAAGCCACACACCATACCAAGAGAAAATACTTGCAAATCTCATATCTGATAATAGACATTTTTCTAGAAGCTATAAAGAACCCTCAATGTTCAGCAATAAGAAAATTAACAAACCAATTAAAAAGTTAAAAGCCAACATTTTAGGAAGCTAAATTTAAAAGCTAGAAGAGGTAAACCTGGCTGCGATATAGAATGGAGGCTAAGAAATCAATTATGATGAATCTTTAGGGTTTTTTAAATTTCATCTGTAAACATTCCGGTATACCTCCTTAAATAATAAGAACTCTTTTAATAAAATATAACCACTATACCATTACCACAGTTTAGGAGCAATTCCATTTGACAATCCAAGCATAATAGTTGCAGTATATTATATATCCACTATGTGGCAGAAATTTTAAAGACATTGTTGAACTCACAGCAGCCCTATAAGATAGATGCTAAAATGCCTGCTTCAAAGATAAGGGAACTGAGGCTTAAAGACACTGAATAACATGTTCAAGATCGTGCAAGAAACTGCAGAACTTGGATTAAACCCAGATCTGTCTAGCTTTAATATCACAGTATCTCCACTGTAGTATTCAGTCTTTTAGTAACTGTGGAAAGTAAACAAAGAATTTTTTTAAATTCCATATTGTATTAATTAGGCTATAGACTAAGCTCCTATAACTAATTCAAACATGATAGAAAACTTTAAAAGTATAAATAAGATAGACATTCATTTCTCTGTCATTGAGCAGTAAAGAAACAGGTGGTTCAGGACCAGTACAGCACTCTGCCCCATGAAGTCATTCACGAACCTAAACTACTTCTATCTTGCTGTTTACTCTCTCAATTGATCTCCCCAACCATGTAAGTAAAGCTAGCTAATTATTACCCCTTCTTGCTCATGGCAAGAGGAAAGCGAGAACAAGTTGATTCCTTTTAGCAATTTGACCCACAAGTTATACAACTCTCTTGTACTCACATCCAATGATTTCAATCTTTTGCAGCACCTAGCTGCAAAGAGGCTGAGATAGGTCTTCGCCAGCTAGGTTCCCAAAGAATTCTACTTCTAAAATGAAGCAAAGGTCGATGTTGGGGAGCAATCAGCTGACTGTTCTTTCTCTAGTCATGTGTTCCTGACACAATAGAAATGATGTCTACTGTGGCATGACATTGGGAAATTTGTGGCTGTCAACTCAATGACCTTGTGAAAACTGGCCAACCCAAGTGGTAGTTCCATAGCTCCTATACTCTTACTTCTTGTGATTTGTTTCTCTTGTAGCCCATAGCCAGAAAATAGTAACATTGTGAGCTTGGAACTCTCAAGTAATAGCTACAATTATTTGTATACAGCCTGTGTTGTACATACCAGCCATCCAATCTGGGGAAGGCAGTGAGCGTAATAGGATGGTCTTGGCCTCCCATCAAGAGGAAGACACCCAGATTAAGAGTCAGACTTCAAATCTTTTAACTAATAATTTATTAATGGGTAAAAGAAATCAGATCAGGAGAGGTATGCCATGAAAGCTGAAAAAATGTCTTGCTCTGAGCTAATCTCACCTGCTGTGGCCACAATAATTCAAAATTATTTATTGATTATCCTTTTTCCCCATTTGAACTTTGAAGTTTTGATAGAATAAAAGACCAAGGCTAGAGAGAGATCAAAATACATTCAGAGCTACCCTCAAGAGCAATCCACCATTAGTTATTCAGAGGTTGTAACAGTTTTCTTGTCTTAAGGCCAAGGAACTTCACCTGAATGATGACACGATGCTCTCCTTTCAAAACCCATTTACTTCCTAAACATTCAGGGTAATGTCTGAAACACAGAGGAAGCCCTCAATTCTGAAAGACAGAAAACCCTAAATTTCCTCCTGGGTAGACATAAGACTAATTAAACCACAAGATGGAAGGCCCAACTTACCATACCAAAATAGTTAAATCATAGTCTCAAAGATATTTCAGTAATACAATATACATAAGGACAAGATGGCCACACACTAATTTCCTGGTACTAATTTTACAGTGTGGAAGTTATAATTATGGAGATGACATATTCATTGGGCAATAACTTCAAAAGAGGATCTGTAAAGAGGACTTGGTTTCTAGAAGTGCATTCAGGATTCCTCTGGAGCCAGGGTATGGCTCAAAACTCAAATGTTGAGAGTCTAGGAGAGATGGAAGAAAGGGACGGGATATGCCATTGAGTACAAGAGGGATGTTTTGAATCTATTCTCAGAGTTTATTGATTCCATCTTTGCTTTTTGCTCAAATAAAACTTTTCTAAGACATAAGCAGCATCTTTTAGAAATGTTAGGCAGAAAGTTATTATTTCATTCATCTTCCAGGACAGTTATTTTATACGACTATATAACATATATGTGACAAGCCATGACATTGTATGTGATACTGCTGGCAGAGTAAACACAGAGCTGTGGGATCCTATTTTCTATCATGGTTCTGAAGGACAGGCTAGTCGTCTCAATTATTTTTCCATGTATTAATAGTATTGCTCTATTTTTATATACGGAGTGAAACATCCTTCTAGACCAGAGGCTACAAACTAGTGATGGACGGGCAGATTCACACAAAGTCATGTTTTGATGGCCAGCATGGTGTTTATCTTTTTAAATTTGAATTGGTTATTTCAGTGGAAATTTGTCATGCTTTTTGACCACCCATTCCTTTGAATACTCCTCTTGTTTTGTTTTGTTTTGTTTTCTGCCTTGTAAGTCCTTATTTCTCCAGGATAGAAGACATATAATTCTTCTCCCAGGCTGCCTTGAAGCAAGAGTCGGGGTTCTCCCAATCAGATACACTAGAGTGAGACATCACTTCAGAAATAAGCACTGCAAGCAATCCTGTCTGATTAGGGTGACCACAGTAGTGGCAGATGTTCCTGTATGGTAGTTGGCATCGATGGTGTGAGTTTCAGTGTAAGTGCCCACTGGTAGCTGTAGTAGTGCCTTCACTAGGCTATTAGCCCTGCAGCACATTTTGGGTGCTGTTGTTGGCTGCATAATCTCTAAGACTGATTGTCTTAGTCTGTTTTAGCTGCTATAACAAAATATCACAGACTGGGTGTCTTATGAACAACAGAAATTTATTTCTCACAGCTCTGGAGACTGGAAGTTCAAGATCAGGGTACCAGCATGGTCAGGTTCTGGTAAAAACCCCCTTCTGGGCTATAGACCACCGACTTCTCCCTGTGTCCTCACATGGTAGAAGGGGCAAGGGAGCTCTCCATGGCCTCTTTTCTAAAGGCAGTATTCTCATCACGAGGACTCTGCCCTCATAACCTAATCACCTCTCAAAGGCCCCGCCTCCTAATAACATCACGTTAAGGGTTACGATTTCAACATTTGAATTTTGGAGGGACACGGACATTCAGACCATAGCAGTGATTCTCTGGTCTCCTGTAGCCTGTGTGCATGTATATCATTTAATAAATTCTTTTGTTTCTTAAACTAGCTAGAGGAATGTCTGTTATTTGCAACCGAACGGTCCAACTAATACATTTTCCAACCTTAAAAAATTGAGAGAATTCACCAACATATCTGAATCTCTGGTTTATTTTGCAAGAGCAGATCTGGCAACCCTAAATTTATATTCCTATAGGCCAACATTTAGCAGGACTCCTCATACTAGGCTGTGATATTATGATTTATAATAAGAAATATATATTTGGTCTTCCTCCCATTTCTGGCACAGAGCTTTTAAAACCCTTGGAATTTCCTGAGAGATAAAAACAATGGGAACATCTTTTGTTATAATATTTGGTCCTCAGTTCCTGAAGCTATAAGGACATAGAAGTGAAATGCTGATTTTTTATTCAAACACGCTCCTTTCCACCACAACTGGGTTTATGTCAATGAGGTGAATTTTGGAAAGCACCTGAGGATGGGGACTGGTTGCCAGGGGGACCAGCCCAGAATAGAGGGTTGAAACTTTCAGTCCTTCCCCTAGCTTCCAGGGAGGTGAAAGGGGCTGGAGGTTGAATCGATCACCAATGGCCAATGAGTTAGTCAATCACATCTATGTAATGAAGCCTCCATAAAAACCCAAAAGGAGGGGGTTCACAGAGCTTCCAGGTTGGGGAACCAGAATGCTTCTGTGGTGCCAGGCCCCAAACCACAGGGACAGAAGCTCCTTTGTTCAGGACCTTGTCCCGTGTATCTCTTCATCTGACTATTGATTCATACCTTTTAGTATCCTTTGTAATTAACTGGTAAACTAGAGAGTAAACTGGTTTCCTGAGTCCTGTAAACTGCTCTAGCAAATTAATTAAACACAAGGAGGACATCATGGGAATCTCTGATTTATAGCCAGTCTAGTAAAAGCACAGGTAACAGCCTGGACTTGAGATCAGCATCTGAAGTCCTTGACCTGTGGGATCTGATGCTGTCTCTGGGTAGATGGTGTCAGAATTGAGCAGAATTGGAGGCCACCCGCCTAGCCTTGGAGAATCGCTTGGTGGAGTGAGGTACCCCCCAACCCACACCTCCACCACACACACACACGCTAGAACTGGGAGCAGACGCCTTATAGGCACATGCCATGTACTTTATACACATTTACTCTAAGTATTTCAATGTTTAATTCCTGTGTTAGTTTCCCATAGGCCCCACCATCCTCTCTAGACATAACACCTTCTCAGATCACATATTTATAGCACCTGATGCCTTGACCAGTTCAAAATATAGTATTTTTATTCATTTGTTTTTAATTAATGTATATATTTATAGCCTGGGTCAATACATCATCTTTAACAACTGTGACTTGTTCAAGAAAAGATAGTGAAGAAACTGAAGAAGTCGCCATGCAGATTGTTCAAGTTTCCCCAGAAACTGTACAGCTTCCTTTGTGTTTCACAGAAGCCACAGGTGAACATATAATTACTCGTTCACTGATTCATTCACTCAGAAAATATATTTGCTATTCGGCACAGTACTCATGGTAAAGTTTTTTTTTTTTTTTGTCATGCCACGCAGCATACAGGATCTTAGTTCCCTGACCAGGGATCGAACCCGTGCCCTCTGCAGTGGAAGCACAGAGCCTTAACCATTGGACTGCCAGGGAGGTCCCGGCAAGGTTCTTATAATGACCCAAATGTTTCTGAATTATTTGCCTCTACTTGCCTATCCTGAGCACAATTTTTGAGGAATAGTCAAAAAAATGGAAAAGAAAGAAGAAAAAAAGGGGAAGATAAAGAAAAGGTAAGGAGACAGGAGAGAGGAGGAGAGGGGAGGGCTGGTGAGATAAGAGGAGTGGAGAGTATATCAGTTTGTTTGTAAATGTGAGTATCTGAAGGTTACTGATTGTCTTTATGAGGAAGGATGTGATAGAAGTGGTTCCCTGAACTAGTTTGACCCATGCTTCTCTATCAAACTGCCACATTACTCCATCAGCTACATCTAATTGTTAATTATGTAGATTGATTATAGAACTCAGCCACAGTAAACCAATAATCATATTTAACTGTCTCCTCATTAAAAATTGCCCTCTAGAATGTATGGTGGTGTCAATATTCAAAAAGGCAAAATCTATTGTTATGAAAATCTTAGGACCAAGGGTGGGAATCCAAATAATGAATGGTTGAAAGGTGAATATAAGTAAACTATAAACAGTGACACTTCACGAATCAGATCATTGGTGGGTGAAACTGATTTATTATTAATAGACACACTTATTGTCTTAACTCATTAATCATTAACCATATATAGAGCTTATATTATGCATTTGCTTTGGAAATAGATATTGGCTCTGCAACTTAACATGATTTTGTTGTCTTGGGTCAGTGACTTATTAACCCTGAGTCTCAGTTTCCCCATCTGTAAAACAGAGATTATAATATCTACTGTGGAGGGTTTAATAAAAAATAAAGACAAAGGAGTAAATATACCAAACTGGATTGATTATGGAAGGACACACCCTAAACTCCTCTGCCCCCTGCCCCAACACACACACACACACACACACACACACACACACACACACTCCTCAACTCATAGAGATAGAGAATTTCTAAGGACCTACCGTATAGCACAGGGAACGATACTCAATATTTTGTAATAACCTATAAGAAAAAAAGAAACTGAAAAGAATAATGTATATATATATATACATATATATATATATACACACACGTATAACTGAATCACTGTGCTGTACACCTGAAACTAATAAAGCACTGTAAATCAACTACACTTCAATTAAAAAATATATAGAGAGAAATTCTGGCTAAGACCTGAGCAACAATAAAAATAAGTTGATAAAACATAAGCCAAGTGACTTCTGGTTAAACGTGGCATCATGAACATGTGTATTCAGTGTCATTCCTTCCCTCAATTCCATCAAAATAAAGGAATAAAATGCTGTAAACCCTTAAAGACAAATTGAACAGAAGATTCAACAGAGAACGAAATGTGTCAACAAATGTAAGAAGATAGGACAGTGATAATTGACTCAACACAGAGGAGAAAATTATAACATAAATGCAAGAGTGTGATATCATATAAAGCAAGGTCATTTGTCAAGTAGAAACCTAGAAGCTGTCAAGAAATAGAATTACCTGATTTGGTGGAACGTGGTAGAAGGGGAATGAGGCAAGGGCTAAAAATGGGGGGATTGTGTATACCCAATAAGTTCCCCCACCTTCTCCCTCAGCTGGACAGTGACCATTGCCACATTAGGGGTGTATTCATTTCTCTGGGGGTGAAAGAAAAGTAACTAAATTGGAAGGCTTCAGACACAGAACCCAAGGCCCAGTAAGGGGAGTGAGTCATTGACTTAACTGAATGGTATGACACCTACCCCATACCTCCTACACTTCTCCCAGAGCACTGCTTACCAGGTGGGAGGCTGGAAGATTCTTCTTCTGAGAAGCTGAACGTCCTCAGAGGGGGAAAAATACATATATACTACCATTCGGTTATCTCCCAACAAAAACCTCTTCTACCCTCCAACTACACACTACAATGAAGACCACCACTTAAATATGACATGAGAGACAAAGATCACCAGAAATTTGAAGACAACCTACAACATGAGAGATAGAACTCAAAACAAATAGGAAAGAGGAACATGGAGAAAGGCAATGGAGGAAGCAGAAGGAAACATCAAAAACTATTATTATTTGGGGCTTCCCTGGTGGCGCAGTGGTTGAGAGTCCGCCTGCTGATGCAGGGGACACGGGGTCGTGCCCCAGTCCGGGAAGATCCCACATGCCGCGGAGCGGCTGGACCCGTGAGCCATGGCCGCTGAGCCTGCGCATCCGGAGCCTGTGCTCTGCAACGGGAGAGGCCACAACAGTGAGAGGTCTGCGTACCGCAAAAAAGAAAAAACAAAAAAAACAAAAAAAGAACTATTATTATTTGATATGAAAAAGGAAGACAAAGCACACAAGAAATGAAGGAAGACAATGTACACAAGAAATCTGAATAATATATTTCAAAAAAGAACATGAAAACTTTGAAAATTAAAAATGGGCTAGTAAAAACATAAGCTATCAATAAAATGAATAAAATATAAAGTCCCAGAGATAGAATAAAAAGACAATGACATGCCCCAAGACATTTTACAATACTAATATCTTCTTCAAAAGATAAAAAAAAAAATAGTTGAATACGAAGAATGAATCAGATGGCATTAGAGTTTCAGGAACAACACTAGAAGCTAGAAGACAACGGAGCAAACAAACCTCAAAGGGAAGATGATTTCTATACCCAACCAATCAATCTAACCTGAAGTCAAAATAAAGATATTTTCAAATACATAAAGTATCCAATAGCCTACTCCTTGTATGACTGTTTACAAGAAGCTACTGGAAGATATAGTTCTACGAAACAAGGGAATAAATATAGAAGTCATAAATATGACATCTGACAATAAATAGCAGAAAAGGGAAATCTCAAGATTTGTGCCAGGCCTAAAGAAAACTAAACATAGATTAGAGAAGGGAAATGGGTGTGTAAAGTAGGGGGGTTGCCAGGAAAAAAAATGAAGTCAGTGAATTGCTGTGTTTATAAGAATAAAATACAAAACTAAACAATAGTTGTATGTTGTTTAAAAGAAATGTTTTTGCAATAAATAACACAAAAAGATATTTTTTACACAAGATATTTAACAAAAGTCAAAAGAAAACTGCTCTAAAAATACTGATATTGGGCAAAATGTGCATGGCAAAAAAAGCCTCAAAAGTGGGGCGCTCCTAAAAACAAGAGTGACAGTCCGCTGATGAGCTATATCATGTTTGTCTTCACTTAAAACGTTAGCCTGAAGAATTACAGCAAAAACTGACAGAACTCTAAGCAGAACATGATATAGCCACAACAGTAGATATTTCAACACCTGTCTCTCGGAAACTGAGTTCTCAACCAGACCAAAAATGACTAAGACTGCAGGAATTTTGATAAGAAGTAACAAGCTAATAGACGACATGGATGCTTTGCTTTCTTGCTCACTGTTCCACGCCCATTGCCTAGAGGAGTGCTTGGCCCATAACAGATACTAAATATTTCCTGAATGAATGAATATAGAGAAAACTACACCCAACAAATAGAAAATAAACAGTTTTAAGTACTTGCAACGCATTTATAATAACTGACCAGGTATGAGGCTACAAAGAAAATCAAAAGAATTACAAATGATGGAATCTGTGTTCTATGACAAGTCGGTGTTCCTAATCATTGCCTCATTTTTTTTTTTTGCAAGACTGTAAATCAATCCTTTCTGAATTTTTAAAAGAAGTTTGTATTTCCAGAGAGTAAAATATCGACATTATAGAGAGGAAATGTGTGGACGTTCTCAGTTAGTAGTTTCTGCTCTGCCAAAATAACTAGACTTGTAACCTGGTCCAAAGGAAGCAGGTCACTTAACTCCGAGGAAGCTTCAGGGATCCCTTTGGACTATTTGTATCGTCAGCCCCTTCTAAGACTTATCTGCTGCTTATCCAATATAAACGTCCTATCCATCTTTCCTTCTGTTCCTCCCTGAATTTGTTAACCAAATAATGTAATGTAGCTAATTTTTAAATAATAAAAAGCATGTTGACCCACCCTATAGTAGATTAAAGAAACATCCTCAGAAAGTTCTCACCGTGAGCGATACAGTGTAACACTACCAGCTATGGAGTGAAGCCTAAATAAGACATACCACAGGGCGAGGAGTTATCAACCGAAGGAGACTTGACAGCACATATGCGTATAAATGGAATCCAGATTTAAAGAAGAAGATAATTTCTGAAATGCCACTCAGTATTAAAGGTGGCCTCTTGGGGTCCATGATTTCTCCAGGAAGGAAAGATGCATCCTATCTTGATCTGGGAGGGGCTTGACATTCTCTCCTGCTTCCTTCCCGAGTTTAAAGCCTTAATATCCATTCAAACAGTCACAGTACTCCAATTATCTCTGGTTTAAAATATACCCCAGTTCAGTACTGTAAGACATCGTATGGCTTATAAATGACTAAGTTTTGCCCTGACTGATAACATTTTCCCAAAGTCAGACTCTGCTTTTGTCTCTCTGCTTTTCTTAGTATAGTTGCACTTTATTTCAATACTTCTCTTGTAATTGAGCTATTCCATAAAATCAAATAAAATGATTTATAATGGAATGATTACTCCAGGGTAACATTTCAAGTGAAATTAAGATTGAAATCTAATTTAAAAGCTTTAATGTAAATGGGTCATTAGAGGAGGCTCTCCGGGGAATTTGCAATTAAACTAAAGTGACAAGGGTTTTGTAGGGGTGATAGACCTAAAGGTGTTAGAATACTGATACATGCTCATTTCGGATGCAGCTGGCCTTATCACAACTGCTCAACAAGATCAGAGTTGCGGAGTGAAAGCTGCAATCAGAGTCGAACAAAAACATTCCAACCCATTACAAGAATTTCTTGTGAAAAGAAAAGTTCTGATTTATGGAAGGGCTTTAATGAATTCATTATGTTTAATTGACATTAATTAATCGAATTAACTATTGTTAACCATCACCATATTATTTTCATATCAGTATCTTACTTTTACTAAATATAGAACTATTCATTTCACAGTAACTGTCTTCTATTGATGCGCTCTTTGATATACGATTTGCTATTGTATAATCTCTACACACAATATAGAATACTCTGCCTGGCCTCTTTGAATCCTGCCCATCTTCACCTTCAGAGGTTTCCTTTTTGCCTGCATTGGTCTTTGACAATTAATCATTTACTTTATTTTCTAAATTCCTTTTATTTTTGTTCCTAGATTTTCGATTTGATAGTGAAACTTCCATGTGAATAGGTCCAAGTTCTCCAAAAAGAAACCATGTTGAATTATTTTTTGAGTCCCTACAGTGCTTGGAATACTGCATTGCACGTAAGAAGGGTAATACATATTTGAGCTTATTAACAATAATAATTATATTAAGAGTTAACTTTTATTGATCATTTTAAATGAGTAATGCATTGTTAAGCCCTTAACGTAAATGATCTCATTTAATCTTCACAATCATTCTGGAGAGCAGAAATATTATTATCTCCATTTTTTAAATCTATAAACTGAAGTTTAGAAATGTTTCGGTAACTTGTCCAAGGTTGCAGAGCTAATGAGGGGAAGAGCCAGAATTAAAAAACACAATTACATGTAACCAAAGCCCGTGGTCGTACCTACTATGCTCCACAGTTGAAGCTTGAGGTTAAATGTGACCAATAGGAGAACCAAGGTTATGATGGTCTCTTTCTATCGTGTGTATCCACACATCTGATTGATTTTGTACATTTTCAGATGTAATTGGTCCCAGCTCTTCAAAAGCTAGACTCATTCAGAAATAATAAAAATAAAATTCCTGAGCCATCCAGCAGATGTTACCAAATGTTTGGATTTTTTTTATGAAGGTTTTATAAAAATCAATTTCAATTTATACGCTTTATTTTTGTGGATGACAGAGATTTGAAGAGCTCTATTGAGAGAGGTGGCTGAAGTTTTACTTATTGCTTTTGAAACGCTCCGATTTTATATATATGACAGCTTTTGCAGAAGAAACAACACGCATGGTTCATAAACCACTCTTTTTTTTCTTGGATAGCACCCATAAGGCAAGGGTCCGGTGATTGGAGAGGTGTTCGGATCATGAACTATACAGCTCTGTCGATAGGAGAAAATCAAGAGATTGCAAAAACCACTTCAAGGAAGGGAATTTGGAGAGAAAATAAACAGTCAAAACGTTTTTGCCATCCTCTCATAAGAGATACAATCTTTCCTTCAGACATTAAAATAATTATATCATTCATTTCAATGTTGACACATTTGGCAACTTGCATAGATTTGATTGGTGGAGCAGTGGTGGTGAGGGTAGATTAAGCTATGGTAATAGTTTCCAGAGGGAAGGAAAGAGCCAACAACTAAGATCATTAAGCACCTAGGTAGGTAGAAATACTGGCAACTCCTTTTAGTTTGTTCTGCCAGAACCTCACATGAAAAAGCAGATATTGTTGAACTGTCTCTGATGATAGTCAGGTATCTGCTTGCCTTCTTAAGAATGAACCTGGATTGATTCTTATGGTCAGAGAAAGGTTGTCTGGATATGAATAGTCATAGCTTAATTCTACCTAGAGCTGAGTTTTGGAGAATTATGGTTTACATTGTGAAAGACACAAAGGAAATCTTCCAGGAAAGAGATCACATTTACAATCATGGCCTCCAAGCCAGGTATGATCTGGCCCTCCACTCCAACTATCCTAGCTTGCCATTGCTTCTTGAACACATCAAACTTCTTCCTGCCTTCCTGCCTCAGGGCCTTTGTATGTGCTACTCCTTCTACCTGGAATCCTTTCTAAGCTCTTTTCATCCCTTGACACTTCTCATCTTTTAAATTTAGGTCTCTATTCAAGTGTCATCTCCAGAGGGACTTCCCTGACCCTTCTGTGCATGCACACATGCACACGTGAGTGCACACACACACACACACACACACACACACACACACAATGCCTTGATACTTACAGAGAACTTTCTTTCCTCTCAAAAGTTAACTGCTAATGCAAAACAAGGAAAGATGGAGAAGCTGTCACAGATTAGATAACACTAGAAGAAAAGATGACTAAGTGCAGCGTAGTCTCCCACATCAGACCAGGGAAAAGAAAAGCATATTAGTGGAAAGGCTAGTGAAATCCAAATAAAGTCTCTAGTTTAGGTGACAGTGTCATACTAATGTTCACATCATAGTTTTGACAAAGGCACCACAGTTATGTTAAGATTTTAGCACTAAGGGAAGCTGGGTGGAAAACATATAGGAACTCTCTATACTATCTTGGCAACTTTCCTGTCAATCTAAAATTATTCCAAAATAAAAAGTATAGTGAAAATATTAACTTCTATATAATGTCTGTAAGTTCTAATAACTTTCTGTGTCATGAAGCATGACAGTCAGGTAGTCTCCCTGTCGCCTTAGTTTTCTTTCTCTTTCCTTGCACTTAGCATGTCCAAAGCCTGGTTTTCCACAGTAAGACTTTCGAGAGAGGGCCTGCATCCTTGGTTCTTTTAGGTGGAGGTATGATGGATGGGAAGCCTCATGAGAAGGTACAGCTCCACATAATCCCAGGCACTGGGCTCAGTTCCTTCCTTCATTTCCAGGGTGCACTCTCCACAATTCCCTGGGCAGAGACATCAAACGTTTTCCTCTCTCCCTCCCTTAGATGGCCTATATTGGCCAGGTGTTTTGACACACTCAGAGATTTACTAGAAACTGTGGGCATCACATTCTTGGTGGCGAGTTACAAAATGTTCTGTATGGCCAGATGTTCTGAAAATAGAGACATATTTTCATTTGATATATTAAAAGAAAGTAAGATTTGGTTACAGCAAGTAACAACAATGGGCAAGGCATTTGCTTAGTCCTTTGGGGACACAAAGATGAATTAGACACAGACAATACCCCAGAGAACCCATTAGAGAACAGAATATGTCTTCAGAGGGCCAGCTCTTTTGAAAGAGGAAAGTTATGCTTATGACACGAAAGTCATAGAATGAGCGGCGCTTTCAGATAATCTATATTTTAAGTAAAACTTTGCAACCCAGACTCTGCCACTTACTAGATTAATAACATTGGGCAAGTTCCTTAACCTGCGTAATCTGCTTTGTTAATCTGTAAAATGGAAATAATAATGACACCTACATGTGTGAATTTAATGAGTTAATTTCTATAAAGTACTGAGAATAGTGTCTGGTACATGGAAAGGACTCAATAATGTACGTTATTATTACCGTTATTTAAATAAATATGTAGATAGCAAAAAATGCTAACAGGGTAAGAATCAGGCTGAAAAGCTACCATCTATTACTGCTCATCAATAATTTATTTTAAGCCATTTTTCCACATTAGAGTCATGGAACCTACAATTAAAATAAGAATATCATTTTATTTGCTGATTTGAGCAAATACGATCAAAAAAGTAATATACACATATATTCCTTTCCAATAGAATACAATACAGGCCCCTCACTTTGCCCAAAAGATGCTTCTCAAAAAAGAGTGCAAAATAATAATTTTGTAGTTTGAGAAAAATTTCTCATTAACCTACATTATTGGTTTCTGATCCGATTGATCTTAAATTGGTCATCATTCTTGAGATGTGAAATTTTGGTATTTCCTGCTCGGTTTAGTTTTCCTATCAGGTAGCTAATGATATATATAATTTTATAAGGCATTTGTCAGAGACAGAGACAACGAGATCTCCCCAGTAGTAAGGTCTATCTGTCTGTCCTACCCCCAGCATTACATTCTGCCACCTAAACTCAAAGGTGGGCTTTAAGGAGAGAACAAAGGAAGAGAACAGAGAGGAAAGTTTAAAGGGCTTTCCATACAGGCTTGCCTGGCCTCAGAACTGGGAAAGCAGAGATCACGTCCCCAGAACATTGTCTTGTAAACACAACCTTTTTCTTGCTTAACATGACTAATTTCATGGAAAGACTTCCACATTGTAGAGGGAAGATTCTCAAAGAAGGAAGGAAAGCTGACCCTTGGACACTCTAGGTTTGAACTACACGGGTCCCCTTACACGTGGATTCTTTTCAACAGTAAATACTACAGTGCCACATGACCCTCTCCTCGGCTGGTTGAATCCGAGGATACAGAGGAAGCGTGGATATGCAGGACCTGTGGACACGGACGGCTGACTGTAAGTTATACTTGGATTTTTGATGGCATAGAGGGTCAGTGGCCCTAACCCCACATTGTTCAGGGATCAAGTATAGGACCAGTTTTTATATTAAGGTATTGGCCCCTGACAATCTTGACAAAACCATCCACATTGCTTTCTTGTTCTTTGTTTTTATTTTTTAACATTCATTAACTGTCTTTTTAAAAAGCAGTAGAAAGAACATGAGCTATTTAGTTAGAGGAAGTGAGTTCAAATCCTTGGTCTATTACTCACACTTTTGTGACTTTGGCCAAGTTACTGTTTCAGCTATCAAACAGTTGACATTTCACATGTTAATGCATAGAAGACCCCTAGGTGCTATGATTACGTGACATGATGTTTACGTATGCCTCCCAGCAATTCTCAGAGGACTCCTGAGAGATGAGGACACCAAGGTTGAGGAGACAGGGGCTTGCTCAAGGTCGCAGTAATTGCTAGAGCTGGAGGTCAAACCCAGATCTTGTCTGACCCTAAACAATAAAATTAGCTACACCTGCTGAGCTCCTGCAAGAAGCCAGTACAGCACCCTCTATGTATTAACTGATTTAAACTTTGCAGAAATTGTAGGAGGTAAGTACTACCATGATCCTTACTTCCCAGACTATAAAATCAATCCTGTAGATATATTTCTCATCATGTAACCCCCTCATTTATATGTGCATGTATGACATTTTCCTAATGTCTCTATGACACATTTAAACACAAAATGCTAATAAAATCCATGCACATGTTTCTCAAAATGTTTTGAGTGGGTTTTTCCTTTCACTGTAACTTCCCGTCAAATACGCTTTCTCCAGAACCCCTTGTGGCATATAGAGAAGGACAGAATTGATCCTCAATTTACAGAGCTTCTTTTGGTCTATATACGTATGTGTTAAAAATACCAACCTCATTTATAAGACGTCACCATCAATTTAAAAACTGTTTGTGATTTTCTGCTACCTTTGTATTTTTCTCCTGAAGAAAAAGATAACGTTTTACTGTTTCAAAACCACCAAGAAGCAACAAATTTAATGAGAAATTAATGACCAGGAGAACTATTTCAATCAAGTTCTGAACCAAGTTGAACCCTAGGGTTTTAAAATGTTCAATCAAATACCACCATCCTAGTGTGCGAGTTTGTTTTTTCTTGGCATCATGTAACTTCCTGTTTCTAAGAAAAAAGGATTAAAGTGTCCCATAAAAAAAAAAAAAAAAAAGCTCCAAAAGCTTCTTGGACATCAAAGGGACCTTACACAACAACATTTTGATGAGTTAAGTGTAAAGGAATCAAAAACACATGGATTAAATTTCCCATAAAACCCACATGTGTTTAAAAATCAAGGGAAAATGTGCTTGGCCAAATGCATTTGGGGTTTTGTCAAACCCCAAACATTTGAGGAATAGTGTGAGATGTTTAAGGAACACAAAACACAGCTGGATCAGCCTATATCATTCCAAAAGCATACACCAGTGGGAGATGATAAGGGAGATAAACCCACAAAACTGTAGTTTGGGCCCAAAAACCACATTCCGGATTATTGATAAGAAAGTTGTGGCTTTCAAATATATATATTTTAACTGCCTCTAAATTTAGAACATTACAACTTATAGACCCTGTTAGAAGTCACTTAGTAAAGAGCGCTTCTATTTCTTAAAAAAAAAGAAAAAAGGAATCATCATTTCCAACCTTCAGATTTTCCAACTTAACCAGATGGGATCTTTTCCACAGCTTTCAAACCTTAATCAAGTTGCCCCATGTTTTGTATTATCTTTGATTTAGCTTTGCTACACTAAGCACATTATTAATTGGTTCTCCTTTTATTTACAATACTATTGCTTGAAATATATACTAGAGTGGATAATTGAATTGGGGGTTTACTGTAATTAAAAAAGTCAAAAGAGCAAGAAACATAAGCGTTAGTAAATAATTGCCTCTGAGAACCAGCATAAATCATCAAGATTAAATGATTTTATATCATATTTAAACTCCTTAATTTTAATTTATGATTGCCAACCTGTTTTCTGTCACTGTTGACTAGAATTTCTTGTCAGTGCTTTACATCTTTAGAGGTGATGGCAAGGGGCTCCTGAAGGTTCTCTTTCTATGGGGGCTGAAATAATGCATCCATGTCGTTTCTTTCTTATCATTTTCCTAGTGAATTCTACTTATTTTAAAAATTAGCCCAACTAGTGGGGAGGTCAATTTGATCATGGATTTCAGTACTTTTCCAAATCTACTTTCTAATCTAATAAGTAAGATTTTCATCTTTTGGGAGTATCTAGTTTATAGATATATAAATAAACAGATGTTTCCTTTGGCTAAGCAATACTATGCACTACATTTTGGGTGACGAACATAATTTTTGAGAGCACTGTCATGATTTCCAAGAGGGTACAAAAGTTAATGAAGCCATGGCTGTGCTTTCTTGACCCTCCCCCCAAATAGCTAATCAGCAATATTGCAAATTCCTTTCTCCTTTCCAATATAGACAACACAGCATATCCTGCAAAAATATAATGCAATGGAAATATAAATAAAGAGAAAGTATTTTTTCCCAGTGAAAGCAGCACTGATACGGCAACGATGTACATATTTTTCTACTCTCAAACACTGCAATATGAATTAACAGTTTCTACACACTTGAATCCAAGTTCTGTTCTCCACATGGTAATTTATGATGCATAGCAAGGTCACGTCTCAAGAGCTAACCCTGTGCATTAATAAAAACAGCAAGAGCAACCAGAATACCATTTATTGGAGCCCATCATTTGCTAAGATTAGAGTCAGACATTTTAAGACATTAGCTTTAAAGCTCACAACAACCTGGACAGGGAGATTTCCATTGTTTCCATTTTAGCATTGAGGATTAATCCTTGTTGAGGATTATCAAAAAGATTAAGTCACTTGCCCATGAATAGGTAGACAGACCTGTTTGGTCACAAAGCCCATACCCTCCCCTCAACTCTGTTGCCTCTTATATATTTAAGGCAAATAAAAGAAAACAGTGACGGTGTCTTAGGAGACTGAAGAGAGGGACCCCAGGAGGGACAAGAGTAATATAATCCTGTCTTAAGAGGTTAGCAGCCTCTCACATCGATATGGTTGGTAGTTCTTGAAATCACAGATCCTGTTCTGTTGCCCACCCTAATGGCTATTCTATGTCCCAACGCGATACATCTTTCACTCCAGACATGACTTGGATCGGTTTGCTGCATTTATACTCTTTTAAATTTCCTTTGCACATACTCAGGGCATCATTTTGGAGAGCAGTCAATTGCTCAGGGAACTGATTCCATGATGCTTTCAAGTCCATCACCTGTTTCTCATTATTTCTTTCTTGAGCTTAGTGAACAGACATGAGTGTTCTCTACCTTGGGAATGAAAAGTCTGTGGCCAGAAAAACAAAATCACACTCACCATCGTTGTGCTCTTCCTATTACAATCTCATCTCCTCGGTCAGTGCGATGTGTCCTGGAATAAAGAGAAAACCTGCTAAACAAGTTTTTCTTTATTCACTGCAGCCTTAGAGGCCTCTCCATTAATGCCCGGGGTCACTAACTAGGCTGATGGGTTACATGAGATTGGCAGCGCATGGTAAAATAATTAGGAGGCTATCGCAGACTCGAGCAGGTGCCGTCCTGTGAATGAGAACCACAGACAGTCTGCAGCAGGCCAAGATCGTGAAGAATGATGCCAAAACCCAAAATCACTACATGAGAACAAATCAGCAAAGTGAAATCACGAAAGAGGTACAGCTCCTTCAAAAAGAGATGAGAAAAATTTGCTGGCTTGACAATCAGAGTGAGTAATTTGAATTAAGTTAAAAATAGATTGGGGGAAATGGTAGAAGAGATGGAAAAAACAGACACATTCAGCTATAAAATACTGAATACATACATTTTAGGCGGCTTTAAAAAATTGGAAGTGGGCTTCCCTGGTGGCGCAGTGGTTGAGAGTCCGCCTGCCGATGCAGGGGACACGGGTTCGTGCCCCGGTCTGGGAAGATCCCAGATGCCGCGGAGCGGCTGGGCCCGCGAGCCATGGCCGCTGAGCCTGCGCGTCCGGAGCCTGTGCTCCGCAACGGGAGAGGCCGCAATAGTGAGAGGCCCGCGTACCGCAAAAAAAAAAAAAAAAAAAAATTGGAAGCAAATATTTTCAAAAGCATAGTATGAGTAGTCAATAGATAAATGGACAAATAAAGAGAATAGATAATTTACAAAGGGGAATAAATATAAAGAAAAATATCCCTTTTCACTAGAAATAAATCTTTTTTTTAAATGATGCATTTTTCTGATCTGTTAAATTCATATTTTTTAAAGTGCATAATTCCCATTGAAGGTGAAGATCAAAGGAAATAAACACTTTTGAACATTGCTGATGGTACTCTGAATTAGTGTAAATCTTTTACAAAGAAATTTAGCAATGCATAGCAAAATCCTCAAATATTTATATATTTTAGCCCCTTTAGAAATTGACTCTAAGGAAATAATCTTAAGTATACATAGAAAGATATTCATTGAAGCATTATTTATAATCAAAATACAGAAACAAACCCCAAAATGTCCTGAAATGAAAGGCAGATCCATTCAATGAAATGATTGTAAAAGTGATTATTATGAAGACTAAATACTTGGGAAATGCTTTTGTTATCATATTGACTGAAAAAGAGCAAGAAAAAAATATACGATAATAACTATGGACAAACAAAATTTTCTATCAGAAAAAAAGGCTGAAAAGAAATATACTAAAATAATAGCAGGGATTGTACTATGGTGGGACTCGTGCTGATTATATTTTTTTTTCTGCATTTGCCATGCCATCCTTAATGTGATTGCATTACCCTTATTAATATAATTTTTAAGGAATAGAGCTAATATTTTAAAATCAGTATCTTTTTAAGTAACTCATTGAAAGATCAGGAGAAAAACCCCACAAAACTATAAACTAACAAGACATACATAGCATTTATATTTAAGGGAAAGATATCAGAAAGGCATTTAAATAGGTCCTATAGTTTATAAAGAGATAAAACTGTTTTATCTGGAAGACAACAATGTATTGAAACATCCAAAAAAGCTTGGTAAAGAGGAATGCATGCTGAATGAAATGAATTCCTTCTAAACTAGGTTGAAATATACATAGATAAGGGAGGGAAGAAGAGATTCCTAGGATACACCCTGGGCTAGAGTATATTCTGCTCTTGCCATTTTAGGCCATATGGACTCAATAAACAATTCTGTTTGACATTGTTTCAGAGTGTCTTCCCTGAGACCAGAAGGCTCTACTAGACTTCTTGAATTCTATTCCGATTCTATAATTCTATGAACTGTATTAAATAATAAAGAATAAAGTAAGGAGCAAGCACACCTGACACTCGGTTCCAGTGGATGAATTCAGTGAGACCCAATCACTCACTAAGAGAAAAAACTTTAAAAAATTTTCTTGCTACAGTATGGTCACCTATCAGTGAAATAATATTTCCACAGATTATTCACTGCCTGTCCAATCAAGAAATGGAAAGAAGAGGCCCTTTTTACTAGCAAACTTTCAAAAAATCTTGCTAACTATAATAACATCTACCCAAATAGAGGCATAGCATGGTTAAAATGGCTGGGAGTCGGCCACGAAACACAGTCTGATGGATTCGCCACAAAATGGTATAACTAGTTTTTCTTTATTTGAAGTTCCCATATTGAAGAAGAATTAGCAATTTTTGCACTTTCATGGGACAACAGACTGTGATTTAAATTTCCGTTTGTGTAGCTCATTTTGTGTATCACGATGTTTTGTGCTCTATCACATAACTGGTCTTTACATCTTTTGACTTTTCCTCAATGGTATTGGGGTGTCACATGGTATCATATCGGGTAGGTAGTACTGGAGGCCAGGTGGGGACAGGAGGGGACAGGAGAGGACAGCTTCTTCCACCATTATCAGAAATACCTTCGTCCCATTCTTGTAGAGACCCATACCAAGACAATATTCCATCTGGCTCCAGAAATGGGGAGTGAAACGTAGGTGTTTCCAACGTAGGTGGAGCAGACAGGAAACAAAATCAATTTTATAAACTGCGTGCTTTTTGCAGAGTATGCCATTGCCATAGATGAAGGTCAATAAGAGTTTAGACATTGTCTGTGATCTTCTGAAGAGTTAATAATCTAGTTGGGAAGATAAGCATACATGCATAAAGGAAGAGAGGGTTTCTATTAAAAAAAATGAAAAGAAACATAATATAATAAAGACCTTGGTTGGTGTAACATTTGCCAATTGAAGTGTACAGTCTAAGATCTTTGCACAAGGAAAACATCACAGAGGCTTTACTGGGAATAGCAAGACATGAGAATGGAGAGGTCATTTGTCTCTCTGGTTGTAGGCATTTGATAATGAAATATAGACCAAATGATAAGGCACTCTTCAATTTTTAAAGCACATTCTTACAAACATCATGGCTCATTAGTTTTACAACTTTAGTGGTGGCTTGTCAATTATATTGTTAAGATTCAATATGTTTTTAAGAAGTTCTATTTTACAGGAACTACCTTGGTGCTAGTGTCAATAATTTCTCTTTGGCTGGTTATGGACCAATCTCAAAAGCCCTGAGATTCAATACAATAAAGTACTGTGCACGTCTCAAATTCACAAGAGGACTCATTAAACTTTGTTGTCCATCCCTGACTGACTTCCAAATAATTTTGATGCTTGGGTGGGAGAGATGCTGTATAAAAAGAAGAAAGATGGATTTATAGACTGTTTCTTTATATGCTTGTCTACTTGTTTGTTTTCTTGCTCTTAAATTTCAAAATCCTACAGTAACTGGAATGGGCTTAACCGTGTACTGCCCAGAGGGGATTAAGGCAATAATGAAAGGGGATTAAAGAAATTGAGGTTCAGCCTGAAGAATACCTGCCGATGCTGGCATGGCAAGTATGTTGTTTTATGAAAAATATATGCAACTCCCCTTCCTGAAAAATTGTGTGTTTTGTTACGATGGTAAATATGCCACCTTTTCATGTGGGCCTGCTGTTCCTCTGCTTGGTATGTTAGCAGAAAGGACAAAGGTTTACTTTCGTGTCACGGATAAAGTCCCAAACTGATGAGACTTTGCAAATGAGAGCTCATGCAGTCTTTTAGAAATATTGTCATTGTCTCTGGAAGTAGGAGTAGACATCTCCTCATCATCCAGATGTTCAGAGCATCCATTGTCCCCGAATGACTCCACCGGCCTGGAATTAACAGAGTTTGAAGCTAGTGATTTAAGGTGCCATACGTAGCTTGTACCTGCAGTTTTGAGTAAGGTGTTTTCAACCGAACAATAATATGCTCCAATCATTCACTCTGCCGCCTTCTACAAAAGCTTCCTCCTCAGACAAGAAAAGAATACTATAAAATATATTAATTGATTAAATATATACTAGAATGATACGTCTATGTGTAAGCTGGGCACTTAACTTTCTACCAATCTTGTCTTAATCCAGAAAATATCATAAATATGAAACTTTGGCCAGAATAGGCCCTTAATTTCATCTTTATCAACCATTATTTCCTGAAATCCAAGGGCAGGAACTGACATTTATTGGAAACTCACTCTGTGAAAGAGATGATATCAAGTCACTTATGTCTATTATCTCCATTGATCCTCATGACCTACTTTTGAGATAATTGTCATTATCCCTATTGTACAGATGAGAAAACTGAGGCAGAGAAAATTTAAGTAAACTTCCTATGGTAATTCAGCTGGTAAGTGGAAAGTCCCGTATTGAACCTCAAATTTTATGCTATTTACTACATCACTGCTAGATAACAATTATGGAACTGCTGGTAGCTTACAGAATTCATTAATTCACCTCTTCTTTAAAAAAATTATGTATCTATGAGCACAAAGCTGGGAGTATTCAAGAGATTATAAAACAAGGATAAAGAATAAGGAAGGAGCCTATAAAGATTCCTAAAAAGTCAAAGGGCAGGATTAGCAGGTGTTATGACAGGATGCAATTAAGACATATCATGATAAGCACCAAATATTGCATATTTGAAACATTTAAGAAAATGATTTATCTAGATTAAGATCTTGGTAAGAAAATTATTCATATGAGACAAGTTGTACTGGAATTTCATTTGAAGCCCTTTTTAAAAATGTAAGTATATAAAATTTGTGCTGTAATGAGTTTCATTGGGATGGATTATTACTGCCATTGAGTATCTGATGTGAATATCCTGTTGTCTTAGAATGGTCACTGCTGGAGGGCAGAGAGCACACTTGACTGACTTTTGATAGCTTGATAAAGCAATCCAGTTGATTTTAAGGCAGCCCCTGATGGCATCTGCCAAGCTTGGACAGAAATGGCTTTAACTCTGGAATTTGGTGACAAGTAAGAACCTGCCAGACCTGAGGCTGGGTTCTTGCTGGTTCCTAGTCTAAAAAGTCTGAGATGTTTTGTGCCTGATGGCCTTGTCTCAATGCCAAAGTCGGCTTCTCTCTGTTGTATTTTCTTGGCTTCTGCTGCCCTGAGTGCTTTCCTGGCTCCACCTCCTTGACTAAGTAGGGGGTTCTAACACCTCCAGTTTATTCCTATCCCCGAGTTCTCCACCTTTCCCTGAATCTTCCTGTTTAAACTATTATCCGGTCCTACCAAGCTTGGTAAGATATACGAAATAGCAGCACACAATCCAAAAGCATTTTATGTTATTTCTCTACCTAGGTGATGCAATTCATAGCAAGGTAGGTTTGGGGGGATGGGTAGAAGTGGGGAAGCATTCCTTTCATTCTTTTGCCAAAGCACCTTCTGGAATTTTTTGCTCTTCTGTTTTGCTTTTCCGTTGTCACGACTGCTTAGAAATAAGAAAGCATCCCAAATATTTCGACTTACATTTTCTTACACAGAGACTCTCATCCATGCGTTTGACGACAGACAATTGTGGGTTTTTTTTTTTAAAATAACTCTGCCCCTTTCTCTAAATTACAGATAATCCTGAGCAGAGTTGGTGGTTTTTTCAAATGGTTGCAAATCCCCAGCCCATGTGATAGAAGATGCTGACATTAATATTCTGGGGTGCAAGCTAATTCCTTCAGCCCAGCTGTGAGGCAGAGGCTCTGTGACCGAGGTGAGACTGCAGCAATGTGCAGTGTGTGTAGGGTCCTCCGAAAGGCTGATCTGTTACTTGCACCTTGTGCAAATTATGGCAGCTTGACTGCTTCCACGGGTGAGCAGAAGTGGCTGTTTTCTTGCTACTGCGTTCAATTTACTGGCTGCCTCGGAAGATTCAGAGTGGGCCCTAGGTTTGACTATTACCTGTTTACATCCTGTCAGTTTCTAGACTTCAATCATCCTTGAACCCTCTGGCTTATAGAGGAGAGATGAGTAAACACAATAGCATGAAGTCAAATAGTATTTAGCTCCTGTCTCTGCAATGTGTTCATTAAGCAAATCTCCATGTCACTTTGGGTCCCCTAGAGCATCAAGCTGCCTGGTGTTTTGTTTTGTTATAAATAAATTTATTGATTGATTGATTTTTTGGCTGCATTGGGTCTTCGTTGTTGCGCGCGGGCTTTCTCTAATTGTGGCGAGCGGGGGCTACTCTTCGTTGCTATGTTTGGGCTTCTCATTGTGGTGGCTTCTCTTGTTGTGGAGCATGGGCTCTAGGCACGCGGGATTCAGTAGGTGCAGCGCATGGGCTCAGTAGTTGTGGCTCGTGGGCTCTAGAGCACAGGCTCAGTAGTTGTGGTGCATGGGCTTAGTTGCTCCGCGGCGTGTGGGATCTTCCCGGGCCAGGGCTCAAACCCATGTCCCCTGCATTGGCAGACGGATTCTTAACCACTGCGCCATCAGGGAAGCCCTGCCCCGTGTTTTAAAGAGTAACAGGATGTTAAGTTACAAAGACTTCTTGCAGAGGAAAAGGACCCCCATCCTCCTTGTGACTTTCGGGATATATACCAGCAATTAACCCTATATTTTTTATATCACCATGTGGTTATTTCTTACACATTTTCTTATCTTCCCATATAGATTTTCAGGTCCTTTTTTAAAATTTTATTTTTTTATACAATTTTTAAAGGTTACACTCCATTTACAGTTATTACAAAATACTGGCTCTATTCCCTGTGCTGTACAATACATCCTTGTAGCCTATCTTACACCCAATAGTTTGCACCTCCCACTCCCCCATCTGTCTATTGCCCACCCCACCCTCTGCACCCCCAACACTGGTAACAACTAGTTTGTTCTCTATATCTGTGAGTCTGCTTCTTTTTTGTACATGGTGTGTGTATATATATATATATATATATATATATAAAATGGAATACTACTCAGCCATAAAAAAGAATGAAATTTTGCCTTTTGCAGCAACATGGATGGACTTGGAAGGCATTATGCTAAGTGAAATAAGTCATAGATTTTTCAGGTACTTGAGTTTAAAAAGTAATGTCTCCTTTGAATCCTCTTCAGCTTCCAACCATACAGCTGGTTTAAACACAACCCTTCTTGCATGTGAAGAGCTAAGCATAGTGTCAGACACGCAGTAAATGCTCCATAAACATTTATTGCAATTGAAATTACTGGGGAAAAAAGCAACAAGCTTTGATGGGATGCTTGATGCTTTGATGTTAGAGAGCGTCTGGGTCATCTGGACAGAGCTCTCCTTTCCCCCCCCCCCCCCCCCCCCCTCCCGCCACTTCCCGGCCTCTGGACTGCCGTGTGGGACTCCAGGGCTCTGCCTTGGCTCTTGGCCCTTCACAAACAGCTCTGCCCTTCAATCCCTCCAGCCCAATCTTTGTGACTCACACCCCAGTGGTGCTCTGTTCTGCAGCCGAAACCAGCCCTGTCGTCCCTGCTTTGGAGTATCTGTGCCTTGCTTGCTTCCTGTTTCCTTGTTCTACCTGGAATGTCCTCCTGCCCATACCTAGGTGACACCTCCTCGCTGAAGGCTTTCTAACCTGCTCCATCAAACTGACCCCTCTTTTTGTATCCTCAGGGTAATCTGTACACTCTTAGCATATTGAACTTCTTTGTTAGATCATTCTCTCCCCTACCAGTTATAAGTCCTCAGCAAAGAGGGTTGTGTCTTATTTATCCTTGTAGCTCAGTAATTGACATATAAGGTGTGGTAAATAAATGTTTTAAATAAAGTATGAACATCTGTCCCCATGTGTCCATTTCTAGGGTAATACTTGTCTTGCTCCCAACCACCCATGACACCCCCAGCTTCTGTCCAGCCTCAAAGTGCTACCTGGTAGCTTTCCCCTGGCTCCCTTCCTGGCACTTTCCTGACCACTCTCTCTTTCTCTTACTTTCTGGATTTGCTCTCTACCTCTTGATGAAGATCTATTAATTACTACTATTTAGCACTGAAATGCTTTCTTCGTGGAGAGGGAGATGTACTTTCAAGAGTTTGTTTAGCGATAAAATGAGAGATAACAGCAATCTTGAGATAATTTAGTTCAATCCAATTATCCAACACTAGGTGCTAAGGCAGATCTCATGAGAGGTCATTCCTGCCAAAAGGAGCTTAAGGGTCGCAGTAGACTGGGAGAGTCTGGGAGAATGAAGAGGCTGCAGATATAAGTCACTGCTTTTTAAAAGAGGGAGCTGGAAACATGACGAATAAAGAGCTGCACAGACTGATGGAGAGAGGAGAAACAAAAGCAGCCTTTGGTCCATTAGCTCAGAGAGAGTCACAGGGCTTGTAGGTGGTGGAGCCTCTTTGGGAAACAGGGTCTCTCTCGGCCCACAGAAGACGTGTCGCATCAGCATTTAGCCAGAATGGAAGGATCCAGTGCTCTCAGGCATGACCATTGTTTTGGTCATAGATATGGTTACTGGGCTTATCCCTTGGAGAACCTGAGTCTTAACATTGCCTCTTGTGGGTGGAGAGAGAAGAAGACTCTCAAATCTTTAGATTTGTTTTTTGGTTTTTGTTTTCAATCATAGACCAAGGAAACAGGATGGCTAAGAGAGAAACCCTGGGGCCACACTGCCTACATTTCAGTCCTAGCCCAGCCTCCTTTTAGCTGGATGAATTTAGGTATGTTATTAAGTAGCAATCTTCCCATTTGAAACTTGTAAATGATAATTGACACCTACTTCCTAGAGAGGATTAAGTAATATAGTGCCTATGAGGCTTTTAGCACAATAGCCAGCATGTAGTAAATGCTCAGTAAACTTTATCTGTTAATAACTATAATGTTTAATTTGATTTCCTAGAAAAGAGATTCCTACATTCAAACTGTTCTATCAGATTAATTGATATCTTTACTGGTTATTTGAGATCATGGTGATTATAAAATACTGCAAAAATATTCTAATATAGCATATTTACTCACTTCCGTAAATCTATGTGCATACTATTTTCAACAAAGATATTTCTTACATCATGCACTGTGCATACTGCTGAATATACACCTTCATCTGAAAACAATGAAGGATGGCTGTTTCTCTGATAGCCACAGATGAGGCAGGATAAAGGGAAAAGTGGCAAAAACAGAAAGAAAACATGATGCTAACGCCCATGGAAATAAGGACAAGATACAATGAGTCAAGCACGGTCAAGCAGAGAACTAATCTGCCTCTTGACATTACTCCACTGAGTTGAGAGACAGCCTCTAAAGGGCAGTTCTGGGGTCCCTTTCCTTCCAGGGCAAGGTCATCTCCTCTCTTCAGCCAAGACTCTTTGAGAAAGGACACTCCTGGGTCATCTTTTCATTCATAGCCGTGCCATGAACAGATCAGATACACATATGAGCTGCTGAGCTCATATGTGGCTAGTGAAACCAAGACACTGCATTTTTCCTTTCTTTCATTTTAATTAATTTAAATTTAGGCAACCATATTTGGTCAATACCATATTGGATCACACAGCTCTAAAATATCACAGTGGATTATGGATGCAAGTTTTAAGCAGGTGTTTTAATTATTTATTGCTGCCTAACAAAACACCCCAACACTTAGCAGCTTAAAACTGCAATGACAAATTTTCTCGCAATTTCGTAGTCTAGGCTGGGTAAGCTGTGTAGCTGTTCTCCTCCACATGGTGTTTGCTGGGACCGGGAGATCCGAGATGGCTCCTTCACTCTCCCATCTCATGCGTCAGCTATGGCGGCTGAAACAGCTAGGGGCTGGCTGAGTATCTCCCTCTCTTCCCTCAAGGTCTAGGCTTGCTTAAAACATGGTAGTCTCAGGGTAGTGTGACTTTTTACATGGGACTGGAATCCAAGAAGGAAAGGGGAAGCTTTCAGACCTCTTAAAGCCTGGGCTTAGAGCTAGCACAATATCTTTTCTTCCACATTCTATCAGCCAAGTAAGTCACAAGGCCAGCCCAGATTCAAGAAGAAGGGAACTAGACCTTAGCTTGCAATGAGAGGTGTGTCATGTGCATATAGGGAGAGGAGGATTTGTGGCAGCCATCTTTAGAGTCTGCCACAACAAGTCTAGTAGAGTTGACTGGCCACGAAGAGAGTTGACAAATAAAAAAACGAAAAGCAACCTAGAACACAAACAAAAATGGCTTTGTAAGGATCATAAAAAGGAGAAAAGAGAGGGGAGTGGAGAAGAGAGTCAAGTATCAGGAGACCTATGAAAGCAAAACATTATCAGACCAACCAGAAACCATGAGGATGACTGCCAGCCAAACCAAAGGTACATAGCTATGGACATTCGTCGATAGGTACATAATAAAATATCCACAAAATTGTATCTCTGGTCTAGCTTTGCCTGATGAAGTTCCTCATGCGAGCTCCTTATTAGTGATCTTCCTAACCTCCTCCAGGATGCTTGCCTCAATGTCTCACTCCTCCAGACCTCAGGGTCCCTCAAACAGAAAACTTCTGGAAACCTCTCAGCTTCTTCAAACAAGAGCAGCAGGCTATATTTTTACTTTTATTTAATTGTGATTAATCTAAATGTAAGCAACCACATCACTGAAAACCGTAACTGGAGAAGGCTATAAGAGCTCTTGCTTTAACGGCTCATCCTACTGGATGAATCAAACCAGAGTTGCTCAAAGCAGAATCCCTCCACCCTCCCAAATCTGTAGCAATGGCACAGCACCCCACATGAAAAAAAGTGCTGATCATGCCATGAGCAGATCACAGAGCACCTATGACAAAACCTGTGTATTGGAGCTCTGTAACTTCCCGTCAAGCTGAACTAGAAAGTAATATAACTAAAACAGCCTTCTAGAACTTGTCTTGCTGAGCCCTATCAAAGAAGTTTCCAACAGCCATTAGTATCTTATTCCTTTTCTTAGAAATGCAATTTCTTAGCCCCTCTGTCAAATACGGAGACCAAACAGTGGTCTAGATCATCAGTGAAAAGGACCAGGAAAAAAAAAAAAAAAAAACCAAAGGTAGTATATGAAATTTTAATATAAATTATTTCCTCATTCATAAATGTAGCAAGACGTGTACACAATACCCAGAAATAGTGAGGACCTTATGAATAGACTCACATTCTGCATGTGACCTGAGGCAGCTGGGAAGAGAATACAGAGAATCTTCACCACCAATCGAGAACCTACCTTCAGAATCCTGGACCCCTGTGCACTGAGGCTCTCTCAGTCCGAGCAGATGAATTGACTAAATGTTTACTCTTGAACTTCTTTGAACACCAACTTCTGCTTTTCAGTTTGTCATGTCAATTTGTCTGAAATGGAAAACTGAATAGTTATTTCAAAAGTACAGATGGAGTCCCTTGTTTATAGTATAATTCTTTACACCAAATGGAACTGCAGGAGGTTCAAAATTTATAAAGGTCTTCCAAAAATCCAAACACATTATTCATTTCAACAAATCTGACAATTTTTGAACTACATAATTTTTTGAACAATTTTTTTTAGTCCATTCGTGTTAACTGAGGTTAATCTGAAGATACTGCTACTTTCCAAAAAGAAGTAGTTGAATTCCAGAAGACTATTTACACCAGAACATAATTCAAGTTGGACTTTCTATCTTGGGTGAACAAAGAAAGTACCTGTAGTAAGGGCATTAAAATTAAAAACAAACAAACAACAACAAAAAGAAACTAGTCTAACTCATTTTACAGGTAGCAGATAAATGCTTTTAACAAGCGGTAATGGGTTTTAATCCACTTGCATGAAAGATATAGACATTAGCTTTTCCCATCTCTCGTTAATTCTTATGCTATTGTAATTACGTTTGTTATAAGCATTTGGTCTTGTGCTTTAAAAAAACAGATTTTTTGTGCGTGTGTGAGGTGGGGATAGTAAAATTTAATGGGAAAATAAAATGATTTTAATTTATTTCAATAAATCATGTTGGCTAGAGAGATTACGGCCTACACTAGCTGATATGTTGACAATTCACCATGGACAAGGTGTTCCCATTATAGGTGATTTTCAAAGCATGTTTTTGGAGAGAGCACTGTAAATGTCCGGTTTTTTGGGGGGTGGGGGTGGCATATTTTTAAATTTTGAATGCTAAAATTTCTATCTATAAGGAGAGATGAACAGAGAACAGGGAAAGCAGGAAGTCCTGCCAATTGTGGGGCTTTTAGACTTTCTTTTTTTTTTTTTTTCAACACAGAAATACAAATTGCTGCTTGAAATAAGACTAGCTCCTATCTTTGGATGCCCTCGATGAGGTGTTAGTGTTGGATCTGATTTAGATGGGAGAGAAATCCAAACCTGAGTTTTCCAAATCACCTTTGCATTTTACTGCTGATGGACACAATAAAAATAAGAGCGCTAAGCCCTAGAGAGCAGGTTCCCAAAGAAAAAATAGATGATTTGCAAAGTGACTTCCATAATGAGATGAACCAGCCACTTCAGTACACCTTTCTGATACCATCAAAGATACTGCAGAGAGAACAAAATCTAACCCTCTTTCCTTTTAAAAATGAATCTCCTTCAAAACAACAAAAGAGAAATTTGGAATTTCATGAGGATTACTCAGAATCCTCCAAAATAGTGTGAGCTTTGTCAAATATGGATTTCAATGTCAGTAATTTAAGGCTAGCTTTATGAATACAACGTCTATCTCCAGCAGCTGGGCCATATTATTTCAGTGACTTTTTTTATGCTGAAGTTGGCTTATAAGTTCTATGCTTGATTTATGAAGCAAAACACTCTATTTACTGTACAATGCTATACTGCTGACATGTGGGGTCAGTCCATAATGCATTTGGAGTGGAGTGTGGGAACAGGGTTAAATGAGCAAAACATGCAATGGTTATGAATGTAAAATGTGGCTTTTACAAAAAGAAAGCTAGATTCGAAGGGCCCAAATGAAAATTGGGGCAAACAGTAGCAAGCCATTTGAATTTATTTGTAAGCACAAAGATTATATTTGACTAGGCAACTTTGGACAGAAGGGCGGAAAAATGTAAAAAAATAAAATGAATAAAAACGAAAGTACAGACTTCCCAACAACCCTCAGGGTAGTAGAGTTCCATAAGCTCAGGAACTTCTCAGGCTCCCCTGGGTCCGCCATTATAATGATGGCTTCTTTTTCAGGAAGTCAGAAATATGGGAAAAACAGGGAAATGATCAGTATGAATATTTTTAGAATTGATCAGAATTGTCAAATTTGGGCCGTCTGTAACCTGAAAAGCCTCAGACGTGTACTAATATAACACAGAGATAATTTCATCATATTCTGAATTTTAATTCTAAAATGAAAACGAAGCACTCATGTAGCTTCTTTCTTATAGAATCAACAAAAGAGGAAATAAAGGGATCAATGGTAGAGAGGGCCACTGAATTTCTCTTCTGGTAGGTTTGTTTGTTTTGTTTTTGTTTTTTTGATTTTTTCTTTGGAGGGGAGCAATTTTCCAAACGTTATCAAATGGCCATGAAAACATGTGGAGTCCAAGTGTGAGATGGAGAATATCAACTTGGAAAGAGCCCGTCATACGATTTGCTGGTTCTTCAATTAACCTGTGAATCTCTCCCACATTCAAATCCTTCTGAAACCCTACACCTAAGTACAGACAGCAGAACCTGAGAATGTAATGCTCCAAGTCTGTACCACATGGAAATTGTAGGAGGCTTTTCTTCATGATTTGAATGTCTGAGAGCATACCAAGAGCGTCGAGCTATACCAAGAGCGTTGAGCTTGTTTCAGGAGTATGCTACAGGAAGATGTGAGTCCCAGATAGTCAACTGCATAAAAAGAAAAACAAGCAAGAACTTGGCCGGACCTGAGAAACAGCTGCAAAGTCATTGTTAAAAAGGACAGAAAAAAAGTGAATGAGAAAAACACCTTTGTAGAAACCAATCATTTTGGAGGCCGATTAATCTTGTTTCCATTCAAGATAAGGCTGCCACTACTGCTGAACGCCTGTCAGAACTGGACACTATTTTACAGTGAAAACAAGACCCACTTGAAAAAAATCAAAGTGATTGCTTTTGAGAAAACAGTCATCCAGTTTTTTTCCAGGTTCTCCTCTGACATGAGGGGCGACTTTGCCAGGGTTACCACGTGACAACGCAGATGCTGATCCTGAAAGTGGAACAGCCGTTTACAAAATATTAAAGCTGCCTTAAACAGGTTCACTCTACGAAAAAACGTATTCAAAAGGTAATGCTCCAAAGCAATTGAATACTGTAAATTTATCTTACAGGGAGATCATTCTTAGGTACCAAGGGTGTGACCCAAATGCTTCAGTGAAACTTACTTTCCTGCTAGCTAGGGAGAGAATGACAAATACCTTCTAATTTGATTAACTCAGGATGAGAGCTGGTGGGTCTCCTGCCCCGTTGTGACTGATAAGATTCCAGCTTAATAGCTGCAGTCAGAGAATAGCCCCTGCCTTTACTTGGGACAACACTTTCACTATCAAAGTGATGGAATATTTTATCAGTCTAAGAGAGGGAGGGAAATACAAGCATCTGTGCTCCCAAGAGTCTTGCAAGGCCTCCACATTTTGGCTTGAACTAGAAGGTTGGATTTGGTAGGGGCCACAGCCCCAGGAGCTCAGTAGATAACCCAGTACCAGTGAGGCTGCCGCCAACCCGATCCAAAGCACTATTAGATACCTGTTCTTTCCGTTGAAACAAAGCAGGGAGTACAATGATACTTTTTTAATAGGCAAAAGCAAAACTGGAATCCCACCCCTTGGAGTTAATAGAGCCATTTTATGCACGTGCATCGTCCATGTTTTCTTTAAAAAAAGAAACAAGTATCAAAAAATAGACGTATTAAAGGAGAAATCTGAACATTATCATACGTTTGCCTGTATTGAATTTTACAGTTTTTAGACTTGTTATTATCCACTTTGACATCTATACACATCCAGTTCAAAACTAGGGGCATATATTGAAGTGCTACCAAAAGGGCAACAAAACTTAGGGTATTGGTTTTCAACCCACTTGTGAAAGATCAAAGGTGTATATCCTAAAAGGGAAACGGCATGACATCTGGAAAGTGTGAGCTTTGAGGATATACTACGTCTTGGGTAGACTCTTCTCTGACTGCTTCCTAATTGTGTGGTCTCTAGTGAACCCCTTGGAATAAGACTCAGTTTCCTCATCTGGAAAATGGATTAAATATGACCAACATTACAGGGTTACCTTGGGGACTGAAGATTATGTACATATAAAGCATTGAGCACAGTGACGGGTGAAATGCAGGAGGTATTACTAACTTCCATTCAGGGAAAAAACACTAACACACCGCATAGTATAGTCACTTCCATCATTCCTTCGGTTGAAAAAAATCAAGCCATTAATAAATGAAAATTTTCACCTAAAAGAATTACCAATCTAAATTGTTACCTAATTGCTAATCTCTAGCCCATCTTATCTGAACTATATTTATTTACAGTAAGCCTCTCATTGAGTAGTTAACAAAACACTGGATCCAGAAAAGCTTGTTTTTAGGTATCAATTACCTACGTGTATGTTTATAGATTTCACCCTGGGGAGAAAATACAAATACTCATCTTGTACCTATGTTTTAAAAGAACAAGTTCTACGGTAACTTCTAGATTCATCATTAGCAAAGGTTGTATTTAAGATTCCTGTGTCTACTGCTTAATAACCCCCAAATTAGTCTCCACGGAATTAGCTGTAATTAAGGACATTGTGAAATATGGTGGGGCAAACAGAATTACACTGTATTACTTTATTAATAATATTCTTTAACTACACTGTAAATTGCTATTAGGCCTGCATATTACTGCCTGGATATGGAAATAGTCTTTTGCTATGCTAATCTAACACAATTTTCTTTTAAATGTAAACAAATTATACTCTATTAATATGCTGTTCTACTTGCATAGTTAATTATTGTAACAGTAAGGAATAAAATTGTTCTGCTTTCTCTGTTTCTGATGGAAAAAGGGCTACATAAATAGTTTAATAGGGAACTAATTATGCAAAAAATTTAGATGCCTAAAATGTGTTTGTAATTACATTAAAATGGTCTTCTGTTCAAATATTGGAAAGCCTGCTAATTGGAGGCTAGCTGAAAATTTAAATATTGTGAATCAATGATTTTAATACAGTACATGTTTGGTTGTGTTTCTATTCATATTTGTCTTGAAAATGAAGAGAATATTTAATAGTGTTTAAAAAGAAGAGGTCCAAGTTTCATACCAATGAAGTTAGTCTGCAGCAGACTGAAATTTTAAATGTGTGTTTTACAGCATTATCTTTAATCCACTCAAGGGGTGTGGGCAACTTTGGGCTCGGTAACAAGAACAACAAAAGTATACTGCTTGGAGGATAAGTTGATGTGAAAAGAAAATCTGATGCAGACCAACCAAATCAAGGAGTTCTGGAAAATGCCCCACAACAGGCGAACTAGAGTTGATACGGTTGTAAATTGCTAAATTGTTTTAGATAAATAAACACGTGTAGCAGATCACCTGCCTACTCTCCAAGGATTTCCAAGTGCATCACCTTATCCAGCTGTAATTAAGGAGTGTTAAAGACACAGTGCCTTGTTCTAAATGATTTTTTGTGGCATCCAAGCTTTTATTTTGATGTGGAATGAGGGCTCTAAATCTGAGGAGAAAAAGCAATGCTAAAATAAGCCCACTCTTTTGAAGAGAATTTCAACAACCTGTCCTGAATTTTAAACTATTTTGGGAAAAAGGAAGGGGAAACTGTTCATTATAATTTTTACGACAACACAAATGAGAGTACTGCATATGCAACCAGGATTAATTGCACAGATAATTGGGAGCCCAGAAATAACTTTATAATTTAAAATTCTTGCCTACTTAACAGAGCTGTTTCAGGGATCAAGAGATATAACATACTTGAAAGCGTGTTGAAGACTATAAAGCCCACAAGGAAGGTAGCAAGACCATCATCATGCTTATTAGTAATAATGAAGAAGATGAAATGCAATTTGTCCCATAACCTAATCCCCTCTGGATAGTTCCTTCCATCCCAACTTCTCTAGCGGCATAGCTTTGTGGTACAAGGCAGTGGTTAAGCTTGAGCTCTGGAAGTAATAGACCAAAGGTGTGCCTGCTGGCTCCACCTCTTCGGGCATGACAGACTGACTGATGATGCTGGACGATCTGTTTTAAGCTCTCGTACTGGGAACAGTCAGTTGACTCATTTCTCATAACCACTGCCACATTCTTTGACCTAAAGGATATATATATAGCTTATTTTGAAAGAGAAAGAAAAAAAGATTCCAACATTAGAATCAATTGTAAACTCTCTTAAAGATACTCACTGTCGGGCTTCCCTGGTTGCGCAGCGGTTGAGAGTCCGCCTGCCGATGCAGGGGACATGGGTTCGTGCCCCGGTCCGGGAAGATCCCACATGCCGCCGAGCGGCTGGGCCCGTGGGCCATGGCCGCTGAGCATGCGCGTCAGGAGCCTGTGCTCCGCAGCGGGAGAGGTCACGACAGTGAGAGGCCCGCGTACTGCAAAAAAAAAAAAAAAAAGATACTCACTGTCTATTGAGCAAAGCCCAACACCGTAGGCAGTCAAGACCTTCTGCCTTCTTACCTCTCCTGACCTATCACCTCTGTGAGCTCTCTACTCTACTCAGCCTAGGGGATCCCTTTCCTTCCCAAAACTGACATGTCCCTTCCCACGTATGTGCCTGCCGCTCTTGCCTGAAATGCTCCCTCCTCTTTCCCATTAGTCCTCCTTTCAGGCCTAACTCAAGTTCTCTCTCTTCCTCTCAAGGCATTCCGCCAGCCTGTGATGTCTGTGTCACCGTCTTGGCACTTGATTTGTTATTTAGCTTTCTTAGAATTATATGTTTTTTACTCCAATCGATAATCTGCCTGTCCAGGTATTTTATACATCTTTATGTTTCTAGCATAAACTGTAACCTACAACATAACAGGTTTGTAGAGATTCTTGATCCCATGCAAGGGCAGAAACACATGGTGCTCAAAGAATTTGAGAATCTTAAATCAGGCTAGCCAGTTCACCCCAAGTCATCCATTTAAATGGACAAGGCAAGGAGGCTAGCCTGAGCACACTGACCGTTCTATTAGTCCATGTGCTAGACCTACACCGTGGTTGTCTGAGAAGGCTTCTTGGGCTCTGATAGAACACAACAGTTCATAACAAATACGTTGGTGAGGTGACCCTCGTCTAATTCTATTCTACCATCACACAGCCATTATCCATCTGTGTGTACACAATACTGACACTGGAGCTAGGCATAAAACACATAACGAAAAACTCTCAAGTCTGTCTTCGCTCTACTAAAATCGTTTCTCACGTCTCTCTCCAAAACAGAAATTTCAAAGATCTATAGTATCTATTTCCTATTCATTTGGGGTGTGAATTTTGCCACATGAAAGCCAGAGGACCATCACATGCTCTGCTGATGGGCAAGAATAACCACAAACCCACCCCACCTGCCACTGGTAGTTTAGCCTTTTAAAAATGCCACCAGGACTTTTATACCAGTGGAAAGTTATGTATTGATTGATGCAATCATCAGTTAATGTATTCCCTTTTTTCTTCCCACAATTATTAATGAGCAGTGAAATGCCAACATGGTGGAAACAGAAGGGAGAAGAAGGAACAGCAAAGACACTGATCATTCAAAACTAAAGAAGCAGCTCATGAATAATGGAGAGCTACGTGCATACAAATTGCCAAAGAAGTAATTTCTACTTTTCTATGATATGGTCCTTAGTCCTCTCTACTTTATTCAGAAAGGTTCTACTCCCAGGCCATGAGACTATTTCTACTCCATACAAACACTCATGAGACTAAAAAATGGCTAAATTCTCTCTAATTAAGTGGAACAATCAACCTAAACAGCATACCTTTTCTAAGTTAAAATTCTTATTACAGAGAGAAGACCAATGTCCACCCATAGTCTTTAATTACCATCTGCTATGTTCCTAACTGCAGAATCCTGGAAGAACCGTGTCCAGTGTATTGTCACAAAGAGAACCCAAAGACACATCCTATGGGAAGTAGGTCACAGGGAGAAGCTGAGCCCACTAACCTATTTTTTCTTCAATTGAGATATATGGTGCTTTCTTGACATTTTGCTATTTGTCCCACTGGTTACATATACATATAAAATGACCATTAAAAACAAGAGACAATCTGTGCCAGACTAGTCCATTTCTATTCTCTTGTGATCTCCCAGGATACGACTTACAGACAGAATATTAAAAAAGAAAGATTCAGCTCAATGTAATGTTCTCACTGGTAACCCATGGTAATAAGGTAGCCCTATATATTCAAGGTGCCACATGCCACACGAATAGATACATATGCAGACAGAGAAACTGTCTGTAGAAAACTCATGCCTTCCAATAAAATAAAAGTGCTCCCTGGAGTATATCACCAGAGCTTTAGGCTGTTGATTCAATTGAGTCTCCAAATCTCAGAACTTTATTTCAGAGCTTTACAGAAATTACAGGAATACCAAGTTATAAAAGTTCTCAGAAAACAAAGAATGAGTATTTACTGAAAAGTCCCAGTGAAATGAAATCTATCAGTAGAAGTTCAAATGTAAGCTATTTAAAAATTTAGATTCAAGCCAGACAGTGTTTTAAAAAAAAGGACTTTCATTTTCTAAGAAAATAATATCTCCTACCCTGTTAAAATATATAACAAGTTTTATATATATATATATATATATATATATATATAAATTCGTATATATAATATCATATATATATATATAAAATAATCCTCTGGTAATGAAGGATTCTTTAACAGGCTGTGATTTTCCTCCTCCTCCTCTAAACTCAAAACTTTGGAACATAGAAAATATGTTAGAAAGTGAAATGGATTTATATTTTTCAGCCTGGCTAGACAATACTAAACCCTTAACTGCAGCTCCACTTACTCTATCAGAGGAATATAACATTTTTTCAAAAGGGAAACTAGTTTTTATAAGGCCTTATAGACTGCTTAACCCCCTCTTCATTAGCTCTTGGATAGAAAGAGAACATACTCAAAATCTGTGGGAAGATTTCCTCTGGAAGACAATAGCTAGGTTTGTTCTGTTTTCTTTTAATTTGGTGAATGCCTCAAGAAAGAATACCATAAAGCAACTTGAGCAAAGACTTGAAAGGCTGGCCCCCAAATCAGAGATCCTGAAGCTTCTCAGTAAGTCCTATTCTTTGGAATGGCCACTTGCTGTAATGAATGTTGCTTCATTATTCTCAACGGGATTGGGACTAGACAGAATCTGAGAAAAAGATATTAAAATGATGCACAATGGGCTTCCCTGGTGGCGCAGTGGTTGAGAGTCCGCCTGCCGATGCAGGCGACACGGGTTGGTGCCCCGGTCCGGGAAGATCCCACATGCCACGGAGCGGCTGGGCCCGTGAGCCATGGCCGCTGAGCCTGTGCGTCCGGAGCCTGTGCTCCGCGACGGGAGAGGCCACAACAGTGAGAAAAGATGCACATTTATGTGATCTCCATCCCAAAGGGCAGAGCAAAAAGGAACAGTGGGCATATGCTGGGCTATTGATTATGTAACTCATTTCTTTGGAACACGGGATCTTCTCCTATACATTCTTGAATATTCCTAAGAATTGTTTTATATTAGTCTATACTTATCTGCATATTCTTTTCTTTCCAGTTTTATTGAGGAATGACTGACAAATAAATATTGTATATATGTAAGATGTACAAGAGGATGTTTTCACATATGTATTACATTGTGACATGATTAACACAATCAGGATAATGAATATACATCACTTCACATAGTTACCATTTGTGTGTGTGTGTGTGTGTGTGTGTGTGGTGAGAACACTTGATAGCTGCTATTAGCAAATTTACCTCTCTCTGTTTTCTGTGACAGTGTGTATTACCTTGAGAGCCAGAATAAAACATGATTTTAAGGACAGCAGCAGCAATGCCTGACTGAAGTGCCCTCTTCCATACTGTATCACAGAGAAGACAGTCCTTTCCATTTCTCCAGACACTCTCATCATGCCTGCAGACTTGTCTTCATGATTCCTGGCCTGAGATGCCTCCCCTCCATGAGGAATACCACTCCAAGCTCACAGAACCTTCCCTCACCTCCTTCACGATCTCTATACAGTCACCCTGTCTTCTCCAGAGGCCTCTGCTTCTCTCTGTCCTTCCTCACTTTTACATACTTTTATTTATGGTAACATCAAGGAATTGTAGTCACAGGACCTAACATGTTGTAAAAATACATTACCCTCACCTGCCCACATGACACAGCAGCTGGAATGGAGAAGGCTTGTCTCAGGTCAAGAGTTACCAAAAAGTCAGTTTATATTAGATGTGATAATTCATAAAGTGATCTGCATTCTAATACTTTGGGCCTTTCTAATACTTCTGTTCTCCTCTTACAAATCGATGAAAAATGGACCTAACTATCAGCATATCTTTCTTTATCACATGGCAATGTCTAATAAATGTTCAAGAAATAAATAAATTCATAATAACAGAGATATTACAGGATAAAAGTAAGACAGATTATTCTTTCCTTTATTCTAATTTTTCTCAGTGTCCATACATAGTAATATATCCCTGGCTTCTTACATCTAACTTCTTTTTAACATGTCTCTTATGTTTTTGGTAGGCGTACGAAGGAAAAAGTGACAGACTCGTTTTGAGCATCCAAAGTCCATGGAACGTAAATTGGTACAACCATTATGGAGAACAGTATGGAGGTTCCTTAAACAACTAAATATAGAACTACTATATAATCCAACAATCTCACTCCTGGGCATATATTCAGCGAAAACTGTAATTCAAAAAGATACATGCACACCAATGTTCATTGCAGTACTATTTACAAGAGCCAAGATATGGAAGCAACCTAGGAATGTATACAGAGGAATGGATAAAGAAGATGCGGTACATATATACAATGGAATATTACTCAGCCATAAAAAAGAATGAAATAATGCCATTTACAGTGACATGGATGGACCTAGAGATTATCATACTAAGTGAAGTAAGTCAGATGGAGAAAGACAAATATCATATATCACTTACATGTGGAATCTAATAAAAAATGATACAAATGAACTTATTTACAAAACAGAAACAGACTCACAGATCTCAAAATCAAACTTATGGTCACCAAAGGGGAAACATGGGGGAGAGTGATAAATTAGGAGATTGGGGTTAACATATACACACTATGAAATATAAAATAGATAACTAATAAGGGCCTACTGTATAGCACAGGGAACTCTACTCAATATTCTGTAATAACCTATATGGGAAAAGAATCTGAAAAAGAATGGATATATGTATATGTATAACTGATTCACTTTGCTGTATACCTGAAACTAACACAACATTGTAAATAAACTATACTCCAATAAAAATTTTTTTAAGTCTGTGGAATATTCTACTTTAAAAAATAATAAATAACCACTTGAACATTGTTCTTTATTCCCTTCTTCTTCACAGAGTCTTTTCACACTCTGTTGAGCCTTATAGGCTCTCCAGTTTTAAGTCAGCTACTTAAAAAAAAAAAAGAAAAAAGCATAAGGTCCTTTGGGGGGAAAAAGTCATTTGCCATTTCAGAAAAACAAACATTTATCCAGGCACTTTGAGGGACCCAGTTGTTGCATATTGCATGGATTTGCTATAAATACAGAGGGAGATATAGAGATACATGTCAAAAACAAATTTTGTTGATGGGTTTAAGATAAAGTTGTTAGTATTTACTAGAAAAATATAAAGAAATTAATTATGACATGCTATTTAAAATAAAATACAGTGTATGTTAAAGGGACAAAAAGACAATAAATCATCTATGTCAATTATCATCTTATATGCTTTCTGTAACTTTAGATTTCTCTTCAACTATAAAGTGAGGAAGCAGCTCTAGGGCAGTAAAAAAAAAATAGAATTAATGCAAACATGTTTTCAACTTTTCATTTTTACAAACCCCAAGGTAATCTAAGGGATTTGTCTTAAGGTTTCTTTAGCCTGGAAAATTTAATGGGATCTTGACAATTAGGGGGAAAAATACACAACAGTAATGAGAAAGCCATAGTACCTGTACGGGAGGTCAGATGAGAGAGCTATGCTGAATGAGGCCCAACTGTGGCTGATACTCAGCAAAAGAAGGCAGACACAAAAGAGTACCTATTGTACAATTTCATTTTCATATTAAGAACAGACCGATTATATGGGATAGAAATCAAAATGATGGTTGCCTATGAGTCCACAAGGAAACTTTGGAGCTTACAGAAATTTTCTTTATCTTGATCTAGGAGATGGCTGTAAGTAAAAAATTACTGAGGTGCATTTAACATTTTACTGTTTGTAAATTATACCTCAGTCAAGTACTGTTAAAGAAAAAATAAGTAAGATATTATTCCTGGCCTCAGGGCGTATACTTCCTTAGAGTGACAAGAATGTTAGAATTTTAAAGAGCTTTATTACTATCTCAAGAAAGAATTTATTGAGTGTGAGTTTGAGAGTGGGGAAGAGAGGAGTTTATTTGGTAAATAAATAACCTTGTGTGGTAAATGGCATGAGGACATGTCTGGAAGTTGTGATCAGTTTTGAAGCTAAGGAGTGGCACACCCCAAGTGATCAAAATTAAACTGACTGATGTAGGAAAACCAGGTACAAGCTTTGAGTTTTTATGAAAAGTAGCACAGGTTTTGTAGCTGAGTAGTTCTAGCAACCCATTTCCTGCCTATAGAATTTTGAGGATTCAGTAACCTTTTTTCATTTTGTATTTTATCTGTCCCTTTCAGTTCAAGCTGACATTGTTTCTACTGATATAAAATTATCAAGAACTTTGTGGGTCTCCTGCGTATGTCATTCAATTAGACAAGAAGCTTTTACACAGGTTTGTCTTAGATAATCTCATCTCTATTTTGGTTTCTGCTGAGCTGACTGAGGGAATCCAGGGATCACATATTTAATTTTTTCAAAGAGCCTTTTGTGTGAATGAATACTCTGACCTTTTGATCTTTCTGATTTTAGCAAAAGGTTTTCCTATCACATCTCAGTTATTTTTCCTACTGCCGTTTCCTGACAGTGAATCTATTAATTTTAGCACCTTTTGCAAATCTGGGTAGGCTGAATGTTTCTCAAGTCATGGTTACTTTTTGTTTATCAGTCTTCCCTCAATTTACCTCCTTCCTCTCACAGTTTACTATCAGCAGTAAGAAGAAACCAGACTGCACCTTCAACACTTCGCTTGGAAATCTCAGCTAAATATCTAGGTTAATCAGTTACAAGTTCTGCTTTCCACATAACTGCAGGACACAATTCTCCTAAGCTTTCTGCCACTACATAAAAAAGAATTTCATTTCCTCCAATTTCCAATAACATGTTCCTTGTTCCTTCTGAGCCCATACCAACAGTGCCTTTAATATCCATAATTCTACCAACAGTCTGTTCATGACAATTTACAAATTCTCTAAGGGGAAATATGCTTTCTCAACTACTCACTTTCTTCTGAGACCTCGACAGCAGCATCATTAACATCCATATTTCTACTAACGCTCTGTTCAAAGCAATTTAGGCTTTTTCTATCATGCTTCGCAAAATTCATCCAGCCTCTGCCCACTGTTCAATTCCAAAGCCACTTCCACATTTTTAGGTATTTGATATGTCAGCATGCCACTTTAAGGTAGGTACTAAAATCTGTATTAGTATTCTATGGCTGTTACCACAATCTCTAACTTGCTGTTTCCATTATTAAAAATGGTATTAATAATGATGCTAATATCCTACATGATATAAAATCTCTTATGATATATTTGAGAGCCAAATGTGCCCATCTGATTACTTTCATTATTATAATGTCAAATGAATTATTTTATATTTTAATATCCAAATTTCCAATTAACTCTCACCCAGACTAGACACAGCAGAACTCACAAAGCTAAAAACTATGAATTAGGTTGATTTCGTAGAAATAATTTTTAGTAATAAATACCCTGTAAAATAACCTACAAATATTGCAAACAGGTTAAGTACCCTAAGGGATTCCTTGACAATTAAGAACAGAAGTGTTTAAGACATTGTTAAAAAAAATTGAGGAAGACACAAATAACTGGAAAGATATCCTGTGTTTATAGATTGGAAGAATTAATATTGTTAAAATGTCCATACTACTCAAAGCCATGTACAGATTCAATTTAAACCCTGTCAAAATGTCAATGGCATTTTTTACAAAAATATAAAAATAATGCCAAGATTCATACAGAACCACAAAAGACCCCGAATAGCCAAAGCAATCTTGAGATAAAAGAACAAAACTGGAGAAATCACACTTCCTGATTTCAAACTATAATTACCAAGCAATAGTAACCAAAATGGTATGGCATAAAAACAGACAGATAGACCCAGTGAAACATTATCAAAAGCCCAGAAATAAACTCATGCATGTGCAGTCAACTAATAATTGATGAGGGAGCCAAGAGCACTCAATGGGGAAAGCACAGTCTGTTCAATAAGTGGTTTCAGGAAAACTGGATATTCACATGCAAAAGAATGAAATTGGATCCCTGTCTTACGCTACTCATAACAACTCAAAATGAATTAAAGATGTAAATTTAAGACCTGAAACCATAAAACTTCTAAAAGAAAACATAGGGAAAAACTTGTTGATGTGGGTCTTGGCAATGAGTCTTTGGAAATGATTCCAAAAGCACAAAGAACAAAAGAAAATATCAACAAGTAGGACTACATCAAACTAAAAAGCTTCTGTACAGCAAAAGAAACAATCAACCAAATGAAAAAGCAACCTTTGGAATGGGAGAAAATATTTGCATACCACACATTTGATAGGGTGTTAATATTCAAAATATATAAGGAACACATACAACTCAATAGGAAAAAAGCAAATAATCAAGAAAATGGGCAAAGGACCTGAACAGACATTTTCCCAAAGAAGACACACAGTAAATAGGTACATGAAAAAGGTGCTCAACACCACTAATTATCAGGGAAATGCAAATAAAAAACTCCAGTGAGATATCACCTCACACCTGTTAGAATGCCTATTATCAAAAAGACAAGAGAAAACAGGTGTTGGTGAGGGTGTGGAGAAAAGGGAAGCCTCGTGCACTCTTGGTGGGAATGTAAATTGGTGCAGCCACTGTGGAGAACAGTATGGAGGTTCTTAAAAAAATTAAAAATAGAACTGTCTTATGATTGAGCAATCCTACTTCTGGGTATACATCTGATGGAAGTGAAATCACCATCTCGAAGAGATATCTGCACCTTCATGTTCACTCCAGCATTATTCACAACAGCAAAGACATAGAAACAAAGAAACAACATAAGTGTCCACTGACAGATGAGTGGATAAAGAAAATGCTTGATAGATAGATACATACATACATACGTACATACATACGTATGTACATACACATACATACACAAACACACACAACGGAATATTATTCAGTCATACATGTACGTACACAAAAACACAACGAAATATTATTCAGTCATAAAAAAAGAAGCAAATCCTACCATTTGCAACAACATGAATGAAACTTGAGGGCATTGAGCTAAGTCAACTAAGTCAGACAGAGAAAGACAAATATTGTATGATCTCATCTATATGTGGAATCTAAAAAAGCTGAACTCATAGAGACAGAGGGTAGATTGCTCATTGCCAAGGGCTGGTGGGTGGGGAGAAATGGGGAGATATTGGTCAAATGATACAAACTTCCAGTTATAAGATTAATAAGTTCTGGGGATCTAGTGCACAGCATTGTTACTATAGCTAAGAGAGTAGATCTTAAATGTTTTCACCACAAAAAAGGGAAATTACGTGAGGTGATAGATGTGTTAACTAATCTTATTGTGATAATCATTTTGCAATATATACGTGTATCAAATCATCTCTTTGTACACCTTAAACCTACACAATGTTATATGTCCATTATATTGATATGTCAATAAAGCTGGGGGAAATAAAGAACAGAGCTGTTTACATTTTTCTGCCAAGTCATGTCAGTTTGACAGATGTCCACAGTCATGTCTACTTCGAATCATATTTATACTCAGAATATAAATAAGACTACAGTCCACTCCTATATTCTCATTTAATTATATTTACCTAGAGACTGATGAAAAGAAATACTAAGACATCTTTAATTCATTTTTACTTTCCAGGTAGCAAGCATGATATAACTCAGTAAGTTGCACTAGAGTGCATTTTCACACCAAGAAACAGTCGACATGCAGTTCAGCCAGTGAAATATGGCAGTCGAGATGTTTTATGCATGTTAGTTTTGAATATACTTAACCTTTTTCCTATACCATTTTCTGTATTTATTATCCATGTTGTTTCATTTGAATTATAAAATTCATGAGTGCTAGACTGTATTTTCTTTGTTTGTTGGAAGAGAAGTAACTGTCACATATGTAATGGAAGCTCAGTATTAATGATCATCTTGATCATAACCTCTACATCACAGAAATTGCTTCAAGTGATCAATGCAATATTTATTGATTAGGGCTGCCCTAACCTATAAAACTGAATAAGTAGCCACTCAGAAAGGAAAGTGCTGGGATTTTTTTCTTCCTTCCTTCCCTCCCTCCCTCCCTGCCTCCTTCTTTCCTTCCTTTCTTTCTTCCTTTTCCTTTTTTTTTTTTTTGTAGCTTGGAAGGCAACCAATGGCATGAATATAAGTTCCAAAATAGTTAAAAGAAGACCTTGTTGTACAGCTAGCACTTGGTATCCAGAACTAAGAGTTAGAAGTCTTCCACCAAAAAGAGTCTGTAGTGAAATGATCCTTTACCAGGGTTATAGTCTGGTGGGTAGCCCATGAAGACAATTATCTGACATTCATTTCATGTGAATTACCTAAATTAAAGAATATCCCTCTAAATATTAGATGAGATAAATCTTCACCACAGGCATTACAGCTTTGATGGAGAAGAAGATAGAAATAAATAAAGAGCCAAAGAGTAAGTTAGTATGGAGTATGGGGTAGGGTCTGTGTGCACAGGTTTTGTTGACACCTATCAGCAGCTAGGTAGCAGCACGAGGGCTCAGTTCTTGAAGGAGGAGCAGACATTGACAGGGAAGTGAAGAATAATAACAGGAAAATGAGGACATCTTGGGACATTTTTAAGATGTTAGGGCCGGAACAAATAACCCTGCACAGGGTAATAATAGCCATTTCATTTTTTTATATACAAAGGATTTTAAAATAAAAATGTAAATAGCCTTATTGGAAAATAGGATAAAAATGTTTCTGAAGTAATGGGGCACTCTGAATGAAAAACCTTAAAAAGGTGCCTGTATTTTGATACAGAAATGCAAATGTTAAGATGTTTCTCCTAGGAAAATAAACAAACAAATATCCCAAAGATCTGTATATGTATACAAAAAATAATGTTGCAATGTTATTTATAATCTTGAAAAATATTAAGTGACCTAAATGTTTGTCACAATTGGTTGAATAAATAATCAAATATCTATACAGCAAAATCCTCATAACTACTAAAAATGATTACATAGTTCTTTATTTATTGACTTGAAAACTTTTTCCATATTTTGAGTGAAAAAAAATTTTACAAAGCTGTATGTAGACCATGGTTCCCATTTTTTTAAATTAAAAATTTACATACATACAGAAAACAAAAGGCTTGAAAAATATATTTACCTGTATGTGATTATCACCGAAGTGGGATTATGGCAAATTTTATTTTGTTTTTTTGTATGTCTTTCCTCCTTTCTCCATAAACAGGGTAATAGACATCAAGGTCAATATTAATCATTGGAATTAAATGCATAAAACTCAAGAATGGCTTAACTGCATGCCCTGAGCATGGCAGTTACCAAACAGCTTTGGATTAATTATTCGTTGGTTTGACTGATTGACTAATTGATTGACTGAAGAGGTGTCACTAGTGGGAAGCGGACATAAAGCTTAAGGAATTACAGAGGGAGAATGGTGTGGTTAAACGCTAAAGTTGATTCAATTTTGGTGGCAGCTGCAGAATGATTCCCATTTGCTTCCTTTAATTGCTAGGAGGATATTTAAGTTGTGAAGCTCTAAGTGGCTGCCCTCAATTTGCTTCAGTTTATCCAGCACTTCCTTCTTATATCTCACTGGAGACCTACAATAATCCTGTATGACTCTAGGGACTAGCATCCACTTTTCAGATAAGGAAACTGAAGCACAGAAGAGTGAATGACACATTAAAAGGCCTAAAACTTTTATATTAGTTAGGGGAAGGCTAGCAACTGTAACAAACAAATACCAAAATTTCCGAAACCTAATATAATAAATCTTACTTCTTTTATTATCTTGCAGCCCCATAAAGGTGGGGTAGAGAGTCATCCATGTAGTGATTCAGAGATCCAGCCTCCTTGAATCTGTGACTTCACCTTCCTCTAGTCTTCAAAGCTCCTGCCACCTGTAAGCAGATGGGGAAAGGGGAAGTGAAATAAGCATTCATGCATTAAGGTCCTTGGTTCAGAAGTGATACACGCAGCTTCTGCTGATATTCTATGGGTAGAACAAGTGACACGAACCCCACCAGGACACAAGAGGACGGTGCTGAGAAACAATCCCTGCCTGGGCAGATGATTTTTAGTGCAACTCTATTCTACAGAAGAGAAAGGCAATGCTACACACCAGTTAGTAGAATCTCCAGAACTCAAAATAGACGTATGACTAAATCCAGTGTTTTTGCTACCACAACACGTTAACTCTGCTTCCAGAACTGGTTCAGCCTGCCTCATAGCTTTTGAGTGAGTTAGAGCCTGAACCTCACAGGAAGTACTAGAGAGAGGATTGTTATCAATGGGAAGAATGCTTGAACTGACCATGAAAAGATCCAGGCTTAAGCCCTGCCTCTGCCGTATCTGATTGAATGGGCCTGAATAAATCATGAAATCTGTCTCTTTTTTGTTTTTTCAGAGACATTGATGCAAACCTGTATTTCCCAGTCTATCCTACTTAAGCTTCTGGACTCCCCTATTATTTTTCCCTAAGATGCTCAAACATGCCTATAATGTTGTTAGAGTTTATGAGAGCCCCTTAACAGTAAGAGGTAGCTAGTAAAACCATGTCATTGATATATGTCATGCAACAGTTTAAAAAAAAAGGAAACATTAATAGCCTTGGTAGTCAGCTTGGATAATTGCTTAATTTCTGTTAGGCTATTGGAAATGCTGGGAAAAAGACTGCCCGCCCCTATTAACTACCTCTCTGGACCAGTTGGGAATCACAGACTCCATGACCTCCCAAAGCCCCAGAACACCTGAAAATGCCTTTTGTTTCTGTAATCTTGACAAGGGAATTCCAGTCACACACACTCCCCCTGTAAAGAGCGTGTGCCAGAAACACTGGTTTTCTCCTTCTCTACTCGTCTGAATCCAGAAGTATATATTGAGCTGAAAGTGGCTGGAGGTGATGGATAGAGAGAGGATATTGAAAAGCTCACTCAGGAAAGGAAACAACAACTCCATCAGAAGAGTTGTCTGTACTAGTGTTTCAACCACAATGTTTTCTTCATCATTCATAAATCCATAATCATCACTCCATCTTGAAAATCTCACTCTCATCCTCTCTTTATCTTCTCCATGAAATATATCAGAGAGAAAAATGCAGAGAATTAACAAAAGGAACTCCCATGTATCCCCTCCCCTCTACTAGCTTTGTCAAATCTTGACATTTTTGAACACTTATTTCTGTTTTAAGAGATAATGTAAATAATCTTCAAAATACTGAAACCTGCCTAGATACTGTTTTTCTATTCCACTTTCCTATTTCCTTCCCCAGAGGGAACCACTAATATGAATCTGAAAAACCTGAATATCCCAAGTCTAGTGTTTTTTTCACACACAAATGTTCATAGTATATATTCTTTTTTTTTGCATGATGTTGAACCTTATGTAAATGGTATCATGCTGTATATATGATCCTACACGTCTTTCTTTTGTTGTTTAAAATATTTTTGAAACTTAATTATTAAAGGTACATTCATTGTAAGAGCTATAAAGCCTTCTTTTGCATAAATACACCAAATTTTAAAACTCATCCTCCCTGTGGCAGATTGTGACATGTTGCATTAACGTTCTTGTACACGTTTCCTTGTGCACAAGGATGAGGGTTTCTGTGATACACAAATGTAGAAATGGGTCAGATATGGCCGTCTCTTCACCTTTACTAGATATTGACAAATTTCTCCCAAAAGTGGTTTTGACATGTTCTGAAAATTCATGTGACTTCACTTACATGCTAAACCCTTTTTTACTGATCCAATTGGTTTAAATTTTATGTCAGTTATTCCTGGTGTGACCAGTATGTTTCCATGTATATATTGGCCATTTGGGTTCACATCTTTTGCCTGTTTTTATATTAGATTGTCTCTTTTTAATGATTTATAAGACCTTGTTGTATTTCCTGGCTAGTAGTCCCTTATTAGTTGTTGAGCTATAAATATATTCTCCCAGTGTTTGTTTTTTGTTTGTTTGTTTGTTTGTTTGCAGTACGCGGGCCACTCACTGTTGTGGCCTCTCCCATTGCGGAGCACAGGTTCCGGATGCGCAGGCTCAGCGGCCATGGCTCACGGGCCCAGCCGCTCCGTGGCATGTGGGATCTTCCCGGACCAGGTCACGAACCCGTGTCCCCTGCATCGGCAGGCGGACTCTCAACCAGTGTGCCACCAGGGAAGCCCTGGTTGTTTGTTTTTTGTTGTTGTTTTTAACTTTCTTTTTTTCTGTTGTTGTTTATAATAATTTCAAATTTTAGTACAGTGAAAGTCATAAACCTTTTCCTTTATGATTGATACTTTTTGCATCTTATTTAAGATATCTTCACTCATAAAGATATTTTCTTCTGAAAGCATTAATTTTTCCCTAATATTTGGATACTTAATATCCCTGTAGTTTGTTTTTAAGCATTGGTATGATTAGGCATTCAATTTCATAGAAAACAAATTATTCCAGCCTAATTTGCTGAGCTAAAACAACTTATTCCACTATTTATTATTCTTCAGAATTACACTAATTTTTCTTGGTTCTTGGTGTTTTAGTAATAGTTTTAGAGTCACATAATGCTTGTTTTTATTGAAATTGCGTTGTCATAGATTAACCATGGAAATAGGAATTAATATCTTTACAATTTAAAATTTTCTCATCCTGGATCTTGGTTTATCTTTTTCATTCTGGCATCCTTTTTTGTCTTTCAATAATGTTTTTAAACTACTCCACAAAAATCTTGCTCATGTTTTGTTAAATTAACTTCTAGATACCTTATAGAATCATTTTACTATTTGAAACATCTTATTTTAATTATATTTTAATTGGTTATTTCATTGAAAAGAAACTGTTCAATTTTTGCATATTGATGTCTCTGGATCATCAGTCTTTCTGAATTCTCCTATTAGTTCTAATAATTTGTCTATAGAGATTCTTGGTTTTTCTATGTAGAACCACTATTACCAGAAATAAAAACAGGTCTCTCTCTTCCTTTCTAGTTTGTACATTTATTTATTTTTTTCTCGTCTTACTGCACTGGTAAGGTTGCAAGTAAAATACTGAAGAGTACTGATAGTAGGGATTCACTCTTGTCTTTTTTTCTGACCAAAATGGAATGCTTCTCATTAACAGTTCACAGATATATGATGTTTCTTCAAAGTTTTTCATAGTTCGTTTTTCAGGTTTGAACATTTCCCTTCTATTTCTAACTTGCTCTGAGTTTTGTATTTTGTTCTTGTTTTTTCATTGTGAGTGAACACAGATTTTTACCAATTTTATCTGAATCTATTAAGATAATTACGTTTTTTAAATTGAGATATAATTGATATAAAATATTGTATTAGAGTTAGGTTTACAACAAAGGATTTAATATCAAAAATATGTAAAGAACTCATACAACTCAATAGAAAAAAATTTAATTCAATAAAAAATTGGGCAGAGGACTTGGATAGACATTTCTTCAAAGAAGACATACACATGGATAACAGGTACATGAAAAAAGTGCTCAATATCACTAATCATCAGGCAAATGCAATTCAAAGCACAGTGAGATATCACTTCACACCTGTTAGAATGGCTGTTATCGAAAAGTCAAGAAATAACAAGGGTTGGTGAGGCTATGCAGAAAAGTAAACTCTTGTATACTGTTGGTAGGAATGTAAATTGGTGAAACCGTAACAGAAAATAACATGGAGGTTCCTCAAAAACTTAAAAATAGAACTACCATATGACCCAACAATTCCACTTCTGGGTATCTATTCAAAGGAAACAAGATCACTGGCTTGAAAAGATATCTGCACCCCCAAGTTCACTGCAGTATTATTTACAATAGGCAAAACATGGAAACAACCTAAGTGTCCATTGACAGATGAATGAATAACCACATTTTTTTCTGTTCATCAGCTAATTTGAATTACATTAGTATATTTTCTAAAGTTAAATTATTCTTACATTCTTGAAGTAAACTCTACTTGTTCACGTTTTCTAAAATATATTAGTAGAGATAATTTGTTATTTTATTTAGGATGCATGCAGGTATGTATTATTAATCTATATTTCCTTCTTTTACTCTCCTTTTAAAGTTTTTACCAAAGGTATAGTAATCTTTTCCTTCTCTATGCTCTGAAATAAAGACATGCTACATTTGTCTCTTAAAGCTTTGGTGCTGAGACAAAGGTTATTACTTAGTAATATCATCTAAGACACCAATTGTCAATTTCTAGATAGTATCACATCTACTGAACTTTTATTTCAATAGCTATATTTTTATTTCTATGATCCCAGTTTTTTTTTATATCTTTCTGTCCCTGATTTAGTTCTGGCTGCCTTTGTTTCATAGTACTATTCTTTTTAATGAGTAAAATCTTTTTATTTATCCCTTTAAACATTCTCATTTTAGTCTTTTTCTGACTATATCACTAAATTAATTCCTATTCTGTTTGTTAATTTTATTGATTATTTTGTTTAGTATTAGACTTCTCTTGTTTGGGATTTTTTTTTTCTGCATAATTTTTCTGTTCTCTGTTTTCATCTCCATTTCTCTTTTTATCTATCTTCCTGGATTCTCCCTTCCAGTCTGTAATTGTTGAGACTGACACCCAGTCAACACCCAGGTTATACAAGATTGGATTTTTCTCCTGCTTCATCTTGATTTGAGAGATATCACAAAACCGGTCATCAGATGCGTTGGCTCAATTCCCTGTTTTGAGACTGTTTTTGTCTGCTTGTCTGCCTGGGCCCACTGAGTCCTATAAAGCTACGACTTCAGGCAGTGAGTCAGCAGTAACCTTTTTTCAACCTCATTTCAGGAGGTGGTTGGCCCACCTCAGTTCCTGGCTTCAAGCTGTAAGCTTGGCTAGGTCTGCTATCCGTCTTGGTGCACCCTACTCCAAGCTGCCACTGCCTGCTTCCAGAGTTGGAATCTGTCAGATCTGCACTTTCATCCCTGCTCACACTTTGTGTTTCTGTTTTATTTGTGATCCACAGATATGTTTACTCCTTCTTGTACCTAGCTATATCATTTTGATTATCTGTTTTTTAATTCTATCTGTAGCTGGCAAGTGTTTGAAATAGAGGAGTTTATTAAAGCATAATTTTCCTTAGCAATTTTACCCAAAATGATGGAAGTTTGTTTCTTAAATTCATTTTGCATCTTTCCTAAAGCCTAGTGAGAACTACGCACTTCATTGACCTTCATGTGATCATATAAGGTGAACAAGTGAATGAATGAATAAATGAATAAGAAAGGAGGGATTTAAATAGCATGAATAATTAAAAGAGAATGAAGACATACAAGCTAACTCAAAGAGGCTTAAATGATTAGAACAATTAATAAGTCACATAATTGAAAGTTAATAGGTAGGGTAGGTTTGGGGCAGGGCCCTATCAGGACTTTTTCTGTCATTCTCTTTGCTCAGCCTTTCTTTGAGCTCGAGTTGCAGAATACCTACTAGCAGCAGCTAAGATACCTTTGCTACTTCGTTCACATTTAGTGAGAGAAAGAGAATGATTTCTCATAACTCTCTCAAGAGTAGAAAAACATCCTTAGAAACCTCCAATAACCTCTAGCTGGGTCTCATTAGATAAAACCAGATTAAACACACATTCCCAAATGAAGGACTAACAGAAAGAATGGGATTATCCTTATACCAGCTTGGCCCATCCTTTAAGCAGGAGTCAATTCCTCTAACCATACTGCTGCCTCTTACTGAGAAGGTACAGAATAGATACGGAAGAGTCAACAATATCCACTCTAACAGGTAATTGATTTGTCTCCTTTAACGTCAGTGGGTAAGTTATTTGATTGAGTATGGAAGATTACATGCTGAAGTTAAATTACACTATCCAGTGTAGGATAAAGCAATGTGTTTTTAAAAGTTTGCTGTTTATAAAGTGGTAACTCTGATAGTGGAGAGATTCATTAAAATAATTAAAAGTATATTTTAGTCATTTGATATAGTTTATTCATTAAACAGCTCCTTTTCTAAGTTCTCAAGCAATCTTAAAAAAAAATCCTGTGAGGCAGGCATTATTGCTACTGTTCTCGTTTTACAAGTGAACACTGAGCTTATCAAATAGTAAATGGCACTATTTGGGGGAAACAGGGTTATAGTAGAGTGTGGCCAACCAGTTAGATGATTGTTCAGCAATTATTTGCTCTCTCCTTGCACCTCCATGGGTGGAGTATAATATCCTGCTCCATGGATGCTGGGCTTGGTCATGTGACTTGATTTACCCAATGAGATATTAGCAGACATGAAATGAACAGAGCCTTGAAGTGTACTCCCGCAACCTGGCTTTTGCTCTTCTGCACCTCTACCATCACCATGAAAGCAACATGCCCAAGCAGGTCCACAGGGACCAGGAGTATGAAAGAGACATGAAGCAGACCTGGACTAACTTGCAGCTTGGTGCCAACACCAACTGAGGTTAGCCTAGACCTACTAAACACCTGCAGTACCAAACTCAGGTACATAGATAAGAACAACTACCATATTAAACGACTGAACTTGGGGTGTTTTTTTACGCAGCATTAATGATGTAATAGCTAACTGATACAGGGAGGAAGAGGAAATGGAATCAAGCTGGCAATAAGAAAGAAAAAAATAATGAAATATTTTTAATTGCCCAAGGTCACTCGGAAAATGGCAAAGCCAAACGTAAGTCCTCTGCTTCCAGATCCTTTAGTGCTCGAAGGCATGCTTTGACTCTCTGTACCAGAAATGTTGCAAGCAGGTTCATTATTTCACTGCAGCACGGTAGTTCCAATGAGTAATTAAGCCATATTGTCACACGGATCTGTATTAATCACGCCACTGTATCGATTAATCAATAAAAAGGTATGGCACCTACTGACTACAAGAAAAAGTAGGCAATAATTAACTATAAACCATTTTTAAAATGTTTCTTCCTATATTTCAACCACAGATTATTGTAGAGCTGCTCAATCAACATGGAAACTGCTAATCACATGTGAATATTTAAATTAAACTAAATTTAATTGAAAATTCAGTTCCTCAATCACACAAGCCACATTTCAAGGGCTCAGTAGCCACATGTTGCTAATGGCTACCACATTTTTTTAAAATTTATTTCTTTATTTTTGGCTGCGTTGGGTCTTCGTTGCTGTGCACGTGCTTTCTCTAGTTGCGGTGAGCAGGGGCTACTCTTCATTGCAGTGTGCGGGCTTCTTATTGCGGTGGCTTCTCTTGTTGCGGAGCACGGGCTCTAGGTGGGTGGGCTTCAGTAGTTGTGGCACGTAGGCTCAGCAGCTGTGGCGCATGGGCTCAGTAGTTGTGGCTTGCGTGCTCTAGAGCACAGGCTCAGTAGTTGTGATGCATGGGCTTAGTTGCTCCGCAGCATGTGGGATCTTCCCAGACCAGGGCTCGAACCCGTGTCCCCTGCATTGGCAGGCGGATTCTTAACCACTGCACCACCAGGGAAGTTTAATGGCTAATATATTGAACGGCCCTGGTATAGCATGTTTCCATCATTACAGTAAGTTTTACTGGACAGCACTGTTATAGGGAATATAACAAAGTAACATCTTCCTTTCAATTAATTCTAGTTGACTCATTTATAGAGGTTTTTTAAAACTTTCAAAATGCTGCACTTCACCAGGAATCCCTGGCTAACTAAGTCTCTCTTGAACTAAGACATGTGGAACCATACAATTCTGTCAGCAAAGCTGGCTGGAGATGTTAAAGAAAATGTGTACAGGTAGTCCTGGCCTCTGGCCTCCTGATTCAGCTGGAGCTTACAGGATAAAAGAATTTCTGTCTTCATCTGAAAGCATCTGGAAGCATGCTCAGCAGTCGTGCAGCTGTGCTTACCTCCAACTAACTGCCAAGCTCAGAAGGGAACAAAATAAATTAAAGGGATAGATCACAATGTTTACCAAGGAGGAAAACCCCCAAATTTATAATGGTGAGAAGAATGAGCTGGTGATAAAAACTGGGCATTGAGAAAATTACAGCTCAGTCCAGATTGGCCCCTGTCTAGAGACGTTATTTTCATTCTCTGGATTTTGTATTCTTATCTGTAAGGTAAGTTGAGCGTGGTTTCATACTGACAAATGCCATAATGCAGAATTTCCAAGATTATCAGGTTAAAATAATCTGCCACCCTCACCTCCAAGGTCATCAGAGAGCTCTGTTCCATCTATAGCCAATGGACAATGTTCACTTGCCCTTTGTAGAAATCTGATACCAGACATGTGCTAGAATATCTCCTTAAGGAATTATCAACGTTTACATACAGAGTAAGACTCTATATGTAAAAGTGTTTGGGGCTCTTGCATCTTGAGAAGAAGGCACCTATCCTACAATTCAGAATCTTAGCCTTAGACACACAGGCACACACACACACACGCAAACACACACCCCTCCCAAAATTAAGTACTTAAAATATTATAGTTGCAATAGCAACTCTTAAAATGCATGAAATATAAAAATGAATAAATGCCTGGTGTGAGCTGTGTTTTACAATTTCTTTTCCAAATGAAAGAGACTCCCTGTTTCTTTTCATTTGGTGGCTTGGCTTATACTTTCATTTTTATAGTCCAGACAACCAGCAAAGTTAAACTCAAGCCTACTTTTGTTCTTTACAAAAGGAGCTTGTTTCAAAATAAAAAGGTTAATAAAAAATAAATAAAGGAGTTTGTTTGACCTTTTCTGAGAGGTAGATTATTGCCATGGAGAATGAGGTCATCACTCACTCCATGGGTAATATTATACTCCACCTAACTTACCAAACTTAAATAAAAGTACCAACACTAAAGGCATTATTATTATATTAATACTTATCCATGCAGAGATCATTCAATTCCAAAGTGTCCTGGATTCCAAAAAGTAATTTAGAGGTTAAATATCAAACCTTTTTTTCTTATTCATCAATGGCTTTGACGGAGAAAAATAATTGACACAGAGATGATTCACTCAAATCCACCAACCATTCAATGCTTCAGCAATTAAACCCATTATTAACTTATGACTGTTAATCAGAATTTTCTGAAGTTATTTATCCTAGGAATACAATTCTTATTAAAGCATATGATACATCTAAAAGGTGTGAGTGAATTCATCACGAGGCAGTCAAGTACTGTGGGAAAGGCAAAGTGAGAAGGCACTTGATGGAAGAGGTACAAACATGACGGTGACATGGTTCCTGTTTTCTAGAAGTATCCATGTAATCTGGTAGGGCTGAAAATGCAAGCTGCTCATCTTAGGTTTAGGCACTGTGAAATATAGGTGAATAACAAATACAATGCAATCCATCCTGACCGGAAGGATCAGAGAAGGCTTAGCAGAGACGGGCGCACTGGAGCTAAGCCTAGAACAATAGGAAGCGTTTGATAGGCAAAATGGGAGGAAGGATGCTCCTGTCCATAGGAAGGATGTATATCGGCATTTTCAAGGTGAGGTGAAGTTTTTCAGGAGACTGAGCATAGGCCACGAGGTGGGAGGTGAGAGGAAATGGATTAGGCGACGCACTCTGAGAGCAGATGACTGAGAGCACTGAATGACAGCTTAAGGGATTTGAACTTCATGTGTAGACCGTCAGAAGTTTGTTTTGTGAGTCATCAAAGATTTCTAAGCAGGGGATTGACATCCTCTTGTCTTTATATCAGGAAGTTCATTCTGACAGCCCATGAAAGATGGATGAAGTTGGAATCAAAGAAACCTGTTAGGAAATGTTTTGCTGGCAAGAGATGGTGCAGGCTTGATACAGGGCAGGAAGAGCAGGGGGCAGATAAGCATGACATTTCATATATATCACAATGGAAAGGGCAAGGTTAGTATTTTTAGCCTTCATGAATAAGAAGAGTCTGGCCTACTACAGCACATCCAATTTGCTTCCATTTTCCTCTTTTTCAAAGTGTTATTTACTTTTGGATGGGCTAGGATTTCCTAAAAATATCATGTTAACATATACATCATGTATCTACATCGACGTATTTCTATGTCATACTCTATTATCTATTGCCTAACCCTAATAGAAAGCATAGTCCAAACATAGTAGATATTTATTCATTCAGCTATTTATGTGATCTGCAAACCTTCACTGAGCCCCTCTTTTGTATATAGGACATCGATAATATATACATACAAACTGATTGTAAAAACCAAATATTTTTAATTGAAGTATAGTTAATTTACAATATTATATTAGTTTCAGGTGTACAACATAGTGATTCAATAATTTTTATAGCTTTATTCCATTTTAAATTATTATAAAACTTTGGTTATATTTCCTGTGCTGTACTGTGCTACATTCCTTGTGCTGTACTTTACATACTTGTACCTTATTTATTTTATAACTAGTACTTTGTACCTCTTAATCCCCTTCCCCTATCTTCCCTCCTCCCCTTACCCTCTCCCCACTGGTAACCACTAGTTTGTTCTATGAGTCTATTTTGTTATATTCATTTGTTTTATTTTTTAGATTCTACACATAAGTGTCTTTCTCTGTCTGACTTAGTTCACTAAGCATAATACCCTCCAGGTCCAACCATGTTGCAAATGGCAAAATTTCATTTTTTTATGGCTGAGTAATATTCCATTGTGTGGATGTGTATGTATGTATGTATCACATCTTCTTTATCTTCTTTATCCATTCATTTGTTGATAGACAAACCAAATAATTTCACAGTTCATGGAGAAGAATTACTTCTGTACAGTGGATGAATATTTTTGGAGGTGGTGGTATTTGAACTGGGCCTGGGAGAATGAGAATGATTTGGATAAAGATGGGTTATGAGAAAAAGGCAAAAGTACAGGTAGGTCAGATGTGTCTGGAATGGCTGGAAGTCAAGGTTAGCAGCAGACTAGGGTTCACAAACAGAAGCAGTGAAAGCTGAGGTGGGAAAGGTAAGCTGGGAACAAATTTTTGGAGTACCTTAAACTTGACGACTTTTTCTAGAAGACAACAGTCACTACTGAGGATTAATCAAGGATTTTGACTTTTAAAATACCTAAACATGTTAAAGTATTTTAACATGTTTAAAATATTATTCAAACTAATGCTAGAGTCAAATCCTCACATATTCTAGAAAGTTTGCCTTCATTTATTTTGTGTTTTAAAGCTATCAAACAATAGAAGGAAATTTTTCTCTCTGTAATTTGAGTAACTAATTAGCATACAGAGGATTAAAATGTTTGGGGTGTCATCAATCCCAGGTTCTATCTGTGCCATAGAAACATCATCATGGTGTTACGGTTAAAGGCGAAATGAAAGTATATTACTGAGAAATTAACTACAGTCTCTTATGTTTCTGTGAAGTAGCCAAACTTTATTTAACAAAGGAAATTTTCACAATTATAACTACTAATTTTTTTTCGTTCATCCAGAACTTTTAAACTCTGTTTATTATTTTAAAAGAAGTAAATAAAACTATCTGGTTTGGGAGCCAAGCACTAGAATTTCATAAATGATCCTATCTAAAGATTGTTATGGCTGAGCAATAAATCCCTGGAAAATGATGCTTATGTTTGTAATAGAAATGCCACCAGAGCCTTAAATATAGCAGTGCGACCTGTCTCTATTACTGTGAAGCAAAGTCATATTTGTAATTGATTTAGACTTGTCCCTCCTTCAATGTGTGCTGAGTTTGGAGGCACTGGACAGGATTTTTAAAAATTTTTTAATCTTAATTTTAGTCTAATTAGATTAATCTGAAAATAAGTTTTCTCCACTTATAATTTTTCCACACCCACCTTTTCTTCTAAGAGACAATGAATGTGTTCTTGGAGTATTTTAGCAGAAGTAATGGATTTCAGTAGTTGTTAGAATAGTTCTTGGAACTCTCGCATCTTCCACTTACACTCAGATGATGAGAGGTAAAAATGAAGAAATTTCCAAGTCAAATTTTTCATTTACACAGAACGGAACTGATTGTAAGGGCACTGATGGACTTTCTACAGCTGTTACAAAACCATGTGTCCACATTATTTCTCAAAGTGATGTGATGGTAATTGTGGTCTTTATTATGGTATAGAAGTAAGCAAGCCAAATAAATACACCTCCTTAATGACTTTAGCATCCAGCATTCAAAATCCAGTTAATTATTTGTCGCTGGAGACATATAGAAACAGAAGTACAGGCTATCTGTACAGGATAAAATAGCTGTATTTGGCAGTATGGATTCCAAGTTTAAGAAATTAGTTTACGGTCGATTTCAGAGATTCTACCAGAATGAGAAAAGAGTTACATTTAACCCTTGAGCTGGCAGTCTATAGTAGGAACATTGCCGGCTATAAAAAATAATAATCAGAGTCCCATGAACTGCTCTTTTAAAATGGTTACATTAAAACCCAGACACCTGTAGTTTTACTAGTTGCTAAAACGGCTTGTAATCACACATGCATGAAACAGATGTGTAACCAGAGCTGTAGTAACTGATTTCTATTAGACAAACACAGGTGAATGGTGGGCAGAAGGAAGAATGGAAAATTGAGATTTGTACATGTTAAAATCGAACATTCGAGATGGCATGTAAACCTCTGAAAGCATTTTCCATGATATATATATCGGCCTGTCTCTTGACTGTTTTTAAATCATGGATATTGACATTTCCCAAAATGATCTGCTTAAATCTGGACAAGATAATAATGACTAATACTCATCCCCTAAGACGTGTTCTTCAAAATACTAGTCTTACTGAAATGATTGCCAACACTATGTAGGAAGCTTTTTAACAAACTTGAACTTTTTAGGGTTTTTTTTTTTTTTGGAGGTTTTTTTTTAAACAACATTGCTTAAAGGTCTTATAAAAATCAACATTAAAGGATATTTCCAGAACTTTAGTCTCTCAAAAAACACGAACCAGGGCTTCCCTGGTGGCGCAGTGGTTGAGGGTCCGCCTGCCGATGCGGGGGACGCGGGTTCGTGCCCCGGTGCGGGAAGATCCCACATGCGGCAGAGTGGCTGGGCCCGTGAGCCATGGCCGCTGAGCCTGCGCGTCCGGAGCCTGTGCTCCGCAACGGGAGAGGCCACAGCACTGAGAGGCCTGCGTACCGCAAAAAAAAACAAAAAAAAACCCCACGAACCAGGGCCTAGATTCTAGCATCCTGGAGTTTGGTGGTTATAAAATTTACAGTACGGTATGTCAGCTCATCTGGGACTAAGTCACGCGGCCAGGGACGCAGCGCGCTGAGGAAGTCATGTGAACCGTTGCACAAATACATTTTTGTCAGTGTTTAGTTGGAGAGCTGGGACTCGGCTGAACTTTAGGGGATTGAATTTTCGTTCAAATGTTCCAAAATTCTGGTTTACAACAACATCTGGGATATGGAGAGTGGCTCACTCATTTTGGAATTCCTTAGAAAGGAAAAATGAAATGTGGACAATAATAACATTCAACAAGAGCTGTCCTTCCAGAAATCCTCATCACACCTGGGATGGAACCTTTGAGCCAATGGTTCTTCTCAGATGTCTTAGAAAAAGGAGTGCAAACAGAATGAATGAGCTGGAGCAAACAGGCAACTCTGTGAGAATCTCTCTGAATTGAGAAGGAAAACAGGATATGTGTTCATGCTCCCATAACTCATCAGGAAAACTCATTCCAAGTCATTCCCAGGGATGATCTACTCCCCCAGAAGACCTTATCTTTCCACATTTTTTCCACTCTGAAAACATATTTTTAAAAAAATCAGAAGTCTTTCTTGGAATGGAAATGCAGCCTCTTGCAGAATGTGAAAGAAAGACATTCGGACCTGAAGGTGCATATAGTACTTTTAAAGGGCTGTATGGCTGTTCATTCTGCAGCCCCGCAGTTCTCTGGACTCAAATCATTCCTCAGAGAGTAAAGTGCCATTGATGATGAGGAAGTTGAGGTACAGAAAGCACCTGCTAAGTCTTCAGACTGGGGCAAAACCAGAAAACAGATTCAACAGGGCAAAGCTGTTTGAATATTACAAAGCCACTTTGGATATTCCCATTATATCTGTTAAACATTCATCTATACCCTGACGACTATGCCCTTGTTCCAGGAGCTTGAAATTACTGCGTCTTTAAATTATTCTCAGAGCATAAACTGAGCACTCCTAGAAGTGTATGAATTCTTTCAGACTAACGGTATACCGTTTACTGCATGAGGGTTCCACAGTCAACTGGTGAGTGACAGAACCAAAAACATTTAGCCTTCCCATAGTTTAAGGTTGTGTATGTGTTCTGGTTCATGAGCACATATAGGGTAATAGTTCTCAAACCAGGCAGTGCATTGGAACGACCATTAAAGCTTTATTAAAATGCAGAAGTATGGGCTTCAACTCCAGATTTTCATTCAGTTGGTTGGAGGCCCCAACGTACGATACCTTTTCTAAAATGTAAATATGTGGATAATTTTCAATATGTGACCGGGACTGAAAAACACTGATGAAGAGCTAAGTGTTTATCAAAACTCTGCTCTCGCACGCTTGCAAACTGAAGTTTACAGGCCCATGAAAATGCAGGATTCTTGAGCTCATTGCAGCTACGTCAGTCCTTACTGGCTTGGAGGTTTAAAATGTGCGAGAACTGGGGAACAACCAAGAGCAGAGACCGGATTAGGCAATTTAGGGTGGCTCTCTTCCTGTCCCACAGACAACACTGTGATAGCCAAAAGTCACAAAGGCTATGATGGTTAAGTTCTCAACTGGATGAGGCTTCTTCTTCCCAAATAATCACAAAATCAAGACCATCCAAATTAAAAATATTCCTTACATCAGTCAAGAGATGTTCATTTCAAGTCTGTATCAAGGACTGAAAGAAACCCCACGTTATCATACTGACTTCAAGAGTAAAAGTTTAACTTACCTTCATAGCGCTCTTCTTGCTTGAGGTATAAATTTCAAGTGTTTCATGGAGGATTTTGTTTTGCTTGTGGTACTAGTAGCCAATTATGAAGCATTTGTTCCTCGTTCTAAACTTTTGAGGAAGAGACCTTTCATAGCTCCTTTGTAGTAAAGAAATCCACGTTAGATCTACACCAGGGACCAAAACTTCCATTCAGCAAGGAAAACATTCAGCCAGCCTTTGGATATCAGGTTTGCAGACACAAACATCCACGTCCTTGTTCACCTTTTCGTCAGATACTCTGAGAATTTTATAACTTCAGTAAAATCACTGAATCACGACTTTTTTAACCTACATAAAAAGGATTAATAATTATTGAAGAGAAAAAGTACAGGACTTAGAAAACACCTTGAAAATCAAAGATTCCAATGTTATGCAACTCCAGATTACTTTTTTTAATCTTTTCCTTTTTTCCATTAAAGGATAGAGCAGCTCCTTATGTGTACTTTATTTTTTTATTAATACAAAACGTTTACATCAAAGTCAGATTGTCTCAAAATCTTTTGCTTCCACTAAAAAATCCTTAATTTCAAAACTGGAGTTTAATAATATTTAATCATTGTTAAACTGAAAGTTATAGACTACTGCCGTCTTTCACCCAGATCTTCTTATAAGGATATTTACATATTTTTACAGTATTGAATATTTCCTATACCTTCCAGAGAACACAGTCTTGTTAAAGCAGCTTATTCATTCAGGTGCTGTGGGGAAGACCATCTTTCTGCAAATTCTATACGTGTAAGGGAAAAAAAAGAAAGAAGAATCTGCTTGATCACAGATACTCTACCTTTGAGAATTATTCTCTGGCCTTCCAACGTGACTTGTCCCATACGTAGGTACTCTTTTGTTACTGTCTCACCCTGAATCCATTTTTAAATGCCAATTTCCATAATAATTTAATGCAGATGTTAAGATATCCTCTTCCTTTTGATATTGTTATTAATGATGTGCTATAGCATATGCAAGCCTAGCGATCCCAGCTACTCTTCCTTAGACAGCCATTGTGCATTCTTTTTCCAGATCCTGCCCCTCTCCCTCATCCTGGTGGCCACAGCCAGTCCCTCACAACTTCGATGGGGCTCATCTCCTGCAGGAAGTTATTAGTCCAGGACTTAGGAACTATGTGGGCAGTTCCTCTGTGGTATACACTGTCGGAAAAGAAATTGTTCTTCAATGTTCCCTGGAGAAGCAGCTTGGCCTTAATTGTGGTCTTCCGTTTGCTGTTGAATGGTTTATGGCAGAATCTTAATGCTTTTTATTTTTATTTTTTGCAACTGTTATTCTCCTCGATGTTTTGAAATTGCTGCTCTGTTAAGTGTGTTTTCCTTCCCCAAATCTAAATGCGTCAAAATCAATTGGTAAAACCCTTAAGGTTTTAGAAGGAAAAAATTTTCATTAACCATAGATAAAATATGATAAAGAGTCAGAGATAAAAATGCTTGTTTTAAAGCAACTCTGTATGAAAAAAAAATCGACAGTGTTTATGTATAATACCAGAAAATCATATTTTTACCCTATATGGCTCAGCCTCCAACACCTCATTCCTCCTCATATTTTTCAAATAGGTAAGGAGCTTTGAAATTCATGATCATTTTTGTGATTTTAATACTTCCTCCAGCAGATGTTCATTTGAGAGGGATTTATGACCTATAAAGGTTTTTTTGGTACTTTTTCATACAAAATATCTGTTCTTTCAACAGATCAGTTCTTTAATAGGTCAATACAGAAAATACTTTATTTTTGGGTACATTGCAGTTAACTCAAAAGTTAACAAACATGTTTATATGGTTTTCATTTGAAGGTCTCATCTTGACTTTAGTAAATTATTTGATTTAGTGCATACAAATGATCGTTGGAAAAGATTTATTATTTGGGAAGTCTTTTTCAATGAGCTGAAAGGCTGTATCCTCCACAGTGAATTCTGGTGAAGAATATACTAAAGAATTTCAGGCTCTGAAATAAGAAAGTTCTTGGAATTGTTTTTTCCGGTTAAAGCCAGTCCAAAAATGGTGTCATGTTTGAATCGAAAAGCATCTAGATAAACAACATAAGGTAAACGTCTCTGAGGCAGCCAAAACATTATCTTCGTTCTTGATTTACGAAATATTAATGTCATTTTCGTGGCAGGAAACCTTTTTTGCTTTAAGCATCTCTTTTGAAAAAGAATGTCAGAAAACAGAAAACGTTGACTGCTCTGTAAAAATGTCTTTAAAGGAGGATGTCAGCCATGTCTTTGAACTTCTGTTTCTGTAATAAGTCAGACCAGGACACGGAGGTAGGTTGGCAATGATTTAAAATCTGTGCAGAAGGTCACTGCCGATGTCGCTTCTCACTGGCGTTCTTTATTGACAATGACATTAGTGCCAAACAAACTGCACGAAGATAAATAGGTCCATGAAGGAAACTAGAGGAAAAGGAAAGGGAAGAAATGAAGCTCAGATTATCGGAGAATGGTCATCAGAGGCAGACAGTAACGACATCAGAACAGAGACCTCTAGTCTGAAAAACCTCCTGATTCTTCTTCTGGTTTTCACGTGACAATTTCGTCGGGTCTCTTTTCCTTAATATGAAAGATTGGTAAGGATCAGAGGAAAAATTAGATGATGTAGCAGCTGTTTTCTGGCCTTGATTTTCACAATTCCTCTCATGAAAAATAAGGAAAGGAAACCAATGGATTCTCTCTGATCACTTTCTGCCAAAGAATGACTTGCCCTATGCGTTGCTGATACTTACTGGTGAATAAAGTTATTGAAAAAATATTTTCCACTACAAGAGTGAAACCATGAGTGAGATACTTTTGAAGTACCTTCTAATTCCTTAAGAAGAAACTGCCCCACTGCACATTCATGGAATCCTGCATCAGCAATGCTTAGCTCTAAGTGACAATCCAGATGAAGCCAGTCCCCTATCCAATAGGAAATACACAAAGCAGGAACATGTACAGTTTTAAAAATTAATTTTTATTGGAGTATAGTTGCTTTACAATGTTGTGTTAGTTTCTGCTGTACAGCAAAGTGAATTAGCTATACGTCTACATCTATCCCCTCTTTTTTGGATTTCATTCCTATTTAGGTCACCAAGGAGCATTGAGTAGAGTCCCCTGTGCTATACAGTAGGTTCTCATTAGTTATCTATTTTATACACAGTATCAACAGAGGAGCAGGTACATTTTATGGTTAAGCTTAAGAGTAGCTTCCCAAAGTAGAAATGAGCTACCAGCTCCAAGTACCTGGCAGACCATGGCAAAACTACAGGACTGTGATATCAACATTAACTCTGGGTCTGACAATAGGCACCTTTATTCGGATATTGCCCAACCCTGGCATCCCACTCCTGAAGATGACATAGAAATAATATTTCAAGCCTTGAACACGCATACACACCCATGTGTGTATAGGTGTATATGCATAGATATGTATATGTTTATGAACACACACGATGTATGTTTATGAGGGCGTCTGAATGTTATATGCATTTCATTTAAACAATAATGCCCCAGCATAGGGTACTTCCTAGGGTTTGATGACTGGCTAGTAGCAGATAATGGACTTTGCACCATTAATTCCATGATTTCGTTAATCTCTACATGTCCTTCTCTGAGATTTCCACTACCATTATTTAAAAAAAAAAAGAAAAAGTAAAATGCAACCTCTTCAGCCTCAAAGGGCACAGATTAATTTTATGGCAAGTACAGTTTCAAAGGGGACCCTTCTACTCTCTTGATGGCTTTTTCCAGGGAAATGGTGTGAATTCCCTCTCAGGAGATGAATCAATTTGTAATTATTGTTACTACGTATTTTGCTCAAACTGCTATAAATCAACCTACTCAGCAAGGCCTTACATGCAAAAGGTTCCTCTTCTCTATTTTCTTCCCAAGTTTAAACCAAAGGAATGGAACATGAATGAAAAAAGACATTCCATGCTGCAATTTCTTTTAATTGCTATTCAGGCAAAACAGGTGCTGAAATGTGAAACCCTTTGGAGGAATTTTCTCCATATAACCCATCAAGGCTCACACTAACCTAACGTGAAGCTGGCTTTAATGTGGAATGTTGTACAGAAGCAGTGCCTACTGACATAAGATCTGTAGATGACTGTCCCAGAAAGACAAAAAAAAAAGTATACTGTCACTTTAAGAAAAAATAAACTAAAATATGAACTACCAAAAACCCTGCCATTTCCAGCCTGGGCTTGATTAATGATTTTTCTATCTAATAAAAGGTTCACAAACCATCTGTTTTTCTCCCTAATGCCTTGCCCAAAGGTTTTTCGTTCCTATTTCAGGCTCGGGGCCAAATGACATTCCACTCTTTTTTTTTCCCAGCCTTGTAAACAAACCCTTCTCTCTTTTTAATCTTCCAATGCTGTTTCCTACCCATCGTTATGCATATTCATGGCGAGTAAACATTTTTAGTGTCTACACTTAATCTCTTCCACTGGCAATTACTGTTCTATGCTGTTTTGTAATGCAGAAGGGCCAACGCTTTCCGTTCTAATAACAGCTGGGCCGCAGATGGGGCCTGCAGTCATTGTAGAAAATAAAAATTTACAAGATGCCAGTGGAATTTATTTCAGTTTTATGGAGTCACAGGAGGAACCTTTCTGTTATCCGCCTTCAGTGAAATCTGTAGGCACAAGGCAAGCTTTTGACATTTAATCAAAGGGGGGTTCAGGTAGGGTCTGGAACAACGGAGGTTAGAAAGCAGGTGGATCGTATTAGGCTTTGCCATGGTTAATTTATTTAGAAGTGATTGGCTTAGATGTGTGCAGCCAATATTTGACATCATGTATATATCTTGTTTAGCATCATGCCTCTAAATTGTTACCACTGGAGAGACAGTGAGCTGTCACTGTGGACCGAACCAGGTGTTTGGTCGGGTTGCTACTTAGAGGTGCTGATGGAGATGGCGCTGTACTCAGCAAAGACGGAGCATTCTGTGTGGTTCCTAAAAGTTGATTCATTTTTACTTTACGGCACCGGTCTCTGAACTACTGTAAGTGCTTCTTCAGCAGAATCCCGGGGTGTGCGAATGGGCTTTTGAATACGGGCTGCAACTTTTAATTGAACAATGTGGTTTAACTGGGAATTTTCTGTTCTATGACTCGAGGATGTGAAAATGGATTTACTTGAAAGACTGAAAGGTCTGATGTACACCGTTACGCTGATGCGAGGTGGGATTTGAATTGTGCCTGGGATGTACCAGGCAGCCCAAGTGGTTTAGAGCTAACGGCGACTCCCGTGATGGAAAATAAATGGTCACATGCACACAGTCCAAAAGTGCAACCCAAGTCAAGCACAGGGCTTTTTCGAGAAATATTCACTATGGTTCTTGAGCCCGTCCTGCTGGATCCCCCCCACCCTGTATCCCTTCCTTCCTCCCAACCAGCTCCTCCAAAACGTGGAAAGGGAATCCACCAAAGTCACCCAAGGATATCCAGCCATTAATTAAATAAATGAGCGTGGGCTTCTACACTAGGTGAGACCTATGCCAAAGGTGCTTATGCTTTTACATTTGGGGCCCTCTCTTGCCACACACCTTCAGCTGGTTGCCTAGCAACCAGGAGAGACCCACTGAGCATGCTCACTGAGAAGCCTAATTGCTATCACAATTTACTTTTGTTGTTTTTTTTTTTAAAGCCCATTAACTAAAACAGGGTGTTTTCCTTTTTGAAGGACAAGTAGAGTCTGCATGAATTTGAAAGGCAAGAGAGTATATTTCAATACCAAAACAATTCATTAAATGCCGATGCCAGCCGTGTATGCGAGTACACATAACAAACAAAATTTAGAGCAGATTGACATTAAACAAAGTAAAAATTCCTATTTATTCAGATTTTTATAGACTCATTTCCTTTATTATCTTTTTTGGTTGTGGCTTTTTTCCTAAGAAAGGCGTTGAGTAAGGGGGTGTGCGTGAAATTTTGTCATACGATCAAGTATATTAAGAAACTTCGTTAAAGATTTAGACTGATTTATACAGGAGATAGTATGTTTCTCTTCCACGCTCTTCTTTCCTTCCTTCGTTTCTTCTTCTCTTTTTTTAATCTCCTAATGGTTCCAAGTCTGAAGCTAAGATTTAACTTCGTTAATCTTTTCACAAAGGGCAAGAAATCATTTTGTGTACCTCAGAGAGAAAGGCAGTTTTTCCTAACTTCAAGACAAAAAACACATTTAATGTTAGGTTAACCTAATCTATCCATTTATTGAAACCTCTCCACAGTTGCTTGATTTTTCCTAATGTCTGGATTTGGAGATAAAATATACTTAGAACTTTAAGTAACCATTGAACCAGTTTTGTTACTAAACAGAATGCCTTTTTAAATAAAAATTTATATATCACACATTTCCAAATTTTTTCTTGCAAATTTTCTAACTCATTTTGAAAAATTAACTCAATGTTTTTAACTTAACATATTTTGTGTAAATAACCTTATATTCCCATGAATCTAGGGATTCTAATATGAGGACATGCCTTTTAATTAACTCCATGACCCTGTCTCATGCTCAGTTCCACATGTGGAACCAAATGTGACAAATTTATTTGTACCAAATTGCTTTCACGCTGGGGAACGCTCACAGGATAAAGCTCTCCCCACTCCCCTCTAGGAAGTAACAGATATCAGCAAGCAAACAAGATGAAATAAATTCATGAGGTGGGAGCCGTATGCTTATCGAAGCCTCGGCTCTACCACAACTGCCATCTCCCACTCCAGCCCTGGCTTTTTATTCCTTCAGTGACCATGGCATTCTGGGTAGAAAATGTTGCATTGATGGTGCTTCTGTTGTTAATCCTGGAAGAGTACAGAACTAACTCTCAGTTCAATGGTACGGTTTTTCTAAGGGGGTGTGTGTGTGTGTGTGTGTGTGTGTGTGTGTGTGTGTGTGTGTGTGTTTTCGCAAACAATAGTCTTTGTTTACGCATGAGCCAGCGGTTTTATCATTCCCTCAGAGACAACCAGTAGAGGCAGCAAAGGTTAGTGGATGAACAGTATTCCCTGATGTCCTAGCATCAGTAAGGAATCTGGAAGACATACTGCATAAGAAATTAATAAAATCAAAAGATTTCATTTCATTATGATTAACCCTATTATGCATAGAACGAGGTCAAGCAATAGGGGTAATGAAAAGCTAAACAAGGCTAATTGGCGGAGTCAGGAGACTTGGGGGCCAGCGGTTGTGCCTATGATGATATAACTGGTGAAACAGAACTTGTTTCCTTTTTTTTCCAAAAAACTATAACACAAAAAATAAAATACACATACACACATACATACACATGTATACACAATATGTGTGTGTTTTTAATTACATGGCTGGAAACACGTTCCATAGTTTCACATATGTTCTTTAATATGTGAATATACATGCTCCTAAGGGAAATCTTTCTTCAATTTCATTCATGTTAACAACTTTCTTCTCTCTCCTCTCCCCCAGTCCTCTGTTTCATTGGTCTCTCTCCCTCTCTCTCTGTCTCACACACGCACACACACACACACACACACACACAAAATGAGTCACATACATACAGACACACAAATGGACTCTGCAGAAGTTTTAGTCCTTGATGCTTTGGAATTACCAACATGTTTTGAGAGGAAAGTAATTTTTCAATTTCTGTTTTATCCCAAACCTAACAGGTGACTGGCCTAAAGGGAGTTTGTTCCCCCATCCCCTGTTCAGTGTGCCTGGCTCACCACAGCCCGGGCTTCTCGGAATTTAAATCACATATGAACATTTGGGAGTGATGAGAGCTTTTATGAACGGAAAGAATTGAAGCCACTGTTTCATCTTCCTCCTCTCTCTCTCAAAGTAGGATCAGAATTGATTGTTTCCTCTCACCTGTAGTCATTTTCTTATTTTAGTGCATTGATAATATCTAGACCCATGTTGTTTTCAAGTTTTCTCAACCTTAATCCCTAGAAATCCCGCAGAGTATGTCAAATTAGAACTTCCTTCCCGCAAATACATCTTCACATTGCTGTGCAATTAATTCAATACCTTTCTTAGAATTTGAGGCTCTTAAACATTTTTGCCGAAGTATATAGATTTCCTCCTCGCTCACTGCTTCTGTGCTTTCCCCTGCTTCTTCCTTCCCACCCCACTCTGCTGCTGTATTTCAAATATTAATATTTATACTCTATATCTCCCTCCCCCCAATTCTATTGGTTTCAACTTATAAAAGGTCTCTATAATATAGCCATCCCCTCTTTTCTACAAAACCGGACATTTTTGGCTTTGGATGCAGCAAAACCTGGACATTAAATTCATATGTAGAAATCCAAAGTCTAAAAAAAAAAGTTACTAGATACTGATATACAGTATGTTCTTCTGTTGGTTATAAAAGGAAACTATTTCCTTTTCTCTGCAGGTTCTATACAAAATAGCACAAAGATGGCAAACTACGTTAAATGATCAAATTTCCACGTATGTAGGTATGTTTCCGACTGCATGCAGGCACATTGAAAGTCAGAGTTTCCTAACTGATGCTTTTGAAATCTCCAAGAATTGCAAAGCAGCTTTTCTTACCAAAATGCATTTGAGCCAGTCCTAAGACTGTCTAGAACCCTTATTCATACCAAAAGACCTCCAAACAATTGGCAAACATTTCATTTTACTAAAAAGGGAAATACATATGCATGCCTATTGGTTTATTACAATTGACATTCCTTGAGGATATGGAATGCATGTAATAAATATGATTGTATAATCATCAAAAGCCACAGTTAGCAGAATCTCCTACTGACTTGATGGATAACACAGATTTTCAAAGATTTGGGTAAAAATTGCATACATTTTCTTCTTACAAGAACAAACATCTCATGTAAATTTCACTAAAATAGAAAGAAGACTGCTTAAACTGGGAGAGAGGGAGTCAGATTTTTTTTTTATTAAGCTTTTAACGCTATAGAATTGGTTACTGGATAGGTTTTGGGGGGTTTTTTTAGTAGAAAAAAAATCACAAAAATATTTTAAATAATGCATACCTAATGTTTATTTTCTTATTAGTAATTGTTATGAAACCAGAATACTTTGCCAGCTTATCTGACTGCACCTGTTACTAGATATTTCCAAGAGACTCACACACCAATTTTGCCTGAGTGCACCGGGTGTATTTCCGATTGTTTTGATGTTACAGTCAGGGCATGGGCAGTTTGCATTCAAACAAGAGGGCACGTTTTATTCAAAGAGGGAAAGTGATGTCCTTGGAACTTCAACCCTAACGAAACATTTTTCAAAAGGACACGCTGATTGGAATGGGAAAAGATCCAAAGAGAGGCAGCCACAGAGAGAAGGGTGAGTGCGTGATAGAGAAGAAAGGGAAATGGATTAGATCAGCAAACCAAAACGATAGGATCCCAAGAGACTTCTTAAAAAATCTGTATGAAGTCATTACAGGCACACAGCATAATCCTGCAGGGTAAATGCACGCTCTAGAATGCAGAGAAAGTTTGCCCTCCAAGCTGAGTTTCTGAAGAATTAATTCTAAATATTCCCTGCAGTCTTCAGAGTTTTCAGTCCCAAATTGCTTAAATGATGATTAGCTGAAGTTCCTCTGACTAATTTTGGCAGAAGTAACATTTCTAGCTGGTTGATTTGGGCATCAAAACGCACCAATGTCTTCGGACATCTGTACTATAGAGACACCCTTATGCTAAAAACCCGACTCCAGCACTCCCCTTACAAAAATAGCACATTTCCGTTCATGCAGAAGGGTGATTAGACTTTCCCAACACAACTCATACTTTTTAAAAGGCGCGTCAGAATTTTAAAGTGCATTAAATAAAGGGCATTGGCACATTAATGCAGTTCTGTTGAGGAAAGATGCTGCATAATTTCCAACGAACCGTCGCACAAATCTTCAATAAAGAAAGTTCTCCGAGAAAAAAACACACATGCACACATTCTCGTTGTGGAGAACAACGTCCTTGGGAATTAAGTAATGTATATGTATATAAAACTAAGCCTTTTAAGGTGCTTTGTTTCACATATTAAGGCGAAGCCAGAGTCCCCAGGGGACTGCTGTTTTGCTAACTTATTTAAAATATTCTATTTTCCCCGCAGCTGTCGCCTGCATGGTAGGACGACACAGGATATTCTGCTCCGTGATTTGTTTTTGAACATAGATGTTACTCTCTCCCACATCTAAATATGCATTTCTAAGAAACTTTCTGTATGAAGGGCTTTCTGTACGAAGGGCTCTCGAAATGACCGTGATGTTGTCAACATGCTGGAAGAGCTGCAGGAACAGTGTGACAGGTGGATTTGCTCCCTCTTAGCCTTGATTCTTGCCCGCTCATCTCTGGCACAGGTGCTGATACAGTTTATGCCACGGAAGATAAGGGTTTTGTGCATACAGCGTACCTGCATACGTGGGGCATCCATTGTACAGCTCTATGCCGTGATCCTCACGTCTGCTAAAAGTGACAGTGAAAATACAAAATGGGGCGGCACAGAAACCCAATGCCAAATCAGGCAGCTTTTCAAGGCTGGAAGAGACTTAACTGAAGGGCTGCAAAATCATCCCAAGCAGCTGGAGAGACCTGCTCGGTGGCTTTTACTCCATGGTCGAGCATATTTCCAAGTTTAAATTATTGGGGAAAAAAGGAAACTTAGAAGATAGGGGGGAAAAAATCCTTTTGGGGGGTAAAAAAATCGTGATGACCAAATAAGGGTTTTTAGAGCCCACTTGGATTGGAAAGAAATATCTGTTTCGGCTCTACATCTTTTTTCTATTTCCTAAGCTGATGTCAGTTATACTTATTGTCAGTTTGGAACACGGAGAAGACAAAACAAAAGAACTTTGCTGTGAGCAGCGTTAATAACAGCATTGGCCTTCTGGATGGGGGATCTGCTCCCAGCAGAAAGATCTGGTAGCTAAGCCTGCCCAGATGATTAAGCTGAAAGAGTTCCTGAAGTTCATAGTTTAAGTAATAGCTTTCACCTGTAGGCTTCCAGCCACAATCAATAATTTTGCCAAGAGAAACCCACAAAGTGCTCAAGGGGATAGAAGTAAGCCTCCTTTCTAAATCACAGGTGGTACCATCATGCCTGGTCATTGCTGTTCTTTCATACCAGATAATTTCACTGGCTTCTTGCTCTTAAGAGCTGCCATCTCTTAACTCTTCTCTTCTTTATCCCATGTCATTTGTCCACTATAACTGATCCAGATTTTCCACTAAAACTGTAAACGGCCCCAAACTAGACCAACCAAGATAGGGTGAGAACAGATGAGGTCACCAGAAATATTTACTGGGCACTAATGGTTTCCAGTCTTGGTTTAAGACTTTTTTTTTAAGTCAAAAAATTTTTTCTAGACAAAATTCAGGCATCAAAGACCAAAACTGTTACACCCTAGGAGAACAGGTATCTCCACGCACCCCTGAGGCACCTAACGAAAGCAACATGGAAGACCTTTTCTTGTCATAAAAACATGGCAATTTATAAATAAACAGAGGATATTTATTCCTCATGTGCTGAGGTGATGTGCAGAATTTGGTCAATATTGAATTCACAACATCACAAAAGGAAGGGCTGTATGTATTTTTCAGCATGTTCCAATGAAAAGGAGATACATTTAAAAAATAAAAATAAAACATACTACTCAAATACTTATCACCAGAAAGAGATTCTTTGGAGCAAGCCCTTTGAGATGTCGGAGACCAAGGCTCAGTTTTCCTTCAATGAGAAAATGAACTATGCATTTATCTCAAGGGACAGATAGATAACAGATTATAAAATTCTGATGGAACAACTATAGCACAGCTTCAGCCTCCCACATGTGTATATGTTACCGTGTAAGGGGGGAAATGAGATGCATAAGTCCCATTAATAACAGCAGTTGTATGCTTAATTTCACGTGCACTGCACTGAAAAATTACTTCTTACTGTCTAAAATAAGATACAAGAAGAGCCTGGGAAATCAGGAGTTTTTCCAACATACCTTCACAGTCCCTATGTGAACAGGGAGCTGGTGATTCAAGTCATTTAGCAGACAAATACTGAGAACATCTTTAGTGATATCCTCAGGGCAGAATTGATGGGAACAACCCAGACATCAAAGACCTTCCCCCAACAAACAGAAGTGTCCAAAAATAATACAAACGAACTTATTTACCAAACAGAAACAGACTCACAGACACAGAAAACAAACTTAAGTTACCAAAGGGGAAAGGTGTGTGTTGGGGGGCAGGGTAGATAAATTAAGAGTTTGGGATTAACAGACACACACTCCTATACATAAAATAGATAAACAACAAGGACCTACTGTAGAGCTACAGTAGGGACTACAGGGAACTACATTCAATATCTTATAATACCCTATAATGGAAAAGAATCTGAAAAAGAATATATGTATATATATTCTGAATCACTTTTCACACCTGAAACTAACATAACATTGTAAATCAACTATACTTCAAGTAAAACAAACAAACAAAAAAAACCTTGCATTTTCTTTTTTTTACGCCCAAGCAAAGGGAACGCTGTGGTTTTACAGAAACTTCTGATTGTGAAATACACAAGGCAGGAGCCTTCCAATACGCTGGTCTCCAAAATGAACTCTTTCCTCGGGGCTTTCACCATTCTTCCACACGGTAAATATGACTAGTTAAGGTAATCTCGGCTGTACTCATAGATTCATAGAATTTTAGAGCTGAAAGACATTGTTGAGCTAATTGTCCCACTTTTAGGTTTTATAAGTCTAAATCTAGTGTTAACTAGCCTTAATGCTAGCTTTAGTACTCACTTAAACTTAGTAATTAATTTACTAGTATATTTTTTTTTCAAAAATTTTTTTTGATGTGGGCCATTTTTAAACTATTTATTGAATTTGTTACAATATTGCTTCTGTTTTATGTTTTGTGTTTTTGGCCCCGAGGCATGTGGGATCTTAGCTGGCGGATGCGGGATGAAACCCACACTCCCTGCATTGGAAAGCAAGGTCTTATCCACTGGACCACCAGGGAAGTCCCACTAGTATATTTAGATAAAATATGAACTATTTTATTTTTATAACAGTAAAATTAAAGCAAAACCTGTTTCTCCTCTAGGGTGACCAACTCATCCCAGGACTTTTGACTGGGAACTTCTTGGTTTTAGTAATGAAAGTCCTGGCTTCTAGGGAACCCCTCCAACCCAGGCAAACCAGGATGGTTGACTACCCTGTATCACCCCCTGAATCTTCCACTTCTATTAATGGCACAAACCTCAAAGTCAAATCTCAAAGTCATCTTGGCCTCCTGTCCCCAAATCCAAACACTCAAGAGTTTCTGGCTCTTCCGTCTGAAGACGCTCTTTCCTCTACCTTCTCCTTTTCACTGCCCTTCATCTCCATCCTGAATCTCCACCAGCCTCTCCCTCTTCCGGTTGGTCCCATTTCTCATTGAGCACCTGGTGCACCCACAATCTCTGGAAGTAACATCACGACATTGAAACCACGTGACTCAGTTTAGTGACTCAGCCTGGCATTCAACACCTCATGACACCTCCCCAAATCTACTTGTCTAGCTTTATAATACAGAAAAAACAGAAAGCTGCAAGGAGAAGATAGGAAAATTGGGTCCCAGTTCACCACTCCCCATCACTGGCCAGCTATGCTAATAAAGGCAAGCCACTTAATCCCTCTCGGCTTCAGTCACCCCAGCTGTGCAATATCGTCACCTTCTTAAAGGAGAAAGCTAGTCTAGCTGATCTCGTCCAGTTCTGATTTTGAAAAGTTGTGATTTTATGAGCCGCTCTATCTTGGCCTGTAGACTTGATGTTGGGTAAGCTCCCCATTTTAGGAACAAGCCCTGAGTTTTCCCAGCTGAGTGCGTTTTTCGTATGCGTTTCTGCCGGTCCTTATACCTTCCCTCATCTGTCCCAGGACCCCTCCTGGCGAAGGCCTACCCATTATGTCCCCTTCCACAGCCTCAGTTAAATCTGCTCACTTTCTCTGAATTCCCATGGCTGTTTTTTACCTCTCTTGTGACACTGATCAGATCATTCTAGTTTGTACAACTGCTCTTGCTCATGCAACGCCTTATTTCCTGTGCTCCTGTGAGCTTCCAGAGACAAGGACTGCATCTCCCTTACTAGAAGGCACTGTGGCATGATGGTTAAGAGTTGTTATGGGGGCGTCCCTGGTGGTGCAGTGGTTGAGAATCCGCCTGCCGATGCAGGGGACACGGGTTCGAGCCCTGGTCTGGGAGGATCCCACATGCCACGGAGCAACTAAGCCCACGCGCCACAACTACTGAGCCTGCGCTCTAGAGCACGCAAGCCACAACTACTGAGCCTGCGCGTCTGGAGCCTGTGCTCCGCAACAAGAGAGGCCGCGATGGTGAGAGGCCCGCGCACCGTGATGAAGAGTGGCCCCCGCTTGCCGCAACTAGAGAAAGCCCTCGCACAGAAACGAAGACCCAACACAGCCATACATTAATTAATTAATTAACTCCTACCCCCAACATCTTCTAAAAAAAAAAAAAAAAAAGAGTTGTTATGGGTTGAAGTGAGTCTTCCAAAGAGATGTATTTGAAGTCCTAACGCCCAGTACCTTGCAATATGACCTTATTTGTCAACAGGGTCACTGCGGATGTAATCAGTTAAGATGAGGAATAGGGTGGGCTCATAATCCAACATAACTAGTGTTGCTACAAGAAGACAGCCTCGTAAAACAGGAGCACACAGGGAAAGGGCCATGTGATGAAGAAGGCAGAGGTTGGAGTAAAGCGATTGCAAGCCAAGGAATGCCAAGGCTTACCAGAAGCCGCTGGGAGCCGGAAGAGGTAAGGAGGGACTCTGCCACTGGTTTCAGAGGCCACGTGCCTCTGCTGACACTCTGGCTTCCAGGCTCCAGAGCAGTGAGACAATCCATTTCTTTTGGTTTGAAGCCACACTCTTTTTGGTTCTTTGTTATGGTGGCCCTTGGAAACGATTAGAGCGTCCAATGGCCTGGATTTGAAATCTTCTGTTGCTGCGTACTGGTCAGCAATTTCCCTAAGCATCTGAGGCCTCCATTTCCTCATCTATGATAAGATGCGAATCATAAAACCAATATCCTAGCACTATTGCAAGGAATCGAGGAATTAATTCAAAGACTTTCATACATGTACAATTTACGCTGGGGTCTGGCAATAAATGTAAACTATTTTTTGTAACCTTTTCATGTTTTATCCTTCAATGTTATGCATATAGTTGGTGTTCAATACATTTTTATTGAATGAAAGAAATATATAAGTTTATTAAGGAAAATGTGAATTTATCTGGACGTATATATTTAGCTTATTTTTGTTGACTTGATCATTTGATTCAAAATGGCAAGATGCTTTGCTTATTATTCCCTTTATATGCAAGTGCTGAGTAAGAGGGTATGGGTTTGAAGCCAGGTCCAAACACTAGTTCCTCTGCTTCTTAGATGTATCACTTTGTGTGAGCTTACCTGGCCTCTAAGATGTTCAGTTTCCTCAACTTTAAAATGGGAGAATCCTAGAGTTTTCGTGAAGATAAGTAAGACTATGCTTATGAAGCCTGACTTTCATAAATATCGGTTATTGCTATCATTTCATTCGTATTTATTTTAAAGTACTTTTAGTGTTTTCCCAAGTTCTAAATCAGTATTATAAATAACGTGCATGCTTCAAGTTTGCAGCATATAGGAGGAATCTGACTCTAGCTGGCTGGGCCACAATTTCTTGATCTCTGAAACAGTGCTTTCAATAAATTGGGAGCAAATTTGACAACTCCCCTCCCCACAGGGGACATTTGGCTTTTTATTGTCATGATTTCAGGGGGTGGGGTGGGGCTGGATATTTACTACTGGTATCCAGTGGATGAGGCCAGGGTTGCTGCTAATCATCTGATAATACATGGGACACCTCCCAACAGCCAAGAATTATCCAGCCCAAAATATCAATATGGTGCCAAGGCTGAGAAATCCAGCTCTAAAATGAAGCGACTGGGCCAGGTGATGAGACCAGGTGAATTTTCCCACTCCTTCCAGCTCAAAAATTTCCTAAGTCTCTGATTTCCATAATGCGTCATAAATGCCATGCTCTCAGGCTGTTCAATTAATTATTTTTATCACTTTCTATTTTTTTAAGCTATGTTTTTTTCCCCCTGAATGTCAAGACAGTAATTATTTAAGATAATCTAAGTTCTCTTAGACTTTAGCCCAGTTCTCACTGTTGCACCTTCTGGATTGCTTGATCCAAATGTTCCTATAAAAACTTTTGGTTCACTGTTTTAGTTAGGATACAGGCTTAGCACATGTGACAGGAACCCAAAATAACAGTGGCTTGAGCAAGATAAAATACTATTTTTCTTTCACATTTATTTCTCTCCTAACCCTGTTAAGAGGTGGCTCTCTGCTGGGAGGACCAACAGCTGCTATGGGGCTTCATGGAGTTGGGGCCCCAGGTTCCTTCCATCCTGCTGTTTGGTCATCATTAAGACTTTGCCCTCATCTGAATCCCTCAAGAAGGGGCATCACTTTGTCTACATCCCAGCCTGCAGAATATGGGAAGGGGAGAGAGAGAGAGAGCACACCTCTTCCTAAGGGTATGACCCAGAAGATGTCCACCCAAGTTCAAATCCCAGACACAAAAACCTACATGGTCACACTTAGCTGTCAAGAAGACTTGAAAATATGGTCTTAATTTTATAGGTCCATGCACCCAGCAAAAAAAAAAAATCAAACAGAAAAGCAAATTCTTACTAGATAACAAAGGATGTAGCTTCTGTTACTGCCTCCAAGGTGAAAACGTCAAAATTTGACATCACGTTCAAAGATAGCTACCTACTATCATATTCCCGGTTTATATCAAAATGTATATAGGAATGGGATAAGGTATTGGGATGGTGACCCTAAACAGAGCCACCTGATTTTCCCACTTTACATGGGCTGAACCTAAGCTTGCTGAAGAATCAAAGCATTTGAAGAAGATAAGATTATCCAGGACTCACATTCAACGTGCCAAGATCAGGTTGCCATTCTCGTGGGCAGGTGCTGGCAAGAATGTACTGATGCACTGGTCAGCTTCTACCCTTGCAGTGGACTTCTCTTGTTTAGGATCCCAGCAGCCCCTCTGGGAAACAGAACGCTTGTTTCCTCCTGGGATTTGCCGCTTTCTTGCTCTGCATGGTTTCTTACATCTTAAGCCCAAGTCCATGCCCCTCACAATACAGGTATGGACAACAACCAAGAGTATGAGAACATCTGCATTTAAAAGGGATACAAGATGGGCTTCCCTGGTGGCGCAGTGGTTGGGAGTCCACCTGCCGATGCAAGGGACACGGGTTCATGCCCCGGTCCGGGAAGATCCCACATGCCGCGGAGCAGCTGGGCCCATGAGCCATGGCCACTGAGCCTGCGCGTCCGGAGCCTGTGCTCCACAACGGGAGAGGCCACAACAGTGAGAGGCCCGTGTACTGCAAAAAAAATAAAAATAAAAAAATATATAATAAAAGGGATACGAGAGAGAGCGCGAGGGGCAAAGGGGTTAAGAGTGTTGATCAGGGAATAGTTTTTTTTTTAACTGTAGTTGATTTACAATATTGTGTTGTTTCAGGTATACAGCAAAATGATTCAGTTATATACATTTTTTTTCAGATTATCTTCCATTATAGGTTATTTTATAAGATACTGAATATAGTTCCCTGTGCTATACAGTAAATCCCTTTCATTTATCTATCTTATGTATAGTAATGTGTATCTGTTAATCCCATACTCCTAATTTATCCCTCCCCCTCTCTTTCCCCTTTGGTAACCATAAGTTTGCCTTCTATGTCTGTGAGTCTCTGTTCCGTATATAGATTCATTTGTATTATTTTTTAGATTCCACTTCTAAGTCATATTATATAATATTTGCCTTTTTCTGTCTGACTTCATCTAGTATGATACTTTCTAGGTCCACCGATGTTGTTTAATTCTTTTCTTCTTTTTTGGCTGAGTAATATTCCATTGTATATGTATATACCACATCTTCTTAAACCAATCATCTTTGATGGGCACTTGGGTTGCTTCCATGTCTTGGCTATTATAATAGTGCTGCTGTGAACATTGGGGTGCATGTATCTTTTCGAATTAGAATTTTCTCCAGATATGTCCAGGAGTGGGATTGCTGGATCATATGGTAACTCTATTTTTAGTTTTTTAAGGAACATCCATACTGTTTTGCATAGTGGCTGCACCAATTTACATTCCCTCCAACAGTATAGGAGGATTCCGATAAGAGAATGGTTTTAATGATGGATCAGGGAATAAAGTTTGGTATCAGTCACTGGAAAGGGCTCAGAATGGCCTTCTTGAGTCAAATCTCCTTCTGTGATCCCCTGCCTCTGCCCCTGGACATCCAAACGGCATCCCCATCTGAACATTCCTCCCCATTTCCTCAGCGACTAAACTAGCCTGAACCAATAACTAAGCATTAAGAGTGATGGAGGCCTGCAGTAGTTGGAACCTACCCTTGCCAAAATGTGGAGAGACGCTACCTAAGAAAAATCTAACACAGAAGAAAACAGATTTCAGAGAGGGAGTGAGAGAGCTTGAGCCTTGAAAGCACTGTTTGCACCCTCCAATCCAGAAAAGCTCAGAGATACCCACCCAGTCCTTAAACTTCCCAGTAGAGCCAATAAATTTCCTTTTTTTCTCAAGCTGGTTTAAATTGTATTTCTGTCACTTGCACCCAGAGCCTTCAGGCAATTCTCATTCTTATGGTCGCAGAAAACACCCAAATTATTAAACTTCAACCCATTCCACATAGGGCCAGGCCTCTCTTTTCCATTACCGAGCTAGAAAACAAATATTTCCAGGAAAAATGACAGACTTTCTGTTCTTTTAGGAAAACTAAACATTCAACTTTGCTTCACACATTTAGGATAGACACTAATGTGAGTACAACAGACGCTAATATTGGCATCAATCACGTCATAGGCTAATCTTAATATTTTCAAAAAGTCTTTGAAACATCCATTTTAAAATGAAATGTTCAAGGTGGCTTTCCTTTTGTTTAAGAAAATTGATTAAATTTTTAAAAAGAAAATATTTGTCTTGCAGCTAATATTCATGAAAAGACCTCGCCCATTATATTCTTGGGTGGCCTTGAATCATAGGTGGCTCCAGCATGGCAGAATTAATGCAGCTAAGGTTGTTCTGAATGCTTCATTTAAGGCTTCTGCTTTAGTGCCAAGGGCAGAATTCCACAGCCTTGGGCCTTGGCTCAAGAATGTCTTCTTTTCAGGGTGAGCCAAGACTAGGTTAGGTGCTTGAAGAAGAGTCAACTAAAAACAGACAGTATACTTCAAGTTTAGGGGCTGGACGACTCAAGACCTAGTTCACACTTGAAAGTGGATTTGGTGCTAAGTCTTCAGCTGATTTGAAAGGGCTTATCAGAGCCCATGAGAGGAATTTTGGACCCAGTACAGATGCTAAATGTTGGGTCCATCAGCATGGAAGATTGAGTTGGCCCGTGGAAAATCACCAGACCACTCTTGCCAATTCAGGAACACTCAAGGGCAGTATCAGAACCTCTGGGCTGGCGAAAATGTCCCTGGCCGTTCCCTCCTTTGGTTCCTCCAGAGCAGACAGTGCCATGATGGTAATGTTCAGCCGTAAACCTACAGGCAGACTACTGGGCCAGCCACAAGCTGGAGCCTACATAAACAGTTTCCCTTTCCAAACCCACATACTGTGCCCACCCCTCCGAGCTAGGACCTGGGGGTCTTCTCCAGAGTTTCCCTCCCCCTTCTCCTCTCTGTCCAATTTATCATCATACACAGTATCCCCTCCTCACCGCCCCAGTGACGCTCCTCAGATTTGACCTCCCTCCCTCTTTCCTCTGTCAGTTTTCCAGCCACCTGCTGGGGCTGAGGTGACAATTTCTTTGCTGTATTCACTGCCAGGACCAGTTTTAGGCATTGACGGAATCCAAGGCTACCCATGCAGCCTGATTTGAAGGATGCACCAGTGTTTGCAGGAACCCCGTCTACTGTCGCTGCCGCTCATCCAAGCCCGACATTTTTGCAAATACTACTAATAACGACTTGCATTTACTATGGGCCTGGCACTATTCTAAGAGCAGGGACGCACATTCACTCATTTAATCCTTGCATGGCAAGATGAGGTGTAAAGGGTCAAAATGTCCAGCAGAGACGTTGTCCTGGCTTAAGTTCATACTAAAGTGTCTATGGCTGACGGCAAATGGGCTCCTGTTATAACTTATTCTGAATGTGCAGAAGAGACGAGCTGAGAAAAATTAAGATAAAGGCGTGTCAGGGGAGGCTGTGTGCTCTCATGGAGAGAAGAGGGCTAACATAGGGGAGGCTTGGCATGGAAACAACAGCAAATTACAGCATCGCCTACCTCGTTCCAGACCTGCTCTCCTGCACTTACTCATTCGAATATGTTATACAGAGTGTTTTTTGGAGTGTTAGAATTCCCTTTCCACGTCCTCTTCTCATATTCCTGTGATGGCTTCCCATGAACCCTAGAAATAAATGACACTTTCACCAACTCCTGGCAGCCCTGGTGTGAATTCCCCTTTTCTCGCGTGCTCTTACCTTCCTGAACACTGCATTTATTTTCTTCATCTCTCCTGTCTGTCGACCCATGCAACACAATGACCAGAAAGTGGTTTTGGGCAGCAAAGTCTATGTCTGATATAGAGTTCCCAGAACACAATATAAATATAGTATGTAAGTATAAGATGTATCATCTTTAGATACAAGACAAATACTAACTTGATATTACACTACTCCCTTCAGGATGCTCTACAGGGATTAATTACACGATGTCTGCAAAGCACTTTGAGAACCTCCAGGAAAGGTGTTATACAAACACGAGGTATGATTATTTTTAAGAGCTTCTACTGCTGACATTCAGCATAGCATGAAAGAATGAAAAATTATCTCCATGCTCCCCATCGTGGTAACAACTTCAGCTTAAGGTTTAGAAAACCCATTTATAGAAAGTGCTAAAATTAAAAAATGCATTCCTTACATGAGCTCATCCATGGAGCTTGATCTATGGAAGAAGAGACCTTTCTAGGCACAAACTGTTTTTAATTTTAAACACGATGACTCTCTAGGCCTAAGTAAGAAATTTAGAAATTTAAAATCTTTCACCGAGGTTCTCAGGCCCCTGGCTCCAGTCCAATTCCCGGCCTCCAAGAGAGACTGTGTTTGGATGAATGTCGACTACCCCATTCCTGAAGCTCTCCAGGGAAGAGAGTTTTCAATCGACTTCAGCCACCTGTTTCTCTTTAAGAACCATGCTGTTGGGAAGTTCTTCCTGGTATCTCACTTAAACTCCCGTCCTGGAAATGTACCAGGTTTCCTCCTACTTATCCTCAGGGAAACCAGAGCACAGCCAGTGCGTGACTTTTCTATGCTGTTAATATGTAGTCTTCCTGTTCATAACCCTTCATATTTGCTGATAATTCTGTCGCCCTTTGCAACTTTGGGGAGAAATGATTCTGCTCCTAGAATCATTTCCCCCAAATGCCATCCTTCAATACTGTTTCTTCCACGTGTATTGTTGCGAACCTACTGATCTCATGGATTAAAAGCTTCATGAGGGCAGGGAATTTTTTTTCTGTCTTGTTTCCTGCTAGATGCCCTGTATGTAGACCAGTGTCTGAAATGAGGACACAGTCATTAGTATCTACTGAGTAAATGAATCGAGTTGTTATGATGGTTAACTGAAGTACTGAGTGCTTAGCACTTCAGCATGGGATAAGTGAGGCCTGGATGGATACTGACATTACCTTGTTTCCATGTCCCTGAACTGTACTATTTACTTAGTATCTGGACCCTGGGAATAGTGCACCAAAAGTCATACAATGGCACCCCAACCCAGTCCTTATGCTTGGATCGTTTTTAAGCTCCCATCATTTTTAAAAATTGTAAATAGCTTGCAAAAATTTTGAAAGTGGAAAATTTTACTTAGAATGTAGATTTCTACCTTTTCCTAAAAACTTAGAAGACCTGGCAATAAGAAGATCCCGGTCTCATGTGACGACAGTGACCTGGGGCTGAGCATCAGCTCGCTCCTTAATGGGGACGCCGCTCTCCCATCTCTACCAGGTCTTCTGCTTCACACGTTCCACTCACCTGCCCCTACAGGCGGCGGGGGTGAGAGCTCTGGTGGGGACAGAACATCCAAATGATCAACTGAGATGTGCATTTCTCAGCCAGATATGGTACCGTTTAGATGCACCCACTTTCAGGTCATTTAATCCTCACAACACCCCTGGAAGATAGGTATCATCATCATCAACGTCACAGATAATTATATGATGTGCAGAGATAAACTGAAGTTCACACAAGCCCCCTGTAGGGAACCATCCAGTCTTTGAATTCCCTCTGCAGGGGTCAGCAAACTAACCTTAAGGGTCAAATCTGCTCTGCTCTCCCCGCTGCCCTTTGTTATTGAACATAGCCACGCCTATTCATTAACTTATTTCCTCCTGTGGCTACTGCTGCTTTTGAACTACAATTGTAGAATTGCTTAGTTGTGTGATAGACTATATAGCCTGCTAAGACTAAAATATTTACTATCTGGCTCTTTACAGGAAAAGTTTGCCAACCCCAGCCTACGCCTTTGCACACTTGAATATTTGAAAGGGGCCATAAGATGCCATCTACCATCTCCTCCCTCCTGGGCAGGATAAAGTATAAACAATACCACTCTGATCTGTATCCAGTGAATTCACAAGCATACTAACATCAGAAACTACCCTAGTATACAGTGTGTCCATGTTGTGATTCTAGTCATTCTATGAAAGACAGACTCGGAATAGATGCCTGATTTACCCTAAGGAACCTCATCTAAATTGGGACACAGAAAAATATATATATATGTGTGTGTGTGTTTGTCACACACATATATACACACACATATATAGTATGTATATACATTACATAAATACAAAAATTAGACTGAATAAATCTAAACGAGCAGAAAAAGATTGGCAGAGAAAGACTGGGATTGAGAAAATCCTCCTAAAGAGTGGGATGCCTTTCAGCTGTGTGTGTGTGTGTGTGTGTGTGTGTGTGTGTGTGTGTGTGTGTGTACACGTGGATAAGTGAATCTATCTTGGTATAGATGCGGGATGGCAAATACCAGGTACGTGAGTGGCCACAGACTACTCCCTATTTATCCTCGTGTATATGACAGGCATTGCTAATCCAACTGCTGCCCTTTTGCCAGCTGAGCCTTAACGTGGCTGCAGAATCCTACTTAACACAGTTCTCCAGACAGCCAACTGTGTTCTACCAACTGAGCAGAGCTGGCACACTAAATAAAATCTTTAATATGTCTTGAGAAGAGAGACTAGTTAGCAATGGAAAGCAAGAGATTTGTTCTCATCTCAATCTTATTTTTAGAATCTAAGTCATTTAGACTATTTTTATCCCTTGCCAGAGTGTGGGTAAAATGAGAACAAAGGAGTTACTGAGTTCCTGTTAAGTTAAACATACTGAAAATTGTAAAGTATTATTTTTATGGTATAGTATTTAATGAACACTAAACTATGAGAAATAAAACATCAGAAGCTACAGAAGAAAGGCTATCGTGAAATAAATAAAAACTTAGCTGGACACTTCCCAGAATGAATGCCTTTTGTAGATTTGAACCATTACATTTTTCTGCTCGAAAAAAATAAAAGTGACCACTTGGGTTCAAGAAAATGGTACAAGTAAGGCACTGGAGGAAGAAGAGGCTATTGGTGAGGTTGAATTTAAACTCTTTAGAGTTCATTCAACACACATTTATAGAACACTTACCACTGGGAAGACACACAGTGCTTGCTGCCTTTGAAAATACTATGATGTATAAAGAGGCATTGGTGGTCAAATCCTTTTTTGAAGTAAAGTGTTTTGATGGTGTGAGTTTGGAATTGAGTTCAGCTGCTGGCTAGACTGCACTATAGTGGATTAAACACACAAGGGTGTATTTTTGTCATGGAACTAAAAGTCTGGGTCAACAATTTTGATGTTGGTTCAGCAAATGGTTCAGAATGTCAGGGTCCAAGCCCCTCTGATTTTCTTGGCCTTTCTCTCATGGTCTCAAAATAACTGCTTAGCTCCAGCCAATACATTCAAATCTCAGGCAAGATGAGATAAAAAGAGGAAACGAAAAATAGATGCCTGTCACCTTAGTTAGGCCTTTTTAAGGAACTTTCCCAGAAGCTCTACCCAATGACTTCTACTTTTTTTTAATGACCTCCCAATCTGCAAGGCAGTCTGAGAAATATGGTGGGTTTTTTTTTCTTTTTTCTTTTTTAAAACTGGGCTTATTGCTGTCCAACAGCATTCTTTACAGAGGAGGAAGGGGAGAATGGATACTCAGTAGTAATTAGCAATCTCAACCACTTGTGTAAATTAACTTAAAATACAATGCTAGTTGTAGGAAACTGGTCTTTCTTTCAAAGAGCTCCACTCTAATAAGGGAAATAAGATATACACACAACTTAGAACAACAGAAACCAATTTATCATCTAGATAAACTACAAACTATGCAAAGGATACAAAACTGTATACTATACACATCAAAATGTCACCGGTGCTTTTTATTAGGTAAAGGGACAGTGGCTAATTTTTATTTCCTTCTATATAATTTTTTGGATTTCCAAATGTCCTACAAGGAATATTTGCCCAGGTAGAGAGAGGAAGCACCATAAAGGAGAGATGGCATGAGTTTCACATCTTGTTTCACATCTATTATTTCATTTTATCACTATAGCTGCAGCATTTAGAAGAATGTGAGGGCATAATTAGACATAATGAACATTTTCATAATGAACCCATATGAACTCAGGTTTTTGGAAAAGAGGTGAAAGAACCGAATCCCTAAACTGGGTGCTGGGCTCAACCGTGGTAATAATTCTCTGCACTCACAATATAAAGAATCGTAGAATGCTATGTGGGCTGTGAAAAGCAATGACAATCTGGGCTGTCATTTACACTTCTAAGTCCAATTCATTTCCCATTTTCTAAAGAAAGTCATTAGTGGAAGAATGCCAGAAACTGATTAACAGCAAAATAAGGTGGGGATCTGGTACAACGTGCCACTTGAGCTTTGTGATTCCAAGGATCTGGGCACCAGCACCAACCCAGTACCCCCGACATCTGTACTAAATAGTCCTCCTTATGTAACAACTTCTAATACCACAGTCTAACCTGTCCAAATGGTTTATTTCCATTAACTCACACAAGAGTAAATTAAGTTTCTCCTGGGTCTACCAGAACTTTAAAAAATACTTGGGGCTTCCCTGGTGGCGCAGTGGTTGAGGGTCCACCTGCCGATGCAGGGGACATGGGTTCGTGCCCCAGTCCGGGAGCATCCCACGTGCCGCGGAGCGGCTGGGCCCGTGAGCCATGGCCGCTGAGCCTGCGCGTCCGGAGCCTGTGCTCCGCAACGGGAGGGGCCACAACAGTGAGAGGCCCGCGTACCGCAAAAAAAAAAAAAAAAAGAAAGAAAGAAAAAAAATACTGGAAGAGCAGTAAGAGTAGAGTCGGGGGCAAAGATCAGCTGGGAATCTTGTCCTAAAGGGCTTTAGCATCCTCTGATTATTTGGGGATGGCACAAGTGGTCAAGGAGAACTACTTCTGTGTAGAGACGAAACCCAAATAGCCATCTTCTAAGGAAATGTCCAAACAGATGAGCCATTTCTGTTTCTCTTCACCCTTTGGTTTTTTTGGTTCTCTTTTGTCATAATAGTGTTCTTGCCCTATCCAGCTGGCAAAACATTATCCCTCTTGATTATTACATAACAGAGCATCTAACGCCTGCCGCCCTCCTTCTCCTTTTCCTATGAGCTCTGTCCTACAGTTCATCACTGTGGTTACTCACTGGGAGATTTGACACCTGAAGACCCAGATGCCCACTTCTCTTGGCAGTGGCCTCCCTATATCAGTATCCTTCCTCATTTGGCCCACCTAGACTGGTGCTATGCGGGCTGAAAGGTGACAAAAATAAATAAATCGATACATAAAGGACAAACAATAAACATTATTAGTGAAAAAGAGGAAAAAGTTTAGAAGTCACCATGAAATGCCCTCAACGTAAGTGCAGAATTTTAAAAGTGGACTTATGTGGCAAAAGAACCAAAACATCCCAATAACCAAATTATCCTTCATTCACACAACGGCAAGCCGTGCAGACAACACGTGGAAGGATCAGTCAGCCGCTACCCACATACACAATACATAATGTCCAGGGTTTTCCCAAGATTCAGTCCACAATAATATTCCCCATCTCCTAACTTCAACCTCTGTGGATTTCTTGCTCCAGTATTTGACCCCTCCTCTCCTGAATTCCCACTGTATTTCAAGTCTGAAGCAACATGTTAATAGTGCCTATACACTGTTATATACTCTTTTGTTTTCTTCCTTATTAGCCTTACCTCCTCATAAATATGGCAAGTTCATGGAGGCAGTATCTAGCCAGTGATTCTCCCATTGTGAAAACTGTATTTTCATGTAACATGCCAATAAAACAAAATGGTAATTGCTTCCACCAGCAAAGGAATGAAGGAAAGACTGAAATAATAAGTTACCCAACTTGAACCATTCTTCATAAATCCCTGGATGGGCTTAAATTCGTCAACGTTCAGAAGCATTTCGGGACCCAAGGATCAACAGTAGTATCAGTTGATGGTAGCAACATAGGGTAGGTAAGAGAAATTCTGAAATTGTCTGAAATTCAAATGGGGATGAAGTGATTTGGGCTTGAGCCAAAGTGGACGGTGGTCCATAAACATTGTTGTTAGATGGATAGAAGTAGATGGGCCTTACACTCTAATTCAGAGGGAGAGTGAAGAAAACTTGCTGATGGACAGAAGTTTGGAAGGCTTCATGCAGGCAGAGTGACATGATCTGTTTTACCCTTGAGAACCTGCTCCGAGGGGATGAACTGTAGGCGAGCCTCTTAGGGGGAGCAGGGAGACAGAAGGTGGTAAAATAATCCAGACAGAGGCTACAGGGCTTTGACCATCGAAGTGGCAGCAGAGACAGAGAGAAGACTTAAGTTTGGAGTATATTCTGACTATAAAGAGCACAGGACTGATGGATGTTTTGATGCGGGGAGCAAGGAGAACAGATTAATCAAGGATAATTCCCAGAGTTGGAGCCTGAATATCTAAGTAGATGGTGGTGCATTTATTCAAATAAATTTGGGGTGGAAGATGGAAGGATTACTATTACTACTGGGGTTATATCTATTAGACACCTAAGTGGAGGTGTCTACCGTAGGGTGGGTACATGAGCTCCAGAAAGAGTCTGCACCTCGGTTATAAGAGCCTAGCTCATTGTCAGAGTTGAATGGAGACTATCTTACATGTGTTTTACAAGGGATTTCTTTTTTTTCTTTTCTTTTTTTTTTTTTTTGGTTACCATTAATCTAAATTATCTGATAGACTATGACATCTGGACTTTTATAAACCTTCATTTGAATTTTCAGGAAAGATTTGGGCTATACCTGATGATCCAGAAGAAATGGTTTTCAAGATTATTCCAGAGAGATAACCAGGAATGGGGAAGTGAGAATATTACCGTTAGGTAATATTATTATTGTCATCATCTGTGTAAAGAAAGGATCTTATCATTAGTTGGCTGAGCATTGGGAAAACTGACAGAATCCTAAATGATTACATTTAAAATTATCCAAGGAGGAAATTTTGTATTAACTTTCACTGGGCTTTTTCAAATAAGCATCAGTTATGACGGATAAGGTTAACCTCTGATGGGACTGTGTTTTGTTTTATAGAAATAAGATCCTATCCCAATGCTGCATCCTTTCTAGGTTTTAATCTTTACACTAATATGATGTGTACTGCAATACACTTCATCAAGAACTAGCTCTAAAACACTAACGGGCAAAGAAAAGGAAGATGCTACCAAGAGAAGAAAGTTATGAATCTTGTCTGCTATCATCTAAGCCTGGTACCCGCAAACTATGAGCCATGAGTCTAATCCAACCACTACCTGTTTTTGTAAATAAAGTTTTATTGGAAAACAGCCATGCTCATTCATTTAGGTATTGTCTATGGCTGTTTTCATGTTTTTATTGTTATTACAGTGAAAATCCAACAGTGGAAATAAGTAGTTGTGAGAGAGACCGATTGGCCTGCAAAGCCTAAACTATTTACTCTTTGATCCTTTACAGAAAAAAGTTTGCCAACCCCTGAACTAAGGTAAAGAGCTCAGTGGATGCAATGAATCTTTACTCTTTACTCTTTAGGCAAAGTAGATCGAAGTGGGGAACATTGAAAATTGGACTTGCCCCAGTTTATGTGTGGCAGATTGCTATGTGACTTTCTAAAGACAGGAAAAAGAGACTTTTATATGCTACTTCCTTGTCCTTATGCCCCAGGCAGCCACTCTCCTATTGAGCAATAGTCAGGAAGGGGCTGTAATAACTCCACATCCTCCAGAGACTGAAATTGGCAATGGGAAAAGAATAGAGATAACTGCCCCGCTGCTTTGAGGAGACACTGAAGTGCCCTGGAGGGAAGAACAACAGTGATCTTATGTTAAGGAATCCACACGGTGTCCAGAGAGAGGTCAGTGAGGCTGCCTTGCCAATTTCATGGTTTAAAGCACACCTTGAACAATACTGGGCACATGCTGGGTTTGCTTTCAGCTTTCCAGTAGCATTTCAGCTGATTTCTAGTCATTACAGACTTAAGTGTTTTTCAGGATCCCTGTAAAATAGTTCAGCATTGCCAGTCATTTCCTTACCATAAATATCTGTGTCTTGTGATGGGCTTAAGAAGATGTGGTATATATAGAGACAATGGAATATTACTCAGCCATAAAAACAATGAAATATTGCCAGTTGCAGCAACATGGATGGACCTAGAGAATATTATACTTACTGAAGTAAGACAGAGAAAGACAAATACTATATGATGACACTTAATATGTGGAATCTAAAAAATCATACAAATGAATCTATCTACAAAACAGAATCACAGACATGAAAACCAAACTTATGGTTACCAAAGGGGAGAGGGATGGGGGGAGGGACAAATTAGGAATACAGGATTAACGGATACAAACTACTATACATAAAATAGATAAGCAACAAGGATTTACTGTATAGCAGGGAATTATACTCGCTTCCTTGTAAGGACTTATAATGGAATATAATCAGAAAATAACTGAATCACTATGCTGTGCACCTGAAACTAACACAATATTGTAAATCAACTAGACTTCATTTAAAAAAGAACTGTGTCTATAGAGAACAGACCTGTAGTTGCCAAGGGGTGGGGGGACTGGGGGAGAGAAAGATTGGGAGTTTGGGATTAGCAGATGCAGACTATTATACATAGGATGGATAAACAACAAGGTCCTACTGTATAGCACAGGGAACCGTATTCAATATCCTGTGATAAACCATAATGGAAAAGAATAGGAAAAAGAATATATATGTATAACTGAATGACTTTGCTATACAGGAGGAATTAGTACAACATTTTAAATAACTATATTTCAATACAATTTTTTTAAAAATCTGTGTCTTGGAGTTTGCATTAATGGTTGGTAAACTCACTGTCTTTTCAAATAGGTCTTTCTCCTTGGTGGGCGGGACAAATGCCGCACTGCAGTCACTCTGGCTGCTGCATGTAACAGATGAGTGAGTCAGGCAGAGATACTGGTTCCTGCCAAAGCAGGACCACGGCCTCATTCTTTTCCCCCAGTGGCCTCCCATAATTTAATGTATCCTATTTACTTAAGCTCTGGAGGGACTTCCCTGGAGGTCCCGTGGTTAAGAATCCGGGCTGCTACTGCAGGGGGCGCAGGTTCCATCCCTGGTCGGGGGACTAAGATCCCACATGCCAAGGAACACAGCCAAAAAAGAAAAAAAAAAAAAAAAAATTTGAAAAAGATCTGGAATTGTGCAAATTCTGCAGTTGCATTCCTCCTAATAATTCAATGAATGGAGAAAGGCAGTTATGCACTAACAAACATTTATTAGTTGCCTACAGAATAGCATTAAGAGCTAAGCTAGCTAATGGCATACACTGTTTGAGCATCAACTTCTTTACCTGCTAAACCAGCCATAACAATAGCAACCACCTGTGGATTACTGTGAGAGTTAAATGAGATGGTACACAAAAAGACATTAACTATATGCCTGGCACACAGTAGGCAACATAAATGTTAGCTGTTGTTTCTTGTTTTTATTTTTAGGAACTAAGCTCAGGGAATAAAAAGATATCAAAAACTAAGAAGAGAATGAGCAACTGTCACAGATCAGAGGAGAACAAGATGACATAATGACAAAATGCAATGTGGTATCTTGCATTGGATCCTGGAACAGGAGGACATGCACAGAAAGACCAATGAAATCTGAATGAAGTCTGGTATTTAGCTAACAGTAATATACTAATGTTGGCTACTTCGTTTTGACAAACTAATGTAAAACATTAATCTTAATAAAGGAAACTGATTGAAGGGTATATGGGGTCTGTACTATGTCTGCAATTTTTCTATAAATCTAAAATTATTCCAAAATTAAATATTTCTTTTTTAAAAAAGGTACCAAGACAAAAATCTTTAACCTTAAAAAACTGAACTTAATAGGGTATAAATTTAAAAAATAAATAAACAGCCAAAATCCAATACTATATATGTACTGTAACAAAGCCATAGAAGCAGGAAGGATAGACAGTTAGCCCAGACTGGTATCTGCAAAGTCATGGCCAAGTCACTAAGCAGAGAAGGAAGAAGGGCATTCCAGCAGAGAAAACAGTATTTGCAAAGACTCGGTGGTATAGAAAGCTTGCAATATTCAAATAACTGCAAGAATTTGGTATAGCAAAGGTGCATAGGGCCTGAAAAAGGAATCGTCAAACCTAGACCTGGAAAGAAATGCGAAGGCAAGATCATAAAAAGCATTTGTTAAAGAACAGCTTTATTGAGGTATCACTGACTTACAGCAGACTCTGCATATTTAAAGTGTGCAGGAATTCCCTGGTGGTCCATTGGTTAGGACTCGGGGCCCAGGTTCAATCCTTGGTTGGGGAATTAAGATCCCACAAGCCACGCAGTGGGAAAAACTTTTTAATAGATAGATAGGTAGATAAAGTGTGCAATGTGCTGACATAAGTATATACCCATGAAACCACCACCAAAACCAGATAATGAAAAATTCCATCACCCCCCCAAAAGTTTTTCTGTACCTCCTAAGAATCCATCCCTCCTCCTGTTGCTATAGATTGGTTTGAATTTTCTAAACTTTTATATAAATTGATTCATGTAGTGTTATGGGATGAATCTTGTTTCTCCAAGTGTTCTAACCCCTTATACCTCAGAATGAGACTGTATTTGAAGATCAAGTCCTTAAAGAGGTAATTAAATTAAAATGAGGTCATTAGGGTGGGCCCCAATCCTATATGACTGGTGTCTTTCTAAGAAGAGGAGGGGGTTCCCTGGTGGCGCAGTGGTTGGGAGTCCGCCTGCCGATGCAGGGGACACGGGTTCGTGCCCCGGTCTGGGAGGATCCCGCATGCCGCAGAGCGGCTGGGCCCGTGAGCCACGGCCGCTGAGCCTGCGCGTCCGGGGCCTGTGCTCCACAACGGGAGAGGCCGCAACAGTGAGAGGCCCGCGTAACGCAAAAAAAAAAAAAAAAAAAAAAAAGAGGAAATTTGGATACAGACACACACAGAGGGAGGACACAGCGTGGATACAGACACACACAGAGGGAGGACACAGCGAGGAGAAGACGGTCATCTGCAAGACAAGGAGAGAGGTTCAGAAGAAACCAACCCTGCCGACACCTTGATATCAGCTTTCTAAGCTCCAGATTCATGGGAAAATAAATCTCTATGGTTTAAGTCACCCAGCCTGCAATAACCGCCCCAGCAAACTAACACACACAGTATCTACTCTCTGCTTTCTTTCCCTCAGTATAACTGTGCCGCGGTGGGTATCCATATTCTTTTTTATTGCTGTATTCCATCAGATCAATACACAGTTTGTTTACCTTTGAACTACTGATGAACATTTGGACTGTTTCCAGTTTCTGATTATTATACACACAATTGCTATGCACATCCATGTTTAAGTCTTTTTCTGGACACACGCTTTCTTTTAGGTACTACCTAGAAACGGAATGGCTGGGTCATATGGTAAATGTATGTCCAACTTCATAGGAAACTACCAAACCCTTTTCCAAAGCAGTTGTACCATTTTACACTCCCATCAGCAACGTGTGAAGGCTCCGTTTCCTCCACATCTTTGCCAACACTGATGTGATGTGAATCTTTTTCATTTTAGCTATTTTAATAATAGTTGTGTAGTGGTATCTCATGGTTTTAGTTGGCATTTCACAATGACTAATAATGTTGAGCACCTTTTCATGTGCTTATTTGCTACCTGTATGTCTTCTTTGGTGGTGTCTGTTCAAATATTTTTCATAGGACTTTTTAGATCACGCTCAAGAGTTGGGATTTTATTCTATCTGCAGAAGGAAACCACTGATAGATTTTGAGCAGTGGAGTAACATGATACGATTTCTGATCTAGAAATTTCTGTGTAGATCATCTGCACAGCAGTGGTTAATAGAAGTGAGAGTGGGGCGAGGGGTCAGTTAGGAGGCTGGTACAATAGTGTAAGTGAGGGCAGACGAGAGCTAGGGAAAAAGTGGAGACAACAGAGATGGGGCAAAGTGAGGGGCCAATGCCAGAGATATTTGCAAGTAGAGTCAGGACTTGGTGACTAATAGACTCACCAGTTGGTGTGGCATGAGAGAGATGGAGGGGTTAGGACGTCTCTGTGGGTTTCTGGCTTGGGTGGCTTGGGTCTGATGGGAGCAGGTCATTCCCAATGAATTTAGGACAGGGATTAACCACATTGTTGATGCCAACTCCAAGATTTTGATTGAGTCAAAACAGGGACATGTGAAGAAGGAGGCTAAAACGTTGGTGAAATGAAGAGTTAAGTAACCTTTTTTTTTTTTTTAAACTTACCACCCTCTTCTCACCATTTGCCAATTTCATGAGTCACTGTCTTCCCACCAGCCTGGCTGAGCTATAACGGCCCCTCCTCCGAGTCAAGGGCTCCTCAGGCAAGCCTCTATCCCTCTAGTTAATACTTCTTATCAAAGTTATTTATTCCCCAGACTCCGGTGAGCTTCTCAAGGTCAAGGGCCCAGTGTTATTTGTCTACTCTCAACGTGTGGCAGAGCCCCAAGCAACGGGCAGGCGCTCAGCAGACTATGTTGATGTAAACTGATGGAAGTGCAGTAAGGGAACCATGCCACGGCTAGTGACCAACATTTTACAGCTCATACTGTGTACTTCGCGGAGAACAAACCACCCTCCCAGCTGCCCACGGTGGGGGGCAGTTTTGAGGAAATGGTGTGAAGTTGAAGAGTTAATAGATTGCTTGAGAGTCCCTCCACCCGCAGGAGAAAATCAGAGGCCCACCATCCACTCTCCGCCTGCGGATCCGAGTCACGTCCTGTCCAGGACTGCACCACGAACGGGCTCTCCTCCCTTCCCCCGCCGCCAGGAACCAGCCCCAAGTAGCCAGAGACGTGTCTGGGGCTTTCTCAACACCACCCACCGCCCAGTCCTCCAGTCTAATCATCTCCCAGCACAGTTCTTGGTCTTTTTTTTTTTTTTTTTTTTTTGCTGTACGCGGGCCTCTCACTGTTGCAGCCTCTCCCGTTGCGGAGCACAGGCTCCAGACGCGCAGGCTCAGCGGCTGCGGTTCACGGGCCCAGCCGCTATGCGGCATGTGGGATCCTCCCGGACCGGGGCACGAACGCGTGTCCCCTGGATCGGCAGGCGGACTCTCAACCACTGTGCCACCAGGGAAGCCCCAGTTCTTGGTCTTTTAACACGTTCATTCGGAGGCAACAAGGAGCCACTGCGGGCCCTGGCAGCCCCTATAGTGTTTCTGTTTCATGGGGCTGGTGTTCGGTCATCACGTCATGCTGCCCTCAGGCAGGTGGTCTTTTGTTGGAGAGCTCACCAGTGTCTGTTGTTACTCTGGAGACTGACTTTTGTTGCAGACTGGTGGGCCGGGCAGACAAGACTGCACTAAGTGACAACACAAACAGAATGCTTATAACATTTTCCAGTCTTTCCTTCTCCCCCTTCTTTGCAGAGCTTCCAGAAAACCCCTTCCTCTTGTGTCTTCTCCCTATATTCTCATCCATCCATGCAATCTCAGGAGTTCCGTCTTGCTTTTGGAATTAGTGTGTAGGGAGGTGTCTACAAAGTGGCCATGACCTCCTGGGTTCTCACCTTTCTTCATCCACCTCCCCTTACCTTCCACAGACCCTCTGTTTCCTTGCAACCTTTCTGTCTGGATTTTCATCTCATGATTTAAAACGTATATTCTATTTCGCCCACCCATGTCACTTCCCTCCCCATAGACAAATCTTAGATGTACGGCACACTTACTGACATCGATAGGGATTTTTCAGCTCCGAACACACATCGCTGCTCTTCTCAGAAGAGAAAGTCAAAAATTTACCAGCAAAATAACATGGATGATGTGGAGGCCTCATTTTCAGTAATTATAGCGCCACCGTCCCTGCTCCCTAATTAAGTCAAAAACTAGTACTCTATTTGGGGCCCTAATTTCTTTCCTTTCTCATACTGTCCAAAAATGTCCACCAACATCTCCTTTTGAACTGAAAGTTATTATGCTTTAGTCTCAAGCCAAAGAAAAATTTATTTTGGAAAGTTTGAATCAAATTTTCTGAGTTACTCATGAAGGAGAAGGTCATGAAAATGCAGTATTTCTGACTTTGTTTTTTTTTTAAGTTCCTGAGCTTTTGGAATTCCCTCCATTCAAAAATCATTTTTCAAAGAAACCTGAACTTTTTATGCCCTCAGATTCTCATAACAAACTAGTCATAAGCTGTACTTGAAAGAGTGATATTTAAAATGTTAAAGTACATGAATAAACTCTCTGCTTACATACCAGCAAATTCATAATACTAATAGGCCATCCCTTAGTTATGCATATTATTGGCTAGGTATGCAGATAATATAGAGTGGGCAAGTCCACAGTAATGTTTATTTATTATCGGAGTGTCTTACATACTAGAAATGTATAATTCTTCAAAGAAATGATGGAGCCACATTCTAAAAGGGAGCTCCACCATGCATTTCATCATCTTCCAACTTTTCTATGTTAAGAATAAATTAATGGAACTTATTTAAAAGTTGACCCAAAGGATGTTGTAAAAACATCCCCCTTGCTTTCTGTGTTTCTGTCCTCTAAACTATTCTACTGCATGATGGAAATGAGCAGAAGAGACAAATTATCAACTAAACATGTGCTTAAGTAATCTAGCAGTATCTGCAATTTCATATTCCCTTAGGTTGCAGGAAGTAATTAAGTGCTTTTGCTTAAAAGGCCACCTGGGGGCTGCATGGGGTCCAGAAGTTGTGAATAGAGCCATCAAATGACATGATTGGATTGTTTAATTCTATCAAAAAGAACTTAAAATATGAATCGCTGAAGGTAACTCACCATGAGAAAAACCTACTTATAGAAAATCAAAAATAGGTTTGCGCAGCTCTGTATCTGTATAAATCTTGATGACTGTGTCACTCGAGTTTGGCTTTAAGAGCTGTCTCAGACAGCCGGGGGAAGACGCAGCCCAGGTGAGAGCCTCAGAATCAGGACTGCCTGTTCTTAGTTCCAAAGTTGCACAAAGGGTACCTCAGAGGCTGTGGAGGAAGCTGAATCTCCATCAGGGTGATAAATTCTCCCACCCCTGTGCACTTCCAGAGCTTCCCAGCTCTGTGACCTCAGGCAACACACCTGAAGACTTCAGTTTCCTCGTCTGTGAAATGAGGCTGTCGAAAGATGACTGAAGCCCCTCTAGTCTGTAGTTGAACCCTCTGATTCTCCAAGCAGAGAATTAGATTGAAAGACTATCTGATGATGAGTGGCTTGGTCCTTCTTTTCTTTTCTTTTCTAACATGAATTTCATTTGATTGAGGAGTCAGTGAGTTTAAACAGTTCTGAATTTTACTGAAGAAGCTTGACTGTTTCTATACCCTGAGAAGCCTTTTTGCTCCAGAACCGACCCCTTGAATGATTATTCTGGATGATTATTGTGACATAACTTGTAATCAGAATTGCTCCTCAATACATGTTAAGGCCAACCTAGTTCTTTTTTTTTTTTTAACATCTTTATTGGAGTATAATTGCTTTACAATGGTGTGTTAGTTTCTGCTGTATAACAAAGTGAATCAGCTGTACATATACATATATCCCCATATCCCTTCCCTCTTGCGTCTCCCTCCACCCTCCCTATCCCACCCCTCCAGGTGGTCACAAAGCACCGAGCTGATATCCCTGTGCTATGCGGCGGCTTCCCACTAGCTATCTATTTTACATTTGGTAGTGTATATATGTCCATGCCACTCTCTCACTTTGTCCCAGCTTCCCTTTCCCCCTCCCTGTGACCTCAAGTCCATTCTCTACGTCTGTGTCTTTATTCCTGTCCTGTCCCTAGGTTCTTCAGAACCATTTTTTTTTAGATTCCATATATGTGTGTTAGCATACGGTGTTTGTTTTACTCTTTCTGACTTACTTCACTCTGTATGACAGACTCTAGGTCCACCCACCTCACTACAAATAACTCAATTTCGTTCCTTTTTATGGCTGAGTAATATTCCATTGTATATATGTGCCACATCTTCTTAATCCATTCATCTGTCGATGGACACTAGCTCTTTAATAAGTTCTCCCCAAATGATGTAGCCTGCCACGCAAACTCTTTCCTCTGAACTCCCACACCACTTATGGTCTATAACATTTGTTTGGCACATATATGCTGCCCTTATTATTACTGCTCATTAACACATATGTCCCAGCTCCTCTACTAAATCATAATTACCCCGAAGGCCAGAACCATTATGAGGTAGACACTTTTAAAATCTGATGGGAAAATTAACTTTTTTTATATCCCACCATGTCTTCACTGATGCTTATAACCTATGTGGCAGTCTATTAACCTATTCTAGCATTGTTTATATAGACTGTGACTTTCTGTATTTAAAACCTTGTAATACTGCAGCCTATAACAGAAAATTTGAATACAGACAAATGATGACTGGCTCTATCCTCCGCTGAGTCCTCATTTTCAACAAGGAGCAAGCTAAAGTCCTTACCTTCTCAAAGGGACACAGATCAGGCTAACCAACAAACCAGGGTATTTCTGGAATCACTGGCTCTGTGCTGAATGGACTGACCAGTCACAGGAAGCCAAAGTCAATCCCACTGATGTTTAAGTCAGAGCAGACAAGAGCCATTAAGTGTAGCAAAGCCTAGCAGGGTAGAAAGGAACACACCCCAAACCACCCCAAACTCCCTGCATCTGGCTGCATGCCAGCCCCACTGCTTGTATAAATCTCACAGTCCTGGCCCCACATTTCACAGGAATGTGTAATCCCATCATGGCAGAACGGAGGCATCACTCCTAGCAGAGGTGCAAGCTCAGAAGACCAATGAGACTGGCCAGGTAACAAAAAGCTAGAGACTCAGACTCAGCATATAAGGCAGGCAATAGGGGGTGGTGGGGACTGGATCAGCTAGAGGACACGTACCCCACCTAAAGGAGGCAGCCGGGCTCAGTTCCTGCCAGCTGACACCTCACAGAAACTCCTGCCCAGTGCTGCCAGAGTCTTCTTCTCCTAAAGAACTAAAAACTTCTTAATTTTTGTATGAATGCTCCAATTTTTACATGTTGGTAGTCAATAGGAATTTTTCTGGAATACTGGGTAAATCACAACTGGATACCAGATGTGGCTCAGGGGCCAACAGTTTGCAATGTCCAATTTATCTAATTTGTTGTAACTAAATATAGCCTATGTTCCCCAACACATCCAATATTGGTTTTCATCTGTTTTTACGAGACAGCTCAATTTTTTTCTGCCTCACCTAAATGTTATTTCTGTTTTTCTTGGTGCTGCCCTCCCAAGTCTAGTTCCCAGTTTTTAATTTGTGGGCTCTGATCCTCCGTTCCTGGTTACATCCTCTTAGCGGTTTGGAAGAGCGCTTCTTCCTGTTTTATAGCATAGCGTTCCACTTGTAACAACAATAACAAAATTTTTTTTTACTCCTTGTTTTTCCTGGATTGAAGGTAAAAAAAAAAAAGTCCCTCTTCATTTCCTTTCCTGACAATGACCAGCATCGTGACTGATGTCAAAAGAACCAGGAGGGGGGAAAAACGGGATTAAATTAAGCTTCTTTTGATGCTTAATTTTTTCATGGAGAGAGAAGTGAATATTCTGAAAAATGGTTAAATTTGTTCAAAAAAATACAGAAAGAAGGTTGTTGTTGGTTCAACACCAGGTGCTTTGGTGAAGCGATAAGATTTTTTTAAAAAAGCAGAGCTTTTCACCAGGTGTATGACATCATTTCACAGAGCCATTTGGGTTTAAATGGAATGAAACTGGGAAAAGAATGCATTTTGCATTTGTAATTCAGTTAAGTAGCTGCAACACATGAATTGGTCTGCTGGTAGTTCCCCATATGTTCTTTTAGTCATTTCAACATTTTCTCCACAACCACTAAAAACGATCACTTTTCTATGAGGCTTAACTTCTTATTCTTATATCTAATTGTTAGGCTTTTTTGCTTTTGGATTGATAATTACTATTACCAGAGTAGTTATAAACAACACTCTGAAAAGCATTCATCAAGTACTCATCATCATCAAATAATATTCATGTGCACCTGAGATATATAACTCTCCCATGGCAGTGCCCAAAATCTTACATACCACGCAAATTCTCATTTAAGAAAGGGAAGGCAACTTCCCCTTTCTGAGATATACGCTGGACTCTAAACGGATGATGTCGTACCTTACTCAGATCATCAAGCTATGAGGTAGGAAATGAGTATTCCTGAGGAGAATCACCTTTATTTTTTATTTCAATTACTTGTGGCTTTATTTGAAGAGCTCAATTATTGATATTATAGATAAGATGTCCAAATCATTACCTGAGTATTATATTTTTCAATCCAGTTATAGTTAGATGTTGTTTCATAAATGTAAACAGGGGCCAAAACTACTAACTCTACTTTCACAGTATTTGATGCATTTATCTCTTGCCCTCCATCACTGACTTTCCACCACACTAATTCAGAATCCCCGTTACCAGTTAAGGGTGGCATCCATGAGCATAAGGTCATTTGCTATGTCTGGATACATATATATGCCCAAAGCTAGGTTCCAACCTCAAGTCATGACTAAGTGATGGGTAGTAGAGTCAGTATCAAGGCATCTCCAGACCTAGAGTCGGAATAATGATCCTAAAACTCCTCAAGGCACTTTGGAATGGCTGTCAGTCTTAAGGAATGTCTGAATGAGAAATTTCATTTCCACTGAGACCTGCCCTGGATGACCTCATTCTCTATGAGGATCTACATGGGCTGAGACCAATGGCTAGGGTAGGACAGGGATAATTTCCATCTAAAATCACTGGGGGAAGGGGCTGGTATGTTAGGTAAATTGAAGAGAGTACCAAGGGCAGGGGATTTTGCCCTGTTTCCTGTTTCAGAGCTACCTATAGTGAAATCAACCTGTGGATTCAACTTGGATGACACCCAGAAGTTTCCAAAGCTCTTCCAAAGGGAGTTGAAAGCTTAGCGGAGAAGAGTGGAATGCCCAGGACCAGCCATGATGAGATGGAGAGAGACTTTGCAGTGGAAGCTGGGAGTGACTACCAACCGGAAACCAAAGGAAGATATGGAAGAGACACAGTGGGTCTGTGACATCATTGAGAGCCAAGGAAAGACCACGTCAGCCAGGCAGGGTTGCAGATCCCTAGCTAGACTGAGACACACTGAACCACAGATCAAGTCAACCACCAATTTCATTCCCCGAAGCCAGCAGTGGGACAAAGGGATGTCATCCCAAAGACCAGAAGAGCTGCAAGACTCCAACACCTCTCCCCACCAGTAGGTTGAGTGAGACAAACACTTCCCGAGTAGTATCCAATGCCATTTTGAAGAGGAGTCAAAGACAGCGCAGAAATAATAATATTTATGAGAAGTAATACTTTTTGCAAACTTAACAATGCCAGGTCCCAGTCTAAGTACGTATGCTAATTCACTTAATTCTCCCAACAACCTTTGAGAGACTTTATTATATTATATATTATTCTTATTCCACATATGTATCAATAGAAACAGAGAGAGAGAGAGAGAGAGAGAGAGAGAGAGAGAGAAAGAGCAAATAATTTGCCTAAGGTCACACAGTTACTAAGTGGCAAAAAAAAAACCAGGCTGTTTGTCTGTATGGCCCTCACACAGAGCCATTCTATGATGGGGTCTCGTTTAAAAAAGAAATCTCTGCCCCATGGAAACTTACAAGATGGTATAGAAAATAAAGCTTTTGTACAAAAACTAGTAACCAGGAAGTGGAGTAACCTTACTCTTCCCCAGTAGACCCAGCTGCCATTTTGAAGAAGAGCTGGGAAGAGAGAGAAGTATAGAAACGATGATGATGATAAACGTATTGAACCTCTTCTATGGGCTAGGCATTGTTTTAAGCACTTTAGATGTATTAACTCATTTACTCCTCATTATAACCCTTTGATATAGACCAGTGCTGTCCAATAGATCTTTATGCTAGAAATGTTCTATTCTCTCTTCTCCAATCCAGTAGCCACTAGCTATATGTTGTCTATTGAGTCCTTGAAATGTGGGTAGTACAACTGAAGAAATAAATGTTACCCTCATTTAATTTTAATTAAATTTCAATAGTCATATGTGGCTAGTGTCCACTGAATTGGATGGCACAGAAGTAGATTTTTTTTCTAGTTTACACATGAGGACATTGAGGCAGAGTAGCTATGTAATTTGTCAAGGTCACAAAGCTACTCAGTGGCAAAATCATTGCTTAAACCCAGACAGTCTGACTCTGGAGCGCACACGCTTAACTCTAACATTTCCATGACAAATTCTGAGCAATCATCCCAGAACACTGAGCATTACCTAAAGGTACTGTTTAAATGACTGGATGGAATATTTTATTTCTTTTTTCCCTAAAGAGTTGGGGCCAGTGACAAAATAAAGACACTAATTTTCTTTTTAGAGTTTCTCAACTGCATTGTCTGCTCTCCAGTAAATATGATGTGTTTCAAACAGCATGGCTGAGGCTGCCCCATTTGGCCTGGTTGCATTTGAAGTCCTGGATGCAGAGGGCTGCCCAATTATCGCTACTCAAAAGGTCCAAACTGGGAAGGGCATGGCTAGCGCGGGGCACAGCCAAGCCCGTCTAATCAAGGCTGCCAGGATGGCAACTCACAGGTGCGAGGACCCTGGGGTCAAGAGGAAGGGATGAGGGTGAGGGGTCGCTGTCAGTAATAACAGTAAATAGAGAGCCAGGAAACCGTAAAGCAGAGCTTGAAGCCCAGACAGAGATACAAATCTGGAGAGTCAAATTGGAAGAATTTTCTTTAATCAGAGGCATATCCCAAAATTGGCAAAATGCTCAGAACAGATACACCAAACCACAAAATTAAAGCCCGCTTGGCCCCCACTGACATCTTGATTGACTTTAAGAAAAGTTTACCTCTCCATGGTTTAATGTCATCTGTGACTCAGTGGCAATAATCCCTCCCCTCATTCTAAAGTCAGTGACTTGTCTGTAAAGTGTTCATAGCTACCCATGACAGAAGTACCAAAATATACCACCAAGTGATTTTATTGAAATTAAGCACTCATTACAGTCTCTTAGATGCTTTGAGTCACGCACAAAAAGAACGAAATTTGCCCAGTTTTCTGCTGAATTCAATTCCCTGCATCTCACTCTGGGTTCAGGATGGTGAAGCTGAGAGATCAGTTTCTACGGGTTCCATCTTGAAAAATGGTTTTTGCTGGAAATTAAATCAGGGAATCTTTGTCTGAGGGAACAGTTGGGCTTGAAATAAAGCTGCTTTCTCTTCGGAATAAAAGATCATATTAAATTTCTGAGAAAGGGAAAACCATCAGAACACCCTGGAAACCGAGGACTTTTAAGTGCAAGTTTTATCAAAGCGACAGCCAGTCTACCCACTGAAGTGCTCCCGTTGGAAGAAAGATGGCTAAAGATTTATTATGAAGAACAGAAACCTGGGAAAAATTGTGTGCCAAGGGGGAGAATTTTGCAATTGAAAATGTGTGTGTGTGTGTGACATTTGTGAAATTTCACAAAATGTTTCTGCTTTGCCAGGCAGCGTTCACAAAGCCAAACCTTGGAGCTCTGCACAGCACCTAGGCCAAAAGCAATCAGCAGCCCGAGCCCACACAACAGCACATTAGCAAATATGCCAGCTTCCCTCACATCACGCAGTCAAAGAAATGAAAATCGCAACACTCAACTGCACAACTCCCAGAAGATGAGAAAAAAAACAAGACTGAAAAAAGGAAATAATTTAAAGGGCAAGTGATTATTAACAATGGTACATGACTGAGAGATAAGCTTCCATTTCTCAATATAAAATATAGGCCGACTGAGTTTCCAAACTTGCTATGAATATCATCAACCACCCTAAGGAAGTCAAGATTTGCTGTTGCAACCTACCTTGATGGTCTTGTAGGAGCACTAACAGGAGCCCTGATGCGTGTCCTAGAGCAGGGTCAGCAAACGTTTTCTGTAAAGAGCCAGACAGTAAATATTTTAGACTTTGGGAGCCATGCAGTCTTTGTTGCAAATCCTCAACTCTGCTACCACATTATGAAAGAGCCATAGACAATGCAGAAATCAATGAACATAGCTGTTGCAATTAAATTTTATTTACAAAAACAGGTATCCAATCTTAGTTTACTAACCTCTGTCCTAGGAAATCTGATAAGTGGAAAGGTATCTATTTAGATACTAGAACAAAATAAAATGTATTGGTAACTGGGGGAAGATATATTTATTTCTTCTAATTCTATGCAAGTCTAATCTAGTCCAGATTTATCTAAGCAAATTCTATCTAACATTTATATATAAGGACCAGAATGTGGACTAGATAAGATTATAAATTCTCGAGTAAATGTCTGCTTTCCCGTCACTATCCAGTTTAAATGTTTCCTCTGCAAAGGAAACTACTTTAAGAGAATTCAGTTACTTGATCCCTCTTCCTCCCACAGACATTCATTTATAGATCAGCATTACCTTTTCTAAATTCCTGTAGCCTAATACCGTGCTTAACAAATGCACTAGCTAGATAACTAAACAACTGACTGCACTGCTTTTCATTCTTTCGCTTACAAAATGATCAAAATTGAAATCCTAAAATACAGTGAAGAAATATCTTCAAAGTTTAGAAGGAAAAAAATTGGGGACATCAATTCCTAAGCCCAGTACTCAGTAAAGCCAATTACAGATTTTCCAGGACTCAGAAAATGTAACGCCCACAAAGCCTTTTAAAAAACTTACTCAAGAGTTTGTGCCAGAAAAATTAAAAACAAATCTAAGGAGGAGAAAGACATGAGATTCAAGAAGCGATGATTAAGTGAAGGATAGCACAAAACTTTCAGCTCGATCAGAATAATTTTTTAGAATGGTGCTTTAAGCTTAATTATTATTAATCCTTATAAAATAAAGGCAAGATTTAAAACAAACAAACACAAGGTTGAAATGGTATTTCTATCAACTCAGAGGAGGAACTAGAGTAGAAAAGAGGTAAGATGCCAAGTTTCAGTCTCCTCTTGTTTAAGGAGGAGGTGAGAGACACTAACTAGTGTTAGAAATCAATAAAAGGGAACATGTTCAAATATGTTATTACAAAATAAGCATAAGCCCTAGATACAGTGGCAGTATGTATAACTTTCAAACCAGTAAACAAAAAAATAACAGTAAAGAAAACTAAATCACTCCAGGAACGGGGGAAAAACTAATTTACACAAAAATAGGAAGACAACTGGGGATGTCAGAGTAAGACCAAATGTTTCCATTTTCCCAGTAAATGGCAACAGATAAACTTCCCAATTCAAAGACAGAGAATTTCAGATTAGGTTTTCCTTTAAACAAAATCCAGGTGTTATCTGTTTCCAAGAGATATGCCTAGAACAAAATGATTCAGAGAGATCAAATATAAAGGGATAGACAAAGATATAGGAGGCAAATACTAATAATATAAAGCAGGAATAGCAACACTTTAGTTAGTAAAGGCAAGAAGCAGTAAATAAGACAAAGACAGCCGACTCCACAAGGAAAATATAAACGCAGTACATCTAACAGTTGAATATCAAACTACATTTAAAAAAAAAAATCTGTTTGAAATACAAAAAGCAATTGACAAATTTAATAACATAATGGAAAATACACTTCTCTCTCAGTAACTGATAGAAAAAAAAAACCACAAAAAAAAAGAGAGAGAGAGAGAATTTGAATAGCACAATTAACATTCCTGATTTAGTAAATATATGGAAAATTTTGTAACAAAGGAAGCAGAATAAACATCCTTTTCAAATACCCATGGAACATTTATAACATTGATGATATATTTGGCCACAAAAAATATTCTCAGAAGTGTTTTTAATAGTAGAAATCATGCAAACCATATTCCACGGCTATGATGCAATAAAGCTAAACATTAAAAACAAAAAATGGTCAAATTAAAGTCTATCCACTGGAAATTTTAAAGCGTTTTCTAATTAGCCTGGGATTAAAAAGAAATTCATGATTTATATTACAGACTATTTATAAAGTAATAATACTAAGAGTACCACACATCAAAATTTAGGGGCCCTTAGAATCTCATGGAAAGCAAGAAAGGATTGAAAACAAGTGAACTAAGCACTCACACTAAAAGCTAAATAAAGGGCTTCCCTGGTGGCGCAGTGGTTGAGAGTCCGCCTGCCGATGCAGGGGACATAGGTTTGTGCCCCGGTCCGGGAAAATCCCACATGCCGCGGAGCGGCTGGGCCCGTGAGCCATGGCCGCTGAGCCTGCGCGTCCGGAGACTGTGCTCCGCAACGGGAGAGGCCACAACAGTGAGAGGCCCGCGTACCACAAAAAAAAAAAAAAAAAAAGAATTAAAATAAAGCTAAATAAAGAACAAATGAGTCTCCCCACACACGAAAAAAGGATAAAAACCAGATGTGAATATATAAATAGAGATAGAGATATAAAATAGAAAAGAAAAGAGTTTATTTGGTCAATCAAAGCAAAGAATTGTTACTTGAAGAGTAAGTAGGACTAATATGATCAGGAAAAAATAAAAACACAAGTAACAGTAGAAATAAAAGGTACTTAGCTATAGGTATAATAAATAGGTATAATAAATTTTAAAACCTTAAGAAAACACTACATGAGGTTGATGCAAATATACCTGAAAATGTAGATGAAATGGATAATTTTCTAAGCTGTGTGGTGCTCTCAGTATTATTACTTTATAAATGCTCAAAACTGAGTCAAGGAAGGCCAAAAAAAAAAAACCTGACTAAATCAAAAACCATAAAATAAACTGAAAATTTAGTCAAAGATCAATCACCTTCTGGTTTTGTGTAATTGATACTTCAAAAAATAGTAAATAATATTAAATAGTAATAGTAAATAATTAAACAATTAATAGTAAATAATGAAACAAATTATTTAATTTATTTCACACCAAAAAATAAAAGTGTTAAAACATATCATAAACTGAGCAAAACCCCAATATCAAAATTAGGAAAGAAAGCTATGCATCAGCCTAACTTGTGAATATAAATACAAAAAATCCTAAACAGCATATTGTTAACTTGACTCTTGTAAAGTATTAAAATATAAAATAAAGTGTACCAAGGAAGGTTTATCCCAGAACCATGAGGATAATTCAAAATTTTAAAAATAACACTGCAATTTAGTGCCTTAATAAATTAAAGATAACTAATAATGATTATCTCAATCTATGCTAATAAATTATACACTAAAGTTCAATATTTTTTCCCAAATGTAGAAAACACCTCCTTAACTTGATGAAGGCTATCAATCAGAAACTGATAGCTACCATTACACTTGATGGTGGACATCAGACACACTGCCATTCTAGAATAAAACAAAAATGCTTGTCATGACTACTATCACAGAATACTATGTGCTGGGTACACAGTATGCAAGACAATAAGATATGAGCAATAAATTATACAAATAATGTAATTGAAAAGATAAAATTTCATTATTTGAGGACAGTATGATTATCCAACATATCTAAAAAAATCCAAGAGAAGCAATGGGATAATTTTAATATAAGTAAGAGAGTTCAATTAGATTATCAGATAAAAACATCAAAATTTAAAAATAGGGGCTTCCCTGGTGGTGCAGTGCTTGAGAGTCCACCTGCCAATGCAGGGGACACGGGTTCATGCCCCGGTCTGGGAAGATCCCACATGCTGCGGAGCGGCTGGGTCCGTGAGCCATGGCCACTGAGCCTGCGCGTCTGGAGCCTGTGCTCCGCAACGGGAGAGGCCACAACAGTGAGAGGCCAGCATACAGCAAAAAATAAATAAATAAATAAATAAATAAAAATAATCTGTTCTCAACACCAACAATAACCAATGAGAAAATGTAGTTTAAAAGAAAAAACTCCATTGAAAGACCAACAGAACTATAAAAAACAAAACTAATAAGAACTGATAAAACTAATAAGAAGTATGCAAGGTATTGATGAAAATTATAAAACTTTTTTCAGGGCCATAAAAAATCTGACTAAAAAGAAAGATTAGCCATAATTATGGAAGGTAAGAACCAATACTGTAAAGCCATCAGTTATTCTCAAATTAGTCTATACATTTAATGCTCAAAATCTCAATTGAGACATTTATTCTAAACTTCAATCTGAAGAGAAAATGAGCAAGAATATCCATGACATTTTTGGAAAATAAATAAAGTTTTAAAACAAGAGCAAAACTTACTGTAAAACTATGGTAATCAAAACTGAGTGGCACTGGCATAAAGATAGATATGCAGATCAATGGAACAGAATAGAGAGTCCAGAAATAAACACTCACAGGTATGGTCAAATGATTTTTTATAAAGTGCCAAGATCATTCAATGGGGAAGGGACAGTCTTTTCAACGAATTGTGTTGGAAAAATTGGATATCCACATACAAAAAAATGAAAGTGAACCCTTATTCTGACATTATAGAACTACTACATGATCCAGCAATTCCAATTCTGGATATACATTCAAAAGATGTTGAAGCAGGGATGCAAACAGATATTTATACACTCATGTTCATAGAAGTTTGCTATTCACAATAGCCAAAAGGTGGAAGCAACCCAAATGTCTATCAGTGGATAACTGGATAAACAAAATGTGATATATACATACAATGAAATATTATTCAGCCTTAAAACAGAAGGAAATTCTGACACATGCCACAACATGGATGAACCTTGAGGACATTATGCTAAGTGAAATAAGCCAGTCACTAAAGGACAAATGTTGTATGATTCCACTTACATGAGGTCCCTAGAATAGTGGAATTATATTATAGAGACAGAAAGCAGAATGGTAGCTGCCAAGGGCTGGGGGAGGGAGGAATGGGGAGTTAGTGATTAACGAGTGTGGAGTTTCAGTTGGGGAAGATGAGAAAGTTCTGGGGATGGATAGTGGCGATGGCTGAACAACAGTGTAAACGTTTTAATGCTACTGAACTTTACAGTTTAAAATGGTTAAAATGGTCAATTTTGTATTATGTGTACTTAACCACAAAAGAGAAAAAAAGAGCAACCTGTTTTACTAGATATCAAAATTTATTATAAAGCTACAAGAGTCAAACAGTGTGGTACTGGCAGAGGTGAAAATAATCAACATAATAAAATTAAATGTTCAGAAACAAACACTGGTGTTATGGAAATGATGTATGTGATAGAGATCATATTTAAATCTATGAAAACATACTGTATAGGCTCTACAACAGTTTGTGGCAATTGGTTTTCCATTTGAAGAAAACAGAATGAGGCAGTTACTTCACGTCAGACATAATAATAAAGTCCAGATTAAAGACACTATATGTATATATGAATATATGTATATGTGCACACACACATATATATGCACATATAACACAAGAAACTATAGTGACTATCTTATGCCATTAGGATACATTAGCCTATATATATGATGTTAGCATACTAGATGCTATTAACTAAGTAAAAGGATTACCAACAACTTTTACTGGCAAAATTGTGGGAAAATAGGCACTCATATCCTATTGATGCCATATTATTACAATGTCTAAAGAAATACAGCTGTAACTTTTAGCGTCAAGAACGTATTACTCTGTCCTAGCCATCCCATTTCGAATCTAACAGAAATAAGAATACTAATAAGTAAATAAGGGTACAGTCAGCCCTCTGTATCCTTGTGTTCTGCATCCAGGGATTCAACCAACCATGGATTGAAAATATTAAAAAAAAATTTCCAGAAAGTTCCAAAAAGCAAAACTTGAATTTGTTGTTGGTGGCAACTATTTACATAGCATTTACATTGTATTAGATATCATAAGTAATGTAGAGATTATTTAAAGTATACAGGAGAATGTGAGTAGGTTATATGCACATACTATGCACCATTTTATATAAAGGACTTGAACATCCACAGACTTTGGTTTCTGAGAAGATTGTGGATACTGAGGGGTGAGTGTACTAGTACTTGAAACTATATGTACACAGGTGTTCATTGTTGCACTGTTTACAACAGCAAAAAGCTAGAAACCATTCCTCTCCTCTTTTGTTGATCAAAAGAGGAGAGGAATGGTTGGATAAATAACAGTATATTCATCATCCAGAATATTACATGGCCAACTTTAAAAATTACAAATGAGTTAAGGTCAATCCAAATGAGTTAAGCTCCAAAAGCATCCACGACATATTTGTTAAATGAAAAAATTTTTCAGGGGAATGCGTTATTTGGGGGAGAGTGGAAAGATAAGCTCCACTCATGAATCTACCATTTCTACAGAATATACAGCTGATATAATGTTATGTTAGCAAAGTGGGGGCTTGATTGAAGAGGGGGGGAGAAGAGATTGTTTTATTGTAGACACTTCCATATTATTTAAATGGCTACCATTAGCTTCTGTCTTCTACAATAAACAAATACTCTTACAACTAACAAAAAAACAAGGGAGTGGGCAATGGAAATGCCCAGCGAGTTACACAAATATCCTTCACAGGTATCAGGTTCTGCCTCTTAGAGATTTCTGGGAGAGTGCGAAAAACAACAGAGCTCTGGGGTACTCCCTGGGGCTGGGTCCCCAAGTCTCCCCCTGCATAAGCCTCTACTCTGGTGCCTTGAAGAAGGATTCTCTTTCTTGCGTGATGATGGGCCAGGACCTGGCATTTGAACATTGTAATCTTCAAAGTAATCTCTTAAACCCTCTTTAACTCTGGGCCCTTAACCCTGTGTTTACTCTGCTGTCACGTTTTTTTCCCCCGGAATTTCTCAACCTCAGCACTACTGACATTTTAACGAGCGAATTCTTTGTCACGAGACAAATATCCTATGCATTGCAGGATATTTAGCGGCTTTCCTTGCCTCTTCCCGCCGCATGCCACTAGCACCCTCTCCCCAAATTACAACAACCAAACCACATTGCCAAGGGTCCCCCGGGAGCGGGGGAGCAAAATTGCCCCAGTCGAGAGCCACTGGGCCCAATCAGCAGGACCAGGGATCTTGACCAGGGAAACTAGTGATTCTAGTTAAAAGGCTTCACTCAACTACCTGATCCGTTAAGTATTAAGCTATTAAGAGTCCCTACACACACAAAAAATCACATAACACATAAAAGTGTTCTGGATTATTTTTGTTCCATCAGTTCACATCTTAACTTTAGAAATAAAATCTTAAAAGAGGTAAACCGTATTATTTGTGTTAAAAGTGAGAATAGAAACCCATCATCTCTTGGATGTCACCAGTCTGCTCCCAGGACACAAGAAGAGCTTACTGAAAGGAAAACCTTTGAATCTACTGGAGTTGACAAAAGACTACCCTCTGTGGCTAAGAAAGAAAACATATATAAGTGCCTGAAACTCAAAGGTAATATTTATTACATGCATCAGCTTTATAGATTGCTTCCAAATCTTTAGGAATCATAGAAGAATTTAGAAGATAAAGTCCTAGCTGTTGTGACTTACAACATATAACATACAACACAGAAAAAAAAAAAGAGAGCCACGCACATTTTTTAAAAACCCTCTGAGTAGCAGGGTTTTAAAAAGATTTTCTTTTTAATCACGAAGCAGAGAATGTCTTTACCAGATAGCAGTACATGCTCCAGCTTCAGCACCTCTTCCAAAGAGCTAGGACAAGTGGTTTATTTATTTCTTAAAGCCATTGCCATGTATTTGTGAAAAACAGAGTCAAGGGCTACGAACTTTACAGGGCTACAGACCAAAGGTGGGGAGAGTGGAGGGGTTAACATTTCTCAATGGAGAATGGTGATAAGGTCGCTCAGACTTACAGGAAGTCACAAGTTGTTTTTAAGCCCCAAATGGCAGCTGTTTGGGTTTGAAAGGTTTATTGAAAGTGGACATTATTTACACCATGTTCATACAAAAATACAAGCAGTGTTTCCCCAGCACCTGTGGCAGATGTTTAAGGGGAAAAACTGAGCTCACATAGCCTCAAGAATCATAAACATGCCAACCTTTCCCCAAATAATACCTTTCTTTATGGCAAGTCCAGCCTCCCATTTCGTGCTGGCTCTCTTATCATGATTTGAACTTTGATGAACTACCTTTTAACCCACCTCTTGGCTATGAAACTGTCAGGTCTTATGAGCTAAATAGGTTCCATCCTGGTCAGTGCCACAGTGGACATGCTCCAAAGAAAATCACACTGTTGTCTTACAAAGTAGTGACTCAGAAAGAGGTGTGTGAGACTCTGAAGTGGTCAGAACCCAAGTTTCTGGCTTCTGGAAGAAAATTTTAAAAAGCAGAGCTGCAGGTAACCCTGTCTAGGCAAATAACTTGCTTCCAGGGGAGAGTTCTCAATATGGGGTTCGTAATATGTCAGTGCCTATATTTTGGTTCCTGGCACAAAATGATGATTTACCTGTTGATTCATCTTTGTTCTCTCATTTTATTTTGTTTAATTTTTAAAAATTAATTAATTTATTTATTTTGGGTTGTGTGAGGTCTTAGTTACGGCATGCAGGATCTTCTGTTGCAGTGCCCGGGCTTCTCTCTAGTTGTGGCACATGGGCTCAGTAGTTGCAGCACATGGGTTTAGTTGCTGCATGGCATGTGGGATCTTAGTTCCCCGACCAGGGATGGAAACGGCATCCCCTGCATTGCAAAACGATTCTTAACTACTGAATCACAAGGGAAGTCCCTGCTCTCTCATTTTAAACATTCTTTTCTTTTCATTTACTTAAATGAATTTGGTCTTGGTCTGATTGGTTGGTTTAGATGATTTTGCTCTGGTGATTAGGAGTCAAGACTGGGGAGAGGGAATTTTACGGCCTTGTCACTTATGGTTTGCATGAGTAGGGAGGCTGTATACGGTGACTTGGCCAAGCTGAAGTGGTCTGCAGGTCAACACATTTGACAGCCATTTCTCCCAGGCAATGGAACTCACAGGGTGAAAGCACCAAGGGGTCACTCTGTGTTCTATGACATCCACGATATATTATCACCATAATAATATGATGCCTATATTGACGTCTTACGGAGTCTTTGGTAGTACCTGAGACAGTCACATGCCCTTCAAGGTGCATCAAAGCACCCTGAAGAGTCTTTATGATCCTTAAAGTCCTCAGCTTACCAGGGAGTCACACTGGCATCAAAGATGGCATATAAGTTGAAGATGGAGGACTCACAATTCATGAACCATTCTTCTTCCAGGCTCTATTCCTAAACAAAATCCCCTCCCTAGACTTCCCTGCTCAGAATCCTTCATTCTCAACAAGCTCACACCTAGGTAAAGAGAATATTTCCTTTGTTCACATTATAAGGAGCAAATTTTCTTCCACTGAAAACTGGTGATTCAACCCAGGCCCATTTTGGACATGTCTGACTGCAACTCAGGAGACACTCAGCTTGAACAACATGACTGATTCTAGAATCAGCTTATGCCTGAGGGAGCTGGAAGGGAAAGGGCCAACCTCAGAAGCTACTTGATGTTGGAGCCAAGGCTAGAATTCCCATCTCCTGTCTCCCAGAGCTGTTGCCAACTGCATCCTTTCTGGAGGATGCTCACTGAGGAAACACACTTTTCAGTACACCTTTCTCCATCTAAGTGTAAGACATGTGAAGGCAGATAAAGAAGGGTTTATGCACGATTCTCCTTATTTTAAAGTTTTAGTGCTCTTGATATAAATGTCTTTCTAAACAATTGTTTTTCCTCTGATTTATCACTTAGTTGAGGCTATTTCCTCCGGCAGCCTTGGGGAATATTTCTCCTTCTATGTGTTTGTGGTGGAGGGTAAAGGGAGGAAGAATGAGCCTGGTAATCACCCTGTCAGAAGCCTACTTCAACACAACTCATACTGGAAAGAGAAAACATCTGTGGACTCAAACTGCGTGTAGTGGGTGGGTTATCTCCAGCCAATTTTTAAATAATACTTGCCTTGCTGCCTTCTAAAGAAATCTCAATAACAAATCAAAGAAAGGAAACCACCAAGCACCTCATTAGAGTTTGATAATCACTAGAAATGGAAAGACATATTTAGATTCCTAATAACTTAAGTGAAAGTAAGGAAATTAGCCAAAAGGTGTTTTCAAAGGAAGCTGGTAGGTGAGAAGAAGGTGGCATTGGCAGCTATAAAGCTCTATAAAGTCCTCAGTCTCACTAAGAAGAATGGTTGGACTTTCCCCTCACATCCTCCCCATTTACTTTTCAAGGTTGCCCCTGATATTCTTTGAAACCTGATTTTGCCTGAATATCATTGCCGATGGAAGGAGTGTAGAGCCCTACACAACCCCTAGGGATGGCCTTTGAGCACACAGTACAAGTTAGTAATGTACAACTAACCCTTTACCATGGTGTAATGGCACTAAGACACCAGATATTTCACTGTTTTTGGTCTTGTATTAAACTTCTCAGCTAATTACATCTGGTTTGCTGGTGGGGAAGTCGGAGGCAGAGACATTTGCAATTAAAGAACAGGAACCAATGGGTACCGACTTCCTTAGTGGTACACTGGTTAAGACTTCACGCTTCCACTGCAGGGCATACGGGTTCGAACCCTGGTCAGGGAAATAAGATCCCACAAGCCAGGGGGCCAAAAAAAAGGAAATAAATATAGCAGATAAAGATGTAGGATGAGAGGGCAGACAGCAGAAGCAAGAAGAGCTACAATCCTGCAGCCTGTGGAACGAAAACCACATTCACAGAAAGATAGACAAAATGAAAAGGCAAAGGACTATGTCCCAGATGAAGGAACAAGATAAAACCTCAGAAAAACAACTGAATGAAGTGGAGATAGGCAACCTTCCAGAAAAAGAATTCAGAATAATGATAGTGAAGATGATCCAGGACCTCCAAAAAAGAATGGAGGCAAAGATTGAGAAGATGCAAAAAACGTTTAACAAACAGCTAGAAGAATTAAAGAACAAAACACCTAGAAGAATTAAAAAACAAACAAACAGAGATGAACAATACAATAATTGAAATGAAAAATACACTAGAAGGAATCAATAGCAGAATAACTGAAGCAAAAGAAAGGATAAGTGACCTGGAAGACAAAATGGTGAAATTCACTGCAATGGAACACAATACAGACAAAAGAATGAAAAGAAATGAAGACGGCCTAAGAGACCTCTGGGACAACATTAAATACACCAACATTGGCATTATAGGGATCCCAAAAGGAGAAGAGAGAGAGAAAGGACCTGAGGAAATATCTGAAGAAATTATAGTCGAAAACTTCCCTAACATGGGAAAGGAAATAGCCACCCAAGTCCAGGAAGCGCGGAGAGTCCCAGGCAGGATAAACCCAAGGAGAAACGTGCTGAGACATGTAGTAATCAAGCTAAAAAAAATTAAAGACACAGAAAAATTATTAAAAGTAACAAGGGAGGGCTTCCCTGGTGGCGCAGTGGTTGGGAGTCCGCCTGCCGATGCAGGGGACGCGGGTTCGTGCCCCGGTCTGGGAGGATCCCACATGCCGCGGAGCGGCTGGGCCCGTGAGCCATGGCCGCTGAGCCTGCGCGTCCGGAGCCTGTCCTCCGCAACGGGAGAGGCCACAGCAGTGAGAGGCCCGCGTAACGCATAAAAAAAAAAAAAAAAAAAAAAAAAAAAAAAAAAAAAAAAAAGTAACAAGGGAAAAATGACAAATAACATACAAGGGAACTCCCATAAGGTTAACAGCTGATTTCTCAGCAGAAACTCCACAAGCCAGAAGGGAGTAGCACAATATATTTAAAGTGATGAAAGGGAAGAAACTACAACCAAGATTACTGTACCCAGCAAGGATCTCATTCAGATTTGATGGAGAAATCAAAAGGTTTACAGACAAGCAAAAGCTAAGAGGATTCAGCACCACCAAACCAGCTCTACAACAAATGTTAAAGGAATTTCTCTAAGTTGGAAACACAAGAGAAAAAGGACATACAAAAAAAAACCTAAAACAATTAAGAAAATGGTCATAGGAACATACATATCAATAATTTCCTTAAATGTGAATGGAAATGCTCCAACCAAAAGACACAGGTTCGTTGAATGGATACAAAAACAAGAACCATCTATTTGCTGTCTACAAGAGACCCAGTTCAGACCTAGGACACATACAGACTGAAAGTGAGGGGATGGAAAAAGATTTTCCATGCAAATGGAAATCAAAAGAAAGCTGGACTAGCAATACACATATCAGACAAAATAGACTTTAAAATAAAGAATGTTACAAGAACAAGGAAGGACACTACATAATGATCAAGGGATCAATCCAAGAAGAAGACATAACAATTATAAATATATATGCACCCAACACAGGAGCACCTCAAGACATACGGCAAATGCTAACGGCTATAAAAGAGGAAATTGACAGTAACACAATAATAGTGGGGGACTTTAACACCTCACCTACACCAATGGACAGATCATCCAGACAGAAAATTAGTAAGGAAACACAAGCTTTAAATGACACAATAGACCAGATAGATTTAATTGATATTTATAGGACATTCCACCTGAAAACAGCAGATTACAATTTCTTCTCAAGTGTGCATGGTACATTCGCCAGGATAGATCAGATGTTGGGTCACAAATCAAGCCTCAGTAAATTTAAGAAAATTGAAATCAAATCAAGCATCTTTTCCAACCAAAATGCTATGAGATTAGAAATAAATTACAGGGGAAAAAAACCCATAAAAAACAAAAACACATGGAGACTGAACAATACATTACTAAATAACCAAGAGATCACTGAAGAAATCAAAAAGGAAATCAAAAAATACCTAGAGACCAAAGACAAAGAAAACACGACATCCAAAACCTATGGGATGCAGCAAAAGCAGTTCTAAGAGGGAACTTTATAGCAATACAATCCTGACTCAAGAAACAAGAAAAATCTCAAATAAACAGTTTAACCTTACACCTAAAGGACCTAGAGAAAGAAGAACAAACAAAAACCAAAGTTAGTAGATGGAAAGAAATCATAAAGATCAGAGCATAAATAAATGAAATAGAAACAAAGAAAACAGTAGCAAAGATCAATAAAACTAAAAGCTGGTTCTTTGAGAAGATAAAATTGATAAACTTTTAGCCAGACTCATTAAGAAAAACAGGGAGAGGATTCAAATCAATAAAATTAGAAAGGAAAAAGGAGAAGTTACAACGGACAACACAGAAATACAAAGCGTCATATGAGACTACTACAAGTGACTCCATGCCAATGAAATCGACAACCTGGAAGAAATGGACAATTCTTGGAATTCAGGTATATAACCTTCCAAGACTGAACTAGGAAGAAATAGAAAATATGAACAGACCCATCACAAGTAATGAAATTCAAACTATGAGTAAAAACTTCCAACAAACAAAAGTCCAGGACCAGATTGCTTCACAGGTGAATTCTATCAAACATTTACAGAAGAACTAACACCCATATTTTTCAAACTCTTCCAAAAAATTGCAGAGGAAGGAACACTCCCAAACTCATTCTATGAGGCCACCATCACTCTGATACAAAAACCAGACACAGATACTACAAAGAAAGAAAATTACCGACCAATATCATTGATGAATATAGATGCAAAAATCCTCAATAAAATACTAGCAAACAGAATCCAACAACATATTAAAAGGATCATACACCATGATCAAGTGGGATTTATCCCAGGAATGCAAGGATTCTTCAATATATGCAAATCAATGTGATACACCATATTAACAAATTGAAGGATAAAAACCATATGAGCATCTCAGTAGATGTAGAAAAAGCTTCTGACAAAATTCAACACCCATTTATGATAAAAAAAAATTCTCCAGAAAGTGGGCATAGAGGGGACCTATCTCAACACAATAAAGTCCATATATGACAAACCCATAGCCAACATCATTCTCAATGGTGAAAAACTGAAAGCATTTCCTCTAAGACCAGGAAAAAGACAAGGATGTCTACCCTCACCACTGTTATTCAACATAGTTTTGGAAGTCCTACCCATGGTAATCAGAGAAGAAAAAGAAATAAAAGGAATCCAAATTGGAAAAGAGGAAGTAAAACTGTCACTGTTTGCAGATGACATGATACTATACATAGATAATACTAAAGCTGTTGCCAGAAAACTTCTAGAGCTAATCAATGAATTCGGTAAAGTTGCCAGATACAAAATTAATGCACAGAAATCTCTTGCATTCCTATACACTAACAACGAAAGATCAGAAAGAGAAATTAAGGAAACAATCCCATTCATCAATGCAACAAATAGAATACACTACCTAGGAATAAACCTACCAAAGAGGTAAAAGACCTGTACTCAGAAAACTATAAGATGCTGATGAAAGAAATCAAAGATGACACAAACAGGTGGAGAGATATACCATGTTCTTGGATTGGAAGAATCAATATACTGAAAATAACTATACTACCCAAAGCAATCTACAGATTCAATGCAATCCCTATCAAATTACCAATGACATTTTTTACAGAACTAGAACAAAAAATCTTAAAATTTGTATGGAGACACAAAAGATCGTGAATAGCCAAAGCAATCTTGACGGAAAAAAACAGAGCAGGAGGAATCAGACTCCCTGACTTCAGATTATACTACAGGGCTTCCCTGGTGGCACAGTGGTTGAAAGTCCACCTGCCAATGCAGGGGACACAGGTTCGTGCCCCGGTCTGGGACGATCCCACATGCCGCGGAACGGCTGGGCCCGTGAGCCATGGCCGCTGAGCCTGCGCATCCAGAGCCTGTGCTCCGCAACGGCAGAGGCCACAACAGTGAGAGGCCCACGTACCACACACACACACACAAAAAAAAAAAACCAAAAAACAGATTATACTACAAAGCTACAGTAATCAAGACACTATGGTACGGGCACAAAAACAGAAATATAAATCCATGGAAAAGGATAGAAAGTCAGAGATGAACCCACGTACCTATGGTCAATGAATCTATGACAAAGGAGGCAAGGATATACAATGGGGAAAAGAGAGCCTCTTCAATAAGTTTATAAAAGAATGTATCGAGGGCTTCCCTGGTGGTGCAGTAGTTGAGAGTCCGCCTGCCGAGGCAGGGGACGCGGGTTCGTGCCCCAGTCCGGGAAGATCCCACATGCCGCGGAGCGGCTGGTCTCATGAGCCATGGCCGCTGAGCCTGCGCGTCCAGAGCCTGTGCTCCGCAACAGGAGAGGCCACAACAGTGAGAGGCCCATGTACCGCAAAAAAAAAAAAAAAAAAGTATCGATTAGTGTTTATACTTACTATTTATAATTATGGGGGAGGATAAAGCAAATACGGTATCTTATCAGGGGAGAGAACCCTATGTGTCTGGAATACAGGATGAACAAAAAAAAAGGATGTAGAGTGGTTCCCAAATAAAAGACAGAGAGAGAGAAGAAGCAGTGGGAACCATCTGAGTTCAGCACTCCAGCCCTTCTTTTTCATTGTCTTTCTCAAAGGAGGTAGTAGGTGGTAACTCTGAAGGCCTTCGAGACTATGTAGAGGAGAAGGCACAAGATTCTCTCTGATCTATCACATACATTTCCCTCAGTTGACCTGAATTCACTTTGCAATTGACCCCAGAGTTGAGCTGGAAACCATAAGGAACTGCTGAGAGGAAAGAAGGAGAGAACTGAAGGAGAGAACAGTTACATGAAAAAAAAAAAAAAAGTAGATCCACAGACCTCATAGGCCAGAGGAATACAGAGTCAAATTACACTCCATGAATTATTTACAATATTCCTCTTTGCTAAATCTAAGCAAACATTCCATTTGCATCAAATCTACTCCAGGAGTTTTAACCGTTTATTGTAAAATCAAGTGCACAATAGTTCTTTCATGAAACATTTAGCTACATCTTTAGCACTAACAAATATCACACGTATATTATGAATGCTTCCTTATTAGAAAGCTAAACATTCAGTGCATGAAACCTTAAGCTCTGTATTCCAAATCATTATGAACAAGGTGTTTCCTCTCAGGCAATTTATTCTGGTGATGTGGAATCTTTGAGTAAATAGTGACGCTAGTATTTTTTTTTTTTTTTTTTTTTTTTTTTTTTTTTTTTTTTTTTTTGACGCTAGTATTTTTAATAGCTGTTTCCCACCATATATTGCAAAGGAAGCATTAACAAGGGCTGAATTCATAACTCAGCATTGTACACATCCCAGATTTCACAACATTTATGGTGAACTATGAATTATTTTTTTATTTTTTATGTTTGGCGGTACGTGGGCCTCTCGCTGTTGTGGCCTCTCCCGTTGCAGAGCACAGGCTCTGGACGTGCAGGCCCAGCGGCCATGGCTCACGGTCCCAGCTGCTCCGCGGCATGTGGGATCTTCCCGGACCGGGGCACGAACCCGTGTCCCCTGCATCGGTAGGCGGACTCTAAACCACTGCACCACCAGGGAAGCCCTATGAATTGCTTTATATGCGAATGTTCTGCCACTTGGCTAATTTCACTTGGCTACATGTTCTCCACCTTATCATTTTGAAATGAAACGATATTCTGTCTGTGAAACATCCTTGAGAACGACAGGATATTCTAATAGAACCACTTCAGACAATGGGATGGCACACGTCTGTAATCATTTTACCAAGCTTTTTTTTTTCTTTGATAAGATGTGTTTCTGAGAGAACAGTGACAATGAGGCTCTAGTAAATATTCATTTTCCCCCTTCTTCCCTTTCTAGTCCCTTTGGTCTGCTTGGCTTCCAATCTAGCAATAACCCATTCCTGTTTCATGTTTTTCTCCAAATATTTATTAATATTCTGAAGGAGTATTTGTTCTTCTGGTTAAAAGAGTGACTATCTTTTTCTGAATGTCTGATCTCAACAGTCCTCCAACAAAGGAGATCATTAAATTTTAACATTTTTCTTTCAATGGTGGAAATACATTGTACTTTATAGATCTCTATATGTTATGAAGTCTTGAACTGGAAACATAAAATATTTTTAAATTAATGCCTGTAGCAAATTTTTGCCCTCACAAAATGTCTGTTACTTTCCTCTTTGTGGAGTATCACTTACAGTCATAGCATGTCATATTTGGAAGGCACAGTAGAGGCTACCAGGATCCAATGAGTCTTAGTCAGGAAAAGCTTGGGCCTCTCCCGTTGAGGAGCACAGGCTCTGGATGCGCAGGCTCAGCAGCCATGGCTCACGGGCCCAGCCGCTCAGCTGCATGTGGGATCTTCCCGGACCAGGGCACAAACCCGTGTCCCCTGCATCGGCAGGCGGACTCTCAACCACTGCGCCACCAGGGAAGCCCAAGGTGAAAGCTTTTTAAAACACATGTGCTAAGTCTCTTGCCCATGGACTCAGCAGTGTGTATGTACATGGGAGAGGGCAGGATGGGGGTGGAAATCAGGAATCTATTTTTTTCAGCTCCAGAAAATATTTTTAAAAATCTAGTCCTGAGGAATGCCTTTCTGAGCAAGTCACAAAACGCAGAAATGTAAGAGAAACATATCATTTGGCTCCATAAAAATTAACAATTAATACAAAAACATCCTAATCACAGCCAAAAGACAAAAATGATAAACTGGGGAAAAGGCTTGCAAAAGCCATTTCACATAATAGATAAAGAGCTCTTATGAATCAATAAGAAAGTGAATTTCCACCCGAACTTACTCATAAGAGCTGTCGATTGAAACAATAAAATAACATTGTTACATACCTAATTAGCAAAGACTGAGAAGTTTGGTAGTTCCTGCTTACACAGTCTCTTTCAGTGGGATGTATGTTGGTGCTACCACTTTGGAGGGTAATTCCCGACATGTACAATGGAGAGTAATTTTTATGTAAAAGGCACTACCAGACTAAAGCCTCCCTACTCATATCTAACAAAATGAGCAATAAGAACTCTCAAAACAAAGTTTTTTAAAAAAGTATCAGCAGCTAACAGCCAAGGAAAAGAAGCGACAACTTCATACCATAATCTTCAAAATGTTGTGGCCCATGAAGTAAACAAAAGATGTTGACACTGCCCTTCATCACTCATCACCATTCTTTTAAGGCCCAGAAATCAAACTGGGGAAAAATGTCAGAAGAGGAAATTTTTAAAACTCTCATGAATATTCCCTAGTTTGGAGAGAAGCATAATGAGGGCGTGGGTAAGCAGGCTGGGGAAATGGTGGGAACAAAAATCCATGATAACAGAGGCTCCTCCATCCCCCTGCGGAATTCCAGTAATGGAAAGACAGGCACCATCTCTAGTAAGTGGAGTGAACTGGGGGGGTTTGAATCTAAAAAAAGACTTTTAAAACTCCATGTGGAAAAAAAATACAATGAAAGGAAGAAGAAAACCTAATAACAACATGAATTCATTTCAATAAGAGAGGGGGGGGAAAAGATAATAAAAACATACAAAAGGAAAAGTAAAGGGAGTGTACACAGTTGGAGAAATAAATTGAGAACCAAAAAAGTAGCATTACAGATTTAATAGAAATGTTAGAAACAGCAAGAGAAAAATCTACATGCCTGAAAATCAAATTGCTGGCAGGAAAAACTGCAGACAAACTTCATAAAAAACAGAGATTAGAGAGAAGACAGTAGATATGAAGGACCAAAAAAATGAGTCAACATAAAATAATTATGTCAAATTAGAAAATTTTTACAAATGAAAGAGAAAACTACTGTAAAATACAACATAAGAAAAATTTCCCTGGAATGAAGGAAGAAGTAAATGTGCAGATCCTAAATGTATATCATATTCCAAGAAAATCTGACAGAAGAAAAATTACATCAAGACACATTCAGATTAAAGTTTTAAGGTTTAGTGTGAAAAAAAAAATCTTCAGGCATCCACATAGCAAAAGAAAGTCATTTTCAGGGTGAAAAGTAAAGGAGAAATCAGACAATTTCCACTGCAACTCTCTATTCTGTAAGACAGTAATGTCTAGAAAATTCTGAGGGAAAATGGGACCTAAGAATAGTATACTTGGCCAATTTGTCCTGTGTCTATAAGGACAACTCAGTCATGTTCTCAAGCATTCAAGCACCTAGAAAAAATAGTAATTTGACTCTTTCTTGAAAAAATAATAATGTCAATTAAATCCAGGTAATCAAGAAATAAATCAAAATAGAAAACTCAAAAATAGAAAAGCCATGGTTTTAAAAATATAATGAGTCCTGAACCCATGAAATATAAAAATATGACAAAAACTGAGGTAATGATTATTATAGACTATACTGTAAAGTTTATAGACCTTAACAATTTTTTTTAATTAACAAATTCTGGAGGTGGGTGCCTCTAAGGAGGCAAAGTGGAATACTGTGTTAAGAGTAGATTCCATCTGCAATAGTTTTAGAATCCTCCTTTTTAATTTTAGGGAGAACTTTTAGATACTAATATCGCTTGTGGTAATGAAACATTTACCTAATATTTAGAGATTCCTTCAGTTTTACCTCAGTTTATTTTTATTCTGTTAGACCCAAACAAAAATTAAAGGTAATATACTTTTTTTTTTTTCCGCAGTACGTGGGCCTCTCACTGTTGTGGCCTCTCCCGTTGGGGAACACAGGCTCCAGATGCGCAGGCTCAGTGGCCATGGCTCATGGGCCCAGCCGCTCCGTGGCACGTGGGATCTTCCTGGACCGGGGCATGAACCCATGTCCCCTGCATCGGCAGGCGTACTCTCATCCACTGCGCCACCAGGGAAGGCCAAGGTAATATACTTTTTTAATTATCATATATATCACGGTCCCTTTTAATGAAATATTATCTATCTAGCTTTCTACATAAACACTAACAAATGTCTGTTAATTCATCTAATGTAAAAAATAATTTATAAATGGTTGTGAATTAGAATAACTTCTGCTTTCTTTTTTATTTTTGTTTATTGCTTGAATTTTTATAAATTTGTATTTTTTTTCAAAAGAGGTTATTATGTTTTAAAAAATCAGCTGTGTGTTATCCTAAAATTATTTTTTAAAATAATTTGGACTGATAATTTTATTTCCAGGAGTCCATTCTACATATCTTTTTGCCTTTATATACTGGCAATATCATATATACAAGTATGGTCATTGTGACAAACTTAAATGTCCATCATTAGAAAACTGATTAAATAAATTATAGCATACCCATACAAAGGCATAGTATGCAACCACTAAAAGTAATGGGATAGATCTATATATGGTGTTATGGAAAAATCTCCACGATGTATGTATGCCATTTTATAAAATTCAGCTAAACAGTGAGTACAGTACATTCCCATTTGAGTTAAAAAGAAAAAAATGTCACATATCACACACATATGCCTACACACCTGGTTGTATAGGCATAGAATATGTGTCAACATGCTCACAATCTGTTAATAGCAGCTGCATCAAAGAAGGGATAGGAAACCGGAATGGAAGAATTCTTTTTTTATTGTGTTTCCTTTTGTATTATTTATTTATTTTTTTCATTACATCCGTGTATTACTTTTTCCATTGGGGAAAAACATAGTTTAAAAAAGAAAACTTCTTTGGGTGATTTTATTGTTCAATTCCTTTACTTTATGGAGGAGAAGGTCAAGATTAGAAACCAATGGTTAAGTGACTTGACTTAGTTCACGTAACTAATTTGAAATTATAATTTATATTTTCTGGAGCTGATTCCAGTGCTTCCTATATAGTGCCTCACTTTTGTAATTGTCACTAAGACAACAGCAACCCTAAGTATCATCATAATACACAATTTACATTCTCTCATTTGGATGCTTAGAGTTTTAATAATTCCAAAAGGGGCAACTTACAACCCAATTAAGCAAAACTCCTGGGGAAACCTGTGGCTTGTTAGATAAAACTAAATTGCTGGGAGTAGAAATGAATGTGATCACGGTCTCCACTACTGTCACCCAGAAGCTAACATGCTTGTGGGTGATGGTAAATGCACAGATGGTTTCTACCTAGTTTAATCTCAGTAGGCTTTTAAGATCAATTTATCACTGTCTTTAAAAAAAAAAAATTGAGAGCCCACATAGAAACGTTTTCACAATGTGGTTTCAGAATGCTTCCCTTTGAAGTTTACCTTTACATGTCAGCAAATCTGGAAACATCACAAAATTCTAGCACAGAGCATGTTCAAGTGTCATGTTCTGAGAAGCATTTTAACACATGGACTCCACACACACTGGAGATAAACCAATTTTTTTAAGTTATTAACTTCCGAGATTCCTGTGAGTTTCTTGCAGAATCTTTGCTTGAAAGTAAACAATGCAGTATCATTTAAAAAAAAATAAAAAGAGAATGGTTTTATTTGAATTCTTGCTCTGCCATTTCTTAATTAAACAACCTTGGGCATGTTGGTTTCTAGCCATCAGTTTTTCATCTTTAGAATGAGAATAATAATTCCAGCTTCCCAGGATTGTGGAGAGAATCAAATGACATAATATGTGTCAAGTGCCAAAAACAGACTGTGTCAAAAGGAGATACAAAATGAATGTTAATTTCCTTCCTCCTTCCCTAGATAAAAACAAGTTTAAAGGAATGTAGACATGTATGCTTAAAGAAAAATTATGTATATTGAATCAAATTGGAAAGAAATCATCCTGAAATGGAAATGAACTCAAATTATGAACGTGGTCATTCAGCGAATTGAAATTAAAAACACTTCATCTCAATGAAGTCAGCGCTATCAACAGAAAGAAGGGGAAAATGCATGACCGCGTTGCTCATGTATTTCTTGTTCTTATATTTGCTTCTTTGCTTGTAATTATCAAATACTAATAAGGAAAAGTGATTTGGAGTTGTATAATTAAAATGAAGAAAAGGTAATTTTAGGCAAAGTATGCAGAAAGTGTTCTGATAATGAGGTTGAGAGAAACAAGCATTTTCTAGAGAAAATTGGATCCTCATAATTTGAGACACGAAAATTAAAGTATCTCTATCAGATGTAGTCTACACATATTAGAACTAATATTCTGCTCTTATTTTCTAACATGAAACAGGTAATAGTCAATAAGATATCAGCATTTTTACATCAATTTTGGTATAGAATGCACACATATTGGGCACTAGCTAAAATCATATATAGATATATAGATATATCACTTTGTTAATATGTGATGGCCCATGCTTACTCAGTAAATCAAAGTGTGAAAGTGTGTATGTCTCAGAAAAAAGAGCTCTTATAATTATATTATATTACCTCTAACTGTATATACAAAGCATTGTACTAAAGAGCTGATAAAAGCCTTATTTGTGTAGAGCTGACAATCTAGCGAGAAACACACATATCTCAAAACATGAACGTGCACATAAATAAAAGTAGGGAGAAGAGAGGCACTAACTAAGAATTGAAAATAGAATTATTTGTCTTTAATATATCAAATCAGTGATATGATACACATATGTGATAGCAAATGGTAATAGTGAGATGATACAGACTATGAGACAGAAGGTTTGTTTTAAATCTTATCCCAGTTGATGGTCAACATTAGACTCCTATTCTGGAGTCGACGCAGCCGATCTGAAGGAAAGAGTTCTTTTAAATGTCAAGATGTTAACCTAGGCAATAATTTCTTCAGCGATACTGTATTAGGCACCAAGTCAAGGAAATTCACTTTCATCATTTGCTATAGGAGATAAAATAGGGGGAAAAATCACAGTACACAATACTTGATGTCCATAACACTTGCTCATGAAGAACTATGATGAAGGGGGACAAAGTCAAAAGTGCCATGAGAAGTATGAACAAATTACTCTCAGAATTCAGAGGATGGGGTATGCTTTATAAAATGAGATCCAGCAGGGCACCACAAAAGGCATTCAATTTTGTCTTAATCACAAAAATAGGAAGAGTGTTACTATACAGGGAAGAGAAAACACAGTAGAAAAAGTTACATAAAGAGGAAAATGAAGGGAAGTAATGGCAGATGAAAGCAAAAGAGAAGAGTGTAAAGTTGCTTTAATACCAACATAAAAAAGTGTTTAATTACGCTGCTACCAAGTGCAGCCGCTGAAGATTTGAAAGAGATTTAAAAATGACTATTAGAAGAGTTTTAAGAAGACCATTCTGTCAAAGAGAGTGATGGCTGGATTGGGGGATGGAGTCCAGAGGTAGGAAGACTAGGTAAAAGACTTTTGTGGTTATTGAGGAGGCAGGTAACTGTGGACTGAGGTAAGGCCATGGCAATGGGAAAGAGGTGACTGGTGAGAGAGGCTGCAGTGATAGGACTTGGGAGGGAACAGAAACAACGTGGTTGTGGAAGTAAGGGGAAAAAATTCAAAGGTGACACAAGGACTTTCAAACTCCAGACATAAGAAAGTAACAGGGTCCAGATTTATCATCCTACAATAAACAACCAGAAAACTGAACAAAATATGAAAGAACTGTCTTCAGACATCACATAATTGACAGCACAGGACTGTAACCTCTGAAAAAAAAAAAAAAAGAGAGAAAATAAGGTGAGTCCCTCAGTTGCACTGTCCTTCTGTCTGGAACTAATTTGCAAACCTCAAGCTCAGGGAGGGAAAACTCAAGAAGAGCTTCATAGCATTGCTGAGTTGAAGAGATAGAGATTACAGTTCAGAGTCACAGATTAGCTAAAATTTTCAAGGTAGGATATCAGAGAGAAGAAAGCTACATAGAGAAAGAGCTCCAGAAATTTGAATAGGTGTCTTCTTGAGTCTTTGGCTGAATACAAATATAAATAAATAAATATATATGTACACACACACACACACACACACACACACACACACACACACACACACATATATATGTATGTATATATTACCAGGGAGTTGTAAGATAAAAAATTCCCAGAGCTTACACAGGGTCAGGACTAATTTTTTTTTCCCATTGGTTAAAGTGGAAATATGTCACTGAATATACTTCAGTAGAGACTCAAGAAAGATCAGGCCTTAGAACTGAGCCTAAGGGTACAGGCTCAGGGTGCAGGCTAAGCTAGACTTGCTCTAAAAAAATCCTGAAGCCTTGAAATGATTCAACTGATCTACAAGAAGCTTAGCTACCTGCCAGAACAAGTCTAACTTTCTTTAAAGGAATACAACAAAATCCAGCCCCCACAATATCCCTCATCAAATCAAATATTACTATATGTGAAGAAACAGGAAAATGTGGCCCATATCAGAAGAAAAACTAGCTAAGAGAAACAGACCAGAAATGACAGAGATGATGGAATTAGCTGAAAGGGACATTAAAACAGCTATTATAAATATGTGTAATATGCTCAAGTATTTAAAGAAAAAACATGTACATAACAAGGGGAAAAAAACAATACAAAAAAGAAAAATATAACTTCTAGAGATTAAAAAGTACAAAATCTGAAATGAAAAAAAATCACCGAATGGGATTGACAGAAGATTAGACATTGTAAAACAACAAGAACAGAAAAATCAATGAGCTTGAGGATATAAGCTATTCTACAGGAAGTACAGAGGAAGAAAAAAATAAGAGAACTGTATTGACCTGAGAGAAAATATCAATCTAACATAAGTCAAGTAGAATGAGATGTCAGAAAATATATATATATATTTAAAGAAAAAGTGGCAAAAATATTTTCAAATTTGGTGAAAACTATAAACCCACAGCTCCAAGAAGTTCAAAAATTCCAAGTAGGGTGGGTGAAGCGAGTGGGGGCAAGAGAGATCACCATCAAATTACTGAAAAACAGCAAAAAGAGAAACATTTAAAGGCAATGACAGAAAAAATTCACATTAAGAATAAAGGAACAAAAGATAAAACTGTTAGCAGATTTCTTATCAGAAAATGTATAAATCAGAAACCAGTTTAATGCACTGAAAGAAAAAAACTGTCAGCTTAGAATGCTATACACAGCATAATGTATTTTAGATATAATACTGAAATAAAGACTTTTAAGAAAAACAACTGAGAGAATATTTTACCAACAGACTTTCACTACAAAAATTAAAGGAAGTTCTTCAGGCAGAAGGTAAATGATCCCAGAAGGAAACTGACTTTACTAAAAGGAATGAAGTACAGTGAAAATGATAGCTTTGTGGGGAAATACAAAGAACCATTTTTTCCTGTTTTTTAAAAATTTATTTTAAAAGATAACTGCTTAAAGAAGAAACAACAAAAACTCACTATGGGGTTTATAACACATGAATAAATATTAAGTATGATAACAATAGCACAAAGGATAAGGGGTAGGGGACAGAAGTTGTATTATATGTGAAACGGTATAAGATGATTTAGAGGTAGACTGTGATAAGTGAAAGATGTGTATTGTAAACGCTAGAGTAACCACTTAGTGTAGCTAATAAGCCAGAGGTGGAAATAAAATGGAACATTAAAAAATAAGCCCCCTCCCAAAAAGATAAATAAAGAAGAAAAAATGATTTGGAAAAAACAGATAAAACAAACAGAAGCAAATAACAAGATGGTCGGTTTTAACTTGACCATATCAATAATCACATACAAAACAAATGATCTAAACTCTCCAATGAAAAGGCATATGTTGCTAAAATGAAAGAAAAATCAAGACAACTATATATTGTCAATAAGAAACTCAAAGTATAAAATCACAGATAATTAAAAGTAACAAGATGGAAAAATACACATGCAAATACTAATCATAGGAAAGCCAGAATAGCTTATATCAGGCAAAGTAGACTTCAGAACAGTCACATCACCATGGATAAAAAGGGATAATAAATAATAATAAAGTGGACAATTCATCAAAAAGATGTAATCCTAATGTGTATGCTTCTGTGATGGTTAATTTTATGTGTCAACTTGACCAGCCATGTGTGTGTGTTTAAGGGTGCTTCTGGATGAGATTAGCATTTGGACTGGTGATCTCGGTAAAGAAGATTGCCTTCACCCATGTGATTGGACATCATCTAATCTGTGAGGGCCTGAATAAAACAAAAGGGAGAGGAAGGAGGGATTCTCTCCTTTTTCACTGCTTGAGCTGTGATATTTCATCTCATCTTCTGTCCTCAGACTGGGATTTATGCTGTAAGCTCCTCAGTTCTCAGGCCTTTGGACTTGGACTGAATTATACCACTGGCTTTCTGGGGTCTTCAGCTTGCAGACAGCAGATCATGAGACTTCTCAGCCTCCATAACTGCATGAGCCAATTTCTTGTAATAAATGTCCTGCCGGCATCTCCTCTTGGTTTTGCTTCTCTGGAGAATCCTGACTAATACAGCTCCTAACTACATAACTTCAAAATACATGAACCGAAAGCTGAAAGAATTGAAATAAGAAATAAATCTACAATCATAGTAGGAGGCTTCAACACATCTCTTTCTGTCATTGATAGAACCACTTGACAGGAAGTCAATAAAGACACAAGAAGATTTGGGCAAGACAATTATCCAATGGGACTTAATTGACACTTATAGAACACTCACCCAACAGCAGCAGAATACACATTCTTTTCAAGTGCACATGGAGTATTCACAAGGATAAATCATATTCTAGGCCACAAAGAAGTCTCAATAGAATAAAAGGATTGAAACCATAGAGTATGATCTCTAACATAATGCAATTAAATTAGAGATCAATAACTGAAAGATATCTGAACATATCTTTGAAAATTTGACACATAACCTACTTCTAAATAACCCATAGCTCGGGAATTCCCTGGCAGTCCAGTGGTTAACACTCCACACTCCCACTGCGGGGGGGAACAGGTTTGATCCCTGGTCAGGAAAGTTCCACATGGCGTGCGGTGTGGCCAAAAAAAATAAAATAAAATAACCCACAGTTCAAAAAACTTCAACAAGGACACTGAAAATTATTTTTAACTGGAAGAAAGTGAAAATACAACATATTCAAATTTATGGTAGGCAACTAAAGCAGTGCTTGGGGAAAATTTATAGATTTAAATGCTTATATTAAAATAAAAGTCTCAAATCAGTGATCTAAGCTTCCACCTGAAGAAGCTAAAATTAAACATAAAGTAAGTAGAAATAATAAAGCTAAGAGTAGAAATCAATAAAATAAAAATCTGAAAATAATAGAAAAAATCAATGAAACTAAAAGTTTATAATATGGAAAGATAAGTAGAAATGATAAATTACTAATCAAATTTATCAGGGAAAAATGACAAGACAAAAATTACCACTATCAGGAATGAAAAAGGGAGCATTACTACAGATATTCTGAACAATAAAAGGATAATAAAGGAATATATTAACTACTTTATGCCAATAAATTTGACAACCTAGATGAAATAGACAAATTCTTAAAAGACGCAAGTTACTAGAGCTCCCTCAAGAAAGAATAAAATACCTTAAAATTTCTATGTCAATTAATAAATTGAATTCACAATTTAAAATCTCCCCCTACAAAACAAAACATGCCATCCCAGATGGTATATGGTGAATTCTTTACAACATTTAATAAAAAAATAATACCAATCCCATACAAACTCTTCCAGGAAACAGAGAAGAAATTCTTCCCAACTCATTTTATGAGACCAGCATCACCCTGATAATGAACCAAGATTTAGATATTACAAGAAAGAAAACTAAAGGAAGAAAAAGAAATTCCCTCATGAACATAAACACAAACATTCTTAACAAAATATTAGCAAAAAGAATCATCATTACACAAAAAGGATAATACTTCACAGCCAAGTGTAGTTTATCTTAAGAATGCAAGGTTAGCTTAACATTTACTAGTCATTCAATATTATTATTAACAGGATAAAAGTGAAAACATAATTATCTCCATAGATGCACTTAAGTGTTTCACAAAATTCATGATAAAAGCTTTCAAAAACTATGACTAGAAAAGAAGTTCCTTGATCTGATAAAGGACATCCACAAAAAACCTACAGCTAATACCACAATATCATTAACAACGTAAGATTAAGGCCTGTCTCCACTTCTAACAAGTTGGGTCTTGTTAGAAGGCCCAACGGTCTTCTACGGGAGGCATGGGCAGAAGACTGGACAACAGGAAGAGAGTAAGGTCGGGGCATTTATTCTCCTGGTTTCCTTCCTTCTAAAACACAGGTCTGCTCCATCTTCTACCCAAGACCACAGCTACTACAGGGCAGCTCTTTCCTGAGATTAAGTCACTTTCTCCAATTGGTAACTGTTCCCTCACTTTCCACCCTCAGGACTTGGCTCCTTCTTCCCCTTTCACCCCCAATTAGGTTTCACATAATCCTGCCCACACTTTTGTAAACCGTGTTAATAAGCTCAGCTCAGTTTCCCTGGCTGAAGTGTACCATCCAATTCCCATCAGGCCCCTGAATGATACATGTCCTCATTTGATATTCACCACCACACATTTACAAAACATTGAACAAACTCTTCTTTAACAGAAAGTTTATATCATTTTCGCCTTGATCTTATATTTCCATTCCATTTTTCTTGTGGAATTTTATCTTAATGAAGTATATTCTGGGCTTCCCTGGTGGCGCAGTGGTTGAGAGTCCGCCTGCCGATGCAGGGGACATTGGTTCGTGCCCCGGTGCGGGAGGATCCCACATGCCGCAGAGCGGCTGGGCCCGTGAGCCATGGCTGCTGATCCTGCGCGTCCCGAGCCTGTGCTCCGCAACAGGAGAGGCTACAACAGTGAGAGGCCCGCGTACCGCAAAAAAATAAAAGTATATTCTATGCTTGAAAGTCTTTTACTGATCATTGACTCATACTTCTCTGCAACAAGAATATGTATACACATTGAAAAGTTTAAATTGTGTTTGTTTTGGGACTTCCCTGGTGGTCCAGGGGGTAAGACTCCGCACTCCCAATGCAGAGGGCCCGGGTTCGATCCCTGGTCAGGGAACTGGATCCCGTACGCCGCTCCTATCCCTGCGTGCCCCAGCAAAGACCCTGTGCAGCCTAAGTAAATAGATGTAAAAAAAAAAAAAAAATTGTTTTTGTTTCATGAAATAAAAATAAATGATAGATTATTACTAACTTTTTTCCAGATTGAATGCATTATCATTACAGTTATTAATCCACAATTGCTCAAAAAACATAAATATATCATACATTTTTATTTTTAAATTACTGAATGTAACAAATAAAATTCTTATTGGAAATGCATCTTTTAACGAGAATAGGGATTTTCTCCCAATTAGTTTATATTTCCATGGATGAATACAATTTATGGCTAGAATGATACAGGGTTTAGAGTAAATCAACAGGAAGAGGAAAAAAAAAAAAAAAGGATTGGGCCACAGGAAGTTCAGCACTTACAAAAGGTGCATTAATTCCTGTTGTTAATTTTCTTAGGAGTGGCACTTACAAGGCCTTCCTGTAATAAGCACATGGCAAAAATAAATGAGCAGAAAAGAGGTTACTAGAGAGCAAGACATTTGTGCTTATGTTAAAAATAAAATAGAGGATTACAGTATATAATCATCTGGCAAAAGTTAACGAAAATGTTCTTTTCCTGCAACTCTTAATAACTGGTCAAGAAATATAAACACTAACTAAAATACAACACTAACTTAATATCGGCTCCATTTCCAGAAAACGTAATATTGCTATTTTGGAAGCAAACATGGAATTTTCACCTTCCCTTCGAAAATGTGGAAAACAGGCAGCTGGGACACAGAGTGAGGTCTTGGTTTTAGTGGGCTTCCAAGATCCCAGCAGCCCCTTTCTTTGGAGTCCTGGGGGTCGGGGGTTCTTTACACCCTGGAGCTGCGTCCTCTAGTGAGATACCTGATGAGTACGAGGTAAGGTTTTCTTTTGCAAATGTAAAAAGGAGGGCTTGAGAAAGGGAAGCTATCCAAGGAGAACTAGACACATTCTTACAACAGTCAGCTTTAAGGAGTGGAAAGCTGATGATCTGGAATGCCCCTCTCCACTCTGTGTGCCCCGGGCCCCCTGAAACTTTGCCGGCTCCCAGGAAGAGATCTCAAAGTGTGACACAATTAAGTACAGTATTGCTGGCGAAAGGAGAGAAAGGTCACCACTTGAACAAATCATTCAGATTGACATGGTTCTACGCTGCCTCAGACACGATTTCTTTGTCCAAGCTGCTAATACCAAACAGCCAAAGAAGCAGGAGACACAGTTCAGAATGTGAAACTGGATCTTTTGTATATTCTAAGGTCGAGTCTCCACAATAGCGAAGTGTCGGATGTTTTGTCTCTGCGTTGCCAGACATCTGGATTGAATGAAGATTCAACTAAATGGACTTGATGTTCGTCTTGTTCCCTGTCCTAAGGCTGGCTTTGACTCCTTCTGGCTGTGAATGAGTATCCTTCCTTTCCTTTCTTTGTCCTAAGCCCTCTCAGGGACTTTGAGGCACAGGCCATGTTGCCCCACATCAATCCATCAGAAAAGGGCAAATAAGGCGGCCCCGATGTCTGCCACCCCAACATTGGTCTCCAGCTTCCATTCTGGCACATCCTCTTTCTTGCTCACTCTCTCTCCTCAAGGCAGACGAGCCCTGCTCCTGGTAATGTCTCTGGTCTCTCCCCGAGTTAAAGGAAAGCAGGCCCTGCCTATCTGAGTCACACAAGCAACGAAGTGACATAATGAGCTGCATTTCGTTGAGGGCTCTCCAGGTCCCCCAAATCTTTCTCAAATGTGATTGTTTATAAAATGTTTGATAAAAATAAATGATGCTTTCAATTTAAACAAAATTTCACACTGTTACTGGTTTTAATAACAGTTTTGACAGATGAGATTTTCGTCATCTGTTTTTTCTTTGTGAAGGCTTCTTCAATAAACTAAAAATGCTTTAAACTAACAGATGTGACTTTAAAGAAAGGCTTGAGTGTGAGACATCAGGAACTAAGGCTTGTCAAATGCTGCAACACAGAAATTTATTCCTCGTGCAAGCATCTCCTGGGTATCAGGAAAGTCACCGACCTAATGACTGCCGGCTAACGTGTGAAGCTTGTTTTAGCAGCAAGATGCCCTTTATCCCGAACTGGGAACGTATCTTTGCCGGCTCCTCCCCTTTCGCTCCCTGGATCTAGCGATTTCCGCTACTCCAGCTTTCAGAAACCTATTGAAAAGTCAACCCAGATTTGTTTGAGCTGATGTTGATGTTTGACAAACTGATGATCTGCAATTCTTTTCTCCATCAGCTCGAAAATTTGAATTTTCAATACTCTGCTTACAATAAATAAGATATTTTTGCATACTTTAAAAAATATATATATATCCATATTTTTTTAACAGACTTAAAGGCTGGAAATGAAGACTGCAGTACTCTGATTTCAGAAAAGCTCTTCCTTTTTTGTGGTGTCTTTATATATTTTAAACGGTTATTCTTGCATAGAGAAATACAACCTTCTGAGGCAAACTGACAAATCAGTTTAACAACAAAATCACCCAAAAAGCTTAAATTAAGGGGTGATATTATGTAAAGAATTTTTTTTTAAACCTTGTCATATCTCAGATGAAATATCTTCTCACACCAAAAAGTCTATGTCAAAATTTATTAACATGATCTGGGGATTAAAATACAAGATACAGAAGCATTGACTTCCCTTCCCAACTCCCTTTCTAACATTATATATATTCTATGAAGTCATTTAATCCACCGTTTTACACTTTCCCTTGAAGTAGGCACAGAGCTTTTGGCTTCTTTAATGAATCGGTCAATGTGACGTCTTATCCCACTGGACGTCCTCTAGTCCTCAGGGTGAAACCTGCGAATGGCCGCATAATGGGTCCAGGCTGCCCAGGACCTGGGCCAGCCCCGGTAGAAGCAAGAATTCATTCCTCCCTGCTGAATGGCATCCAAAGGTAATTTTTCTGACAAAAGTAGTTTTCACAAGCGTCACGGCAGTGCAGGGGCTGTGGTAGAGCGAAGTGGGTGGGAGGCTGTCTTGAGCCGACATTTTTTTTTAATAAATTTATTTATTTTATTTATTTATTTTTGGCTGCATTTGGGTTTTCATTGCTATTCCCGGGCTTTCTCTAGTTGAGGCGAGTGGGGGCTACTCTTCGTTGTGGTGTGCGGGCTTCTCATTGCGGTGGCTTCTCTTGTTGCGGAGCACGGGCTGTAGGCGTGCAGGCTTCAGTAGTTGTGGCATGTGGGCTCAGTAGTTGTGGCTCATGGGCTCTAGAGCACAGGCTCAGTAGTTGTGGCACATGGGCTTAGTTGTTCCACGGCATGTAGGATCTTCCCAGCCCCGGGCTTGAACCCATGACCCCTGCATTGGCAGGCAGATTCTTAACCACTGCACCACCAGGGAAGTCCCAAGAAAAAAAAATTTTTTTAATCCCAACATACCAGAGGCTCACCATTTCTCACCTCATCCCTTTTACCAGGCTCCAAAAGAACTTGGGTTTGCCTTACAAACTTCCCAATCCCAGTTACTCTCAGCTCTGTTTAAACAATCATCCTTTCCTCTTTAAGCATCTTTAGTCTCTCCTCTCTCTCTCTGGCTTCTTCTAATTTCTACTTCTAAACATTTTTACTTTTATTTATTCATCAATCAACCATTCGCTCATTTATTCATTCAACGAACATGAATTAAGCTCTGTGCCAAAAATTATTCCTGGTATCGAGTATGCAAAGGTTAAAAAGAGATGATCTTTGGCCTCAAGGATATGCCAGTAGACTGGAGAAGGCAAATTCATAAACACATACATTGCAGGATAGTGTACTCTATACTTTCCTCATCTTGTGTAAGATGTCAATCCACTTCCAACTAATGGTACCCTGGATAGGAGGAGGAGGTCCCTTTTCTTGTTATCACCACTGTGGGCCCCACCACCTAGGGTTATTATCAATTAGATGAGGCCCGGAAAGAGTTTTGGGGAATACACAAACCCAGCTCTGCAGCAACATATTGAATGCTGCCCAGAGATGCCCTCACCAGTTAGTAGTGAGGACCACTGGGTGCTGTGTGGACTTCCATGAACCTCATTGGAGTGGGGGACAGAGAGGGCCTTCCCTGGTGGAGACCTGTGGTTTCTTCATCTCCTACTCTCCATTCCTCTGGTACCTTCTCCCCCTGCCCTACCTTGCCCTTGGGAATCTATAATCTACTTTCTGAACTCAGTTAGTCTCTGAAGGCAGAAAAACTTTCTCACCAAGTATGTGTCCAAATCTTCCTGACTTACACTAAGACAGGAGGATTTTCAAATATGCTCAGCCTTTGTTTTGGGTGATTCTCCTTCTAGCTGTGTAATTCTGTGGGCTGGTGGGGCTGCGGTGGGGGAGGAGAGGAAGGGGTGCAGAGAGCAGGGAGATGCAGACAGGGGCTGGGCATGTATCCCTCAGAAGACACGCAGTGAAATGCGCTTACCTCGGGGACAGAAAAACATCTTTAATTTGTTAAAGGTATTAATATATTAAAATATAATCCCTCTACCTTTTAATCCCTCTACCTGCTGAGCAACATATTACATTAAATAAGAGAGAGGGAGGAATTGGGGCTGGGGGACATAGAGGCCGGACCCTTGATCCAGCCTGCCAGGAGACAGAGCTTTGATCCTGCCAAAAGTTCTACTTCGATTTCCTTACATCCTTTCATTTCTGTGTTGCATGCATCGCCAACACTTTCTCCTTACCCATTCTTTTCTTAATCCCTGCAACCCAGCTTCTAGGTTCACTGTGGAACTGGGCTTTTGAAGATCACCGTTCCTTTCTAGCTGGCAAATCCAAGGGACGTTTCACAGTCCTCACTCTCCTTTGTGTCTCTGAAGCTCTAGTTACCATGTCACATGGGCATTAGTACCACCTGCCACATCTGCTTACTCACTAACCGAGAAGATTCTGAACAGCATTTACCTTTGGTGGTTTGGTCATGAAAACAATAGGTACTTAGAATGATTTAAATATGCTTTTTCAAGCTATGCTCTCTTCTCCTAGTTATGATCTGCCATTCTGGTGGGGGCAGAGGGATGGAGAAGTTGTTTCCCCTACCTGATGATCACTGGTCTGCGGAAAAAAATTCCTGGAGCCTGAACACCTGTATGCTAATCCTAGCTCTATTATCTGTTAGTCCATGAAGCCCGGGCAAATCACTCAGTGGCCTCATTTTTAAGAGAGGTGTTCATAGAGGTGAAAAGATGGATCCCACGTGGGCAGCGCTCAACAGAGCTGATGCACCCATGCACTGCACCAGGGCACCTGGGCTAGGAGGAGCTGACATAACCATTTCCAGGATAAGGCCACACCAGCCAAGGATGTACCAACACACAGTAGGCCCGAGTGCCTTAGAAACTGCTGTAACGACTCTTCACTCAGTACCGCTATGCACCCAGGGAAAGGCTGGGAAAGAGAATAAAGGGAGAAGTTGGAAATGACGGGGCAGGCTTGGTGGGGCAGCCGCCCCTAAGCAGACTTCAGTCAATTGTTTCATCTACTGCTGACAAGCAGCCTAGGAGAGCAGCCTGACAGCCATGGAATGGAAGCTCTTAGGGAACATGTCCAGGGTCTAGAAACCTCCACTTACAGGACAGAGGCTTTGGCTTTCAATTCTTGGGTAAACTTGCTTCCACCACTGCAGAAATAAACGTACGCCCAAATTTTCCCAACACTTTTCTCCTTAATTAAACAGACCCAGTCCTTTTGCTCATACTAAGAAGAGAAAGAACTCCTTTTGAACTGAACACAGCTGGCTCACTTTAAGCTTTCATCAGGACCCACTTTTTTTCTGTTAACCCATCAGTGAACACAGGATGACATAATTTCACAGAAATCTAAAGCACTTATATATTATTACTGACCAACGATAGTCATCTCTTTTGCCTTCCATTGCATATAAAGGGATTATTTTTTCATGACTACCTCTTCTTTTCCTTTTGCCTCTTGAGCTATAACAATGAATATTCCACAAGCCTAACTCAGTGCCCAGAGCTTTTCTGTCTGTACTCACCAGTACAGTTCCCTTGTGCTCAGGACTAGTGTTCGGACCTGTACACTGGTGGCATCCATGGCGCTGGTCCTTATCACCCAATGAGACCCAGTCTTTGTAGTCCAGGACCTTCAGGACACCCTGACTTCACTTGAGTCGAGGCTGTATTTTAACTCAATTCTGTAGGAGAACAGAAAGTGAGAGGAGCATCAGTAAATGGTCTACTCGGGACCAGAGTCTGTGCCGATGTTTATAAATGCTAATCCTTACCACAGTCCATCTGGATAGACATCGTCATCCCTATTTTTCAAGTGACAGAACTGAGGCACAGAACAATGCCCTTACCAAAGGTCCCCCAGCTAATTATGTACAAACAACAACTGGTGTGGCCAAGTTACTCACTGTGATGTGTCTGACTCCCTTGCCCATAATTTTTTCCACCATGCTACTTCCCTTGAAAGTTGAGCTTAAGATCATTTCTTGGTTTCACTCAAGAGGAGGGATCTATTTCTTTGCACTAAATTCAAGTTCCACATTTTTTTAATTACTAAAAGGGTTTGAAAACTTCCTGATTGTTGTCCAAGACTAACTCGTTAATTTTAGTGAAAAAGTTTTGAGATCTTACCCAGTACTGATAGCTATTATGGGTCCTGGCTGGCAAAAACAATCTAGCATACCTCTGGTCATCAAAGAGACTATCATCTTTTTCCTGATTCTAATCTCTTCAACACATAGTCTGCACCACTTAGATTCCATTTTTATACTACTGATAAACTTTTCTTAGGCACCTATTGTGCGCCATGATGTGTGACGTATGCTTGAGCTACCAGATTTTAAGACACCTCTAACCTGAAAGAACTCACATTCAAGTTGTTCGCTTGTATAAAACCATCAGTGGCTTCCTGATATCAACTACCTCAAACCCAACCTTCTCTGCAAAGAGCTTACTCCAGTGCTCAGTAGTCATTCTTGACTCTAAACTTATAGACTAGGAGTGTCATATTGTTTAGTTGTTCTAATTGTCTCTTATGTTTTAATTTTATCTTGGCAATGACACTATACCCTACTTAAAAGCAGGGATCACTGCTCACAATCATTCTTTTCAGTCACATGCAAGACAAGGAATTACTTCTTTGGCTTTCAATCCAAAGAGGCCTTTCATCTCATGATGATTTAAAAAAGGACTTTAAAGGACTTGTTGATTGATTTCAAGGATTAATTCCAACACCAGAGAATTTTCCTCTGAGTTAAAAATTCTACTTAGTTCTTTAATACAAAAATTATCACTGAGATTTATGAAAAAAATTGAGCCTTAAAAAAGACATTTGAGCGCAAAGAGGAGAGAAAACATCGTTAGCCATATGACATCTGAAGTTTCATCTCGGTTCTTCTTAATTACCAACCATAATTTTGACTTTTCTTTCACCCAATTGCATCTGTCATTTTGCCAATCAGGCCAAGACTGTGTTCCCATTATTTTGCTATTTCAGAGAAATGTAAGGACAAATCCTTTTATAACTTTCTTAGGATAACTATACTCTATGGTCAGATTACTTAGCTTTTGAGTATGAAAGAAAGGAAGTGTCTCACTTTAGGCAAAGCTGTAGAGTAGGGGAGTAGTTCTCCCTGCCTCATGGCCAAACATGAACCGATAACCTGACACTGAACAGAACCAGCTGACAGGATCCAGGACTAGACCTTCTTGTGTCCACTGGGGCAGGGAGAAAGCTACCGATGAGTTCAGTGGGATTATGTCATAAGGGTGGAGCCCTCAGGAATGAGGTTAGTGCCCTTATAAAAGCAGCTGAGACAGCTCCCTTGCATACTCCACCATGTGAGGTTACAACTAGCAAGTACTGTCTGTGAACCAGAATGTGGGCTCTCACCAGATACTGAATCTGCTGGCACCTTCATCTTGGACTTTCCACCCTCCAGAACTGTGAGAAATAAACTTCTGTTGTTATAAGCCATCCAGTCTATGGTATTTTGTTACAGCAGCCCAAAGTGATGAAGAGAGCAGGAAACTTTGGGAAGATCACTTTTAACTCTGTAGGCCTCATCCTTTCAAAGAGTGATAATAATGTATCTTCCTTTATATAGTAGCTATAAAAATCCAGTGTAATAATACATGGAATGCATCTAGTGCAGTGTCTGGTATGTAATAAGCACTCAGTAAATACTATTTTGCTCTCCATCAGGTAAGAGTAAAATTGTATTCAAGTAAAATTTGCTTCTAATATAAAGCCTATAAAGCAAAAGGGAGGACCGTGCCCCGGTCCGGGAGGATCCCACGTGCCGGGGAGCGGCTGGGCCCGTGAGCCATGGCCGCTGAGCCTGCGAATCCGGAGCCTGTTGCTCCGCAACAAAAGAGGCCACGGCAGTGAGAGGCCCGCGTACCGCAAAAAGATAAATAAATAAATAAATAATCATTCTTTATTGCTGGGATTCTCTACAATATCTTGCAAATTGCTTTAAACGGGTACTTAAAGTTTTCTGTAGGGCTCTGTCAAATGCAGATAAGGGTCATGAAGGAAAAATTTACATTTCATCAGTGTTAACAATTTATTAAACCTCATGAAAATGTACATTATTGTGCTTTTTGGGGGTGATGTTTTATATTACAATCCCTGGGACATACTTTGAAAATAACCATTTCACTGTTTCAGCTTACATCTTAAAACATCTCAAATTCTCTCTTCAACTCACAGTGCCATTCATTAAATTCCTTATTCCAAGGAACCAAAAATGCAGTAATCTAGACCCTGATAAAGGTTTTAAAGTAGTCCCATAGGATACTTGGGGTGGAGCAGGATGGAACGTTAGTATCAAAGAAGCATATTATTTGATTCTCAATATAATTAATAAACTCGTTCTGTCCCCCACGGGAATCTGCTAAATCTCCAACTCTTATTTGTGTTGAAGCAAAAGATTTAGTTACCTACCTAACAGAAAAGGGGAAAAGATCTGAAAAAGGCTTTAGGTATTTAGTAGTTTAAACCCTGCATAAATTGGAGATTTGAATAAAAAATCAGCCATGGTATTTTTCTATGAAAATGGTGAACAGAAGGAATATATGTGCTCAGAGGAATACCGTTTCATGCCAAACATCAATCAACCCAGCTTTAGAAGCCTATTTATAATACTACGGGGGTTCTGGACAGTGCACTTGACACTGTGAGGACCAACCCATGACATCAGATAGTGAACAATTGAAGGCTTTACAAATAATTAAAACTCTGTTTGAAAATGGAGATGTTTTCCACAGTTTTCCCATGTATGCACGACATCATCGATATTCAAGAGTGTAAATATTGACTAGTTATTGCTGGTAGCCAGAAGGAGCAAAATCCCCCTTGAAATAATAATGTGGAGTGTGTGTATATAACATATACATATGTATGCACACACATATGCATAGAGATGTTAAATATATAGTCATATAGGGAGAGAAAATATAGATTTCACTTTATATGACAGTTGAATAGCTATACTTTAAACAACCCATGTTCACTGCCAGTACAGTTCTAGTGTGAGTGTGTATGTGTGTGTGTGTGCTATGCAAAGAAGACGCAAAAATATTTCCGAAATGTTTTATCTGTGATCTTTTTCCTTAACATGAGAATGAGAGAGATAACAAAGCGCACCTTTTACCTTTAAAAAAAATCTCTCCACTGTTTAAATTGGGATCTAGAACTATGCAATTTTAGAGCTTGCAGGGACAGAATTAATAATCTTGCCTAGTTTTCCTAATATTTTAAGCCCACCTTAAACCCTTCTGGGGTGGAGGCAAAGCACAACTAATACATTAATTAAACTCCTGGAAATGGCTCCTTAATTTTACAGTTTTTCATGGAAGAGACAAGGGATTTAAAAATTTTTTGAGATTAAAAAAAAATCCCTCAGAATTATTATTTCAATTTGCTCATTTAACAGAGCACTGTTATCGGCACACTTTGGTAGTGTGAAGGTACAGAAGAAACAAAAGCCATTACCCTTTCACCAAGGAGCTTCTGATTCAGTGCCAGAGGTAACATACATGTGTAGGTTTTCTAAATCAGGGAATGGGGCTCTCTATAAGGAGAGCTCATTGTGGGGTACAAACAATAAGTGCAGAAAGAGAAGAGAGAACGATTTGTGCAGGTGAGAATTGTCAGGAAAGAGGGGAGCCTCACTCTAGAGAGTAATTAAATGTAGACACTGGACAGCTGGGGTGGGGGGAGCAGAGGAAAGCAATGCAGACCGGAGGAACGGCCTAGCAGAGAGGTAAAGGGGAATGAGCACAGGGTGCTGGGAGAAATAAGAACCCGGGAGTGGAACGAATTTGATCAGTTAAAACCTTCCGTGGTCTTTTGAGTGGGTTTCAGCGCTCCGTGATTGAATTCTAGGAAAGGAGCATCCCAGGAACCAGCGGAAGAACTGGGACCTTCAGATCCTTTTTTGGCTTGACCAGACCCTCGCTCAGCCAGAATTACACATAGAAAAATAAATGCACCCAAAGCTCCCCCTTGCCTTATGAGGTGAAAGAATCATGATAATATCGACCTATTTATTATAATGAACACTGAAGTCTGTCCCTTAGCTGATCTGACCAGGTCTCAGCAGGGATTATGTTCCTGCATTTTTTACACTCCCCATAGTGTAGACCAAAGGCAGGACTAACTAAACACATGTTAGCAAATTGTTGAAGGCCACTGTGATGAATTTACCCAGTGGACTGCGTGGAATTTCCCCCGCAGCCTTTACCGGTGACCACAGCCCAAAGAGGTCTCTGAACCCAGGTGTCTAAAAAGCCATTAAAAGTATAGGATACCATTGTGCTAGGAGACATCGTCTAGAATTAAAGGCCCTACTGGTCAAGGTGGTTTGTACCAGAGCCCCGTGATATCTCTCTGGTATCTTTTTACACAAAGAGAAATGTGTGAAAATTATTCAGTCAAATGAATAACTATAGACTAACAAAAGAGAACAATTCTGGACAAAAAGTAATCCAATTTGATTCCAAGAGTAATCCCACCCACAGGGCAACCTGCCACATCCCCACTTCAAATCGTGCTTTGTCAACTTATTCTCTGACAAGGCATGGATTCCTCTTCCAACTCTTGACAGAGATGACATTAGCTAATAAAGGCAGGTCTACACTGACAAGGTGACATACAGAATCAAAGCCTGGAGACCTTGATCTTCAGTGTTCTGCACATGAGCATGGAAGTGTGCTTTTTATTTAAAGAAATAATCCAGATAATTTCTTTTGCCTTCTGCTTGTGTAGACGTGTTTCCTTACAATTCTTTTCAATCCGCCTGAATACGGGAGAGCACCAGGGGGAGCTCACACATCTTCCTTCTTTTTCTCCCCCTCTTGAAGAAGGTCGGCTCTTGTATCCCGGGGAAAGGGAGGGTCAAAACAAGATATATGAAATAATACAGTAATGTAAATGCACAGGTAATTTATCCTGTAAAAATATTCTAGATTCTTTTGGAGTGCTCTGCAGTACAGTCTTCATACTGGGCACACCTCAAGTCAGCAACCAGTCAACTCAGCTGGCTTTGAGATGTGGCCTCCTAAAAACTCCTGAATCAAAAAAACATCCCTGAGCGGCCCCTGTGTCTCCCTTACAAAAAAAAAAAAAAAGAGAGACAGAGACAGAAAGAGGCAAAGAAGGTGGGGGAGGCAGAGAGAGAGATTCTGCTTCAATTTGAAATGACATTTTTTAGAACACTTCAATTTTAGTCACAGTGGAGGGTAATGGAAGGGATTTGGGTCTTTGGTTTTCCACATTGATCAGTGGGATTGATTTTTTTTTTTTTTGGTATTTTAAATATGAGAACTAGTCACCTTTCTCTCTCTCTTAATCTCTCTCTCTCCAGAATTGAAAACACGAGACAAGGAGGAGAAACTCAAAATACATAATTAACTGTCATATTATCAATATGAGTGGAGAGACTCAATGGCACAAAGAATCCTAAAGGACTAGATAATCCCCAGGTCTGACACCCTGATTATGTGTCTGTGACACTGACATTCAGAGTGTGGAGAGCCCTAGTCTGCCCCAACTGGTGAGAGGGAGAGAGAAAAGACCCCCTGCATCTGATACTTGATGCACAGAAAATGCTCTTCACTCACTGCTTTAAAGAAATGACATATTTCTAATCCTAAATTTCAAATCCTCAGATTACAAAATCATTAGAGATTTTAGCCCTGCAAGATCCTTCATGAGGTCATCTGACCAACCCTCTACTTGAAGGCAGGTGAGATATAACTGTTTTAAATTTTACTTTATAGATGAAGCAATTCAGGTTCAGAGAGGAATATTAAGAGCCTGGGTCACACAGTGAAACGATTTTTGTCTGCAAATTAAAAACTCACTCAGCGTCCAGTTCCCCCTCCCCACCGATGCCCCCTTATAAAACTGTAAATATAACGTGTTTTTTTTTTAATATTCCAGGTCTAAACTTTGAACGACCCACAACCTTAAAGAGGAAAGAGATGAACGAATCATAAGGGAGTGTAGAATAATTAAAAATTGAGGTCGCTGAACACCTGGGGGAAATGCTGGGATTGATCAAAGATTCCCATCAAACGTGGATTTCTCCGGATGGGAGGCGGCTGAACAGGGAAACCGCGGGGCCAGCCGACGAGACTGCGCCTCCTGGGTCCCCCGTGTCGCGCTGCAGCACGATCGGCGACAAGGCCGGACGAGGCAGCTGCGGGGGTGGGGGTGGGGGGCGGGCGGAGGCACCGCGTGGCGAGGCCGGCGGCGACAGCGGCCGGACCCGGACGGGTCTGCAGGGCGCCCCGGGGCGGCGCAGCGACCGCGAGGAGCGCGCTTCGAGCCCGACTTTCAGGAAGATCGCGTGGCGCTCGGCCCGCGACAGAGGCAGCGGCGCCCCAGGGGCGCACGGGGGGGCACGCCCACCGCGGGACTAGGGGCTGCGGTCACCGCCGCCGGGGCGGGGACAGCGACGCCACCCCACCCCCCGCGGCCTGGGACAGGCTCAGGCCCCGCCGCCGAGCCGGTCCAGACCGCTCCGAGTGGTAGTCAAGATGCAGCCAGCGGAGGCTCAGACCGCGAGGTGCAAATCCGAGGCTCTTCGTCGGCGTGGAAGGAGGGCCGGCGGCAGAGGGACAGGGGCTTTAATTGGGACAATCTTCCTGGGCGTAGTTCAGACTTATTTTTCCCCCTCCCCCTACAGGGGTCGACCATCCGAGATTCAACTGCCTGCGACTCACATGTCACTGCAGCAGAGTTTCCCTGCGACTTCGGTGGCGGGAGGCCGAGCACTCCGTGCCTCTATCTAGTAGGGACAGCTGTACGTATCCCTCGGGCCCGCCGACCGCACCATCTGACCAGCGGGGAACGAAATCTGAGCCTCGGAATTTATACGGCCCCGCGCACGTTCCTTTTCGGATAAATCTCCTAGGGAGAGAGGATCGTTATTCTCCACTCAGATTATTCAGAGAGATGTCCTCGGCGGGATAGGTAGACATATGACAGCCCAAGGAAGATATGTAAAACTTTAAATTGTAGACACTTAAGCACCAAGTGTCTGGAGCCCTGAAGGAAAAAAAAAAAGATTATCCATCATCAGAAACTTCCAGGGCATTTTCTAAATCAGTGGATATACTAACCAGAGAGTGTGGGAATTTTTGAACACAGAATTCATATTCCTTAAACTGGGGAAGTGGGTGCTTCTTTTCCAGCTGTAGGATTTTAGGTCCCTAATTCCTTGGTTTTGACCACCAGGAAGAATTCCTTATAATCAAGTCGGCAAAAGCATTGCCATTAAATATTACTGGGTGGGAAATATTTCGTTCCCCCAGCTCATATCATATTCACCATAAACATTTCTGTGATCCAGGATGTTTGATATTGGCCAGGCTTTCACAAGAGCCAGGGCCAGGTGTTAAACGTCCCTGCAGCACCTTGCCCTTGTGCAGAGAAGGGACCCTAACGGCTGCTGCTGTTGTACGATGAATAGGAAGTTGGTTAGGAAAAGCATCTTTTTGTTTTTTCTTACTTTAAACCTACGCTCTTGACAAGCATTCCTTCTTTGACCACGGAAGGAAGATTATTTAATCGATAACTTTGAGTGCCTTGTTTCTCTGTCACTGCGGGTTTTTTGGGTTATTGTTGCTTGAGGGGAGGGTTTTTTGGGGGGAGAGGAGCTAAATGGAAAGGGAGACGGAACAGAGATTTATCGCTGGCTTTATACAAACCCTGTTAGGTCTTGTTTTTAACGTGATGTGGAATGGGGAGGTTACAATAAGTACATGATTGGAAAATAAGGTCTCTTGGAAAAGAATTAAGGAATAGGAATTTAGTGTCCTGGAGAAAAAAGGTCAAGAAAACCTTCAGGATGACACAGTAACTTTTACATAGAGAAAATACCAATATACAAAGGAGGGGGGGAGTGGAATACGGAAGTATACCTTCCTGAGCCACCCATCTATCCAAAACTTTATTTGCATTATATCATTTAATTCTTTCCACAACTTTAGGAGAAGGGTATGAATTTTAATCCAATCCTCCTTTTACAGAGGAGAAATCTGTAGCTCAGAGGCCCAAAGTAAATTGCCTGAGGGCCTACAGCTTGTTAGGAGCTATAGAATTGATTAAGGAGTAAAGAAGAATTTCTTGAGAATTAGTGTTTTTAAATCTTGATTAGTTACAGAGGGAAAATGGGAAATTAATTATCTTCTGGGAGGATCTTTAGATTAGTGGGGGGAAATGATGTTGAGAAAGACAAGCCCGTGAATTTTCTTGTTCCCTATTATGTGGCTTCAGGAAAGGTGTGATAATTTGTGACAACTGAATGGTGCCCAAATCCATTTAGTAATGTTCTTTTCAACTGATAGATCTACTAGCTATAATTAGGCACATGTCCTTATCCTTCAGGAAATGTCTATTATTTGAGAGAAAACTGAAAAACTTTAGACTCTTTCCAATTTAAGAACAATTGGAATTTTACTTGGGAAATAGAGACAACTATCTTGTATGACTGAATTTAAAAGGCTTGGAAAAGAGTCCTGAGGGTCCAAAGTACTGGCCCTACCAACTGCGAATAAGCGTGGCTCTTGAATCAGACAACTCCAGAACCTGTACTAGCTATGGCTAGCTGTGTGACCACAGGCAACTTTCTTAACCTCTCTGGGCTACAGCATTCCCATCTGTAAAATGAGGCAAATAAACCTCTGCAAGGTTATCGTGAGGATAAATAAAATATTATAGGTGAAAGCCTTTAACAGGATGCCTGGTGTATAGTAGATGCTCAAAAGTGTTAGTGTAGCTTAGTGTGATTAAAGCATGTGAGAGCAGATTTTGAGAGGGTGGGAATGCACCAGACGTGGGGCTGGGGAAAGGAAGTGCCACTAACTTCAGATCTTTGACAATTTTGCCTGGGGCTGGCTCTGGGTGAAAGACATGGGTTGTCACCAGTGTGTGAATCTACCAAGACTCTGGGAAGAGGACAGATAACTAAAAAAGCAAGCCAGGAAGGTCTGAGAAGGTGGAGGAGGATGGTTATGGAAAGCTTGGAGCAAGTTATCTCCACATTGTAAATCTTCTTGATCTTGAGATCAAACAATACTTTCAGAAACTGCAAGGCTGAAACGAAATGCCACTGTGAAATTTCTACACTAGTTAGTAATGATGGCATAAGACAAAAATGTCTGTGTTCTCAAAGAAACCTTGAGCTGCTAAGGAAATTTTATTCTTCTATTTTTTCAATAGAGATACTTTAACCATTTTTTTTAAAACTAATTATACACGAATTTTGCCTAGTTATTATTTACTACCGCTCTGCCAAAAAAAGAGAGGTTATTACTTTGGGGCTTGTGTTTGAATAGAACTGTAAAATTCTGCTTTAAAAAATATTACAAAACAATTCACCAATATGGTTTCCTCTGATGTTTTCTGCCAGGTAAAATCTAGATTAATTCTAGAGATTTTTCTTTTAAAATAATGATTTCTTTTCTGATTATGAAAGTGACACATGCTCATTGTAGACAACTTAGTATAAGTATACAATGAGAGCATAAACTATAAAGAAGAAAACAAGTATTTATTCCCATCAATAAGAGTTAACTACTGTTGCTGTTTTGGTGTTTTCCTTCCAGTCTTTTTACCTTTCTTTTTTTTCTGGCTTGAACTATTGTGTATAAAATTTTGCATTCTACTTTTTCTACTTACTTTCCCCCATGTCACTAAAAGTCATCTGTTACTTCATTTTTTGGTTGTTTCTATATTTTTATTATTATTAGTTTACTGAAGTTGATTTAAACTTTTGTGTGTTTCAGGTGTACAGCAAAGTGATTCAGATATATGCAATACATATATATATATTCTTTTTCAGATTCTTTTCCCTTACAGGTTATTACAAAATATTAAGTATAGTTCCCTGTGTTACACACTAGGTCCTTGATGGTTATCTATTTTATATATGGTAGTGTGTATATGTTGATCCCAAACTACTAATTTACTTCAATTTTAATGACTGCTAATTTTGCATCATGCCAGTATAACATAAATACTTCCCTTGCTGAATGTTTGTAGATTTCGGGTTTTGCTATTGTAAATTATGCTAAAATGAAGATCTGTGTGCATAAGTCTTTGAGTTGAAGATTATTTTGTAGGGTAGACTTCTATAATTAGAACTACTAGATCCATATATATAAATCTTTTTTAAGGCTCTGAAAATATATGATCGAAATGATTTTTAGGAGTAGTTACAGCAATTTTCAGTCTTAGCCGCAATATATGAGTAATGCTGCTTTCTCCTACTGTCCCTAGTAGTGATTAATGTTATTGCCCAAAAAAACCTTTTCTAACTTGATAGGTTAAAAAAACAAAAGGTTTTCTTGTCTTATTTTTTAATTTATTTGGGATTACTGTCATTAAACAGCTTTTTCAGATGTTCCTCAGCCATTTCCTCTTTTGTGAATTACCTATTAATGTCCTTTGACAATTTTTCTATTGAGACCTTAATGGTTTCATAGTCTATTTATATAAACCCTTTATAACAATCCTTTTTTGTAATTGTGGCAAATGGTTTCCTCCCCATTTTACCCTTTGCTTTTTAATTTTGTTCATGATTTTTGATATATAAAATTTAAATTCCTTTGTTTTCTGCTGCTGTACGGAAAATCAGATGATCACCTATTTTTTTCTACTTCTATTTTAATAACGGTTTTCTTTTTTTAACATTTAATTACTTATTCCTTCTGGAATCTATTGTCCTGTGAGGTGAGATATGATGTTTTCACCCAAGTGTTAGGCAGTTTTTCCAATACCATCAATTCAACATCCTTCCCTTCCCCACTGATTCACTGCACATCTGCGTCAAAGACCTCTTTTGATTGATACAGATACAGAGATGCACACCAGTCACAACAGAGTAGTAAACTGCCAGTACTGCAGGGACATCAACCAATTAGAACAGACACCAATTACCATAAGCATCAGTTTGGCCAGTGAGTGTATCCCAGCTGAGGACTAGCCCTGCAAATATGACCTGAGAAACTCCTCCAAAAACAAGAACATGACATTTCCTTTCAAAGAAAGATCTTGGTTAATTGATCTTACTTAACATGTTTTTTTATTATGGAAAATTTTTATTATGGAAAACTTTTTATTATGGAAAATTTCAAACATACACAGAAGTTGAAAAAGGAGTGTAATACGTCCCCATGACTCCATCAATAAGCTTCAAGAATTATCAATACATGGCCAGTCTCATCTCATCTATATCATTCTCTTGCCCCTCTCCATTTTTTTTAATATACAGTAGGTCCTTGAGAGTTATTATTTATTTTATTTTATATTACTTTTTTATTTCAACTTCATTTCTTTCATTATGAGATTGCACAATTTTTACATATTCAAGAACCATTCGTATTTTTCCTATGAACCATGTGTTCATAACTTTTACCTGATTCATTTTATTTTAGGTATTTTTTATGCAGCACATTCTTTAGTCATCAATTTTATACACATCAGTGTATACCTGTCAATCCCAATCTCCCAATTCATCCCACCACCTCCACCACCCCTCGCTGCTTTCCCCCCTTGGTGTCCATACGTTTGTTCTCTACATCTGGGTCTCTATTTCTACCTTGCAAACCAGTTCATCTGTACCATTTTTCTACATTCCACATATATACATTACTACACGGTATTTGTTTTTCTCTTTCTGACTTACTTCACTCTGTATGACAGGCTCTAGGTCCATCCATATCTCTACAAATGACCCAATTTCGTTCCTTTTTATGGCTGAGGAATATTCCATTGTATATATGTACCACTTCTTCTTTATCCATTCGTCCATCCATGGGCATTTAGGTTGCTTCCATGACCTGGCTATTGTAAATAGTGCTGCAATGAACATTGGGGTACATGAGTCTTTTTGAATATGGTTTTCTCTGTGTATGTGCCCAGTAGTGGGATTGCTGGGTCATATGGTAATTCTATTTTTTGTTTAGTAAGGAACCTCTATACTGTTCTCCATAGTGGCTGTATCAATTTACATTCCCACCAACAGTGCGAGAGGGTCCCCTTTTCTCCACACCCTCTCCAGCATTTGTTGTTTGTAGATTTTCTGATGATGCCCATTCTAACCAGTGTGAGGTGATACCTCATTGTAGTTTTCATTTACATTTCTCTAATAATTAGTGATGTTGAGCAGCTTTTCATTTGCCTCTTGGCCATCTTTATGTCTTTTTGGAGAAAGTCTATTTAGGTCTTCTGCCCATTTTTTGATTGGGTTGTTTGTTTTTTTAATATTGAGCTGTTTATATATTTTGGAGATTAATCCTTTGTCCACTGATTCACCTGCAAATATTTTCTCCCATTCTGAAGGTTGCCTTTTCATCTTGTTTATACTTTCCTTGGCAGTGCAAAAGCTTTTAAGTTTCATTAGGTCCCATTTGTTTATTTTTGTTTTTATTTCCATTACTTTAGGAGGTGGGTCAAAAAAGATCTTGCTGTGATTTATGTCAAAGTGTGTTCTTCCCATGGTTTCCTCTAAGAGTTTTATAGTGTCCAGTCTTACATTTAGGTCTTCAATCCATTTTGAGTTTATTTTTGTGTATGGTGTTAGGGAATATTCTAATTTCATTCTTTTACATGTAGCTGTCCAGTTTTCCCAGCAACACTTATTGAAGGGGCTGTCTTTTCTCCATTGTATACCCTTGTCTCCTTTGTCAAAGATTAGTAGACCACAGGTGCATGGGTTTATCTCTGGGCTTTCTATCCTGTTCCATTGATCTATATTTCTATATTTTTATGCCTGTACCATATTGTCTTGATTACTGTAGCTTTAGTCTGAAGTCAAGGAGTCTGATTCCTCCTGCTCTGCTTTTTTCCCTCAAGACTGCTTTGGCTATTCGGGCTCTTTTGTATCTCCATAAAAATTTTAAGTTTTTTTTGTTCTAGTTCTGTTGTCCCTATCAAATTACCAATGGCATTACCAAAATGCCATTGGTAATTTGATAGGGATTGCATTGAATCTGTAGGCTGCTTTGGGTAGTATAGTCATTTTCACAATATTGACTCTTCCAATCCAAAAACATGGTATATCTCTCCACCTGTTTGTCTCATCTTTGATTTCTTTCATCAGTGTCTTATAGTTTTCTGCATACAGGTCTTTTACCTCCTTAGGTAGGTTTATTCCTGGGTATTTTATTCTATTTCTTGCAATGGTGATGGGATTGTTCCCTTAATTTCTCTTTCTGATATTTCGTTGTTAGTGTATAGGAATGCAAGAGATTTCTGTGCATTAATTTGTATCCTGCAACTTTACCATTTTCAATGATTAGCTCTAGTAGTTTTCTGGTGGCATCTTTAAGATTCTCTATGTATATAGTATCATGTCATCTGCAAACAGTGACAGTTTTACTTCCTCTTTTCCAGTTTGGATTCCTTTTATTTCTTTTTCTTCTCTGATTGCCATGGGTAGGACTTCCAAAACTATGTTGAATAATAGTGGCAAGAGTGGACATCCTTGTCTTGTTCCTGATCTTAGAGGAAATGCTTTCACTTTTTCACCATTGAGAATGATGTTGGCTGTGGGTTTGTCATATATGGCCTTTACTGTGTTGAAGTAGGTTTCCTCTATGCCCACTTTCTGGAGATTTTTTATCATAAATGGGTGTTGAATTTTGTCAAAAGCTTTTTCTGCATCTCTTGAGATGATCATTTGGTTTTCATTCTTCGATTTGTTAATATGGTGTATCACATTGATTGATTTGCACAAATTGAAGAATCCTTGCATCCCTAGGATAAATCCCACTTGATCATGGTGTATGATCCTTTTAATCTGTTGTTGGATTCTGTTTGCTAGTATTTTGTTGAGGATTTTTGCCTCTAGGTTCATCAGTGATATTGGCCTGTAGTTTTCTTTCTTTGTGACATCCTTGTCTGGTTTTGGTATCAAGGTGATGGTGGCCTCATAGAATGAGTTTAGGAGTGTTCCTTCCTTTGCAATTTTTTGGAAGAGTTTGAGAAAGATGGATGTTAGCTCTTCTCTAAACATTTGATAGAATTCACCTGTGAAGCCATCTGGTACTGGACCCTTGTTTGTTGGAAGATTTTTAATCACAGTTTCAATTTCATTACTTGTGATAAGTCCGTTCATATTTTCTATTTCTTCCTGGTTCAGACTTGGAAAGTTTACCTGAATTCCAAGAATTGCCCATTTGTTCACGGTTGTCCATTTCACTGGCATACAGTTGCTTGTAGTAGCCTCTTATGATGCTTTGTATTTCCGTGTTGTCCATTGCAACTTCTCCTTTTTCCTTTCTAATTTTATTGATTTGAGTCCTCTCCCTGTTTTTCTTGATGAGTCTGGCTAAAAGTTTATCAATTTTGTTTATCTTCTCAAAGAATCAGCTTTTAGTTTTATTGAACTTTGCTATTGTTTTCTTTGTTTCTATTTCACTTATTTCTGCTCTGATCTTTATGATTTCTTTCCATCTACTAACTTCGGGTTTTGTTTGTTCTTTCTCTAGTTCCTTTAGGTGTAAGGTTAGACTGTTTATTTGAGATTTTTCTTGTTTTTTGAGGTAGGACTGTATTGCTATAAACTTCCCTCTTAAAGCTGCTTTTGCTGCATCCCGTAGGTTTTGGATCGTCATGTTTTCATTGTCTTTTGCCTCCAGGTATTTTTTGATTTCCTCTTTGATTTCTTCAGTGATCTCTTGGTTGTTTAGTAACATATTATTTAGCCTCCATATGTTTGTGTTTTTTATGGGTTTTTTCCCTCTGTAATTGATTTCTAATCTCACAGCATTGTGGTCAGAAAAGATGCTTGATATGATTTAATTTTCTTAAATTTACCGAGGCTTGATTTGTGACCCAAAATGTGATCTATCCTGGAGAATGTTCCATGTGCACTTGAGAAGAAAGTGTAATCTGCTGTTTTCAGGTGGAATGTCCTTTATATATCAATTAAATCTATGTGGTCTATTGTGTCATTTAAAGTTTGTGTTTCCTTACTAATTTTCTGTCTGGATGATCTGTCCCTGGTGTAAGTGAGGTGCTAAAGTCCCCCACTAAAATTGTGTTACTGTTGATTTCCTCTTTTACAGCTGTTAGCATTTACCTTATGTCTTGAGGTGCTCCTATGTTGGGTGCATATATATTTATAATTGTTATGTCTTCTTCTTTGATTACTCCCTTGATCATTATGTAGTGTCCTTCCTTGTTCTTGTAACATTCTTTATTTTAAAGTCTATTTTATCTGCTATGAGTATTTCTACTCCAGCTTTCTTTTGATTTCCATTTACATGAAGTATCTTTTTCCATCCCCTCACTCTCAGTCTGTATGTGTCCCTAGGTCTGAAGTGGATCTCTTGTAGACAGCAAATAGATGGTTCTTGTTTTTGTATCCATTCAGCAAGCCTGTGTTTTTTGCTTGGAGCATTTAATCCACTCACGTTTAAGGTAATTATCGATATGTATATTCCTATTACCATTTTCTTAATTGCTTTGGGTTTGTTTTGTAGGTCTTTTCTTCTCTTGTGTTTCCCACTTAGAGAAGTTCCTTTAGCATTTGTTGTAGAGCTGGTTTGGTGGTGCTGAATTATCTTAGCTTTTGCTTGTCTGTAAACCTTTTGATTTCTCCATCAAATCTGAATGAGATCCTTGCCGGGTAGAGTAATATTGGTTGTAGGTTCTTCCCTTTCATCACTCTAAATATGTTGTGCCACTCCCTTTTGGCTTGTAGAGTTTCTGCTGAGAAATCAGCTGTTAACCTTAAGGGAGTTAGTTCCCTTGTATGCTATTTGTCGTTTTTCCCTTGTTGGCTTTAATAATTTTTCTGTGTCTTTAATTTTTGTCAATTTGATTACTACATGTCTCAGTGTGTTTCTCCTTGGGTTTATCCTGCCTGGGACTCTCTGCACTTCCTGGACTTGGGTGGCTATTTCCATTCCCATGTTAGGGAAGTTTTCAAATATAATCTCTTCAAATATTTTCTCAGGTCCTTCCTCTCTCTCTTCTCCTTCTGGGACCCCTATAATGCAAATGTTGGTGTGTTTAATGTTGTCCCAGAGGTCTCTTATATTGTCTTCATTTCTTTGCATTCTTTTTTGTTTATTGTGTTCTGTGGCAGTGAATTCCACCGTTCTGTCTTCCAGGTCACTTATCCGTTTTTCTGCCTCAGTTTTTCTACTATTGATTCCTTCTAGTGTATTTTTCATTTCAATTATTGTATTGTTCATCTCTATTTGTTTGCTCTTTAATTCTTCTATGTTTTTCTTCTGTAATTCTTCTAGGTCTTTGTTAAACATTTCTTGCATCGTCTTGATCTTTGCCTCCATTTTTTTTCTGAGGTCCTAGATCCTCTACACTGTCATTTTTCTGAATTCTTTTCCTGGAAGGTTGCCTATCTCCACTTCATTTAGTTGTTTTACTGGGGTTTTATCTTGTTCCTTCAACTGGTACCTAGCCCTCTGCCTTTTCATCTTGTCTATTTTTCTATGAATGTGATTTTCGTTCCACAGGCTGCAGGATTGTAGTTCTTCTTGCTTCTGCTGTCTGCCCTCTGGTGGATGAGGCTATCTAATAGGCTTGTGCAAGTTTCCTGGTGGGAGGGTCTGGTGGTGGGTAGAGCTGGCTGTTGCTCTGATGGGCAGAGCTCAGTAAAACATTAATCCTCTTGTCTGCTGATGGGTGGGGCTGAGTTCCCTCTCTGTTGGTTGTTTCACCTGAGGTGACCCAGCCCTGGAGGCTACAGGCTCTTTGGTGGGGCTAATGGCCGACGCTGGGAGGGCTCACACCAAGGAGTACTTCCCAGAACTTCTGCTGCCAGTGTCCTTGTCCTCACTGTAAGTCACAGCCTCCCACCGCCTCTGCAGGAGACCCTCCAACACTAGCAGGTAGGTCTGGTTCAGTCTCCCCTGGGGTCACTGCTCCTTCCCCTGGGTCCCGATGCGCACACTACTTTGTGTGTGCCCTCCAAGAGTGGAGTCTCTGTTTCCCCCAGTCCTGTCAAAGTCCTGCAATCAAATCTTGCTAGCCTTCAAATTCTGAGTCTCTGGGAATTCCTCCTCCCATTGCCGGACCCCCAGGTTGGGAAGCCTGACATGGGGCTCAGAACCTTCACTCTAGTGGGTGGACTTATGTGGTATAACTGTTCTCCAGTTTGGGAGTCACCCACTGAGCAGTTATGAGATTTGATTTTATTGTGATTGTACCCCTCCTACTGTCTCATTGCGGCTTCTCCTTTGTCTTTGGATGTGGGGGTATCTTCTTTGGTGAGTTCCAGTGTCTTCCTGTCGATGATTGTTCAGCAGTTAGTTGTGATTCCAGTGCTCTCACAAGAGGGAGTGAGCGCACATCCTTCTACTCCACCATCTTGAACCAATCCCTCTATTTATTTTAAATAGAGCAGTGTGTACATGTCACTCCCAAACTCCCTATCCTTCCCCCTCTTTGTTTAACATGTTTAAGAGAAGGCTTTTCTGTGAGTTTCATTTGGAACACTTGTAGTTTAAACTAACTCCACTATGTTCATTCAACAAATATTAATTAAGCCTCTACTATGGCAAGCACTATTTTAGAATCTCCCTCCCTCCCTCTCTCTCTAATATTGTCAACAAATGCCACTGAACTCAGTGAAATTCTTAAGTAGTTGTATCAATTTCCTATTCTTTTTTTATGCCCAATCTTTCTCCCTCCGTTAAAATAACTGTCACTATTCTTTGCAACATGGTCCTGGTCAGCTCACCCTCTTCAAATATGACACAAATCACATCTGCCAGTAATTCGGTTAACGTATCTGAAAAGTTGATAAACTTGGTCTTTCCTCTGCCCATCTGTTCCCATCGTTTGATCCTTAAAGAATTTGATATTTACCATTTTTCATTTTTGCAATTTCTTTTTCATGATAACTGTAACAGAAGAATGTCCCAATTTTACCTTCTACCTTTCCTTTTGCTTTAAGATAATTTAAATTACGTCCAGAGAAATTGATGAAGAAATTTGATTTTATCAAACTCTCTGCAATTATGTTACTGAACTTTCTGAAATCAAGGAAGAAAATCAGATTTTATGATTTTGCCCAGCATACTACAGGATGTCTATACTGTTTTATTGTGTAAGAATTAGACAGCAATAGGACAATTTTTGCTATAAAGGAAGACTTCTTGATTTACTATAGCCCACCCAGAGTAGACAAGGAGATAAGGAAAGCAAGATCCAGCTAGGATCTAACATCTGGGATGAGGTGCTTCCTGGGGGATTTGGCCAAAGCTCTGACTTTGGATAGGCAGCCAGAGCAGAGTGATCCATCACCAGACAGAACAGGAGGGGAGGAATTCAGGGGGCATTTATGACCACAGGGTTTGGCAAGTGAATGCCAACCATGAGGCTGCTAACAGGATAAGACTCTCCCAGAAATAAGGACTGGACAGAATCAGGCAGTCCTTACCATGGGGCATGGGAGGGAAACAGAGTCCCCAAAGTGTCTGAGAACAGAACCAAAATGAGTTTAAAAAAAACTGAGGTGATCAAGTAAACAAAGATTAACCAGATTAAATTTTCTGCCACCAGGCAGAATGGTGATTCAAGATAAAAATTTAGTTTAGTAGAAGAACACAGACCTGGGGCTTCCCTGGTGGCGCAGTGGTTAAGAATCTGTCTGCCAATGCAAGGGATGTGGGTTTGAGCCGGGAAGATCCCACATGCCACCGAGCAACTAAGCCCATGTGCTACAACTACTGAGCCTGAGCTCTAGAGCCTGCGTGCCACAACTACTGAAGCCCACATGCCTAGAGCCCGTGTTCTGCAACAAGAGAAGCCACCACAATGAGAAACCCGTGCACCACAACGAAGAGTAGCCCCCACTCACCACAACTAGAGAAAGCCCACGTGCAGCAATGAAGACCCAACGCAGCCAAAAATAATTAATTAAAAAAAAAAGAAAAACACAGACCTTTTTATACTTCTCACCATCATAGTTGTGACAATGACACTAGGATGGGTCCTGGGCATTGGCATTTTTGTGGAGTGTATACCTTACTGTGTTCCCTAGCGTGTCTATAGGACTGGACTCCTGCCATTCCCTGAAAACTTAACCTGCTCTTGCCAAAGATTGAGCCCTTTCCCAATGCCTATTCCACAAATAGCATGTCAGCTACAATCACGGTGCAGTCACTTGCCTCTCTCTGATCATCCCCTTGAAAGTCTGAATGCCCCCTTCCCCAGACTGGATTCCTTTGGAGTTAAATGCTGGCCTTGATTCAACTTGAGTTTACCATCCTTCCTTCAACATCGTGGTTCAGACTTCTAGTTATTCCACTCTCAAAAGAGAAAGCTGCCAAGAAGGGGGTTAGAATCCTAATGAAAAAAAAAATTATTTTCAGGCATCCCCAGCAATGGTGGATTTGTGTTGATATACAATATAATCAGCCCCTGGTGCCTTTCTGGATGGCTGGACCCAGTAATTTGTACCAGCTTCTGACCGCTGTTAACAACCTAGTGCCACTTCAGTGAACACACCATATCATCGCTACAGAATACAGTGTGGCATTTGTAGTCCCACAGACTTAGACCATGGAAGGACTGTTATTTTGCTCTGTTCTAGACAATGTAATATGGTATTTTATTCTTTTTTTTTTTCTTATTTTTGGCTGCATTGGGTCTTCATTGCTGCGCGCGGGCTTTCTCTAGTTGCGGCGAGCGGGGGCTACTCTTCATTGCGGTTCGTGGACTTCTCATTGTGGTGGTTTCTCTTATTGCAGAGCACAGGCTCTAGGCGTGCGGGCTTCAGTAGTTGTGGCACGTGGGCTCAGTAGTTGTGGCTCGCAGGCTCTAGAGCGCAGGCTCAGTAGCTGTGATGCATGGGTTTAGTTGCTCCACGGCATGTGGGATCTTCCCAGACCAGGGCTCAAACCCATGTCCCCTGCATTGGCAGGCGGATTCTTAACCACTGTGCCACCTGGCAAGTCCCTGGCATTTTATTCTTAAACAGCTTTAACATCTTGTTGACTTTGAGCTTGTGGTTTACTATGAGCCCCAGGTCTCTCTCACAAGGATAGTTTTGAAGTTTTAGTCCCTGGACCTTGTATTTGTGTAATTTTTCAATATTTATTCAATTATTTTAAAAACTATTATTTTCTTTCTGATCAGTAAGGTAATATATACTTACTGTAGAAAAACTAGACAACACAGAAAAGCATAAAGAGACAAATAAAAATAAGTCATTATCCATCTGCCCAGAGATACCTTGTTAACATTTTGAAACACTGTATTTCCTTTTGGCACCTTCACTTTGCATACATTTTTTAACAGTTTCAAACATATTGCATATATTACTTTGTAGTGTACTTTTTTACTTAACAATATATCATGTTAGTAAATATTCTCCTAAAGAATGATTGTACTTGTTTAGAATTTTAGACCAAAAAATTTCACTTCTAGGAATTTACCTAATAAATAACTATTGTATAGCAAAGATTTAGCAACAAAGAAATTTACTGCAGCTTCATTTATAATAAGGAAAAGTTGGAATAATACAAAAATATCAAAAAATATAGAGTGACTATTCATATGTACAATGAAATACCACAGCTGTTAAGTTATTTTTAAAAGGATATTCAATAAAATGGAAAAGTTGGGACTTCCCTGCCGGAGCAGTGATTAAGGATCCGCCTGCCAATGCAGGGGACACAGGTTCGAGCCCTGGTCAGGGAAGATCCCACATGCCACGGAGCAACTAAGCCCATGTACCATAATTACTGAGCCTGCGCTCTAGAGCCCGTGAGCCAAAACTACTCAGCCTGCGTGCCACAACTACTGAAGCCCACATGCCTAGAGCCCGTGCTCCACAACAAGAGAAGCCACCACAATGAGAAGCTCGCGCACCACGACCAAGAGTAGCCCCCGCTCGCTGCAACTAGAGAAAGCCCACACGCAGCAGCGAAGACCCAACACAGCCAAATAAATAAATAAATAATTTTTTTAAAAATGGAAAAGATTTCTTGAGGATTCCTAAGAGGAAAGGAAATTATATGGCTGTATGTATAGCATGATTTAATTTTTAAACAGTATATAACTATATTTAAAGAGATTAGATGACACAACAGATACTACAACAAAAGTTATAATGGTTACGTCTGGTTGAAAGACTTATGAGTGATTTTAGAGTTTTGTTTAATTTTGAGACTATTTTTCCAAATGTCCAATGATGGGTATGTATCACATGTATACTAATAAAAATAAATTATTTTTCATTATTTTAATATATATTTCACCACTTCAAGATATCACAATTTATTTAATCAATTCCCTCAAGCTTGGCCATATAGGAAGTTTGTAACTGAATAATGCCACATCGTAATTACAAATACCACTTTCACCTCTGGAAGTGAAGGAGGGTGAAGGCATGGGGAGAAGGATGCAGAAAGGGTTTCAACTCTATTGATAATGATTTATTTCTTCATCAGCAGATAAAGAATGGATATTGGGGGCTTCCGTGCTGGCGCAGTGGTTAAGAATCCGCCTGCCAGTGCAGGGGACATGGGTTTGAGCCCTGGACCAGGAAGATCCCACATGCCATGGAGCAACTAAGCCCCTGCGCCACAACTACTACACCTGCGCTCTAGAGCCCGTGAGCCACAACTACTGAGTCCACGTGCCACAACTACTGAAGCCCACACACCTAGAGCCCATGCTCCGCAACAACAGAAGCCACCGCAATGAGAAGGCCACGCACTGCAACGAAGAGTAGTCCCTGCTCTTCACAACTGGAGAAAGCCTGTGTGCAGCAACGCAGACCCAACGAAGCCAAAAATAAATAAAATAAAATAAATAAATTTATAAAAAGAAAAAAATAACTGTTGGGCACATGGGTGGTCACTGCATTAATCTTTATGCTTTTTGCATCTTTTAAACACTTCATAATAAATTTTAGAATTAATACTACAGGAAGAAATTCAAATAGCTACATATATATACATATATATATGATTATTTCTTTGAAATGATTTGCTAGAAATAGAACTACTAGGTATAAATGGGAAAATATATTTAAAACTTTTGATATATATTACTATATTGTCCTCCAGGAAAACTGAAACAATTTATATTCTCACTAGAAGCACAGAAGTGCTTGTTTCAGCTTGCCCTTGCCAACAATGCCATTAGCATCTTTTAAATCTTTGCAAAATTAGGTAAAACAGGTTATCTCCCTATTGTGTTAATTTGAATTCTTTTGATTAGCAGGGAGGAAAACATTTTCATCTTTACTGGTCATCTGTCTTTCTTTTTCCTGTATTGCTTTGCCCATTTTTCTTTTGGTTAGGCATCTAGTTATTATTAATCTTTATATATTAAGAATATTTTTCCCAGATGGCAATCTGCTTTGTATTTGTGCTTATGGTGTTTTGATGTTTGGAAGTTTTACTTTTTATATAATGCCAATTACATAAAGTTTTCTTTTGTGATGTTTTTCCTTTACCTGAATGTTTAGAATGGCTGTGTCTTCTATAAAGCCAAATACACACTTATCTACAATTTTTTCTAGCTTGTTGTTGTTTCATGTTTTACGTTTAACTCTGTATGCTATCCATGAATATGGTGTAAAAGCTCTAATTACATTTTTAGCAAAATAATTGGATCATAATATTCCAGTCCCTCCTTCCCTATTTTTAAAATAATGTGTATTTTCCTCCCTGGTGTGAAATGCTCTTTTATCAATTACTAACGACTAGAGTCTATTTCTTGGTTTTTTGTTCTGTACACTTATCTATCTCCTTTTGGAGAGTTCACCCTGCTATTTTATTTATTCCACCTTTACAATGTATTTCAATATCTTGTAGGTCAAGTTGCTTCTTTTTCTAATTCTCCTGATTTCAGATTTCAAATCTTTCAGATTAAATTTCAAATCATTTTGTAAATTTCCAAAACATTCTATTGAGCTTTTGTTTGGAGTAGTATTAAATCTATATATGAATTTGGAAATAATGGGAATCTACACAATATTGATCCTTCCAGTTTAGAAATATAACACTCCATTTATTCCAATTCCATGAATTGCTCTTCAGTTAAGTTTTATAATTTTCTTCATGTATGTCCTATAAGTTTATAATAAAAATTTATTCCTACATATAAATGAAACTTTAATACATTATAAAAATGGCATTTCTAAAAGTATTAGAAAAATACTTAAACACTGAGGTGGAGAAAAACATGTATTCGTCTCATACGATTCACAGAGGCAAAACCCAAATGAATTAAGCATTGTAACAAAAAAAAAAGAAGGCAAAGGAAAGGATACTAGAAGAGAATATATGAAGAGATGTTCTAATCTAATTGTAGGGAAGACTTTTTATAACATGACACTAACATTAGAAGCTATAGAGTGAAAAAAATGGAATAAACTTTAAAACTACAAATTTTAAACTTTTTAAATTTTGAAAGTATGGCAAAATACACTAAAAACAATAAATAGGTAAATAACAAACTGGGACAATTATCTTTAATGTAGAAAGTGTTTCTCCAAATTAGCAAGATAAACACAAAACAGGACAAGAAAATGGAAAAGGAAACGAAATAGCCAAAAGGCATCTGAAAGATGATGATTTTACTTAGAAATACTGTTAAGACTACAATGAAGTACTACTTTTCTTCTATTATCTCATTACCAAAGATTTTTTTTTAATCATGATAATAATTAGTGTTAGGCAAAGTTATGAAAAAATAGGCACTTCCACACACTGCCAGGAACTGTGAATCGACACTGTCTTCTGGAAGGGCAAACGGTCAGATTTAGCAAAATGTAATGTGTGACTGCATGTTGATCTACCAATTCCATTTTCAAGAATTACAATTAGGAATTGTCCCCCAAGGTGCACAAAGATGTGTATCACAGCACTGTCTGTATACTCATTGAAGCATTGCTTTTCATTTTGAAGAATGAGAACCAAAATAATAATAATAATAATTGCCTGAGTCAAGAGAGAAGCCAATTCAGGTGAAGACACATGAGCAGAGGAGTGACAAACTGGACTGTGATGTTAAACCAGCTTTGCATTCTGAAATAATCCCTATTCTGATAAATATTATTCTTTTACTACACTACTGGATTACATTTGCTGGAATTCTATTTAGCAAACTTTTTCACCTATACTTAAAACTGAGATTTGTTATCGTTTTTAAACTCATTTTAATAGAAAATCAAGATGACATTCATTTTGGTAATTTCACTTGGTCAGTTTTTATCCTAGTTCAGCCTTTGAAGATGGCGAAGTTTATTGTCTGGTTGGTTGGTTGGTTTTGGAGGTAGGACAGCACTGTGCTTAACCAAGATATATATACGTGTTTCCCAGCTTCTCTTTCAGCTAAGTGACTAACTTCAAGCCCATGAGTTAAAAGTAAAAGTTTGTGGGAACTTCTGGGGAGGCTTTTTAAAGGAAAATAAAGCAGCTGGGCAGTGTACTCATCTTTCCTTTATTCTTCTTTTTTCCTCTTGCCTGGAATAGGAATGTTACGGTTGAAGGTCCAGCTGTCATCTTGGACCATGAAATAAGCTTGAGAATGGAAAGCAAAATGGTGGAGCAGAAAAACAGAAGGAGCCCGAGTCCTTGATGCCCATGCCATGGAGACGCATGTCCTTGTACTTCTTTTATGTGTGCAATGCTTTTAAACTTTTGTTTGGCTTTCTAAAACGTTATCTCTCATAGTTTTATGTCATCTGGAAACTTGACACACATGTCTTCTTTGGCCCAATTTAATTTTTATTCCTCCAGGTTAATCCACTATATAATAATACCCTTTGGATATAAATACAATATTTAACTAAGTATGAATTCCAATGGCTATATCATTACCTATCCAATATTTCTACGTATTTTCCACCAAGATGGAAAGATATTCTGTCGAATGTCTTGCTAAAGTAAAGATAGCTTAGATTTGTTAAATTCTCCACACCTACCTGTGGTGTAATAAGGAATTTGTCTGGTCTTGTCCCAGGTTCCTGGCAGGAAGCTTCAAAAGCCCTTGGAATTTCCTGAGCGATAGGAGTGTCCTTGTTATGCTAATGAGGGGAACTCAGCAGGTTTCCAGATAGCTTTAGGATATGGACTGGTCACCAGAAAGACTAACCACATGGTTGGCCTTTTTTGTGCTTTTGGGTTTTCCTCTTTAGTAAGTAAATTGCGTTCCAAATAGGGAGACTCTTCTAACACGTTATCCTGACTTAATTTAAGAAGACAGGATTACGTGAAAAAGAGCAGGTATGATTTGTATGAGCAGCAGAGGATGTTGTTATGTCACACATCTAGTTTTAAGAGGGACCAACATATCACTTAGAAAATACAGCCTACAAAAGAAAGGGTGGAGTCACACCATCTTGGTCCAAGGGATAATGGCCGTTGTGTGAGGGAAAGAGCTATTTCAAAAATAGTTGATGGTATTGTCCTTTTGTTCCACCATTCCCACCAAGGATTTCTGTCAGACTGCCAAGGAATAAAGATGGTAACAGAAAATCTAAATGAGTTTTCTAGAAAGCTGGTGTCTGGGAAGGAGGTAACTGTCGGTCCTCAGTGGAAACATTGAGACTGACACAGGAAGATGCAGAGAACATCCCCTGGGTTAAGACCCTGGAGCTGGGGATGCTGACCCACGTCCCCTGACCATCAGATCAGTCCACTTCTGAGCAGTATGCTGAAGACAGAGAACCGCAAGGCCAGCCCCCAGAGCCACGGAAAAGAAAAAAGCACGTGCCACATGGGAGCCGGCAGGGTTGCATTTTTAAGCACGGGTGAACTCTCCTGTAAGTGGGGAATCTGACATTTTTGAAGGGTCCCTGGAATTCCTCCAGTCATGAAAGAGGAGGATGAGCTAGGGAAACAATGAGATCCAGGGAAACAGGTTATAATCCTAGAGTATTTAAAACAGCTTGGCTTCTTGAAACTAATTCAATCTTAATTAAGTCAATGGTGCCTACAACAGCTCACAGGAAGTATTCCTTTTCCAAATATAGAAAGGACCATGATTATTCCAAAGTTAATTCAAGGACTCACACACATACCAGTAATTGATTGACTGACCTCTCTCTTTTTTTTTTTTTTCCTTTTGCAAGGTCTGAAATTTCTTTCACAAGAATTTTCACACAAGACTGAAAGTTATTAAGGCAAAGCTTTGGTGACATCCAGGAACTGACTGCAGGGCCCCCAAGTGATATGTACTACCTAGGGACATTGAACTTGAGGTCAAACTGGAGTCTAACCTACAGACAAGAAATGGTATGCACTGATTACTGGCAGCTGTAGGTCATCTCTCTCTCCTCTGAGAATTTCCTTAGACTCTGTCCTCTTAGCCCTATCTATGTGGTATTATAATTTATTTATAATTCTCATCTTCTCTCTCAGGCCTTAGTAAGGTAGCACATTGAAGGCAGGTTCTAGAACTGAATGTCCTCATACCCCCTTTCAGGTGAGAAGTCCAAATTGTTTACAGCCAACGTATATTATTATAGCATATTTTGGTTCACCTGCCATGTATCAGCGTTGGCTGTATTTACATGAGATGAACACATCTCTCTAACACACTCAGCAAAAACATTAGTCAAATTACTTTATATGGACCAAATATCCAAATCAAACGATGGCGTTCCTTTCACTTTTCAACTATTTCTACTGTGGCTATGGCTTTTGTCAAACTGAATTTAAAAATGCACATCAGACTTTTTCAGTGATGATAAATCAATATGAGAGCTTCTGTTGATAGCGATCACTAATATATTTATTTTTATAGAGGCTGAAAGATCACTGCAGGGTGGTGCCTAATATTATTGGGATACTCACACAATAACTTTAGTTAACTTGATTTCTATATCGTCCATCCAGTTAGACTTAGCGGTTCAAGGTCTCCCAAGTTCCATTTGACGTGGACATTTTGGTCACCAGGATTTCACAGCTTGGTATGCTTTCCCTCTTCCCCTCCCCCTGCATAAACCCCACTTATCCACCAAGGCCTGTTTCCAGTTCCACCCACAGGAAACCCCTTTCCCACTAACCAGGCTATACTAAGTTGCCCAGTGCCTGAACTCTCGCTCACACAGTGTGTCTCCTAATAGCCCTCTGACTGTTCCGTGTTATGTTGATGTTGTCTCCCCAGTGGATCATAAACTTTCTGGTACCTATCCGCTCCACATCCTAGCACAATGCTGGACTTCCTTTTGCGCCCCCCCAAATATCTGTCCACTGACCGTGGTCAGAAGCCACAGTACACAGTTGGGGTGGGGGAAAAATGAAAAGCAGTAGGCAGATCTCAGAGATGGTTAAATTTCGATTCAATCTAAACCTTTCTGTTTCTTTAAAAATGAGCAGCCCGGTCTTTGGGTCTGGAGCTAGGAGATGGGTCCGCTGGGCCTCAGAATTCAGGGTGTTATTGCTTGTCTGGCTTTCCTGGGACGTAACTTTGGGGAGATGGATTACAGTGTGTTCCTAATACACTCTACAGCCTATTGATTTTATATGTCATCAATGTATATTGTACGTCCACACTATTACCGGGAGAAGCAGGAGGTACGTGTAGTTATGCCACTGCCGCCGCCCGTCATCCCATGCTGTGCCCTATGGGAAGCCACTGATTCTTATACTTGGAGCTGGAACAATGCAACTTAATCAGACTGACAGGAAACAGGCAGCAGTTACACTGCGTGGTTACATCTGCTGGGTTCCACTTCACTGAAGGAAGAGTTATCTCAATTTTAATGTACGTCCCCTTTTCATGTTTCATTTAACCTCTGCTGTGTTATTAAACACATCCAAATATAATGACATTCATTAAAGAAGAAAAAGAGGACAGTTGGGATAATTGGGCCTGTATCTCCTATATTTGTAACTTAATTGTATCATTTTTGCTTCTCTTCAACATCTCCCCCTGGTGAATAACTAATTCAGGATATAGGTGTTTAAATGGCGAGTTGGGGACTGGCTGTTTAAACATCTACATCAACACAGAGTTCAACTACAATGAAATGTCCCTCAATCATTTGTCTGTTTTTACTAGCAGTGTTTCTCTTTTCATAAACATTCTTTCTCAATGGGTCAAAATAGCTAGTTTACCCATTACTGCAGTGCACATAAACTGCTTTCAAAGCAGCTCAGTGAAATTCCCCAGGAATGTATTTGGACTATGACCCGCGAGACCTTTAGAACTTAAACGAGCAGGTTGCTTGTGTGCTGGCCCACCCTAAAACCAGAGCCCCATCAGCGAGCCAAGCCTGCTGACCTGAGATGCAGGACCCATTAAACCGTTCATTTCTGCAAGACAAATGTGATGACACACCAGGCGGAGCTGGGTTTTTTCCTCCCCCTTTCTACTTTGATTCTCTGATCCCTTATATTTCTTTGAGCTCCAGTTTTATAATTGCATCTGAAGTATTTAGTAAATCTTCCTGAGAATTAAGTGTCCATCAGAGATTAATTGTGACCTCCCAATGCACACTTTTCCCTTGCACAAGTTTCCAGAGAAGTAACAGAGATACCATACTGGGCTTCCACTTAAACTCTTAAAATATTATTTGACCAGGAAGAAATTGCAGATGTTTGGGGATGGGGGCTGTTGGGGAAATGGAGAAAAATGGTAACAGTTAAAGACATGCTTCTATATAAACAGATGTTTAGGCCAAAACCTCCAGTGCCCAATTTTTTTAAATTCTTAGTCTTCTTTCTTTAAAGAGTAATCTAATCGAAATGCTACAGGCATGTCCATCATCAATAACAAACAGGTTGCTGTGAACTAAGATGACACATGACACAAAGCAATACGACAGAGAGGCTATGTTTTCAGTGAGCTAACAATGTAGTTGAATCAAAAACAAATACAGAAAAAGATAAGACAGGGCTCAAAGAGGTTCCTATCAGGGTTGTGGCACACTCTAAGGCTTATGTCCATAGGTGGATGAACCAGAGAAAGCTGTGGCCCCTGAGATCTGCTTTGGGATAAAAAGAACCTGTTATCCAGCCAGGAGCACCTAAATAGGCCTCCTGAATTTATATCACCAGCATCCATGCTCATTATTGTTCGTTCTCCTGCCACATGGTTGTGAATAGGTTAAGTAGTACTCCTGGATAAAAGAGTTCAATGAAAGCAACACTGTTTCACTCCTGCTTTACTTCTGTGCTCATTACAGGACCATGATCATCATTAAAAAGACAGAATTAATACCATTAAGAGAAAAGAGGACCCAAGCTTGGAGCAATGATTGCAACTAGCCATGTTGACTGTACTCACATCTCCAGGCCCAGATGAATTCTATCCTGGATACCCAAAGTACTTGCAAGGGTCATTGCAAAGCCAATGTCAAAAGGCTTTGAAAAGTAATGGAGAGGAGGAGAGATATGAAAGCAATACCTGGAAATATAGTCCTGTCTTCCAAGAAAAAATGGGGCAGGGAGGAGAAGAAAAAAGGTAAATTTCAGGAACTATTAGACTGGTGAGTTTAATGCTTATCTTCATTAATACTTTCTAATGAATTATTAATAGTTGATTTGAAGAGAAGAATAATTTTGAAGAGAAGAAGTGATCACTGGGGGCTAAGATAGGTTCACCAAGAACAAGTAAATCCAAGAATGAGATGCTACTTCACACCTATTAGAATGGCCAAAATATGGAACACTAAAAATAGCAAATTCTGGCAAAGTTGTAGACTGAAAGGAACCCTCACACAGTGTGAGTGGGAATGCAAAATGATACAGCCAATTTGGAAGACAGTCTGGTAGTTTCTTACAGAACTACATATACTCTTCCCATATGATCCAGTAATTGTGCTCCTTGGTATTTATCCAAAGAAGTTGAAAACTTATGTCCACATAAAAACCCACCCATGGATGTTTACAGCAGCTTTATTCATAATTGCCAAAGCTGGGAAGCAACGAAAATGTCCCAGAGTAGGTGAATGGGTAAGTAATCTCTGGTACATCCAGACAATGGAATATTATTCAGTGTTAAAAGAAATGAGCTATCAAGCCATGAAAAGACATGGAGGAATGAGCCTTAAGTGCATATGACTAAGTGAAAGAAGCCAATCTGAAAAGGCTACGTACTGTGTGATTCTAACTCCATGACATTCTGGAAAAGGCAAAACTATGGAGACAAAAAGACGAGTGGTTGCCAAGGGTTAGAGGAAGGGGAGAGGGATAAATAAGTAAAACACAGATGATTTTTTTGGACAGTGAAACTACTCTGTATGATACGATAAAGGTGGATACGTGTCATTATACATTTTTCCAAACCCACAGGACGTACACCAAGAGCGGACTCTAATGTGAACTATGGGCTTGGAGTGATTATGATGTGGCAGTGTGGGTTCACTGACTGCCACAAATGCACCACTCTAGTGGGGGGCGTTGATAAGGGGGCAGGCTGTGCATGTGTGGGCAGGGGCAGAGTTGCCAGGACTCTCTATACCTTCCTCTCAATTTTGCCGTGAACCTCAAACTGCTCTAAAAAGGAAAAGGAAGGGAACGAAGGAAGGAGGGTATAATGGAGAGAAGGAAGAAGGAGAGGAAAAAAGTTAAAGAAGAGAGAGAAAGAAAGAAGGGAAAGAAGAGGGAGTCTTCCCTTAGCCTAGCCTGGCTCTCTGATTCTTTCATTTACTTCTGCTTAATTTTTACCTCTAATTTGTATATTTTCTAGGCTGTGTGCATATAATGAGCCTTTATTTTAGTTCTCTAGTCTCCTCAGTAAGCTACCCCTCCTTACTTATCCTCTTGCACCCTAAGAACCTAAAGAGTCACACTAGACTCCGTGCTGCTGTGATACTCTAGGTTGCATTTTCTCTTCCCTTAGCTACGCTACATAAACCCACCCACGTGCTGATGTAAAAGAGAAGACTGCTCACCTGTGTTCTCCTTACCTCGATCATCCATGGTTGACAGAAATTTGGCATGAGAACCACTGTCTTCCTGCAACAATATCCATCCTCTCTGCCCTGTGCTTGTTTTTCTTCCACACTCTCTACCTCCGTGATTCCTGTCACATCTTTTACGTTTCAGCTTTCTTTTTAAGAAACAGTCATTTTTCCTTCACTCATTTATCCCTGACCTTGCAAAAGCGCTTTAAAAAATGTTATTTCCTGGGCTTCCCTGGTGGCGCAGTGGTTGAGAGTCCGCCTGCCGATGCAGGGGACACGGGTTCATGCCCCAGTCCGGGAAGATCCCACATGCTGCGGAGCGGCTGGGCCCGGGAGCCATGGCCGCTGGGCCTACGCGTCCGGAGGCTGTGCTCCGCAACAGGAGAGGCCACAGCAGTGAGAGGCCCACGTACCGCAAAAAAAAAAAAAAAAGTTACTTCCTGGCACACAGTACTTCTTTACATTTAGCTTTTCTCCCACTTACTCTCGCTCACGTTTCTGATTCTGATGTGAATTTTGGCTTTTTTCTCACAATCCCAAACGATGTCATTAAAGGCAGAAGACCAACATACTTACTATCCACGCCACCAAACTTGCCTTTTCTGTCTTTCCTGTGCCTCGGCTTCTCCCCTTGGCCCTCTAGCTTCCATTCTGCTGTGATGAGTTGTCCTGTTCTCATTCCTACCGCCATCTCCTCTTGGACCCTGCAGTGACAGGCAATCCACCCTGTGCCCAGACAGCCCCTCATCCTGTGTGCATTACACATGGGGAGGCAAAATCAATTCAGTCTGTCACAACTAGCATTGCTTTAAATGAAAAAAAAAAATGTAATATAGTATAAAGGAAAGAAATGAAAAAGAAAGCATCAGAGTACATCACAAGAGTTAAATATTGTTCCGTGAAAGATTGCTTTAGTGATTTATATGCGGGCTGTGGGCTGTGCCTTAATTGTGCAGAAGTGTATTTCCTAATAGAGATCATGGGCAAAACTGTTTGAAAGCATTCAACATAGGGTTGAAACATTATTTAACCCTATACTCTTTTTTTTTTTTTTTTTTTGCGGTACGCGGGCCTCCCACTGCTGTGACCTCCCCCACCGCGGTGTGCTCCGGACACGCAGAGCTCAGTGGCCATGGCACTCCACGGCATGTGGGATCCCCCCGGACCGGGGCACGAACCCGCGTCCCCTGCATCGGCAGGCGGACCCTCAACCACTGCGCCACCAGGGAAGCCCTCAACCCTATACACTCTTATCTGACCTAAGTCATTGTTGTGTTTCTTTTCCTTCCCCTTTTTAAATCTCAGATCTCTCCATTTTGTTGAAATCTACCCAGCGAGTTCATCCTCAATGCTCCTGCGCCCTCTTTCTCATTTGCACATTCCTTACGTGTGAGAAGGATCAATGGTTCTGAAGCAACAGCACAGCCTGGCATCTAGTTGATGCCCAATAAGTGCTTGCGGACAAAATGAAGGAAATGAATGAGTGGGTGGAGGTAGCGGTGGATTTACAGCAAAGCAGATGAAACAAACTTCAAGGTCTCTTACTTGTAGCAATTGCTTCTAGGGTCCTATAACCCACATCATATTTGTAAGTTGTATTATTTTTCTGAAAGAATGTTCTCCCAACTTTGTGTACGTTTCAGGTCCCGTAAAACCTGGTTCTGCTGCTGGGTGGATGGATAAAGTCCCTTCAATAAAGCAAAATATTCTCAAGTTCAATCTAAAGGGAATGTTTTCCCCCACAGGCGTTTGAATCAGCTGGATGAAGCATAGCAGTACCATCACTCTCAGGAGGGAATATTCTGTATCACTCTGCATCCTCTATCCCCATTTTCTATTTTGCAAACGATGCTCTACATGGTGCAAATCTCGTGGCTCTCTGCAGAGCACTGGCTGGGAAGGTTCCCACCCTGCCTCGGTGGCCACTGCCTCTGCCCTGAAGCAGGGACAGGACAGGACTCCTGAGCAGGCAGAGCTGCAAAGCTCGCAGGTGAGGCCACCAGTGCCCCTGAGTTGTAGCCTCTGCGCTGTCAGCACCCACTCGGCTCGGGAAAAGCCTCTTCTGTACCTAAAGGCAGCAGCTGTGCCTGAGGATGAAGCAAGGGTCCCTGCAAAGAGGGAAAGCCTGACCCCCAGTGAGGCCACGGCTGGTCCCCACTCCCTCCTGGAGAGACACCAGGCATGTGGTATGATTAGCTTAGAATTCGAACTGAAAGGAATTTTTTTTTTTTTTTTTTTTTTTTAAACATCTTTATTGGGGTATAATTGCTTTACAATGGTGTGTTAGTTTCTGCTTTATAACAAAGTGAATCAGCTATACATACACACATGTTCCCATATGTCTTCCCTCTTGCGTCTCCCTCCCTCCCACTCTCCCCATCCCACCCTTCCAGGCTGTCACAAAGCACCGAGCTAATATCCCTGTGCCTTGCGGCTGCTTCCCCCCAGCTATCTACCTTACTACGTTTGTTAGTGTGTATATGTCCATGACTCTCTCTCGCCCTGTCAAAACTCACCCCTCCCCCTCCCCATACCCTCAAGTCCGTTCTCCAGTAGGTCTGCGTCTTTATTCCTATCTTACCCCTAGGTTCTTCATGACATTTTTTTCCCTTAAATTCCATATATATGTGTTAGCATACGGTATTTGTCTTTTTCTTTCTGACTTACTTCACTCTGTATGACAGACTCTAGGTCTATCCATCTCATTACAAATAGCTCAATTTCATTTCTTTTTAAGGCTGAGTAATATTCCATTGTGTATATGTGCCACATCTTCTTTATCCATTCATCCGATGATGGGCGCTTAGGTTGTTTCCATGTCCTGGCTATTGTAAATAGAGCTGCAATGAACATTTTGGTACATGACTCTTTTTGAATTTTGGTTTTCTCAGGGTATATGCCAAGTAGTGGGATTGCTGGGTCATATGGTAATTCTATTTGTAGTTTTTTAAGGAACCTCCATACTGTTCTCCACAGTGGCTGAACCAATTCACATTCCCACCAGCAGTGCAAGAGTGTCCCCTTTTCTCCACACCCTCTCCAGCATTTATTGTTTCTAGATTTTTTGATGATGGCCATTCTGACTGGTGTGAGATGATATCTCATTGTAGTTTTGATTTGCATTTCTCTAATGATTAATGATGTTGAGCATTCTTTCATGTGTTTGTTGGCATTCTGTATATCTTCTTTGGAGAAATGTCTATTTAGGTCTTCTGCCCATTTTTGGATGGGGTTGTTTGTTTTTTTGTTATTGAGCTGCATGAGCTGCTTGTAAATTTTGGAGATTAATCCTTTGTCAGTTGCTTCATTTGCAAATGTTTTCTCCCATTCTGAGGGTTGTCTTTTGGTCTTGGTTATGGTTTCCTTTGCTGTGCAAAAGCTTTGAAGTTTCATTAGGTCCCATTTGTTTATTTTTGTTTTTATTTCCATTACTCTAGGAGGTGGGTCAGAAAGGATCTTGCTGTGATTTATGTCATAGAGTGTTCTTCCTATGTTTTCTTCTAAGAGTTTGATAGTTTCTGGCCTTACATTTAGGTCTTTAATCCATTTTGAGCTTATTTTTGTGTATGGTGTTAGGGAGTGATCTAATCTCATACTTTTACATGTACCTGTCCAGTTTTCCCAGCACCATTTATTGAAGAGGCTGTCCTTTCTCCACTGTACATTCCTGCCTCCTTTATCAAAGATAAGGTGTCCATATGTGCGTGGGTTTATCTCTGGGCTTTCTATCCTGTTCCACTGATCTATCTTTCTGTTTTTGTGCCAGTACCATACTGTCTTGATTACTGTTGCTTTGTAATATAGTCTGAAGTCAGGGAGCCTTATTCCTCCAGCTCCTTTTTTCGTTCTCAAGATTGCTTTGGCTATTCGGGGTCTTTTGTGTTTCCATACAAATTGCGAAAATTTTTGTTCTAGTTCTGTGAAAAATGCCAGTGGTAGTTTGATAGGGATTGCATTGAATCTGTAGATTGCTTTGGGTAGTAGAGTCATTTTCACAATGTTGATTCTTCCCATCCAAGAACATGGTATATCTCTCCATCTATTTGTATCATCTTTAATTTCTTTCATCAGTGTCTTATAATTTTCTGCATACAGGTCTTTCGTATCCTTAGGTAGGTTTATTCCTAGATATTTTATTCTTTTTGTTGCAATGGTAAATGGGAGTGTTTTCTTGATTTCACTTTCAGATTTTTCATCATTAGTATATAGGAATGCCAGAGATTTCTGTGCATTAATTTTGTATCCTGCTACTTTACCAAATTCATTGATTAGCTCTAGTAGTTTTCTGGTAGCATCTTTAGGATTCTCTATGTATAGTATCATGTCATCTGCAAACAGTGACGACTTTACTTCTTCTTTTCCGATTTGGATTCCTTTTATTTCCTTTTCTTCTCTGATTGCTGTGGCTAAAACTTCCAAAACTATGTTGAATAAGAGTGGTGAGAGTGGGCAACCTTGTCTTGTTCCTGATCTTAGTGGAAATGCTTTCAGTTTTTCACCATTGAGGATGATGTTTGCTGTGGGCTTGTCATATATGGCTTTTATTATGTTTAGGAAAGTTCCCTCTATGCCTACTTTCTGGAGGGTTTTTATCATAAATGGGTGTTGAATTTTGTCGAAAGCTTTCTCTGCATCTATTGAGATGATCATATGGTTTTTCTCCTTCAATTTGTTAATATGGTTTATCACATTGATAGATTTGCGTATATTGAAGAATCCTTGCATTCCTGGAATAAACCCCACTTGATCATGGTGTATGATCCTTTTAATGTGCTGTTGGATTCTGTTTGCTAGTATTTTGTTGAGGATTTTTGCATCTATGTTCATCAGTGATATTGGCCTGTAGTTTTCTTTCTTTGTGACATCCTTGTCTGGTTTTGGTATCAAGGTGATGGTGGCTTCGTAGAAGGAATTTGGGAGTGTTCCTCCCTCTGCTATATTTTGGAAGAGTTTGAGAAGGATAGGTGTTAGCTCTTCTCTAAACGTTTGATAGAATTCACCTGTGAAGCCATCTGGTCCTGGGCTTTTGTTTGTTGGAAGGTTTTTAATCACAGTTTCAATTTCAGTGCTTGTGATTGGTCTGTTCATATTTTCTATTTCTTCCTGATTCAGTCTTGGCAGGTTGTGCAATTCTAAGAATTTGTCCATTTCTTCCAGATTGTCCATTTTATTGGCATAGAGTTGCTTGTAGTAATCTCTCATGATTTTTTTTATTTCTGCAGTGTCAGTTGTTACTTCTCCTTTTTCATTTCTAATTCTATTGATTTGAGTCTTCTCCCTTTTTTTCTTGATGAGTCTGGCTAGTGGTTTATCTATTTTGTTTATCTTCTCAAAGAACCAGCTTTTAGTTTTATTGATCTTTGCTATTGTTTCCTTCATTTCTTTTTCATTTATTTCTGATCTGATTTTTATGATTTCTTTCCTTCTGCTAGCTTTGGGGTTTTTTTGTTCTTCTTTCTCTAATTGCTTGAGGTGCAAGGTTAGGTTGTTTATTCGAGATGTTTCCTGCTTCTTAAGGTGGGCTTGTATTGCTATAAACTTCCCCCTTAGAACTGCTTTTGCTGCATCCCATAGGTTTTGGGTCGTTGTGTCTCCATTGTCATTTGTTTCTAGGTATTTTTTGATTTCCTCTTTGATTTCTTCAGTGATCACTTCATTATTAAGTAGTGTATTGTTTAGCCTCCATGTGTTTGTATTTTTTAAAGATCTTTTCCTGTAATTGATATCTAGTCTCATGGCGTTGTGGTCGGAAAAGATACTTGATACAATTTCAGTTTTCTTAAATTTACCAAGGCTTGATTTGTGACCCAAGATATGATCTATCCTGGAGAATGTTCCATGAGCACTTGAGAAAAATGTGTATTCTGTTGTTTTTGGATGGAGTGTCCTATAAATATCGAACTGAAAGGAATTTGAGCTGGAGGGAAACTTGGAGACTGTCCAGGTCATCCCCCTGTTTTACGGGTGAGAAGACCCAGGCCAGGACATTTAAGAAACTTGCTTAGGATCTCACATGTTTGGAGACCAAGACCAACGAGACCGTATCTCCTCTGGCTGACTCACTATTTAATTTCCCATACATGAGTAGTCCTCAAAGTGGTCCCCAGACCAGTAACATCAGCATCACCTGAGAAACTGTTAGAAATGCATATTCTCCTCTCCCATCCCAGTCTCCTTCATCAGAAACTTTAGGGGTGCAAGCCAAGATTCATCCTCGTGCTTCCTCAAGTTTAAGAATTATTGCACTACACAAGATCCCCACTCCTTAAAGGAACCATGTGCCTGATAATGGAATTCCTGACACTGATCAAATAGAAGTGAGTTATTTAGGTCAAGCAGTTCTTTTTTTTTTTTTTTTTTTGGTACACGGGCCTCTCACTGTTGTGGCCTCTCCCATTGCGGAGCACAGGCTCTGGGCACGCAGGCTCAGCGGCCATGGCTCATGGGCCCAGCCGCTCCGCGGCATGTGGTATCTTCCCAGACCTGGGCACGAACCCACGTCCCCTGCATCGGCAGGCGGACTCTCAACCACTGCGCCACCAGGGAAGCCCAAGCAGTTCTTTTAATATCATCCTTATGTAGAAATTTCCTGCAAAACTAACCTCTTTGACACTGGGATTTCTACTCTTAGAGATTCATTTCTTTAGTTAAAATGTTACCCTAAAAATTTCTGTTTAAAGGCATAGGTAAGGTAGTAAACAGTAAAAATTTATAATTTGAGAATAGATAAAAATAATAACAACTCTTACTGAATTCTTATTAAGAGCCAGGCAACACACAATATGAGAAATTTTATAAATAAATAAATTATATATATATATATATATATATAAAATACAAATAAAATAGCAGCCAGAATTTCCCACTTCTTAGATATTGATTTTTCATGTTAGTTTAACCTTTTATAAGGCCAACATCTAAAGGACAGATAAGGAATAATGAAAATAGACAGGGCTGGGGATCATACAAGGTGCTGATTCCAGATCCCAGCCCAGAAGGCTAAGAACCCATGGGAAGTTCCCTAAGAGAGAGTCTGGGTCACCAGGAAACAAGATGAGGGCCAAAGTATTCAGTGGAAGATGTTCAGGGAGCATCTGGGATGCAAGAGCTGGAGGCAGAAGGGAGCTACTGTGTATGGTTGTATACGCTGCACGCTACACAATTCCAGAGGACAGTAGCCACGTAGACAAGATGCAAAGTGGTGACGCTGAGGCAAAATTTCAGGTACTTCAAACATTCCCGGCCACTGGCTTTTCCCTTAGGGTTGAGCCCTGCAGTTGGAATGCCATGAGGTGTCACTGGGACTTGAGAGTTGTGGCCACAGCAGTCTCACTCAGGCTGAGTGATTTGGTGTGAGGTTTGTTGATTTCCTACACTCATAAAGAAAAGGGGTGAAAGCTGACACTCCCAACCTTTCTGCCCCTGAGCCTCGCTGCTTGTGCTCCTTGAAGAAAAGAGCCATGAAATGGTGTTGTGATTTTTTTGCTTTTGCTTTGTTTTATAAGTGAATTTAAATGTCATTCATTTACAGAATGACTGAAAGCTTCCCTGCAGTCTCTGAAAAGACATAAGACCTCCTGAGTCTACCAGAGATAACCTGGATATCAAAGATCTAGTCTGGGAATTGCCATGAGCTAAAGCAGGACATCAGCTACCTTGGATGTGGACACTATCAATTTGAAGCTCAAAATTATCGATTTATTATATTTTAGGTTTTGAAATAACCTGTGAAACACTGTTATTTCTTTATGCGATTGTCATTTTCCTCTAAGTTAGAAACACAGGGGATTTTATTTGTTCAAATACAACTCAGCATTCTGCAGACCCCAAGCCAGACGCTTGTGCTGGAGGCTAGAGACGGTAAAACATAGATAGTTCAAGATTCAGAAGGAAGAAACCAATGCATAGAAAGGGCCAAAAAGATGTATAAGGAAACCAAAGGTGAAAAGTCAGGAAAAGAATTTGGGAGACTGGATATCAAAGGAAGATGTGCGAAATTAGGAGACGAGCTTGTAGCAAATGGTAATGGGTACCACACAAAGGCTAGGGGTCGCTCTTGCATCCCCACTAGAACTTCCTTGGTTACCTAGTGTTCCTTATCTGGTTTTATTATTACTACGACTCATGATAATAATAGTTTAGGAGGTCACTTTCATCTCCAATTTCTTTGACCTCATAATAAGAAGAACAACAGCCACCACTTAGCATTCATTGCATGCCAGGAACTGCCTGACACGTGTTAATGAAGTCAGTCCTCACAACCACCTTGTGAGCTAGGTGCTCTTGAACTCCAGAAGCTGTGCTTGTCACCATGGCGCTGCACTGCCTACACCCTGCTACCCTGCATGGGAGAAACAGCAATGCTATCCCTGAATCCTGTACGGATGCACAGGAAGTAACTTCCACCTTGACAATGTAGAACAAACTTGCCTCTTTGACAACTACCGGTCAAGAAAAGATCCCCACAACACTGCTTTGTGTCTTAAAATGAAGGAATGTCTACTTCTGATTATTGATTAAGATCCATTCCATATCAACTCACTGTCATAAAACTAAACATTTGAGATTAAGATTGTATGAGCTTGCTAGGGCTCCCGTAATAAAGACTGGGTGGCTTGAACAACAGAAACTTATTTTCTCCCAATTCTGGAGGCTGGAGGTCTGAGATCAGAGGGTCAAGCAGGGTTGGTTTCTTCTGAAGCCTCTCTCCCTGGCTTGTATATGGCTGTCTTCTCTCTGGGTCTTCACTGGGTCTTCTCTCTGTACATGTCTGTGTCCTAATCTCCTCTTTTGGTAAGGACACCATCATATTGGATTAGGGGCCATCTTAATGATCTCACTTTAACTTAACGACCTCTTTAAAGATCCAATGTCCAAATACAGTCACATTCAGAGATACTAGGGGTTAGGACTTCAACATATGAATCTGGTGGGGGTCAAAATTCAACCCATATAAAGGTCTCTGTGATAAATGGATTCATTTTCTCTTCCTTGCATCAGAATTTAGAAGCCGTGTCTGCACCTATGAACATTTGCTAGAATCAGAGCCCCTAACGCCACTGTCATTTTTATTACCTTCAGTCAGCAGTCACTGCCCTTATTTCATGCCTGGTGTCGGGTAAGGAGCTCACCGTAGTTCCCAAAGTAGATCATACACCCATTACGTCATTGTCTGGTAAACATCTACTGGTATAAGGAGGCTCATTTTTAAATCTTTCAATTTTATGTTAAATATAAGCTCTAACCAGATCCTAACTTCTATCTTTATGAGGAAGTCATATGTTAGAAGCCAACTCGAAAGGAAACTCCTTTATTTGAAATTAAAAGAATTCATTTTGTTTTACTTCTTTAGTGATTTACATTGTCCTGGATTAGTCAGTAACTGAGATATTTTTGCAGGGGACACTATCTAAGAATAACATGCTGCTTATTCAAATTATGGCAGCACTAACAGGTCACACTCAGGTAAGTATATTCAGACCAATCTAATTTAAAGAATCACACAGTACCATACACTGAGTCATAATTTGCTCCAAAAATGTTTACTAAAAAATAGACCAGGGACAATTCATATAATAGACACCTAATCATTAACTTTTAACTATTCAAGGTATTCAGGAGTCAAATAAATTATTTTACAAAGTAATGTATGGCACATTGCCTTTTGTGCCTTTTAAAATTTAGTTACATAAACCTGCTTAATGAAATGGATATTTTGCATATATTTCAAGCATTTGAGAAGTGACCAGTGTCTGAAATTTGGATGTCACATGAACTGGACTTTAAGCTAAGGTGGCTGACGAATCTATGGCAAAATTACTTGGTAAAATGACTGCACTGAACTTAAACTAATTCCAAAATAAACCAAATTAAACCTAAGACTTAAAAAAAAACAAAAACCCATCAAATCCTGTGATTTGCAATAAACTCTACATACTCTCGAATTCTGTAAAATGCAAAAAAAATTGATCTCTAATAAGGAGCAGCTGGGATACACTGACTTAACTGGGAGCATGAAAGAAGATATGACCTGAAAGGGTAAATCTGTTCAAAGGAATTGAAGTCCCCTTGACTGGATTACTATAATGATTCATATATTAATACTTCAAATTTTGATATACATTCATGATAACTGTGGAATTATAAAAAGAAGGTTAAAAATAAATTGATTTAAAATCCAAAAAGTTCTAAAGAATGTGTAAAAAAAAAACTAAAAAGAAAAAATTTTTTAAAGTAAAAAATAAACTAAAAAGGCAATGGAGCACACTATTTGAAAAGCTGGCAAAAGAAACCTAAAAAAAATGCAAAAAAGTTGGCAAAGTAGAAAATTTACTTTGAAAAGATCATAAAGGAGTCAATACTAACCGAATGAATGTATATTTGGAATACAGAAATTTGGCTCCTAATAATGAAGCATATTTTTGTATACTAAATATTTCATGAGAAAATTAAACCACCCTATATCGATTAGCAACCTACACATAGAATATTCCTTGAGCTACTGCTATGAAGAGAATGAAAACCAATCGACGAAAACTTAACAGAACCTGTTAAAACCATCCCATTCAACATGAATTGCTATAAACAACACTTAGATGAAACATTCTGGCTAAATATCTAAGTTCAGCAATTTGATCACTAAGCAAGTTGATTTGGTACATTTTGATCTAGAATCAAAAAAGAGACCCTTCCTGTCTAGTTCACTCTAACATTTCTGGAGCATTCTCTCCTGGTCATCTCAACCCTAAGCCAAATTCTCGGATTCTTTTCCTCTTGACACAACTCTATGGTTCCAAGAATTACAGAGTTTGAATTTTGTCCCATAACAGAAGGACAGAGGCTTGGACTTGGATTTGTGTTGATTAAAAAATATTTATATATAACCACTTCACATTCACTAGGGTGGCCATAATCAAAAAGACACACAGTAACAAGTATAGAAGACGTGGAGAATTTGGAACTCTTGTTCATTGTTGGTGGGGAATATAAAACGGTGCAGCCACTTTCGAAAATAGTTTGGAAGTTTTTCAAAATCTTAAACATAGGGTTACCATTTGATTCAACAGCTACACTCCTAATAGCCAAGAGAAAACATATGTCCACATAAAAAGTTGTGGGCTTCCCTGGTGGCGCAGTGGTTGAGAGTCCGCCTGCCGATGCAGGGGACACGGGTTCGTGCCCCGGTCTGGGAGGGTCCCACATGCCGCGGAGTGGCTGGGCCCATGAGCCATGGCTGCTGAGCCTGCAGGTCCGGAGCCTGTGCTCTGCAATGGGGGAGGCCACAACAGTGAGAGGCCCGCGTACCGCCAAAAAAAAACAAAACCAAAACCAAAAAGTTGTACCTGAATATTCATAGCAGCATTATTCCCAATAGTCTCAAAGTGGAAACAACCCAAATGTCCAACTAATGAATGGGTAGACAAAATGTAGTAAATCCATATAACGGAATGTACTCACCCATAAAAATGAATGAAGTATTGATCCATGATATAGCATAGAGAAAACTTGAAAACATTGAACTAAGTGAAAGAAGTTGGTAACATTGTATGATTCCATTTATAAGAAATGTCCAGAATTGGCAAATCCTAAGAGATAGGAAGTGGATTAATAGTTGCCAGAGACTGAGACTAGGGGAATGAGGAGTAACTGTTAATGGGCACAGGGTTTCTTTTGGGGTCATTTAGTAAGTGTTCTAAAATTAAATAGTGGTAATGTTTGCACAACTCTGAATATATTAGAAACCGTTGAGTTGGACACCTTAAAATGATTACTTTTATGATATGTGAACTACAACTCAATAATTCTGAGATATATATACACACACATATATACACATATACACATATATGATTATTTCTTTCATATTTGAGTTTAGGGACTAAGATATATTTACATATATAATTTGATGGGAATGAGACTATACTATTCACCCTTTTTTTCTAACATGGCATTTCATTTCACTCAAAAATGTGTCTTGGATATTTTTCCCTGTTAATGAATATATATACGTGTATATATATAAAAAATAATATATATGTATAAACATCATACATATGTATAAAACACCATATATATATTAAAAATCATTTTAAATACCTCTACAGTATACTATTGTGTAATCCTACCATGATTGCTTACCCATTTAACTCATTCTCAATGTTTTAGTATTATAACAACACAGTAATGGATACACACACATGTGAATATATACATACACACGTGCGCACATATATACTTGTGCACTTCTTTGATTATCTGCTGAAGAAAAAAATTTCCTAGATAAATTTCCACAAGTGAGATTTGTCATTGTTGGTATTGCTCAGTAATACACCATATTTGTTGGTTTATTTTTTCTCTTCATCTTTTGACCCCCTTCACCCATTTCTTCCACCCCTTACCCCCTGCTTATGGCAATTACCAATCTGTTCTCTGTATCTAGGAGCCTCTTCTTCTTTTTTAGATTCCACATGTAAGAGAGATCATATGGTTTTTGTCTTCCTCTGTCTGACTTATTTCACTTAGCACAATGCCCTTGAGGTCCATCCACGTTGGTGTAAATGTCAAGATTTCAATCTTTTTATGGCTGAAAAATATTCCATTGTATATTTACATACAACAATTTCTTTATCTATTTATCCATCAGTGGGCACTTAGGTTGCTTCCATAGCGTGGCTATTGTAAATAATGCTGCAATGCACATGAGGGTGCATATATCTTTTCAAGTTGGTGTTTTCATTTTCTTTGGGTAATACCAAACAGTGGAACTGCTGGGTAATTCTATTTTTAATTTTTTGAGGAACCTTATACTGTTCTCCATAGTGGCTGCACCAGTTTACATTCCCACCAATAGTACACGAGGGTTCACTTTTATTCATATCGTCAACACTTGTTACTTCTTGTCTTTTTGATAATAGCCACTTAACAGATGTAAGGTGATATCTTATTGTGGTATTGATTTGCATTTTTCTGATGATTAGTGATGTTGAGCATCTTTTCATGTGTCTGTTGGCCACCTGTATGTCTTCTTTGGAAATATGTCTGTTCAGATCTTCTGCCCATTTTTAAATCAGATTGTTTTTTTGCTATTGAGTTGTATGAGTTCTTCATATATTTTGGATATTAGTCCCTTATCAGATATATGATTTGAAAATATTTTCTCCCATTTAGTAGGTTGCCTTTTCGTTTTGTTGATGGTTTCCTTTGTTGTGCAAAAGCTTTTTAGTTTGTTGTAGTCCCACTTATTGATGTTTGCTTTTCTTGTCAGATTCAAAAAAATCATCACCAAGACTTATGTCAAGGAGTTTACCGCTTATGTTTTCTTCTAGGATTTTTACAGTTTCAAGTCTTACATTCAAGTCTTTAATCTATTTTGAGTTATTTTTTGTGTATTGTGTAAAATAGTGGTTGAGTTTCATTCTTTTGCACATGGCTGTCCAGTTTTTCCAACACTGTTTACTGAAAAGACTGTTTTTACTGCATTGTATATTCCTGACTCCTTCATTGTAAATTAATTGATCATATATGTGTGGGTTTATTTCTGAGATCTCTATTCTATTCCATTAATCTATGTGTCTTGTTTTATGCCAATACCATACTGTTTTAATTACTATGGCTTTATAATATGGTTTGAAATCAGCATGATGCCCCCAGCTTTGTTTTTCTTTCCCAAGATTGCTTTCTCTATTCAGGTTTTTTTGTGGTTCCATACAAATTTTAGGATTATTTCTTCTATTTTTTTGAAAAATGCAATTGAAATTTTGAAAGGAATTGCACTGAATCTGTAGATGGCTTTGGGTGTAATGGACATTTTAACAGTATTAATTCTTCCAAACCATGAGGACAGAATATCTTTCCATTTCTTTGTTTCTTCTTCAATTGCTTTCATTAATGTACTGTTTTCAATATACAGGTCTTTCACCTCCTTGGTTAACTTTATACCTAGGTAGTTTATTTCTTTTAATGTGGTTGTAAATGGGATTCTTTTCTTTTTATTTCTCCTTCTGATTGTTCATTATTAGTGTATAGAAATGCAACAGATTTTTGTGTATTGGTTTTGTATCCTGAAACTTTACCAAATTTGTTTATTAGTTCTAACAGTTTTTTTGATGGAGTATTTAGGGCTTTCTATATATAGTATCATGTCATCTGCAAATAATGACAGTTTTATATCTTCCTTTCCAATTTGGATTCCTTTTATTTGTTTTTCTTGCCTAACCACTCTGACTAGGACTTTCAATACCATGTTGAATAAAAGTGGCAAGAGTGGGCATTTTTGTCCTGTTCCTGATCTTAAGGGAAATGCTTTCAGCTTTTCACTGCTAAGTATGATGTTAGTTGTGGACTCGTAACATACAGATTTTATTATGTTGAGGTACACTCCCTCTATACCCACTTGGTTGAGAGTTTTTATCATAAATGGATGTTAAATTTTGTCACAGCTTTTTCTGCATCTATTGAGACGATCATATGATTTTTATCTTTCATTTCATTAATGTGGTGTATCACACTGACTGATTTGTGGATGTTGAACCATCCCTGCATCCCTGGAATAATTCCCACTTGATCATGGTGTATGATCCTTTTAATATATTGTTGAGCATTTTTGCATATATGTTCATCACAGAACTGGCCCATAATTTTCTTTTGCTGTGTCACCCTTGTCTGGTTTTGGTATTAGTGTAATGCTGGCCTTGTGAAATGAGTATGGAAGGATTCCCTTCTCATCTATTTTTTGGAAGTGTTTGAGAAGGACTGGTATTAATTCTTTAATAAAAGAATGTTTAGTAGAATTCACCAGCAAAGCTATCAGGTCCTGCACTTTTGTTTGTTGGGAGGTCTTTTTTTCAGTACTCATTCAATCTCCTTGCTAGTGATCAGTCTCTTCAGATTTTCTATTTCAACATGATTCAGTCTTGGTAGGTTGTCCATTATGTTGACATATAATTATTCATAGTATTCTCTTATGATTGTTTGTATGTCTGTGGTGTTGGCTGTAACTTTTCCTCTTTCATTTTAAATTTTATTTATTTGAGTCCTCGTTTTTTCTTGGTGAGTGTAGCTAAAGGCTTGTCGATTTTGCTTACCTTTTCAAGGAACCACACTTTAGTTTTATTGATTTTCTTTATTGTTTTTCAGTCTCTATTTCATTTATTTCTGCTCTAATCTTTCTTATTTCATTTTTATACTAACTTTGGTCTTCGTTTGTTCTTCTTTTTCTAGTTTCTTGAGGTGTATAAAGTTAGGTTGTTTATTTGACACTTTTCTTTTTTCTTGAGGTAGGTATTCATTGCTATGAACTTCCCTCTTAGAACTGCCTTTGCTTCATCCCACAAATTTTGGTTTTTATTTGTCTCAAGGTATCTTTTTATTTCTCTTTTAATTTCTTCTTTGACCCACTCAGTAGCATGTTGCTTAATCTCCACATATTTGTGAATTTTTCCAATTTTTTTCATGTAGTTAACTTCTAGTTTCATACCATTGCAGTCAGAAAAGAAGCTTGATATGATTTCAATCCTCTTAAATGTATTAAGAACTGTTTTGTGCCCTAACATATGATTTATCATGAAAAATATTCCATGTGCACTTGAGAAGAATGTGTATTCTGTTGCTTTTGAATGGAAATATTCTATATTTATTTGTTTAGTCCATCTGGTATAACGTCACTTAAGGTCAATGTCTCCTAATTGATTTTCTGTCTGGATGATTATTCACCAATCTTCCATTCTTACAGTTGTTCTTGGTCAATTCTGTATCAGCCACCCTAGGTTTGATTGTTTCCGGCACAACCTCTCTGAGATTCCACTTTTTCATTTGTAAAGTGGGATGAGAATTGAATAAAACAAGTCATTTGAAGTGCCTAGCACTGTGTCCAGCCACCCAAGGCCCTGAAAAATATGCTTCCTCTCTTTAGTCATCCCTCTGCCCCCTTCATCTTTGCAACCTGCATATAATAGATATATGATAAATATTTGATGATTGGCTAAGTTGTCTAGTCATATATAAATGTGCATAGTCCTGTAGGCTCAGTTAAGGAAACTGAGCAATTAGTGTATTCACAAGTGTCCCTTCACCGTCTTCCATTCTGGAGCAACTGGTAACTGATGCATGAGAGGCAACGTCAAGCTCTGTGTTGACAGGTGCACAGCCTGCACAAGCAGTCCAAGACTTGAACAGCAGTGTCAGCACTAGACACCCAAGATGAAAATTGGGAAAAAGAACAAACAACTCCAGGCGAAAGATGTCCTTAAAAGTGGTGAGCAGCAGCGTCAACAAGCAAGTGCATATAAAGGAATCAATCACTCAATCACCACTGATAGCCGGCATTGTCTGGGGGGATATTATCTGTTGGATGCAGCTGTGCAGAGGTGATCTCAAGACCTGCTTTGAATTCCCAGGTCTGCCTCAGACCCTTTCTCTAGTCTAAAGAAAAATCATTTCACCTCCTTTTTGCTTTCAGCTCCATTAATAACAGCTCACCATTATTGAGCATATACTATGTGCCAGGCATGGTTTGATTTTAATGATAGCCTTAAAAGGTAGGTACTTTTAACTGTTCCAATGGTATATATGAGGAAACTGAGTCACAGGAAAGTTTAGGACCTTGCTCAAAGCTAGGACTGAAATCAGGACAGCTTATTTGCAGAGTTCTTGTGCATAAATCCTTAGCTTTATTGTCTCTCACGCTCTAGAATGATGAGTAAAACTGTTCAAAAATTAGCAAAGCAAATTTGTTATTGAATGTTTGGACTCATGTTCAGATTCCTTGCTTTTAAAGACTGAACAATGTTACAATTGTCATGTGTCAGGTGTAGAATAACTTCCTCAAGTGCTTTTAACTGAAAGCATGTTCTTGATGCATTTCAGTCTGTTAGATGAAGTGACCTAACATTTCCTTAATGCTATCTTGAAAATTATGAGTCAGGGATTCATTATGACCATACATCGCTCATCTCGAGCTGGCAAGTGCCCAGAATAGTTTTATATATTCTCACAGGGCTAGAAGCTAATGGAGCCAGCCCTCCTTCTACCCAGCAGAACACGAAAGCTTCAAGACTAGGTACAACACCAGTGCACACCTGCATGTAATCAGCGAAGTCATTAAGTGAGCAGACAAGAACAGCCTGCCATCACATCTGCTTATTGTCAACGCTGAAGAGGTATTGACAGTGTTGAGATAGGCTGTCACTGGAGGAAGCTGAGACCGAATCAACAACCAGCAGAACATCCACCCTGATGGAACCTGTTCCTTGAGGTGCTACATCAAAACAAAGCATATGGAGGGCCTAATACGTGGACAATTCTCCACCTTGCCTGCTCAGACACAAAGGATGTGGGATCTATACAAAGCAGGTAAAGTATTGCATGGCTACATTGGTGAAGAAATGACTTCTAAACTGAGTTTGAACTCAGAGTGTAAATGACTCACAGACACAGAAAACAAACTTATGGTGGCCAAAGGGGAAGAGGGGAGGGGAGGGATAAATTAGGAGTTCGGGAAGAACAGATACACATTACTGTATATAAAACAGATAAACAACAAGGACCTACTGTATAGCACAGGGAAGTATATTCAATATCTTGCAGTAACCTATAATGGAAAAGGATCTGGAAAAGAATATATAGATAATATATATACATGTATATATACTATATGTATATATATTTATCTGAATCACTTTGCTGTACATCTGAAACTAACACAACATTGTAAATCAACTGGACTTCAATTAAAAAAAAGAATGGGGGCTTCCCTGGTGGCGCAGTGGTTGAGAGTCTGCCTGCCGATGCAGGGGACATGGGTTCGTGTCCCGGTCCGCGAGGATCCCACATGCCGCAGAGCGGCTGGGTCCGTGAGCCATGGCCGCTGAGCCTGCGCGTCCGGAGCCTGTGCTTCGCAACGGGAGAGGCCACAACAGTGAGAGGCCCGTGTACCACAAAAAAAAAAAAAAGAATGTAAGGGAGGTCAGTACCTATATTTCCAAGGTATAATTGAATCTTACTCCTCTTTTGTAACCACAGATCAAATAGAAGTCACTAAAAAGCCATATCATACCCTTGCTGAAAGATCAGCCCATCTCTTTTCATTGAGAACATAAGAATTTGCAGCATTTGGGGAAAAGGCCAAGCATAACTCGCAGGAAGATTGCATTAATTATGTGGGCATATTTTTAAGGAATTAATCCTAAATGAAACACCAACATTCTTAGTGACATCAGTGACTTGGTAGATTATAGAATGACAATGAGAAATATGGGTTCATAGCATCTGAGAATCCAAGTTGTATGAAAGAAGCAAGGAAAAAAACAGAATTTATTTCAAAATCTGGGCAAAGTGAGAGAAGAGAAAACAGAGAGAAACAGAGAGAGAGAAAGGGGGAGGGAGTGTGTCTGTGTACGCTCCATCTGTGCCTGAAATTTGTTCCATGTTTGCTCAGGGTTCCAGTTGCTTGGGAGAATCCATAGTAGATGAGCCTGTTTCAGGTCTCATGGAAAATAGTTCCCTCCTCCATTGTTTGCAGTTAGACTCTGCCAGTGACGGAAGAAAACTTTTCAGCACAATTACACTATCAAGATGTACAGTGAATGAGTCAAAGGCCTGGACCAGCCTGGCCTGAGACGATAGAATCAGAGGTAGGTCATAAATCTCCAGCTGTGTTAGAGTGTTTGCCACGATGCTGAATGAGCCTGTGGCCCTGTTTGCAACAATGGGTGATGGATGAGCCAGAGTGACATCAAAACAGGTGGGAATATTACAAGGAATATTAACAAGAAGCTTGATGAAAGAGCCCCAGCAATCAAGTCCATGGGAAAGGCTTAATCCAAGTCATAAAAGACATTGTAGATGGGGATATCATTCCATCTGACCTAAATTAAAAAGGCAGGCCATACTTGTACTGGTAACCTCAAAGTCTTCCTAATAAGTCCATGAGATAGTGTATTATTATTAGAATTAAAACTTGACCTTTGCTTTTTCCCAAATAATTGGGGGAATAGGTGACTATAATCTGAATTCTAGTCGATCACTGATTGCTCTCACTTAACTCTATATCACCACTATTCATAAAGCTGTTATTGATCATAATCTTTCAGAGAAGAATAAGGATTAGTTATGTTGATATGATCTTTGATGTTTAGGAAAAGGATGAAGTTAAATGGCACCTGAGGCCATGGGAGAATTTCTTGTAACTCTGTCCCAGTTCTCCCCTCCCTTCCCCTCCTCTCCCCTGCCATCCTTCCTCCCTCCTTTCCTCTTTTACCCTTCTCCCCTCCTCTTCCCTCTCTCCCTCCTTTCCTTCTTTTCTCCTTTTCCTTCTGTTTCCCGCCTCTCTCCACTTTCCTCTCAATTATACTTAGTCGTCTACTCCTCCCCTTCCCAGCTCATCCTCCTAACTTCTGACCACAGGCTCCTGTGGGCATCACTTCGTGTCTCTGGTATCACTCAGGGCTCAAGTTATGATTGGGCTTTTAACGGTCCTGACTCTCTTCACGCAGAGAGATTCACCTGCCTCTGGGACCAGAAACTTGTGCTTCCTGCAGGGCTGCTCGCCTGAGATGGGACTAAGGCAGGATGGGAGCAACCATCCTAGACTGTGGAGTCATCCACATGGTAATGGTAGCAAAATATTGAAACAGTGATCTGCTGAGCTGCTAAAATTAATAAGAATGTTTAATAGACACAAGCAGGCTATGTCCTGGCGTCGATGTTCCCTTTTTCCTGAAATAAGAAATCCATTTCCATCTCAAACTAAGTATGAAAGTCACTTTCCTTGCCAAAAATAAAAGCAACATCAGACCGCCATCTTATCTCTTCTGTAGCAGGCAGAACACATTGCACAGGGCAGAACACAGAGGCAACTGGCCATGCCAACGAGACAGAGTTCCGAGTAGAGAGAGAAAGATGTGACGGAGCTGCGGCATCACGCGAGTAGGAGAAGAATAAATAACTGATGTCAAGCTTTTGGCAGAATAGGTGTTGGAAGAAGCCAACTCTTTTAACGCTATTGATAAAAGCTGTACTTGTATCAACACTGGGCAACTGAATGAGAAGAGAACTCAAGGTCATGTAATACAATGTAATAAGGCATCAGATAGATGGGAATGGCATCCCAGCATGGACCTATGTATGACAAAAAAGAAAGTGGAAAATGTAGAAGAACCTTAGGCAAAAGAAGAGAAATCTAAGTCCTGATCAGAAAAGTGATGATTCCCTAGTAGTTGCTGATGGTTCCTTAAATGACATGAAATTAGACATTGATATTAGAACCCCAATCCGGGTCACTTGTAGTTTTAGGTATATAATTATGCTTAAGATTATTCTAGAGCAGATCTTCTCAAACTCGGCTACACTTTAGAAACACCCAAGAAGCTCTTAATTTCCAGGCCCTACCTCAGAACAGTGAAATCAGAATATCTGGGAGTGTTGCCTGACCTCCGATTTTTTTTTTTTTTTTTTTTACAGTTCCAGGTGATTCTGTCAATTTTGGGAACCACCATTCAAGAATAAAGAGTATTTTGATTTTATTCCACAGTGTGGTCCACAGTTTGGACCTCTTCAATAAACTTTGTTTTCATCAAGCAGTGAGTGGAGCAATGCTTTCCAAAGCGGGACCCACGGAGCACCAGTCATTTGAGATGTTGGAGAGAATAAAGGACTCTTTGGTCAAGAAGTCCAGGATGGCTCTATACTATACTTTAACCTTGATGATTCACAATGCTTATTAGCCTATTAAAGAATCTGGGGCTTCCCTGGCGGCGCAGTGGTTGACAGTCCGCCTGCCGATGCAGGGGACACGGGTTCGTGCCCCGGTCCGGGAAGATCCCACATGCCGCGGAGCGGCTGGGCCCGTGAGCCATGGCCGCTGAGCCTGCGCGTCCAGAGCCTGTGCTCCGCAACGGGAGAGGCCGCAGCGGTGAGAGGCCCGCGTACCGCAAAAACAAAACAAAAACAAAAACAAATTTAATCTGCTTGCTGCTTTCTTGATATTGTTCACAATAATCGTTGTATCTGCCCTTCACTTTCTATTCCTGGTGCTCTCCCAGAATCAGGGGTTTCTTTAAACCTAGACCATTTTATAGCCTCACTTATTTTTTCCCTTCCTCCAAGCATCCAAGTCAGTAGTAACAGATTAATTAATAACAATATCCATTTGGGGATATTACTGTTTCCTTTCAAAATTTCCATTGTCTCCCCAAGTAATTATTACATTATTAGTAATAGTGTCTCCCTACATTATTACTAATTGTAAATACTAATTAAGTAGTAACTATTACTACTTGTTAATTATTACTAATAATTAGTAATGAATTATTACTAACGTTTGTTGAGTACCCACTATGGGCCAAGCTCCATGCTAGGCATCAAAGGTACAAAGACAGTAAGACAAGACTTGGTCCTCAATGACATTACAGGGAAGTGAGCAGACAAATAAAGGGTCACTATACAATGGGCAATGCTGACATTTTACAACATGACATATGAGTGTTTGTAAACACGGATGAGAGCGTGTGTGTGAGTGTATGTGTACACACATATATACAATTGATTTTCCCTGGGGAAGGAAGACTCCCAAAAGGCACCATTTAATTGAGTGCTTACCTAGCAGACTTGACTGCAGGTGAATGGAAGTGCTAGGTTAACCTGGGCTTGTTTTCCCTTTCCATTTGGGTCCCAACCTATCCCACTTAAATGAGATCTCAGTAATTTTCCCACCATGAATCCAATTGCTTTACTCCCCATTTCCCAAATATGCTTTGCTGGCATCTGGACTTTTGCTCAGTCCATTTCCTCTGCTGATAATGCTCCCTTCCACCACTTTCTTCTTTGCAATTCATTGGTTCAAAACACAAGTGTTAAGCCCCTACTAGCATCTGCACATTTTGTGTACTGAGGTGCTCCTCAAAGCAAGATTAATGATAATGAAGGTGGTCAATATCTACCAGTAAGCTTGCACACATCTATGTCAGTGAGGCATTGTGTTTGGCTATAACAGAGCCTAAAAAGTAACAGCTGAAATAAGACATTTATTTTTCTTTCACATAGAAAGAAATCCAAAGGTTGGCAGTCTATAGCTGGCATGGTCAAAAGAAACCTTGGCTCATTCTAGTTCTTTGTCTGTAGTCTTCATGGAAAGACTTTTATCTTCATGCTGAGAAGATGGCTGCCATAGCTCCAGCCATCATGTTTGAGTTTTCATGTATAAAGAAGGAAGAAAAGAAAAAGGGCAAAAGGAGACCATTGGGTGAGTCAAGCCCATTTAAAGAACTTTCTGAGAAGCCCCAAGTGCCAGAATTAGTCTCAGGCCCAGGTTTTACAGGGCCTGCTCTGACCCCCACCTCCAGCTGTGTTCTCTGCATCAAGAGTTCTTTAATCCACTAGGCCAAAGGAGAGTGCTCACCAAGCACCCACCCACTCCTCCTAGACAATGCTCTGAGAGCTCTGGAATTCTAACTCAAGAGGCCCTGAACCCACTTCTAGGTCCATATTAGCCTCGTCCATGGGTTTGTCCTCCTGTGAGCAGAATATATACCTGGGTGTCCATACCCATAGGCCTGAGAGTTGGCCAAGGGGACTTGAACACAGGAGGTGGGAAGGCAGGGATGTGGATGGAGCTTGGATGTGAATACTGGAATGTCCATATGCATGTGCTTAGGACTGCTTTCTCTGTGGGTTGGAGCTGAGGGTAGAAAGAAAGAAAGCAGGCCACCTGGACTGACTCTCCCCATGGCTTGGATCTTGAAAGAGGCCAATTATTCCACGCCTTCCAGATGTTATGGAGGTACATTGGTCAAGGTAGCAGTATGGAAGCTATTTTATTTAATAGTTTGGTAACTCAAATTATACTTTTAAAATATTTAGACACCTGGTATGTGGACCTCCATGTGTATTCTTGTGCCCATCCCTCTAAATATTAGGGGCAGGCTTGAGTGTACTTACTTCCGTTTACAATTCCTTGACCACCACATTTGCAAGGGAGGTTGGGAAATGCAATTCTCTCCCTCTTCCTCTCTAAGCTGGAGGATGGACAGAATGAATATTGAATATTGGGTAGACAACCAGCAGTCTACACTGGTTTACAAGCATGGCTGGAAAGAAAGATGTCTTTGCCTTATTCCCAAAATATTAACATTTGCATCCCTACCATAATTGCAAATATGGAAACTGAGAGTTCACATATCAAGATGTGTAGATAAGTTTTCGTATACAGCAATTTGACAGCAGGTATTATATTAAGGATAAGGAAAAGATAAAGATAAATATACAGAGAGAATCCACCTGGAAGGTGTGTGGGTGTGTGGAAATCCAGAGCCAGAGCACCCAAGAGATTAACGGTATTGTGGTCCCTGGAGGGGCAACCCAGGACACCCCAGTGGTCAGAGCTAAAGTGCTCTGGTAGCAGCCTCCATGAGATCAAGAAAGGAATTGAGGAATTCAGGATGATAAAAGAAAACTGAGAATTAGGGAGGTGCATCGCAGGGAGAAAGCACAATCAAGAAAAGAAGGATGAATACTTTCATTGAGTAGGTACTTACATGTTAAACCTTCTCATTTGCACTGGCAGGAGTTAGTCACGAGCATAGTATTTTTTTTTTTTTTTTTTGCGGTATGCGGGCCTCTCACCGTTGTGGCCTCTCCCGTTACGGAGCACAGGCTCTGGATGCGCAGGCTCAGCGGCCATGGCTCATGGGCCCAGCCGCTCCGCAGCACGTGGGATCTTCCCGGACCGGGGCACGAACCCGTGTCCCCTGCATCAGCAGGCCGACTCTCAACCACTGTGCCGCCAGGGAAGCCCGAGCATAGTATTTTTAAATAAAGGCTATAATAGACCCAAAAGGGAATATTTAATGTGGTTTTAGATAGTTAGCATGTAATAATTTCTTCCTGCATTAATCCCTTGGGTAATGAATGTTAACAAAAACAACCCCAAAAGATATATAATCTGCAAACATCTGTAATTGATGTTTGTGATCTGTGAACACAGTGTTAGGGTAGACTGAAAAGAACAATCATTAAATGAAGGCTTCCAATGCTTGCACTTCTTTAATAGAAATGTTCTAAGTAAGAAAGACAATCCCTTTGTACTTCTTTGGTAAGGAAAACTGAAATGCAAAGTGTCAATAAAAGCATGGGTATTGGTTAAGCAGAAAAGCTGAATGTCTTGAGTAAAGATGTGTTTCTTGCATGAATAATTTCCAAACAATCTGCTAAAGGAGTGATTTTGTATCAAGCTGAAACCCCAAACCAGCATCATTTTAATTTGCCAAGCACCTGTGAAGGAATACAGCTGCAAGGCCATGGGAAAACAATAGGAACTGTGACAGTTCATTAATATAAACCAGCAACTAGATTTATTTAGAAAAGTCATTGATATAGAATTACCCTGGAAGATGCAATGACATTCCTGAAGCAGACCAGCAAGCAGCTAACTAAGATTATAGATGTGTGCACATCATTTGAAACCGAACAGTAATTTGGTAACTATTACGATTTATTGTATACGTCAAACAGAATAACAAATGTGTAAAGAGCCAGTGATTGCTTAGGTGTGTGTGTGTTCAGTTGTTTGGCTTTTTTGCATGCAAGGTTATTTTGTCCTGGAAAATCAAGATAATGGTGTTGCCTCTAAAGTGATTACTTTTGTGTATATGTGCATAGAAGGAAAATATCAAAGTACACATTCTTGTCTAACTACTCTGAGCCTTAATATAACGCTGATATGAAGCTAAAGAAGTTGTTTATTGCAATCAAGTCATCACAGTCTTATGTTGATGGTGACTGCAAATATTTCAGGTATGGTAACTCGTAAGCAATCTGGCTTGCAGAAAATGAAAGATATCAACAGATCCGGAGGCAGAGAAATAGATCTGCTAACCACTCACTTTTACTGCAAACAGTAAAATGTAACCCTAGAAAATGGGAGCAAAGCAAGATTCTTCTTTCATATACTTAAAGCATCTGGGAAAATCTGTGTCTGGCACAAAAGCAATAAGCCTGTCCACTGAACTTGTTCCCAGCCATGAGACAGGCAACATTAGCCAACAATGTGGGAGCAAATGAGAAGAATGTCCCCACACCTCCAACGTTTCCTCTTTAAATGCAAAGGGAATCAACAATCCTCCAGCTAATTTCCTTAGATGGTTTTCTTAATCCTTTCACCACCAGTAGTAGTCAGCATCCCTGGTACTGTTGTAATCATTGGAAACTGATTGACTTGAACTGCTGGTCGTAAAGAGTTAAAGTTTAGAGCGACCACCGAGGACTTAATGAGTGCATAGTGATGAGTAAGGACACCTTAACGATATTGCCAACCACTGGGTCCCAGGGCCCTTTTTATGAGCACCCTGTAGAGGTGATCACGGGTATGCTGGAGTTGGAAAGAGACATGGGAAACGTACAAGGTACATGTGTATAAACTGCCACTGAGAGGTAGGGGGTTTACAGACCAAAAGCATCTTGCTGGCCCTTTAAAGCACTGTCTTCATTCTTAAGATAATAAAGCTCTTTTTTTTTTTTTATCCTGAAAAAATCAAAATGATCTCAAATCCAGGAAGGATCTGATTTGAAACAGAAAAACCTGGGGTTTGGGAGGGGAAAATCCATTCAGAGACTATTTAAATGTATGATTCTAAAGAGGGGCTCATTTAAAATCTCAGGAATTGAAAACATATTAAGTTATTTGTGCTACACAGTTCTTCATTTTAGCATTACTCTCACCCCTTTTTCAAATCCTCGGATTCTAAAAGACTTTTTGAGGGTTTGGAGCTGCAAAGTACATGATGTGATGGGAGAACATCCAAGGGCTGGTTCTCATTTTGTGAAATTCTCTAATGGCTCTGCTCAAAAATACAACCTTCCAAACAAACGCCAGCATTTTTTGTTGTTGTTGTTTGTTTGGTTTTCACATCATGAATGAAAAGCATTCTGAAAACAGGAAGCAATTATAAAATTCTCCAGGTTCCCCTGTAACAACAGTGCTGAAACATTCAAAACAAAGGCAAATAACATAATAAGTAAGTGAAAGATGCTGAATTTCCTGTAAGGCCCCCATGGGCTTTGGGCCTTCAAAGCAAGTTGACAGGGCACCCATGTGAACTGAGGCAACTGCCCTCGTTTTTGCTAGGTCAGTCCCACACTGTTTGCGTGAGGCAAACGTTGTGTCTGGCTCACGTGTGAAAATGCAAGTCCTGGACGACAGGTCCGCCCTTCACAGTTGTTGTTGACAAGTGTTTTGAGGAAAGAAAACAGAGGTTGAAATCTAGAAACTTAGAAAAAAAATTTGGTAGATGGATATATTCTATTTAGCTATTACTTGTAAATTAGTTGGCAACATGGAAAAGTTGGGACTTCTGCATTAAAACCTGGATTTCCAGCTTTTCTTGAAAAATTAGAAGATACGATACTTGAGCCCACAACTCTTTACCACAAGTTTATCACATCGGGGGAGGGGCAGTCCTGCTCAGGTGGGGCAGAGGCTCTCTGCTTATCTTTCCAGATGATTCACCGGGCCTGCTGATTCCAGCTATTCACACGTGCTACTGGGTCAGGGATAATCAGTGAGGTTTATTCCAACCCTCAGGTCTCCAAAGATGACCCAGTGCCCTAAGCAAGCCCAGCTACGTAATTGTAGGGCCCACTGCAAAATGCAAACACTTTTTGCTCAAATATTATTAAGAACTTCAAGATGATGACAACAGAGCATTAAACCAAATATGGGTACCTTATAATCAGGGGCCCCATGTGACTGTGTAAAGCCAGCCAGCCCAGGACTTAAGAAAAGCTTTGGATCTCAGGGCCACCTTTGTTTCACTCTGACAACTTAAGAACTGTATTGAGTGGTTTTCCTGAAAGATAAAAATTTCTGAAAAAAGTGAATTCTGAAAGGACTAAAAGCCCACAAGGGATTGTAAAGCAAGTAAATTTTCACAGCATTCAAGTGAGAAAGCAGTGATATCTTAAGGACTTTTTTGCTTGTTTGTAGAAAGTTTTAAAAATCAATGCTATTAAAAAATTACTATTTTAGGGTTTCCCTGGTGGCACAGTGGTTACGAATCCACCTGCCAATGCAGGGGACACGGGTTCGAGCCCTGGTCCGGGAAGATCCCACATGCCGTGGAGCAGCTAAGCCTGTGCACCACAACTACTGAGCCTGCGCTCTAGAGCCTGTGAGCCACAACTACTGAGCCCTCTTGCCACAACTACTGAAGCCCGCACGCCTAGAGCCCATGCTCCGCAACAAGAGAAGCCACCTCAATGAGAAGCCCACGCACCACAACGAAGAGTAGCCCCCGCTCATCGCAACTAGAGAAAGCCCACGTGCAGCAACTAAGACCCAGCACAGCCAAAAATAAATAAATAAAATTTAAAAAGATAACTATTTTAAAATTCTAAACGTAGTACATCTAGGTGGGAAACATTCTGTCATATAAAAACATGTAAAATGAAAAGCTAAAATCTTTCTTCAAGGACTTCCTGGTGGTGCAGTGGTTGGGAATCCACCTGCCAATGCAGGGAACATGGGTTCGAGCCCTGGTCCAGGAGGATCCCACATGCTGTACAGCAACTAAGCCCATGCGCCACAACTACTGAGCCCACAAGCCACAACTACTGAAGCCCGAGTGCCTAGAGCCCTGCTGTGCAACAAGAGAAGCCACTGCAAAGAGAAGCCCACGCACCACAACAAAGAGTAGCCCCCACGTGCTGCAACTAGAGAAAGCCTGTGTGCAGCAATGAAGACCCAACGCAGCCAAAAATAAATAAAATTTAAAAAAAAATCTTCTTTCATTCTCTCTCAGAGCTTCACATTCAAGTTGCTCTTTACAGATCCTTGTTACAGATCAGTTTTTACATATCCTTCTAGAAATTTCCTACATGCATTTATTTATCATAGTGGGATTCTACTATATATATTTAACACCCAAACTCTAAAATGTTTTTAATGTACCTTAGAGAACATTCTATTATCCGTACATGAGAATTATCTTAATCTCTTAAACCCCTGTGCACTATTCCATTTCCTAATCAAATCTGAAAAGAGGAACATCACATTGTTTCCATTATTTTTGTTTGTTGGTTTCCTTTGCTGTTATACATGCTCACTGTTAAACTAAATATGTTCTTTGCCCAAGATGCTATCTCCCTAGATTTTCTCACGGTCCTATTTTCCATAATTTGGATTCAACTGTCAACTTCTCAGAGTGAACCTCCCTCTGTTACTCTTTTTCTTAATTTATTTCACAGCACTTCTCATCATCTGAAATTATATTTCCTTATTTGTTCATATAAGTTGCATGAGGGCAAGGTTTTGTCTGCCTTTTTTGTATCCCCAGTAGAGACACCCATACTTGGTCACATATAGGGACTCAGGAAATATTTGTTTAATAAACGAGTAAAACCCTCACATACATGTTTTCTCTGTAGGATAGAGTTATAAATGTCATAACACAAAAGCAAAGGCTACATGCGTTAATTTTTATTTAGATAGTGGGAAATTGCTTTACCAGGATTGTACCAATTTATATTCCTGCTTACATTCCTGTTTCCTCTCACTCTTGCCAGCATCATTTTTAGAATACTTTTCAATCTTCAGCAAGTTGTTTTATTTGCATTTCTTTAAGTATGATCTGTATTAGTATGCAGGGCTAGTTTTCTGCTGTATGAAGTTTGGAAGGAAAGGGGCAAAAGAGACCAGAAAAATCTGGTAAAATTACAAGTTTCCTTGCTATGGAATTCTCCATGAACTACTGAATGGATCTGGGTATTTAATGCTGCCACACTTGTGCAGTGGCTGTCCCTTGAGCCTGGAGAATTCATCATTCCTCCTCTCCTATCAACGTCCCATGAATTCTTCACTCAAGGACCAGCTCAGAGGCCATTTTCCTCAAGAAGACTTTTTCTATCCCCCTTCTCCCATCTTACCCAGTCAGAATTAACCACCCCTTCTCAGTGTTCCCACAGCACGTCACCGGTCACCTTATCTGGTCTGATTTATAGCCTGCATTGAGGTCCAGCCAGTTGAGGGCATGCCTGACCACCCCCTGTGACTATCTGGTTCTTGTATGTTGGAAGAAGGTCATATCTGTAATTCCTCCATATATGAATGTCTTCAAATGATGACATGATTTGGCATTTTGAGACCAAGGAACACTTCCTCTCTGCAGGCAGTCAGCTGACTGACAAGGCCCCAAGCTCCCGGTCCACTCTTCGTAGAGCAACACCCACCTAACCTGGCCCTGGATGGCTCTGCCCAGGCTCTGAGATAAGCAGAACAAATACAGTAGCAGGTCAGCCCCGATGTCACCACCCCCCTTCCCAACCCTCCCAGTCATAAGGAGTCATTTTCAACCCACCTGGGGCTTTTGCCAGCACTTTATCTGGGTCACCCATATCTCGTCAAGTATGGGCAAACAAAACAACAGTGCTTTATCAGGAGTTGTAATTCCTTACATCTCTCTTATCACCTAAGATTACCCAGCCCTACCAGAGCCTTCGGGATCTGCGTGGAGGATAACAGGACCTTCTGGTAGCAAGTGGTCTTATCACCCTCATAGCACTTGAAGGCTTGGGGGAGGTTTCATTTCCACCCTGGTAATTTTCCTGCTATGCTCTCAACTTTTCTAAAAGGCCTGGCTTTATAACATGGTTTAACTGTCGTCAGGAAACTTCTTGCATAAAAATTCTACAGCATTTATGTCTGAAGCATATAATACTACTACCAATCGCTGTGATTTTGCAAGGGTTTCCTATGTTTCAAACTCCAACATCTCATTCCATCTTCACAACTACCCTGTGAGAAAGATAGCACTGCCATTTTATAATGAGGAATCTGTGGCTCAGGGCGGGGAAATCATTCCTCCAAAATCACACAGCTTTTAAGTGTTGAAGCACGAATTTGAAGCTGGGTCTTTAAAGCCAACCTTCCACATTGTGCTGCTTGGAAAGAGGCAGTACTGTGTGGTGGTTGGATACTAGATTCTAGAACCTGGCTGCCTGAGTTTGAATCTTGACTCTGCTACTTACTAGCTGTGTGACTTTGGACAAGTTCCTTACTTCTCTGTGCCTCATTCCTTATCTGTAAAATGGGATTAATTATAGCCTCTATTTCACAGAGTTGGGAAATAAAATGTTTATGTGTGTATATGTATGTGTGTGTACACTTGGGTCAATTTCTACTTTATAAATGATGCCTATTAATAATTCTATTTCCATTATAACTGCTGTCTCGCTGAAATTTGGCAAAGGAGAATTGAACAATTATTCCAATGACTCAAAAATTAAATATAAGGAGGATAGGAGAAAGATATAAGACAAGAAAACACTGTTTACTTGTTTCACTGTCTCTGTTCTTTCTTCTGTTTTTCCTTTTTCTGGAAGTGTATCTATCTCCCTTTTTGCCTTAATAATAGAAGTCTGTCCTTCTTTTGACCTTCCACCCTAGAATGCTCTTTACATTGAAAAAATGTTACAACACACTGAAATGTAACTATTTACTCATTCCTGTACTTTTCTCCTTTCTCTCTGTCCTTCACATTCACATGTATAAAAACACATAAAGGCACACATGTACACACACACACTCTTACCTTTTGTTGGCATCTGAACTCAGGCTACTCCACTCCCACAGAGGTGCGCATATGCGTGTGTGTGTGTGTGTGTGTGTGTGTGTGTGTGTGTGTGTGTGTGTGACAGACAGGGAGAGATAGGAATCAATTCCTCACTCTCAATTCCTTGTTTATCACTGGTGTGGTAGCTTGCCTTTCATGAAGTTAAATATTTGTCTTACTCACAGACTCCTACACTCTCAGGGTTGGGAGGGATTTTAAAAGTCACCTAGTCCAACCACCTTTCTGATGTTTGACTCACCTCTACTGGCTACGTGGCAAAAGAACCTATATTTGAATATTCCCAATGACGAGAAGTTCACTAGCTCCTAAGGTAGCCAATGCCATTCTTCCCATCTTGTTAAAATCCATAGTCAAAGATGGCACAAATGCTAACCCTCATGTTGATAAGGAGCATCTTTTGAATTAAGATTTAAAGCCATTTTGGAAAGGAAAAGCTATTTTCAACATATCTGAGAAAGGATTAATGTCCAGACTCTTCAAGAAGAACTTAGAAATCATATGAAAGTGACAAACACTTCAACAGGAAAAATGGGCAAGGTATACATAAGTAATTAACAAAGGAAGGAATACCAATGGCTAAAAAGTATGTGCAAGATGTTCAACCTCAGTAGTAATCAAATAGATGCTATAAACACAACAATAACAAATCTTCTGTTAGATTTGAGAAGCTATGGTAAAGATAAACTCTGAGGATACGCAGTATCGAGGATGAAGGTACGAATGGGGGAAAGGGTGGTCTCCATCATAACTGGGGGTAGACTGTAAACTGATAAAAGATGACTGATCTAAAGAATCTGAAAAATAATAGATATATGTATATGTATAACTGAAAAACAGTAACTCTTCTAAAAGGCTATTTAGCAATATGGATCAATATTAAAAATTCCCACAGAAATCTCACTTGTGGGAATTTATCCAAGAGATTTTTCTCAGCAAATAATCTTCTATTTATGAATGGAAGTGATGGGTACGTAAGTGGAAGAAGTGAATATCACTTGGGTCCTTAAGACAAAACAAGACACATTTTCATGTGCACTCAACGAGTGTCTTGTCCCTTCTCCTGGCTACAGTTAATCCCTTCACTGGTACCTTGGATCTCATCCTTTGTTAGGCCACAAGATCATTTTTCTTTCAATACCAGGTCACCCCACCTTGCCCTAATCTCACTCCAGATGTTCTGTTTCTGTACACGGTTCTTCAAAGGTGTTGCTAGCCCTCTCCAGCCCCGACCCAGCCCACGCACTTGTAACCCTGAAGAGCATGGATGAAAGTCAGGGGCAAGATGCATCAGGAGAGGGAATATAATACACTTGTCAAGAGCTCAAGCCATGGACCCAGTCGTACAGAGTTAGTATCCTGGTTTCATCATTTACTATCCTTGCCTTAGTCTCTCCATCTATAAAAAGCTCCACATGCAGGGACTCGCAGCTTGATCAGTGGAAACAAGGGGTATTTATTGAAACCAATTAGTGGCAATTGTTTAATAGCACACCTGCCTAAGGCAGCATTAACAATTGAGGCAAACAAAAAGTTCATCAAAAAAAATCTTAATGAAGATGTGGGAAATAACACGCCCACAGGATGCTTTGCAAAGCTCTAACATATTCTTGAGAATCTCTGGGCTATATGCATGCCCAAGGCTGTGAACATGTCCCAGGGCTGTGTGATACCTAGGGAGGACCTGAGAAAGCCTAAACTCTCACCTCTTGCTAACCTTGAGGCTCTGTGCAAGGAGGAAGTAAAAGCTAAGGCAGAGTTGTAAACTGCCTGCCTGAACATTAAAAGGCATGCCCCAACACATGGAGCCTCTCAATAAAGCCTGGCGAACTTATTGGCATTTAAGGAATTTCTATACAAACATCAGCTGACCACTAATCTAATCAAGCGAAACTGCAGTGGCCACAGTGAAATACAATACAGACTTACAGAATTAATTCAGGAAACCCACTGAAAAAACAAAAGGCAACAAAAACAAACAGCAAGACCAGCAAACCCTGGAATGGGTGTAAATATGATTTCCAGAGTTGCCACATGATTTCAAATGTCAAATTTTCAACAAAAAAATTATGATACGTGTAAAGAAACAGGAAAGTATGGCCATACGCAGGAAGTTACATTCACATGAAAAAATAAACAGCACTGGTAAAGGTAACTACATAGGTAAATATGAAAAGCAATATTGAGATACTTTTTGCTTGTAACCATTTTTCTCCTATCTGATTTAAAAGACAACTGCGTAAAGCAATAATTATAAATCTATGTTGATAGCATGTAATACACAAAAATGCAATTTGTATGACAATATTAAGTGCCATGCTAAACCAGTCTTGTATGACAATATTAGCACAAAGAAGGATGGAGGGAAGAGGCTCTATAGCTGCAAAGTTTTACTACACTGTTAAAATTAAATAGGTATTTATTAATCTAATCTAGATTGTTATGTTAATTTTAATCTCCAAGGCAACCAAAACAAATTTTTTAATTATAATAAAAGAAACAAGGGAATTAAAATGGTATACTAGAAAATATGTATTTAACATAAAAGAAGTCAGTAATAAAGGAATAAATTAAAATACATAGTAAACGCAGCAAAATGGTAGACAGAAATCCTACCTTATCAATAATTACATTAAATGTAAATGGATTAAACACTCCAGTCTAAAAGCAGAGACTGGCAAAATTGATTTCTTTTTTTAAATTATCCAGCTATATGCTGTTATAAGAGACACAATTTAGATTTAAGGACACAAATAGACTGAAATATATGAAGCAAAAACTGACATAATTGAATGAAGAAACAGATAATTCAGCAATAATGATTTGAGACTTCAATAGCCCACTTTTAATAACGAATAGAAAAGTTATACAGAAGATAATCGAGGAAACAGAAGACTTGGAAAATACTATAAGTTTACCACTAAAATGCCTATACAAAAAAGAATACACTCACTACCAGAAATAAATATGAAGTGAGTTTAAAAAAAAAAGATCTCAAGTCAATAACCTACACTTCCCTCTTAAGAGACTAGAAAAAGAAGAGCAAAACCAATTGGCAACACCCAGACCAATTCACATAGTCATTCTTTATGAAATGGGACCCTGTAGCTAATGAAGATGACTATGCCTCATTTCCCAGATAGAAGGGTTATCTTTGACCTAGAAAATATCTGAATCTGTCTCCTGGATGAGGATTCACAGGAACCCCCTAACTGAGCAGACTGAAACCCTGGCTGTGGGCCACCCCAGGAATGTAGACATTCTCACCTTGCCCATTGTATTGGAGGCCCTGGAGTGGGAAGGCTTAGATTATACAAGAGATCCAGATGTTACTGGAGTTCCCAGGGCTCATCAGGAATGATCATCTCCCACTTCTCAGTCACAGTTGACCCAATAACCAGTCTTCTTGGGAAAGGGAAGAAATTTATATGATTCTTGGCCAGGCTGCATCTTTTCAGCAGCTGAAATTGTCCTCTCTCATTCCCTAATCAACTTAACCAAACAATTCAATCAACCGCTCAACCCACACCTACTGCTGAAACAAATTTCCGAGTGGGTAACTGCTGAAGTGAGGAGAAGTAACATGTCATAGGCTAAAATCCCTGGAGAACTGGCTTGCTTTATACACTGATAAAGTCACTGCTTTATACAGAACTGCAACTGCCCTTTCAAAAATCCAATGAACATTCCTTAGTACTCACATTTCAGGGTTTACTGTGGTTGGAATATAAGCCTTTGAAATCTGTAGTGAAAGCTTTGTGATTGTTGGAGATGATACTCTCACTCCATTGTTCCCCTCCCAATGCTGAACCATTCATGAAAAGAGGAGAGGGTAAATGACATGGGCCTTTCTGGAGAACACTGCACAGCTCCTCAGGAACTCTGCGCTTGGGACCCTCCCAGAAAGCCCTGAAGGAAAAATCACAATGGGAGTGAGGTCATACGCTCATGGTATTACCTGTGCTACTATTATATATTATTGCTTGCAACTGTGCTGCTGTTTCAACTAAAAGAAAACAGCTTGTTCTCTGAGACACTGTGTCGTCTTTGAGATGACGTGAGTCATCAAACTCCCACAGTCCTAGGGGAGTGGAGATAAGAGTTTGTGTTTGTTGGCTGCTGTTTATCTGAGGTGGAGGGGAGAACATAGAGGGCAGGTAATACCTTTTTAAAACTGGGGGCTGGGGACTTCCCTGGTGGCGCAGTGGTTAAGAATCCACCTGCCAATGTAGGGGACACAGGTTCAAGCCCTGGTCCGGGAAGATCCCACATGCTGCGGAGCAACTAAGCCTGAGCGCTACAACTACTGAGCCTGTGCGCCACAGCTGCTGAAGCCCGCGCACCAAAGCCCGTGCTGCACAACAAAGAGAAGCCACTGCAATGAGAAGCCCTCGCACCGCAACGAAGAGTAGCCCCCGCTCACCGCAACTAGAGAAAGCCTGCGTGCAGCAACGAAGACCCAACGCAGCCAAAAATAAATAAATAAAATTTTAAACATAAATAAATAATAAAATTGGGGGCTGGATAAACAATACCAACTCCTCCAGCTCTGTGTGCAACACCTCTCCCTTTTATTCTGGAAGATTTTCAGCAACAAACAAATCCTTAGCAATTCTGACTAAATTTCCAATCATTAAAATAACATGTGAATGAAACAAAAGGAGCACACATTCTCACTACATATACTTTTTTGTCCAAGAGCAACAAAATGCATCTGTGTGTTTTCCACAGAAAAAAAAACACCTGGAAGTGGTAGGAAAATTCTGGTGATCTCTTAAAATTCCCCAGACAAGGTTTTTCATATACAGATATGACTGGATGTGTATAATCTCTGTCATCTGGCTGCAAGTGTACCTATTCAGATTTTATACTTAAAAATCTGTCAAAATTGCCTTGGATTCAAAACTGAGGTCTTGATTTGTATGATACAACATGCACTATCTGTACCTAGGATAGTACTTATCCTGATCAGGTCATAAATGGAAACTCACCTGGTCATTGGTGGCTTGCCTACCATTGATGGGTGTGTTCGACATCACTCACTCTTACCATATGGGAATCTTCCATGACAACTCCCTTACTCCACGGGAAAATAATCTGGGAGGGGCAGGGGGAAAAAAAAAACTGTGGATAAGGTTGCTTTCTTACAGAAAGGCCAGACCAAGAGCCAGCACAGCACTTCATATAACATATTGCTTGATTCAAATGAAGCACAGAAATGCAAAGGAAATTTTAGAATTTTCTAACACAAATTTCAGATAGAATGCTGTGAATTTTTATGGTAGAAAGGATTACAGCACGCATGTTTACCAAAATCTTTTTTTCCTCAAAGGGAAAAATTCCATATGTTTATATTTTATACTTATTACAAAGATAACATTTGAAATTACACATAGATCTTATTTTAAGGACAACAGTTCATGACAAAGAAGTTTCTGTGCAAGATAAATCTGATGGATAAAAATTCACTTAAAATGGATTTCTGTATTTCAAATTTACCATGGGATTTCTCCTACTGAGAAAGTACAAATAAACGGTTTGATTAACAAAAATGGGATTTGTGAAACATCATATAGCATGGCGGTGGAGAAGAAATGATGGTGCCTGACTGCCTGGATTCGAGTCCCATCCTTGGCTGTTCTTCAATTTCGTCATCTTAAAAGAGAGTTAATGGGGGCTTCCCTGGTGGCGCAGTGGTTGGGAGTCCGCCTGCCGATGCGGGGGACGCGGGTTCGTGCCCCAGTCTGGGAGGATCCCACATGCCGCGGAGCGGCTGGGCCCGTGAGCCATGGCCGCTGAGCCTGTGCGTCCGGAGCCTGTGCTCCGCGACGGGAGATGCCACAACAGTGAGAGACCCGCGTAATGCAAAAAAAAAAAAAAAAAAAATAGAGTTAATGGTAACAATGCCTAACTCTTAGAACTGTTGGAAGGAGTAAATAAACAAATAGTTGTAAAGCCCTTAAAACAATATCTGATACATAGAAAGTGCCATACAAGTGTTTGCTAAGTAAATAAGAAAGTTTTCAAGGACACATCTATTTCAGAAATTAGGGAAAACTTCTATATGACATCTGATTGTGTGTTAAGATGCCAATATGGTGGTATATTATATATATTTTTATTATTTATTTATCTTTGGCTGCATCGGGTCTTAGTTAAGGCACACGGGATCTTCATTGAAGCATGCGGGATCTTTCGTTGTGGTACGAGGGCTTCTCTCTAGTTGTGGTGTGCGTGTTTTTCTCTCTCTAGTTGTGGCGTGCAGGCTCCAGGGCTCGTGAGCTCTGTAGTTGTGGCGAGTGGGTTCCAAAGCACATGGGCGCTGTAGTTGGCAGCACGCAGGCTTAGGTGGGATCTTAGTTCCCCGAGCAGAGATTGAACCATCGTCCCCTGCACTGTAAGGCAGATTCTTTACCACTGGACCACCAGGAATTTTTAAATTCCTAAATCTGCTCCCATATTTGAGTATTTCAAAAGATATCTCATGGACAGTAATAAGTCTGGGGCAAATTTTCCTACTGCACCTCTGAGGTGATTTTTACTATAATCGTAAGTAATGATAGTAATACTCTTACAAATATTTATATTTAAGGATTGCAGCATGTTTTCCTATGGCCCAAAACACAATGTTGCATGCCTTAGTGATAACAGAGTTGGATTCATTTATTTTGTTTGCAAGCCCTGCCTCCTTGCCTCGCCAACCACTCCCCCTACCTTTCCCATCATTACCTGAAAAATAAAGAGTGGAGGGAGGGGCAGAGAAAGAAAAGAAGAACAAAGCAAAGAGGGAAACCAAACAGTTTTCAATAAATTGGTCTTAGCATTGGATTAAATATCAACATGACCAGAAAAATAAAATTTAAACATATATATTTCGTTTATCTAGACAGCATATCTCTGGAACTCATATATTTAAAACAAAATCCTCCAGTGGTCCAAGGAGACACCAAAGGAATCCAATTCTCAGTCTCACCCTGGGAACTTGGAAGAATAGGGGACACTTCAGGACTTGGACGGAGTCTGAGGGACGGCGTGAATCATTTGCTTGAGGGGTTCAACTTGTCTTTTCTCCTTGTAAGAAGACTTTGTGGTCTTGTTGTGCAGATTTACTTTTCTTGGGGACACAGACAAAAAAAATGCCTTTCTATCCTTATGTGTTCACTCGTGAAAAAGTAAAGACTTGTCCTGCAAAAACTGACCTGTTTCCAAAGTGAACAAGTGAGCAAAATTTAGGAACTATCTTGAAAAACAAATTAGAAATTATGTTTCTAGACTATACTCAGCATGTAGAAATTATGATACAAAAATTCCCTTTCTAAACACAGGGTTGCTGGAATTGGACAAGGAAGGTTTCATTTGTGTACTCATCTAAATAATGGCTTTCATGTCCAACTTCTATCTATCTTCAAGTTATTCACTCATCTAGACTTTTCTCATCCCTTCAGGCTTAACAAACTCATTCTTGTTACCTCTCATATAATCATTTCTCATTTTTGTCCTGTTGTAGTTTGTTGATTTGATTGCTTTTTTAAACCATATTTCCAAGCCAACGTTTTATTTTCAACATAAACCAAGGAAGGATAGGAGAAAAATAAATTAGTACAAAGAGGTACGTGGAAAACCAAGGAAGTTTTAGGGAAGTCACACTTCAACAGAAGAAAAGAAAGGAAGAATCTCTATGCGTGTAACTTCTGTTTTACAAAATCTATAGCTTTTGCATTACCGTATTAGTTTCCTAGGGCTGTTGTAAAAAAGTACTATAAACCAGTGGCTTAAAATAACAGAAATTTATTCTCTCACAGTTCTGGAGACTAGAGGTCCAAAATCAAGGTGTCAGCAGGGCCATTCACCCTCTAAAATTTGGGGTAGAATCTTTCCCTGCCTCTTCCAGCTTCTGTCAGTGGCCAGCATCTTGGCATCTGTTGGCTTGAGCTCCACCACTCCAATCTCTGCCTCTCTTGTCACATGGCCTTCTCCCTGTGTGTCTGTCTCCACATCTTCTTCCTTCTTCTTCTAAGGTCACCAGTCATATTAGAGTAAGGGCCCACCCCACTCTAGTATGACCTCACCTTAATTAAAATTATCTCTACGATGGTCCTACTTCCAAATAAGTCATATTCAAAGGTACCGGAAGGTAGGACTTCAACATATCTTTGGGGAAGGAGGGGACACAATTCAACCCATAACAACTACTAATAGCGATAATAACCAAGACAGCATATGCTCTACATGTTGATCTCAATTTAATAATAACCATTTTCCTCCCTCATTTTATAGACTGAGAATCTTCCACTACAAGAGAGCAAGTCCTTGCCCCAGGTTACAGAGCTGATAAAGGGTAGAGTCAACATTTGAATAAAGACTCTAGAGCCTGACTCCTCACTGTAGCCTCTTATCAAAGGATGTGGTTTTACCATCAAGAACCCTTCAGCATGGGCTGGGTTTAAGTGCTTTATTAAGCCTTAAAGGTCTCTAACACTGTTAACATAACAAGTTGAACTATAAGAATAATAAATTAGGTGGGGACATAGGGTGGCCTCTAAATGTCAATACCCTTTAATCACCAGGCTCTGGAGTTTCAGATCTTACAGTTGGAACCGCCCTTGTGCCCAAGATATAACCTGAAACAAAAGATTGTGAAGACTTCCAGATTACTTGAATGGTGCATATGTACTTTTGAGCTTTAAAATGCCCACCTACACTTTTTCCAAGCCAAGAGAAAAAAATGTTGTTAAAATATTCAAAATACCATATTCCTAAACCCTATTATATAGTACTTTATTGTAATCTGAGATTTCTAAAATATTAATAATCATTTATATACAAACTTCAAAATTTTGTTTTATCAGCCTACCACCTACACTGAGAATTTTTCTTTATTCACTTGATTTACTTAAGTACTTTATTTTAGAAAGGAAACTTTTAACACTGTTGTAAATTGAAAACCAGTATTACATGCTATAAGTAGAAGTGTAACTTGTATTTATTTTTGGACATAAAAATGCAATTCAAGTAAACAACATCATGAAGTTTTTAAACTAAGAATAAATAATGAAATGAAAGTTTAAAGAAAAGGGAGTCAACTTTGAAAATGTACATCTGTAAATTAAGTTCCTCAATGAGAAGACCTGGAAGGGTGTAGGATCCGTCAGCAGTACAGGGTTTTTTTGACCCTGTGTTATGTGGTTCAAGATCAAGATGAGTACTACATCAATTGTAAGATTCATTTCTTAGTTTTGATGATAGTTGGCATTAAGAACCTGACATCATATGAGCATATATTTGAAAACGGGGAAAGATACTTAACCACCTTCTCTGATAAAATGGATAATCAATACTAATTCCTAATCAAAATCATTTAGGTGACTTTGCTTCAACAAACTTGTATTTCAAGAAACCATATGAATACATCTGCAGAATCTATTTTTCTGATGGTATCAAAAAATGTTACCGATGTCCCCAAAATGATCGAAAATGGGTTAATAAGGTACCCTGACAGTGGGTGCTGCTTCAGCCCCAGGATTATCCTGGCACATAAACTCAGCTGGCCAGGCACCCTGAGGGTAACTCAGTGCCTTAGGGAGTGTGAGCCCTGAGGGGTACCTTCAGAGGCCCAGGGTACTTTATCCTGCTTCTTCCATCCCCATCTTTGACTCCTCTCTGACCATAGACCCTGCTCTGGCAACCTAAGCAACTTCCAGCATATTCTCCAATATCAATTCACATGCCACCATTGTCAGGTGCCTCAAAGCTGCATTCAAATGAATATCTTATTTTGTTAGAGGAAACAAGCTTTCAGTTATTACTTTTCTAGGATTATAGTCATATCATTCATTGCTTCATTCAACTCAAGCACCTATTGTGCACCAGGCATGGATCAAAAGACTGAGTAAACAGCAATGAAGTTATACTATACTTAAACTCATATATATATGTTATATATATAAGTTATATTTGACTTCACTCTCCCTTTTTCTCCATCTTAGCTTACAGTCAGGAAGCAAGGACAAGCATTGAACAAATAATCAATTATAAAGGTAATGTGCATTGGGAAGTATAGGATGCTATGGTCACTTATAGCAGGAGACTAACTTATCTTGAAAATGGGCAAGATCTCCTTGCAGGAGTGACCTCCAGGTGATAATTGAAGAATGAGTAGGAATTTGCCTGATAGAAAGGGAAGAATGGCTCCTGAAACAAAGGAGAGTGTAAGAGATTTTTAAGGGTTGTGTTAAAGAAGGGTCTGATCCTAAAGGCAAGGGGAAGCAGCTGAGAGCTAACTAAGCCAGGTACTGCCCTATACATTGTATTTGTGCTATGAGATTTAATCCTGATGACCACAAGGTAAATATTATTACCACAATTTTCTTAAATGGAAATTAAGTTTTTTTAGGTGAAATGAGCATCATAAAACACAAAGCATCATAAGCTAAAATTTTGGCTCCATATTTTCTAAATAACTTAATCACAAAAATCCACTTTTCAGAAAAAATTCTAGCAATTTCCCATTAAAATGTGATCAATGTTTTTCATTTCAAAAAAGAGCTTATAATTTTTTTAAATGAAAAGGACAAGAAAATTGAGATCCACGTACCCAAGTAGAATAGAAATTCTCTTTCTATAATTTCAAAATACTCCAGGTTGACAATGAAAAGAGTAGCGCAATTTGTGCTTGAAATTTTTTCGTAGGTTTTTAATGATCATTGTAATGGAGTACTGGAAATTCTTTTTTTGTGTGTTCGATGCATACAACAAGAGCTACAGTTCAATCAGTCAGATGCACAGTCCTCAAACCCTGTATGTGACACTCGGCCCTCCCCAACCCGTAAGGCTGCTTCAAAGCAAAGAGAAATAAATAATGCTAGGACTTGCTCCTTACTCTCAAATAGGATTTAGTTCCAAAACACTTTCACACATCTGTTATCACCACTTAGTCTCACAACCTCCTTTTCAGTCATGTTACCCTGTAAGGATACTGTTAGCGCCATTCTATGGATGAGAAAACAGAGTCACATGACTGCACGGGACTTTCCCAAGATCGAGAAGCTGCGACAGATTTAAAAGAGATGCAGATCTCAGAATCCTAACCTCATGATCTTTCCACTGGGGTTTCTCAGTCTCAACATTACTGAAATCTTGGGCTGGATGAATCTTTGTCCTGGGCATTATAGAAATTTCAGCAGCATCCCTGGCTTCTACCCACTAAATGCCAGCAGCAACCCCCTACCTCCAACCAAAAATATCTCCAGACATTGACAAACGTCCCTTAGAGGATAAAAATCACACCTTAGTTGAGAATCACTAAACTCAATGATTCTGCCTACACTGAATCCCTCTAAGAATGTATATCTTGACTGTTACTGTTAGACAAGTATTTTTTTATGGTCTCCTTATTTGTATTACAGATGCATATTTTTAACAGTCCACTTTTCTTTCCACATAAAAATTAATGATTGCAAAATTAATATATGTCTTTGAAGAAAATTTGGAAAAAGAAATTCATAAACACCCCCTTAGAGAGAGCCACAGTTAACAGCTTGATGCATTTTTTTGGAGCTTATGCATATTAGTTTTATATTTTTTAATAAAATTAATAATACTGAATAAACAACTTTGTAAGCAGCATTTTCAAATCTCATTAAATATTTTCAAATAACTTTAAAGACTAGCTACCATTCCGTTATATAAATACATTGCACATATAAATATATCACGTCTTATTTTTAAATTCTCAAAGTTCCATTATTATAAACAATTCTGTTGTGAACACTTTTGTATTGAAATCTTTGAGGATATCTCTGATTATTTCTTTATTCCCAAAGTTGAGTTACCAAGTTAAAGGGAATAGCTGGTTTATTGTCATATTGTCAAATCAAATTACACTCCCAATAGAGAGAATAAAAGTACTCCTTTCCCCAAACCTCTGTCAACATTCAGTTGTCTGTTGTCACTTTTACCAACATTAGCATTTGAAATTTTTAACTGTGTTATTATTTAATTTGTCTATTTAGGGTTATGAGATAGAAGATTTTTTAATTCCTTTTTTCAAATTTTGTAAATTGCCTGTAGTACATGTTCTTTGTCAGTTTCTTCTATTGACTTACTCATCTTTTTCCTTCAAGAATTACAAAGACTCTTCAGAATTAAAATAAACTGTAGTTGTTTATCAAAGACAATGTAATTTTTTAATTCAAATTTTATTTCTTTTAATTATTGGCAATGTCTCTCGATTTTAATTAGGGGCAAAAATTTTTTTAAATTCCATTTTGAATTGTATTACACCTGAAAATTGATTGTGAAGGAACTGGTGATGGTATAATACTGAGCTTTCCTATCTATGAATATTGTTCTCTTCCTATTTTTTAATGTCCTTCAGAAAAGCTGTCTTCTTCATAAAGGACTACATATATCCCAATTCCTAGCTTTATAATATTTTATTACCATCGAATAGGATTTAGCTTTCATTGCTCTTGGTAACTGGTTATTTTTGCTATGTTCTCTCTCCTTTATCAGAGTCGTTAATTCTAAAAGCATATTGAGCCCTCTGCACACAGTGGGTATTTTTTAAATGATACTGACTTGCAGTTGTTAATATCTCAAGGCTTTTAAAAAGTTACATTAGCTGTTGGTCTGTGGGTGGTGTTTTAAGAAATTGCTTAAATTCATATTCTTTCCTTTTTGCATTATGCCGTAGGGCACTTATATGACATAGTACAAATAACTCTGATAAAAGCATATTTAACAATAGGGCACATTGATACATTAAGAAATCTTCTACAATACAGTTTAATAAAAAAGCAACAAAACAGGAATCCGAAAACAGAGTTTTAGACATGTATACTAGTTTAGAAAGTAAATTTTGTATTACCTCCTTATTATGCTTATTTAAACACTGATGGATAAAACTGAAATACTAATTTATATAATGATATAGATTTTTATGTCAAATTCAGAAGTTGTCAAAATAACAGTATTTACTCCTTTTTAGGGGGCAGAGGATAAAGAAAGGCAAAAGTTTGGCGGAACTTTATTACTTATAATGTTGCCAGGTAGAGACATTTTGATTAGTAAATCTAAATCTTTTCTAATTAGCACGTTTGACACTCTAACAAAAGAGTGTGACTAAAGGGATTTTAAGAACTTGAAAGCAGTTTAGCCAGGCTAAGCATTCCTTTTGCAATCTCTAGACTTTGAAAATGCTTACTGTTGGAACACTTTTATTTTTCATACAGAGTGCAAAGATAAGGCAGCTCCCACTCATTACCATGGTACAGTTTTTATGATATTTATTGCCTCCATGACCAGGTGCTGTAAATCACTGACAACCTGTGCAACCTTGAGTAAATCACCTAATCTCTCTGGACCTGTTTCTTCCTTCATTACAGGAGAAAGTTAGAATCAATGTTGCTAAGATTCCTTTTAACTTTAAAATTCTAGAAGTCTACAACTCAAAGTTGCATGGTAAGGGCTATCTTTTAGCATGCAATTTGTACTCTGCCAAAAAAAAAGAGATAAGAGTTCATAAAATCAAGAAGACTGCTTAAAATACAAAAGAAAAGGTTAAAAATGAGAACTCCGAGTTTTCATTTCAAGCTGTGATTGAGTAGCTGGTACTGGACTAGCTCTCCTACCACCACAAAACTAGACAAATATTCAAGACGTTGGAAAACAGGCAATACAAGGATGTGATCCTTGAGAGCAGAGTAAGTCACTATTGGAGCTCCACAGTCAGTTGAGCCCTCTACTCCCAATCTGTGGTACATATTTGATACAAATAGAAATAAGTATGGGAGACCCACTGGAATGAGGATGCAGAGGTCAGAGTTTGGAGCAGCTGGAGTGACTAGAATGTGCAAGGCAAGAAATAAATGGGCCCAGTGAGAGATCCAGAAGTCTGTGTTTCCCTAAAAGTTCTTGGCCAAGGGCACAGGGTGAAACTACTTGAGACCTACCAGAGAGCAGCTGCTATAAGGCTAAGAGAGAAACTGACACACCAGAAGTTGAGTATTGCTAGGGAAGTTGAATTTCCTGCCCAGTCAGAGTGGAGAGATAAGTTTAACATCATGTAATATCCTTTGGTATCCAGTTGAAACTCAGCAGAGGAGTAAGGACCATGTCCTGAAGTAAGTCCCACTTTAGATCTTCCCACCACAGGATAAAACCAAGTCCCAGCAGGAGAGAGTCCCATCAGTTAAGAAAGGCTTAGGAAACATCTTGGGCTTTCCAAAGACCAATGCTGACAAAGTATAAGAACAAGCTTACACAGTGATGATCAGCCAATGATTGAAGTTGCTACTAGAACAAAGACCAACACTTTTCAGAGGAAGACAACAAAATCCAGTACCATGTGCAATGTCCAGAATGGAATCAAAACTGCTATGATATGTAAAGACAGAGGAAAATGTAACCCATGGTCAAGAAAACAAAGTCAACAGAAATCAAACCTAACATGGCTCAGATGTTTGTTTAGCTGATAAATGTACTAAAGTAGCTATTATAAATACATTCAAAGAGCTAAAACAAAATATATTCAAACAAGTAAAGAGAAATATGATCTTATGATCATCCCAATATTTACAGAAAAATCATTTTTAAAAATGCAACATCCCAGGCTTCCCTGGTGGCGCAGTGGTTGAGAGTCCACCTGCTGATGCAGGGGACATGGCTTCATGCCCCGGTCCAGGAAGATCCCACATGCCACGGAGCGGCTAGGCCCGCGAGCCATGGCTGCTGAGCCTGCGCATCCGGAGCCTGTGCTCCGCAACAGGAGAGGCCACAAAAGTGAGAGGCCGTGTACCACAAAAAAAAAAAAAAGCAACATCCCTTCATGATAAAAACTCATCAAACTAGGAATAAAAAATAACTTCTTCAATCTGAAAAATAACTCTCCAATAAATAAATAAATAAACAAAACACAAAACAACAACAAAAAATCACTATAGCTAACATGATTAACAATGATAGAATAGTTCTTGCTAACATCAAGAAAAGGCAAAGATACCCACTCTCACCACTTCAATTCAGCTTTGTACTGGCATCCTAGCCAGTGCAATAAGGCAAGAGAAAGAAATAAAAGATATACAGGATGGAAAACCATAAGCAAAACTGCATTTATTTGCAGATGACATGATGTCTGTGCAGAAAAATAGCGAATCTATAAAAATTCTACTAGAACTAGTACATGAACGCAAGGCCAATGTATGAAAATCATTTTTATATCTATGTGCTAACTACCATCAATTTGAAAGCAAAAGCATCAATATAAAACCATATACAGGGCTTCCCTGGTGGCGCAGTGGTTGAGAATCTGCCTGCTAATGCAGGGGACACGGGTTCGAGCCCTGGTCTGGGAAGATCCCACATGCCGTGGAACTACTAGGCCCGTGCACCACAGCTACTGAGCCTGCGCGTCTGGAGCCCGTGCTCCGCAACAAGAGAGGCCGCGATAGTGAAGAGGCATGCGCACCACGATGAAGAATGACCCCGCTCTCCACAACTAGAGAAAGCCCTCACACAGAAACGAAGACCCAACACAGCCAAAAAATAAAATATATAAAAATTTTAAAAAAAAACAAAAAACCATATACAATGGCATCAAAAACATGAAACACTTAGAAACAAGTTTTTCCACAAAAGATGAATAAGACTTCTCCACTGAAAAATAGAAAATATTAGTGAGATAAATTTCAAACTACCTATATAAATGGAGAGATATGCCCGATTCATGGATAGAAAGACTCAATATTAAGATATCAATTCTCCTCACAGTGATCTAACAGTCAAAGCAATCTAAATGATAGTCTCACTCATCAATCTTTTTTGTAGAAACTGACAAGCTGATTCTAAAATTCATACAGAAATGCTAAGGTCCTAGAAATATAAAACATTCTTTAATATATAGTTGGAAGACTTATACCACTCAACTTTACGACTTATAAATTAACAGTGATCAAAAGAGTGTAGTACAGGCATAAAAATAGATAAATAGATGAATCAAGTAGAATATAGAGCCCCAATTATACAGTCGAATGACTTTTGACAAAGGTGTCAAAGCAATTCAATAAGGAAATGGAAGATTTATCAACAAATAATGTGACAATAAATGTGTACGTGCATGGGAAAAAATAAAAAGTAATGAAACTCTAACCCTCCCTCAAATTGTACACAAAAATAATCTAGAGATAGATCATAGACCTAAATATTTATAAAATAAATAAATATAAACTTCCAGAAGAAAACACAGGAGAATATTTTTGTGACTTGGTATCTGGCAGAGGTTTAGATTGAACACAATTAGCAATATATATAAAAGAAAAAAATTGATAAATCAGACAACAAAAAATTTTAAACCAGCTTATCAAACAATACCATTAAGGAAATAATAGGAAAGCCAAAAACTAGGAGAAAATATTTGTAAAATATATCTTATACAATGTACTGGTACCCAGGGAATATAAAGAATTAATACAATCAATAACAAAATGACAACCAAATTTTTTTCAAATAGCAAAAACTTGAACAGACACTTCACAAAGAAGAAGAGCATATGAAAAGGAGATCAACAGCTTTAGTCATCAGGGAAACGTAAGTTAAAACCTCAATGAAATACCACAACATAGCCACTGAAAGGGCTAAAATTAAGAGATTGACAACACCAAATGTTGGCAAGGATGTAGTGCAATCTCAAATTCCACACACGTTGGTGGGAGTGCAGAATGTTAAAATCGTTTCAGGAAATGGGCCTGGCTGTTTCTCATATAACCAAAAATACACCTATTCCAGCAATTCTACTCTTAGGTATTTACTTAAGAAATATGAAAGCATATTCCACAAAAAGACTTGTACAGAAATGTGTATGGTTTTACTCATAGTATTAAGAATTGCAAACAGCATGGTATCCATCAATAGGAGAATGGATAAACAAACTGGTATGTTCATACAATGAAATACCACCAGCAATTTAGAAATATATATGCATGTAACAACATGGATGAAACTCAAAAACACCATACTGATTAAAAGAAATCTTCCCCCTAAAGAGTATATACTGCATGGTTGTATTTGTATAAAGTTCTAAAATAAGCTAAACTAATCTATCATTTAAAAAAAATCAGAACAGCAGTTGCCTCTAGGGTTATGGGAGCAGAGATTGACTTGGAAGGAACAGGAGACAACACAGGTGTTATGCATTTGTCAAAAGGTATCAAACAGTACACTTAAGATTTGTACATTTCACTGAAAGTAAATTTTACTTAAAACAAAGAAAATACAAACAGTAACTGAACTCCAGTTAATGATATACATGCTGAAGTATTTAGCGTGAAGTATACAACATCTGCAACTTACTTAGAAATACATCAAAAAATATGATAAATAAGATAGAAGAATAAATGTATATAAATGTGATAAAGGAAATACAGCTAAAAGTTAACTCTAGTATCTATGTGGTGAGTACATGGGAGTAATGTAGTTTTATTTCAATTTTTCCTTATTTTAAATTTTTTTCATACTAAAATATGAATTTAGCAAAGTTGCAGGACACCAGGTTAATATAAAAATCAATTGTATCTCTGTATATACACAAAAAAACAATTGGAAAATATTCTTATAATAGTATCAAAAACCGTAAGATACTTAGGAATAAATTTAATGAAAGGTATGTAAATCTATACACTGCAAAGTATAAAAATATTGATGAGAGAATTTCTTAAAGGTTTGAATAAATGGAGAAATATACCACAATTGTGAATTAGAAGACTTAATATTTGTTATCACTTCTCCCCATATTGATTTATAGGTGCAATAAATTCCCAATCAAAAGTCCAGCAGGCATTTTTTTAAATTAACAAGATGATCCTAAGACTTGAACTGCATAGAACCTAAAATAGCCAAAACAAAACTGGAAGAATTAAACCACCTGATTTCAAGATTTATTATAAATATTCTAATCAAGGCAGAGTGGTAATGGCATAAGTATAGACTAATAGATTAATGGAACAGGACAGAGAGTTCAGTTGATTTTTGACAAAGGTACCAACATAATTCAATGGGTAAATGATGACCTTGTCAACAAATAGTGATGAAACAACCGGATATTCATATTTAAAAAAATAAACCCTAACCATTACATCATCACATACACAAAATTTAATTTGAAATGGTTAATAGACTTAAACATAAAAGCTAACCTATAAAACTTCTAAAAGAAAACTTCTAGGAAAAAAAACTTCATGACTCTGTAGTAGGCAAAGACATATGTTCTTAGAACACAAGAAGGTGCCGATTATTTTTTTTTTAATTTATAAGTTGGACTTCATCAAAATGTAGACCTTCTGCTCTTCAAAAGACATCAGTGAGAAAATAGATAAAAAATAAGGCACATACTGGGAGAAAATATTTGCAATACATACATTTGAAAAAGAGTTTCTACCCAATATATATAAAGCATTGCTACAACTCAACATCAGAAGAAAATCAATCCAATTTTAAAAAGGCGAAAATGTTTAACAAAGACCTCAAAAAATGATATATGAATGGCCAATAAAAACATGAAAAGATGTGCATCATTCCATGAAATACAAATTAAAACCACAATGAGATATCATATCACAATCATCAGAATGGCTAAAAGTTAAAAAGCTGACCATACCAAATGTTGGTCAGAACTCTCATACACCACTGAGAATACAAAATGGTAGGATCACTTGGAAAACAGTCTGGCGGTTCCTTACAAAGTTAGACATTGTCTTAACTATATGACCCAGAAAAAATATGCCCATAAAAACTTTTACACTAATGTACAGCACTCTTTCCATAATAACCAAATACTAGAAACAATTGGAAAATTGTTTTGGATAAGTAAACAATTGGATAAGTAAACTCTGGCATATTCATACAAGAGAATATGAGTCAGCAATTAAAAGGAACAAACTAATGATACACTCAGCAACATGGACAATCTCAGTAATGTCATGTTGAGAGAAGTAAACCAGACATAAAATAGTGCTCTCGGATTACATGAAGTCATGCAACCAGCCAAATTAATCTATAGTGATAGGTTATACTGGCTGTTTGCTGTGTGGTGGGAGGAGCTGAGGGATTGGCCTCAAAGAAGCAAACGTGAGTTTTCTGGGATGGTTTGATTGGGTTGATGGTTATACAAATATATATACTCGTCAAAACTTATCGAACTGTGTGCTTACAATGTGCGCACCTTATTGTATGTAAATAACACCTCAGAAAAGGTTTGAAAAATTATTTTGTTGAAGAAAAAAATGATTATCATTGAAAAAAATTATTTACCGATGAATAAACAAGAAAAATTTAAAAATAAATAGCAACTAAGACTAATTCAGGGGCCATTTTTCTTGGTAATATTTGGGGAGACCCTGACAGTTTTGCATCCATTTTTCTACATGTGTTTGGCTGCACTATGTAAAGCTTAATGCTAAAGTCACACCTTAACTTCTTCCACACGTTAAAACTGTCAATCAACTTTTATTACGCAAATGAAGTACTTTACGTTAAATCTGTCAAGATAATTGCTAAGATCAAGCTAAATGGAAAGGAAAATAAAAGTAAAATGTGAGAAGTTATTTTTAAATTAAGAGCAGTTTCTATAAGGAATTACAAAGCAGTATGGCGATAAGATATACTGGCTTTTCTATATCTTTCCATCTTGGCAAATGTTAGGGAGGGCTTAACTCTCCCAAACATACTCAAAGAACCAAATGCGTCTGTTGCTGTGCCTTCAACAGCAAGGAACAGGAAACCCTGCTTCTACTGACTTAAACAAGAAGGCATTTATTATCTCATATAACAAGAAGTTCTCCAGGCATAGTTAATTCCCTGGCTCAACAACATCTTCCTTTCATTGTGCGTTTGTCCTCAGAGCAGTACCCCTCAAAGCTCCAAGATCATGACTCTGAACTATGACCACATCCAGGAAAGGAGATACCATATCTTTCTACTTGTCTCCTTTACATCAAGTATTCTTTCCCACCACACTTCTCGAGCCAGAATTTCATCAGTTGCCCACACCTATATAATTCATTCGCAAGAGAAATGCACATCAACATGATGGACCTAAACCAGCTCTTGTTAGCAGGTGGCCAAAAGGAGAGTGGAGATCCGAAAAATGTTGGTTCTCTTGGGAAGGAGGGAGGACCAGGTGGGAAGGGAAGTTCAGTAGATGATCAAAAGTAAGTGCAACAGGGCTTCCCTGGTGGTGCAGTGATTGGGAGTCTGCCTGCCAATGCAGGGGACACGGGTTTGTGCCCCGGTCCGGGAGGATCCCACATGCTGCGGAGCGGCTGGGCCCATGAGCCATGGCCGCTGAGCCTGCATGTCCGGAGCCTGTGCTCCGCAACGGGAGAGGCCACAACAGTGAGAGGCCCACGTACCGCAAAAAAAAGTAAGTGCAACACTGGGCAAAAAAGAAATTCTCTTCCCTAGTTCTGTTAAGTTGTTGTGTTACCTTCACGTGAATACCTCTCTCTGGGGGCTTTTTCTACCAGTAAAGGAAAATCGAATTGAAAAACTCCAGCTGCCAAAGCCAGTTTCTGAAATCCTTTGCCCCCTTTAAGGGGCTCAAGAACATTTGCTGACTCTAGCACAGAGGAAATTAAAGCAATTCTCACTCCTTATGCGGCTATTTACTGCTCTCTACATCACTAACCCATATTTATTTCTCGGTTTGCAGCGCAGTGATTGTGGAGTAACTGCCAGGCAGCAAATAACTTCCTCGTCGCTGAAACTGGTCGTAATTTTGCTCTCAGTGGAGCATGTTACATGACTGTTCAATGCTGGTAAATGGCCATGGGCTTTTCCTCCACTTCTAATTGCCATGATGTGTAGGATGGGTGATGGGTGGCTGTTTCCATCTCACAGTCAGTCAACACCTTTACGTGGCAGCATAAGAAGACACTAAGTAGATACTAAGATACTAGTGGTTTCTCTACATAATACACACTGCTAGCCAATGTCCAAATAGTCTTTGTCTAGCAGGGTGTTTGTGTTGTACTTTAGCGTATTACTCTTCCACGAGTCGACATGGCTTGTGACATTATGGCGTCACTTCTGCACACACAGAAAGTAAACTTGCAAAATTCCCACACTCAGATGAAGTTGTGTTACATGTTATTAATGTACGTTGGTGTCAGATTGCGGTTTGAATTAATATGCATATCAGTTCACTCCATCTCATTTTTACCCTTGAAAGAAGCTATATTTCCTACTCCATTATTATCAGTATCCCAGCCTAAACATTTCTTAACCAAACTTAGCACAACTCTTAGCTTCAGTGTGTTCGGTTACTTCAGATCATTAAAGTAGCCCTATCCCCTGTGGTTGAGCAATTACGACGGTAAAATCATATCAGGTTTCTCATGTATAAAATGTGAATGTAGCTAAGGGAAGGCAATAAGTGGCATGTAATCATTTCCCACTAACTCAAGACATGGAATAAGAAAGCTTTCAAAGAACTTGTTCTCAAACATGGCAGTACTGGAATGATCTGGGTAGCATTAAAGAGTTTGTATGCCATGGTGCCAACCTCTAGTAATTGAGGTCTGGAATGCAGCCTGGGCACGGGGCTGTTTTGTAAGCTTCCCAGGTGATTCTAAATGTGTATCTAGGGTTGAAAACAGCGCATTTAAGTAGTGGTTCTCAAAGTGTGAAGCATCAGCACTACCTGGGAACATGTGTGAAATGCAAATTCTCAGGCTTTGCTCCAGACCTAGTGAATTAGAAACTCTCGGTTGGCTCTCAGTACTCTGTGCTTTACCAGGCCTCCAGGTGATTCTGATACATGCCTAAGTTTGAGGACCACTGCTCTACAGGTAAGTCCTTCCACTTCTAAAATCCTATGGTTCTACCCTCCTGATAACCTCCACCAACTCAAAATTGTAGTGGACTCCATATATTCTCACTAAGCAGATCTCATGGCCTTAACAGGAGATGTAAGTCCTTGAAAACCATTAACGGTGTTACCATGGAATTCCTTGGTATCAGTGTCTGAGTCTTGCTACCTTCTCTGAATGATCTTGGCAGCTTTTATAATTCACTGGGCACCCACAGGACCAGTCACACGTGGCCTATAAGGAGCTGTCTCCTTACCTTGTTGCTGCTGGGGAACCTCCACTGGCTCTGCCTCCCACCTGCTTGATCAGCGCACGAGCGCTGGTGCTCTGTCGTGATGTGAATATCATTGCCTCTCTCTCAGCCCTTGTGATCTTAACGCTTTCGGCCATTTCTTAGGTCACCAAGCCTTTGACTGCTGGTGTGTGTCTTCAGAGTCCCTGGGCTCTACTCCATGCCTTTTTCAAGGTCGGAAGGACCCACTCTGGCATCTGTTTTCCCAGCAGGTGAGTTTTGGCAACACCTTGATTGACTTGCACCTATTCCACATGAGAATCTTGAAAAGAGTTTAGGAACCTTCTTTCTCTGGGTTTGACCATGAAAACTGTACCTATACCTCTTTTGCTGGTCCCCAGTTGTTGTAGTAAAGCTCAGGAGTTCCCAGTTCTGGCTCTGATTGAGAACCTGTGGCAATAGTTGACCAGGTACTCCAATCACTGTTCCACTTTCATCCTCTAGCCCTACTCTGGAGCCCTTAGTCCCTGTTATGGGCTGAGCTGTGTCCTTCACTCTCTTCCAACAAACTCTTATGTTGAAGTTCTGACCTCCAGTACCTCAGAATATACTATATTTGGACATAAGGTCTTTAAAGAGATAATTAACTTAAATGGAGCCTTTAGAATGGGCCCTAATCCAGTATGAATAGTGTCCTTATAAGAAGAGGAGATCAGGACACAGATACACACAGAGGGAAGGCCATGTGAAGATATAGGGAGAAGACGGCCATCTACAAGCCAAGGAGAGAGGCCTCAGATGAAACCAACCCTGCAGACATCTTGATCTCAGACTTCCAGCCTCCAGAGCCATGAGAAAATAAGTTTCTGTTGTTTCAGCCACCTTGTCTGTGGCCCTTTGTTACCACAGCCTTAGAAAACTAATAGGTATTGGTGCCTAATACTAGTTTCCTGGCCTGTGATCCAGCTCCTGGCCCTGTTCCCAGCACTCCCTTCAAACCCATGACAAATTCCTTAGGGAGGAGAAAGCAGCAGCTTCCATATTTACTGGCGTGAGATGAAAGACTTGAGAGTCAGTGATTCCTACAAAATTCCTGAGAGAGGAAGGCCTATGATGAGCATACATTGGGAATATTTTCGTGTGTTTTATGCTACTCTCTCCTACCTTTTATATTTTCTTCTAAATACAACATCAACCTCACGGTTCTCCAATGCTGTATGTGGCTTTCTGCACAAACTGGGACTCGGGCTTTATTGTAGCCAACAAACCCTGTTTGAACATCTACCATATGCGAATCCCTGTGCTAGACCTTGTGGGTTAGGGAGAACTGTTTGCCAATATGCATATGCATGTGTACATCTATATATAATCTCCTCTCATGGGGAGATAATGGATATATACCCAAAAATATAACTGTGAGGCTAGGTAGAATAGGAAAACGTCCCAATAAATGAAAGCCACTGATATCAAACAGTATGGTAAGAAAGAAGCTCCAATTTGAAAGCGACACTTGAAATGCGTTGATTTTGGACAAGTGGATAAAAAATGAGATTAAAAAAAATTTTTTAGGGGTATTCATTTTCTGTACTATGTTAAACATGTTGAAGAAGAGACTAGGAAGAATGCATTTTGTCCCCCCATTTGTACCATTCATTATAGTCACATGCTGGTGTCATTGTGCCCCATAAGGTAAAGAAAATAGAATATTTAAAATATTCTTTACCTTAAGTGTGGGACATGTGAGCAATGGACAGTTTCCTTTGATTCGCGTTCTTTGCGCTATCTCCCCTGCCTAGTGAGATCCTTCCTGCTCTTTAAAACCTGGCACCACTATTCTCTCCTCCTCCATAAATCCTCCATAAATCATTTCCTCTTAAATCATTTCCTCTTCCCCTGAGAAAAATTCTTTGCTCCTTTTCAACATTTTCAAAGCCTTTTGCACACAAGTATACAACTTTCCACACTATGTTTTGTTTTTGGTTTTTTTGGTTTTTTTTTCAATACGCGGGCCTCTCACTGTTGTGGCCTCTCCCGCTGCGGAGCACAGGCTCCAGACGCGCAGGCTCAGCGGCCACGGCTCACGGGCCTAGCCGCTCCGTGGCATGTGGGATCTTCCCGGACCGGGGCACGAACCCGCGTCCCCTGCATCAGCAGGCGGACTCTCAACCACTGTGCCACCAGGGAAGCCCCACACTATGTTTTAATAACTAGTGTGTGTCTATCTCTCTGTTCTAGTTTATTAGGTTCTTGAGGACAAGCACTGTTTTATTGACCTAAATACTCAGTATCTCAGTATCTGACTCAAACCAGGTACCAAAAAAAAGTGATTGTTAGCCAGGACATGGAAGCAACCTAAATGTCCATCCACGCATGAATGGATAAAGAAGATGTGGCATATTTATACAATGCAATATTACTCAGCTATAAAAAAGAAAGAAATAATGCCATTTGCAGCAACATGGAAGGACCTAGAGATTATCATACTAAGGGAAGTAAGCCAGACAGAGAAAGACAAATATCATATGATATCACTTATATGTAGAATCTTTAAAAAAAATGATACAAATGAACTTATATACAAAACAGAAATAGGCCTGCAGACATGGAAAACAAATTTATGGTTACCAAAAGAGCGGGGGGGAGTAATAAATTAGGAGTTTGGGATTAACATATACACACTACGATATATAAAATAGATAACCAAGAAGGACCTACTTTATAGCACAGGGAACTATACTCAATATTTTGTAATAATCTATAAGGAAAAGAATCTAAAATATATATATATGTACTATACATATATATATATATATATATATATATATAAATGAATCATTTTGCTGTATACCTGAAACTAATACAACAGGTTTAGAGCTGGAGATGAGAAAATGAGACTGCAGTGGCTTTGCAAAGCAAAATACTAACTACACTGTGTCAAGGATAATCTCTTCTGAACATATGGTTTTCAAATAAACCTTTCAAATAAGGTTTTCTTCCTTAGTGTGGATTTAAGTTTTACCATCCTGGAGAATTACCATTTGTCCTTTGACGAAAAGTGTGTGTGTGTGTGTGTGTGTGTGTGTTGCATCTAAGAGTTCCCTAGAGGAGACCAAAATGACACAGGAAGAAGGGCAGGCACAGATTTTTGCCGCCTGCTCATGGAAAGATGTTTAAGGAATCACAGAATGTAAATCCCGCCCTGAACTGTTCTATTCAAGTCCTTATTCTAGACCGAGTAACTCAAGTATGTGGACTTTTGCTACTGTGAATTATTGTATATATGGATTAGTTTCATGGTGGGAAGATGTGAGACCATGCCAGTGAGTGGAAGATAAGGTTTTCCAAAAGGGGAATGGAAGGTTGCAACGTGAAGAATTCAAGAAAGAGATCTTGGGCTTCCCTAGTGGCACAGTAGTTAAGAATCCACCTGCCGATGCAGGGGACGTGGGTTCGAGCCCTGGTACGGGAAGATCCCACATGCTGCCGAGCAACTAAGCCCGTGTGCCACAACTACTGAAGCCCAGGCACCTAGAGCCCGTGCTCCACAAGGAGAAGCCACCGCAGTGAGAAGCCCATGCACCTCAACGAAGAGTAGCCCCCGCTCACTGCAACTAGAGAAAGCCCAGGCGCAGCAACAAAGACCCAATATAGCTGATTCACTTTGTTATAAAGCAATTATACTCCAATAAAGATGGTTAAAAAAAAAAAGACCCAACGCAGCCAAAAATTAAAAGAAAAGAGAGAGAGAGAGAGCTCTCTCGCTCTCTCTTTCCCTCCCTCTGGATGAAGAAGAAAAGGGGGAAAATGAGGAGGACGAAATGGTGAGATTTGTAAGACAAGGAGGCAAAGCTTTTCCTTTTCTCTCGGTTTCTGGAGATCGTCATATTTAAAATCCAGTTTTTTCTACATTGTAATTCCCTCTAGTTAGTCTTCTCCTCAGTCACCAACCTTTAATAAAGGCTGTTATACAGAAAGCAACTTTGTGTTAGCTGCATGGGGATAATTAGAGCCCAAGGCAATAAAAGGCACCACAGCCTTCTTTGGCTTAGTTGGAACCCTCACGGCCGTGGTGACATTGTATCATGGGTAATTATTTATCTCGGAGCTCCAAGAAGTCGAGTCAGCAGTAAAAGAAGCTGAGACCCAAGGTGAGCTGAGACTAGGTAGCAGGAACAGGCAGCAGTGGTCAAGTGGCTAAGGCATCTATTCACTTAGGAATGACGGTGAGAAAAATTATCTTAACCCCAAGGTAAAGTAACTTCTGAATGTGGAGCTGGAGTTACAGTAAAGATAAGAGCCAATGATGCTTTCTTTAGTGGAAGACTCTTCTATCAGCTACAAAAGTTCTCAATGTTGGATCACATGCACTGTCATGTACATCTCATGTGTTATTTTTGTGTGGATGGTACGATACGCATTACTTCCTCCAACTAATTTTACTAAGTGGTAAAAGGTGATAAAAAAATTTTTGAGCATGCATTCCCAGCACCTGTACAACTTTGCAGATATTTTCTACACGTGCTGATGTACTTTCCTGTCTTGTGCATTGTAAAACAGACAGAAATTTCAAAAAGACAACACATATCCAAGGAAAAGTTCTAACACACTGTTCTCACACTCCAGTGTATCATCCAGCACAGCCCCTGAGGTGCTCACACCATTTAGAGCCCCTGATTTAGAAGTGAAGGTGACTGGACTTAGAGTCCGACAAGCCTAGATTAGAATCACTCTTTAGCCACTTACAGGCTGTTAAGTCTCTGAATCTGTTTCCTAGACTCAAAGGGGGTAAGAATACCCCTCAAGGGTTTTTTTTAAAGATTTGCATAAGATGATATTTACAAATCATGCAGCATTGTCCCTAAGCTTTTGTGCCTACCACAGAGTAGGTGCTCAGTGAATGCCAGCCATTGCACATTACTCGTCACCACTGCACATCTAAAGCCCTGCTGGGGTCAGAGGAACCAGGATAATGTTTTTCTCAGTTAAAAACAAGACCACATGTCCACAAGGACATGTTTCTATTCAAGGAAAGAGTTAATGAAAAGTTCTTATCGATAGATAATAAAGAAAAAAACCCACCAGGACAGACATAAGTGATGGTCTAGAGGATGGTAGGTAGTTACTCATTGTATTTATTATCCAGAGAAGAATATAGACTATATATTTCATGAGCCAGATGGGAATAGTTATTTAATCCACAGTAATGATGACTCTAAATGGCTCTATTGAATCTCTACTTGAAAGTATACTTCAGAAGAGTTGCAGGCTATGAGGGGATAATGCAAGAAACAAATGTAATGGTTAAAGGATATTTTTGCTAAAGCTTAATTAAACTTGAGATTTTGTACCATTCTGTGTATAATCTTCAAATGATTTTTTTTCTGAAACAGGCACCAGAAACGGTGCTAAGAAATTAGCCTTAGAGCTATGCAGATTTTGAAGGGCCCTTAAGGGGGAAAAAAATGCAAGAAAATACACAGATTTCAATCTGAAGCACAGAATTGAAATTGCTTTCTGCATCCCACACTTCCAGCAACATTGGTACCTACTTGAAATGAACAACTGCTAAAGGAAACAGCTGGGAAAAAGCTGTTACTGCAAAGCAAAGTGCAATATGCATGCTGTAATTAGTCTGCAATCGTTATTCAGTCCACTGTTGGTGAAAAACCTTGATTTGATCACACCAAAAGCATTGCTATCACTGAGCAAAATTCAGGACAATTCTCCCCCCCCACAAACCAAATAAAACTCTCACTTTCACCATAGTTGATGAAAACATGATTTTTTTTAATGTGGTCAAAGTGACAACTGGACCATAGAGAGGCATGTAAAACCAATATTTTTTTGTTTACAGTGAGAAGTGCCTAAGAATAAGAGCTAAACATTTTTGAGTGTTTACTGTGTGCTAGCTTGGCACTGTCCAAAAGAAATATAACGCAAGCCACAAGTGTGAACCACACAAGGAAAGTAAAATTTACTAGCAGCCACGTATTTTTTTAAAAAGTAAACAGTATCTTAACTTAAACTGCCATAACAAAATACCATAGATGGTGTGGTTTAAATAACAGACATTTATTTCTCACAGTTCTGGAGTCTGCAAGTCCAAGATCAAGGTGCCAGCAGTTCTGGTGTCTGTTGAGAACCCTCTTCCTGGTTTGCAGATGGCAATGTTCTTGCCGCACCCTTACATGAGGGAGAGAGCGAAGGCTCTGGTCTCTTCCTCTTCTTATAAGGACGCTAGTCCCATCATGAGAGCTCTACCTTCATGACCTCATCTAATTACCTCCCAAAGGCCCACTTCCAAGTACCATCACATTGGAGGTTAGGCTTTCAGCATATGAATTTGGGGGGACATAAACGTTTAGTCCCTAGAAACAAGTGAAATTAATTTTAATACCATATTTTATTTAACACAGCCTACCTAAAATATTCTCTTTTCAAGATGAACTCACTAAAAAACTATTAATGAGATATGTTACATACTTTTTTCCTACTAATCTTCTAAACCTAGCGTGTAACGTACACAGTTTGGACTAGTCACATTTCACATGCTCAATAGCAGGATATGGCTAGTGGCTTCCGGACTGAACGACACAGTTCTAAATGCTTTATATGGATTGTATCCTTCAATCCTCTCAACAGTCTTCTGATGTAGTAACTATTATCCCTTTCTACAGATGAGAAAATGGAAGTACAAGGAGACTCAACAATAAGCTAGAGGGGCAGACTCAGAAAGAATCTAGGCAACCTCATTTCAGAGCCTGTACTTAGCACTACGGTGTCCTGCCTCATGCGCTATTTGGTGTAGCTAACAGACTATTCTTCCTGACCAGCAAGAGGATTTGAAAATTATAAAGATACCCATGGAGAGTTAGCAATAAACTATAATAATAGCCTTCTTTTTGAGCCTTTTCCATAACAACCATCTTAGAGGGTAAATACTGTTATGTGTTATGCCTATTTTACAGATCTGGAAACTGAGGCACAAAGACATTAAGTCACTTGTCCAAGGTCACAGAGCCAAGATCTGTGGGAGTTGTGATTCAATCCTAGGTCTTCCGACTCCAGAACCTAAGCACTAACTACTAGTTTGGTACTGTTAACAGGTCTATCAAAATAGACAAAGTAACATTCCACAGCAGGTACAACAGTAACAGCCTCTGAAGGCTACAGAGTGAAACAGAGAAAGTGAGCCAAAATCAACTACTTTAAGAAACGAAATAGAAATGATAACACGTAAGATAGTCACTTTTAGTGAAGATTAAAATTTGTCCCTGTATTTGCTGTGCAAGAAATAATGTTTAGGGCTTCCCTAGTGGTGCAGTGGTTGAGTCCGCCTGCTGACGCAGGGGACGCAGGTTCGTCGTACGCCGGTCCGGGAAGATGCCACGTGCCGCGGAGCGGCTGGGCCCATGAGCCTTAGCCGCTGAGCCTGCGCGTCTGGAGCCTGTGCTCCGCAACGGGAGAGGCCACAACAGTGAGAGGCCCGCGTACCACATAAAAAAAAAAAAGAAAAGAAAGAATGTTTAGTAAAGAAAAAGACATGGAGTTTTCCTGAAAGAAGACAAGCTGTTACACAGCAGTCAGTATAAGGAAAAAGGATGGATAACCCAACAGCCTCCAGAATTTTTATTTCATGGCCCACTATGGTGTTATGCTCCCTTGCTACTTATTCCAAAATTTCTACCATTAGGATTAGATGCTAAAGACCAGCATATCAAAGCAGGGTTGCTATGTATCATTCAAGATATACATCGGAGGGCTTCCCTGGTGGCGCAGTGGTTGAGAGTCAGCCTGCTGATGCAGGGGACGCGGGTTCGTGCCCCGGTCTGGGAAGATCCCACATGCCGCGGAGCGGCTGGGCCCGTGGGCCATGGCCGCTGGGCCTGCGCGTCCGGAGCCTGTGCTCCGCGACGGGAGAGGCCACGGCAGTGAGAGGCCCGCGTACCGCAAAAAAAAAAAAGATATACATCGGAAAGATACCTCAGGTACTGCAAGTGAATAAAACAAGTTACAGAATAGTACTTATGAAGTATGATTAACCATTTTTGTTGCAACAGTAAAAACAAAAAGTTGGATTCCATATAGAAAATAATTTGGAAATAATGCCTATCAGTGGTTATGGGAGTATAAAGGACATTATATGGAACCTTAATTTTTATATTATATATTTCTGTAATGTTTGAAGTTTTATAACCAGCATAGATTACATTAGTAAACAAAATTAATAGGTGCTAGGTAGATGAGAGAGAGAGATGGTGAATGGAATAAGACAGACACAAGAGTACTGATACATATTGAACGTTTCTATCCATATCAAGTATTTTAAAAAGGGAAAACTAGGGCTTCCCTGGTGGCGCAGTGGTTGAGAGTCCGCCTGCCGATGCAGGGGACACGGGTTCGTTCTCCGGTCCGGGAAGATCCCACATGCCACGGAGTGGCTGGGCCCGTGAGCCATGGCCGCTGAGCCTGCGCGTCCAGAGCCTGTGCTCCGCAACGGGAGAGGCCACACAGTGAGAGGCCTGAGTACCGCAAAAAAAAAAGGGTAACTAGTATTTGGTATTAGAAATCTGGATGCTGCTTACCTTTGGGTGGTCATGCTTAGAAGGAAGGTGTCCTTTTATGTCTTGATATGAGTGCTGGTTACATGGGTGTGTTCAGTGTGAGACCATCCATGATGCTATATAGTCTTTATATATATTTCTGTATGCATGTTTTAGATTTTTTAAAGTTTCAAAATATATTTGAGAGAAGATCTCATAAACTGGCAAACTTATATTTTCAGATAAAGAATGTAAACTATTTTTTATATTCCCTGAATAATAAGAATTTTGCATACTGAGTCCTTCTCCACCTCCTTTGGTCTTAGAAATACAGGTCAGCAGACGCCTTATCCATCTTTCAGGTGCATTCTTTATAAGAGGTCATCTGCTGCCCCTACCGCTTCTTCAAAGTCTGATACGTTGAGCAATATTCACAATGCTTGTGTGGTTAATTTTATCCAAGTTGTTCAAGTAACTGCTAACTACTTCTTCTATGACTGCACAGAAATAAAAACCAGATTTACGTTTTACTTTGCAACTTAAAAGATAGAGAAGCTGAGATGAAAGTCTACAAACTGATTTGCACAAGGACACTGGGAGGCAAGGCAGTGGAGAAAGAGTGAGAGACTGGAGAGGGAAGGTAAGAGGTGGGGCGGGGGAGAGATACCGGAGACTGAGGCAGAGGGAAAATGCAGTGGGAGGGGGCAGTGGGGAGAAGGAGGAAGAGGATTTATGTCAGTCTACAAAATAGGAGGCAGACACATTGGTTTGGAAACGCCCTGCAATTTGTGTTACTTGGTAAAGGTGCTGGCTTCTTTCTCTGTGTATCCTCTGGCCTTTAGGACTAAGCCATGAGAATAAAATCGGAAGCAGAAGGCTATAACTTAGGGACAAACAAATAAAAGTCAAAGGCCAGGAAGGAGAGGTAAAAGAAATGTCCCACATCCCTCAAAGCTAAGCCTTGAACTAGGGAGATGGCTACAGAAACACGAAGATGGGTAAAAAAGAATCCTGAAAGCATCAGGGTTGGTGGATACTGTGGGCTCCTGGAAATGCTTTTGGCTGGATACTTTGTTCATCATGGAGGTGATGGTGGGAAAAGGCATGGATAAATGTCCCTGAGATGGAATAGATGGAAAAACAGACATTTCCCATGCTGCCATAAAGGATCTCCGAGGTGCAGAGAGCGCCCGAGGACCCGCCTTGATGAGAGTACAGAGGCTGCAGTGTGTGCAGAGACCAGATGTAAATGACGGAGTCCACCATCTCCAGCATCAGGGGCCCACGCAATGCCCAAGAAGCTGGTCCCAACCAGCCAAATGGTCAAAGTCCAGCCTCCCCAAGACAAAGAAATGCAATGGTCAGCCCCTCCATCACCCCCAAGCAGATAGTGAAACCTTCACACCTTCCTACTGGTGCCATCTTGCAGAAAAGACAGTGAATGGGGAAGATCTCTGAAGGTCTGGCCATCTTCCCACAGAGATCAAGTACAGAGACTATTTAAACAAAGGGCATTGAACTTTGAACTGAAGGGAAGCTGTTTAAACCGGAAGACATTGAGCTATTTAACTGACAAGTTTAAGTTTCCTGAGACCCCACAGAGTTATGAGTTCTTAAGGGAAAAACAGCTTCCTTTGGAGAAAATTCAGAAGCTGTATTTTCTTTGCACATACGAATGCGGTATGAGCATATCAGGGGCTCTACTAAGCTAGACAAGAACACCTCAAGTAATGGATGTTCCTCAAGTAATGGATTACCTCAAGTAATCCATGCCTTGTTAAATATTCCAAACAGGGAATTCTTTCCAACCAAAATGCATATTCGATCAACCGTTTTTAAAATATTATTGCTTTTATGGAAGATATTTGATGAAACCTCTTGAAAACAATTGTCTTTGATTTCTTTTAACAAACAGATTAGTGACCTCTACGTATTTTCCTCTATCACCATGATTTTCATCAAAATGGCAGCTATAAAAAGCATCCTGAAAGAAGACACCAAATACAGAGACCTATATCTAGGATGAAATACAGTCGTGTGGACCATGGAGAGAAAGGATGATCTCTCTTTTTAACACTGTTACTGTGAAATGTGTATCTTTATATATCATATCTATAATATATATTCTGCTAGGAGTAAAGCTGAGTTGTCAGATAAAAGACTTCAGTTTCTTCGAATGTAAAATGAATGGTGTGAAATGGAAAAATCACAAAAGTCCCTTCTTGTTCTAAAATACTCTGGCTTGATGATGTGAGAGCATTCAAGATGGAATGACCATAAAAACAGTGTCAATGCTATTGCACCTGCTTAAATGGCATTAGTTTTACCTTTAGACCCCAGGCAGCCCCCAGCAAAGCATCCTGGACATAATAGTTATTGGGTATTGTTTAGTCTTATAGAAACTCCTACAAATGGTGAATGTGTCTTCTGGTGTGCACCTCATAACCAAATTCCACAAAGAAATACCGTGTGCTTCTGGGAAGGAGAGCTCAGCTCAAGGGACATGAAATACTTGACCTGTATCAGGTTTTACAACTACTGATTTTTTATTAATTTTTATTGGAGTAGTTGCTTTACAACATTGTGTTAGTTTCTGCTGTACAGCAAAGTGAATCAGCTATACGTGTACATATATCCGCTCTTTTTTGGATTTCCTTCCCATTTAGGTCACCACAAAGCATTGAGTAAAGTTCCCTGTGCTATACAGCAGGTTCTTATTGGCTATCTATGTTATACATAGTAGTGTATATATATCAATTCCAATCTCCCAATTCAACTACTGATTTTTTTAAAAAATCAAATTGATAACACACCTGTGATATCAATTTGCTAGCTCAATTTCAGAGAATCCCAGAGCTAAGAGGCAAGTTAGTGATTAACTAGTAAAATTCCTGAATTTGAAAGATGAGAAAACTGAAGAGGTAGGTAACCTTTCAAGTCTGACATTTATTCCAACGTTCCATGATGGAACCAGGTTGTGGCTCTTGATCCAGCGCCTGGTCTCTGTTCTCTACTACCTTACACAGTCATCTCATAAGCATGAGTTATTGGCCAGGTATTTCCGCCTGAAACCTATTATTACTAATAACCAGAAACCAGGATACTTGGCTCCTAGGTGCATTACTAACTAGTCATGTGACCTTGGGCACACTTTACCTCATAATATTTCAGCATTCTCAGTTTTCCTTTCTATAAAATGACAGGTTTGCTTTAGGTAATCAATAGTGCATTGATATGTTTTCAGGGTTAGAGATATAATTTTATCCTTAAAAAGAGCAATCTTTTCCTTGTGTGTACAGAACAAGTCTGCAGCTACAGGGTAAACCAGAATTTCGCTTTGATCAATGAAGATATTTAACACGTCAATTTCAGACAAATGAATCCTTTCTTTGTCTTACAAGCTGATAGGTGGAACCATTGTCCTATTGTTCTCATCTTTCCATTGAAACACTGAAGTCTAAGTGGAGCAATTATTCAGCGGATTTGTAGTATGTAAGCCCAATCCATAGTGCTAGGCACAAAATAAGCATTCAACTATTCTAATTGCTTAAAATTCTCAAAATTCTGAATTACTAAGTACATTTGCTGTCATATAGACAGATCTTGCCTTTTGAATGCTTCACTTATAAGGAAAAATAACTTCATAGGAAGAATTACATACTATTTATATATACTAGTTATAATTGATTTAAGGTTATTTCTTTAAAATCTATTAATATAAACTCTGAATGACGTTTACCCAGTAAAATTCTAAAATCTTCCTAGACACAGTATAATGTAGATTGTTCTTATTCTAGGGTACTCTTGTGAGTTGCGGTAAACAGCCCAATTCTTGAATACTATGTACTAGGTTTACTTGGATTACCACACAAATCAAAACAGCCTATTCATTTCTCATCGCATTGTTATTCTCGTTAATGTAAGTCACACAGGCGCAGTGTGTGATGGGACCATTTATAAATTAATAAATAAACACATTTCAAAAGGACTGTGACTTATAAAAATAATGCCTTACTAAAAAAAAAAAAAAAAGAAAAAAATGGAGACTATTGTCCAAAAGCCATTTGCTGGGCTATTGGTTTATAAGCAAACAAATAGAAAAATGACAGTGAGAAATTTCAAACAGTAACCTCTCTGGAGGGAAACAAAGCAGTTCAACAGAAGTATACAGCTGTACATAAAAGACTGAATTAAGGGTAATTAAAAAAAAACTCTGAGAAAATGGTAAGCTCAGTGAATATCCTTTCAAAAGAAAGGAAGAGACACAGAAACCTGGGATTGAAATAATATCTCGTGGCTTTACAAAGCTTTTTTATCCCAGGGCCCGTCCACTTTACAAAAAGTAATTCATTCATTTTCCACACACCCTTTGGATTGTGGGTAAGTGCTATGTTGTAACATCCTTTTGTGGAGACAAGAGATGGAGGCAGAAGCAGCACCCACACCCAGGATCAGTAATCAGCGGGGGATTCCTCCCTCAAATTCAACTACTCGTGCAACTCTTCTACTTGCCCATTTTACCTGGATGAACTCAGACTGCTGGGTAACACAGATGAAAGCAGTGTTACCATAACACTCAGTATTTAGTACTCTTCTTCTAGCCCATGTGCTAGCTTTGCAGACATTACCTCATTGATCTTCAAAATATCCCTGAGAAAGGAGGAGCGAATGGTCTCTGTCCTCAGTTCATGGATGGGGTAGCAACTGCTTCAGGCCAGTACATGATTCAGTGTTGCAGCTTAAAACGGAGCCATATTCCCCAAACCTCAGACAGGGCCACCGTCAACCACTTCTGGAGTAAAGTGTAGCTCTTTGCGGGTGGCCAATAGGAAAGGGATCCAATTCCTAACGCTGGCAGATGTGGAAGCAGACGGCAGTAAGACACTACTCACTGTTCCCCAAAGCCTCCAAAGATGCTACTCATTTGTTATTTACAACAAATTCTTATTGTGGGGCTGCTGGAAGAAGCAAGGAAGGAAAATGGGGGAAGCATGGAAGAAGGACCCATAAATCATATGTGAACATGCCACTCAAAAAGTTACATCCATTCATTCATCACTCATTCAAGAAATGGAAGCCTCCCAGGTGCCACTCAAGGTGTGGAGGTGACAAATGCCAGCCGGACCTTGCCTTCAAGATTAGTCTAACGGCCTAATCAGAGTTTTTAAATTGGGAGCACAGAGCCATACATGTTAAATAAAAGTCATGTCCAGATTGTTATGGAAGTGTGAAAGGAGAACACTGACGTCAGCTTACATGAGTCAGGGGAGGCTTCTCAAAGTACGTGTGGCTCGTGCTGAGACCTGCAAGATCACTGAAGTTTAATTAGGGGAGGGATATGCAAGTAGAAGGATGAGTTCCCAGGGGGGTGCTGTGTGAAACTGGAAGTTCTTTGTTTTAACTTTAGCAAGTGGCTCTGCTGGTTGAGGTCAGGTTGTAGGTGGAAGGGTGCCAGGCCCTGAGAAAACAAAAATGGTGAAGTCAGAGCAAGAGGAAGTTCATGCATCAAGTTCAGGAGTTCGAACTTCACTGAGAAGACTTTGGGGACCTACGAGGATTACAAGGACATTTTGGAGGATGGAAGTAATATATAGCACATGGGCTAGAATGGGACATACTAGCCATCCCTTTTGTTGTATGGGGCCTGGGTATTCAAAGCATGGTTACCTGGTCCCATCAAGGATGGAGGTGATAGAAGCCCCAGGAAAGAGGGGCAGAAGTTCAGGAGACAGAGGTTAACTCCTCTACTCTCTGTTCTGGCCTCCCTGCCTTCCTTGGCTAGACTGGACTAGAAAATCTGGAGTTAACACAAAGCAACTGTCTAGGATAACAGTGGAAGACTAGACCAAGCATTTTCACCATTTTCTATCCAGAAGGGGACATGGGGCGTTCAAAGAACTCAGCTTCCTTCCCAGGATTTTGGGATGTATTGTTGCATAATGAGCACACGCTTGGCGCACACGTTCTCCTTGCTTGTTACCATTTTGTACTGAGACAGGGCAGGGTAGGTACGGTGAGCATCTTCACTGTGTGTACATCTGCATCACGGGACGTAATCGTCAACTAGTCTGACTAAACACTATTTATATACGAGGGTTTGTATAATGTTTTATCTACTTTTCAAACATGTTGCCCCACAAATTATCTTATTTCAATCTTTACAACATGCCTGGGAGTATGCAAGACCTGTAATACTATGTCTGCTGATGACTAGGGTAAATGAAGCTCGGAGCGTTCAAAGACCTGCCTGGGTTAAAACAGAAAATGCGATAAAAAGCTAGACTCTACACAAGGCTTCCTGACTCCTTCCCCATCCAGACATTTCCTCAGACCGCGTAATGAGGTTGAGCGCGTCTGAAAGACGGGTGATGGGTAAGATCGCTTGACCAAAAACAGGTGAGATCTATGAGAGAGGCAGAGCAGGATCCCTTCCCCTCAGTCCCTGATGTGTTCCAGCAAGTTCTCAGGTGTGTCAAGGACTGAAAAGAGTTAGGAAATCCTCAGAGGAAGCATACAGATAGTATCAGAACCACCCCTGTATACTTTCAAACTCTTCCCCCACTCCGCCCCGTCTTGGTGGAAACAGGAAGCCAGCTCTGCCTGAAGACCTCCAACCTAGCATTTCTAGTGCCTATGATTCAGGCCCACTTGTGTGTCCAGGAGGAAATACAGACATATCTCATTTTATTACACTTCACAGTTATTGTGTTTTACAAATTAAAGGTTTGTGGCGGCCCTGCATCAGATGCAAGTCTATCAGTGCCATTTTTCCAACAGCATTGGCTCACTTTGTGTCTCTATGTCACATTTTGGTAATTCTCTAAATGTTTCCAACACTTTCATGATTATTATATTTGTTATGGTGATCTTTGATGTTATTATTGTAATTGTTTTGGGGTAGCATGAATCACTTGTAAGGATCACTTCTAAGCATAGCCCTTATAAGACGGCAAACTTAATGTTGTGTGTTCTGACTGCTCCACCATCCAGCTGTTCCCCCATCTCTCTCCCTCTTTTTGGGCCTCCCTATTCCCCAAGACAAAACAATAATGAAATTAGGCCAGTTAATAACCCTACAATGGCCTCTACGTGTTCAAGTGAAAAGAAGAATCACACATCTCTCACTTTAAATCAAAAGCTAGAAATGACTGCGTTTAGTGAGGAAGGCGTGTCAAAAGCCGAGATAAGCTGAAAGCTCAGCCTCTTGCACCAAACAATTAGCCAAGCTGTGAATGCAAAGGAAAAGTTCTTGAAGGAAATTAAATTGCTACTCCAGTGAACACACAAATGATAAGAAAGTTAAACAGCCTTATTGCTGATCTGGAGAGTTTTAGTGGTCTGGATAGAAGATCAAACCAGCCACAACATTCCCTTAGCCAAAACCTAATCCAGAGCAAGACCCTATAACTCTCTTCAATTCTATGAAGGCTGAGAGAGGGGAGGAAGCTGCAGAAGAAAAGTGTGAAGCTAGCGGAGGTTGGTTCATGAGGTTTAAGGAAGGAAGCCATCTTCATAACATCACGGTACAAGGGGAAGCAGCAAGTGCTAAGGCAGAAGTTGCAGCAAGTTATCCAAAAGATCTAGCTGAAATAATTAAAGAAGGTGACTACACTAAACAGTTGATTTTCAATGTAGATGAAATACCTTCTACTGGAAGAAGATGCCATTTAGAACTTTCACAGCTAGAGAGGAGAAGTCAACATCCGACTTCAAAGCTGGAAAGGACAGGCTGACTCTTTCGTTAGGGGCTAATGCAGCTGCTGACTTTAAGTTGAAGCCAAAGCTCATTTATCATTCTGAAAATCCTAGGACCCTTAAGAATTATGCTAAATCTACCCTGCCTGTGCTCTACAGATGGAACGACAAAGCCTGGATGACAATTCATCTGTTTATAACACAGCTTACTGAATATTTTAAGCCCACTGTTGAGACCTACTGCTCAGAAAAAAAGATTCCTTTCAAAATATTACTGCTCACTGACAATGCACCTGATGGAGAGGTACAATGAAATTAATACAACATCCATTCTGCAGCCCATGGATCAAGGAGTCATTTCAAGTATTATTATTTAAGAAAAAAACTTTCGTAAGGCTATATCTGCCGTAGATAACATTTCTCTGATGGATCTGGGCAAAGTAAATTGGGAAGCTTCTGGAAAGGATTCACCATTCTAGATGTCATTAACAACATCTGTGACTCATGGGAAGAGGTCAAAGTATCATCACTAACAGGAGTTTGGGGGAAATTGATTCCAACTCTCACGATGACTTTGAGGGGTTCAAGCCTTCAGTAGAGGAAGTAACTGTAGATGTGGTGGAAATAGCAAGAGAACTAGAATTAGGAGTGGAGCCTGAAGACGTGACTGAATTACTCTAACTTCAATGATAAAACTTTAAAGGATGATGAGTTGTTTCTTATGGATGAGTGAAGTGGTTTCTTGAGATGGAACCTACTCTAGGTGAGGATGTTGTGAAGATTGTTGAAAAGACAACAAAGAAATTAGAATACTACATGCACTTAGTTGATAAAGCAGCAGCACGGTTGACAGAACTGTCAATCCATGCAGGAAACTTCATTCATTGTCTTACTTTAAGGAACTGCCACAGTCATCTCAACCTTCGGCAACCACCACCCTGATCAGTCAGTGGCATCAACCGTGAGGCAAGACCCTCCACCAGCAAAAAGGTTATGACTCACTTGAAAGCGCAGATGACGGTTAGCATTTTTTAGCAATAAAGTATTTTTTAATTAAGGTACATACATTGATTTTTACACATAATGCTACTGCACACTTAACAGACTTTAGAATAGTGTAAACATAACCTTTATATGCACTGGGAAACCAAACATTGTGTGTGACTCGCTATATTGTGATATTTGCTTTTTTGCGGTGGTCTGAAACCGAACCCACAAAATCTCTGAGGTTTGCCTGTACCACCAACAGCAGACTGTATTATCTTTCACTGCGAATGGCAACAGCTCTTGGAGGAAATTCCATGCCACCAACCACAATATTTGCTTAAACATGTGCTCACACTAAAGTCAACATGGAGACGAACACAGGGGAACGTAATGGCCGTGTTACACATCTTGGAAAAGTAAAGGAAGAGCACAGTTTCCTGGGGACAATGGAAAATACCTTTACTGCTGAAGTTCCTTCTGGCTGTGCTTTTGGGATACGATTTGAATCAATGAAATACATCCTCATAAGGCTAATATTTCTCTATGCCAACTTAACCTTAACTTCAAAACTAGACAATTTCAGAATCCTGCTCTGGGTATTGAAATTATTGCCAGTGGCCAAGTTTTCCAGGACACCATCAGTGGATCCAGAGTGTCACATGCTGTCACCCCATCTCCTCCCTGAATCCAGTTCCTCTGGTACCCACCACCCCCTCATCCCTAGCTTTGTGCCTTTGCAAAAATATCTCAGAAGGATTCCCCTGTTGTCATCCAGGAACCTCAGGAGACAGGCCTTCCTCCAATGGCACTGAGAGGGTGTATTGTGCTTTATCTATTGTTAAACTTTTCTCATCTTATTTACATTGTGAGCTCCATTTCCTTCATCTTTGTACTCCGGTGTCTAAAACCCCATGTGAGGCAAAGTTGTTTGAGGGTAGTCAGAGGAAGAAATGAAGGAAGGAAGGTAACAAGAATAGGTATGATATGCCTGGTTTACAAATAAACACAGAAAACTTAACTGGCCCGACCTTGGCAGTCACACAGCTGTACAGCAGCAGATCCAGCCTCAATCGCAAGGTCTCTGAGGTAAACCCCAAACTCTGCTGACAACCATCTGGGTGATGGGAGAACTCTAGCTCCTTCCCAATAATGGGCGGAGAGAATGGGAAGTTTGCTCGATTTCCTGTTTCTTCTCCTGTATGACTTTCCTAGGTCTTTCCTCTCTGCATCTTGTCCATGTCTCTCCTCTCAGGCCTCACCCTTCGACCATTTATGTGTGTGAATCCCTCACAAGGCTGTTCCATGCCCTGACATCAGGACTTAGCATACAGGCAGTGGTCCGAAAATGGATGAATAAGGAGACAGAAGAAAGAAAGCAGAGGTGGCAAAAAGAAAGTAATGTGGCTTTTAGTTTATTTATCAAGTGAGCATTGGTAAGACAGCACCCTAGGCACTATCTGATGACATAATACTGCCAAGGAAATCAGGGAGAAAGAGTCCCGGAAGTTGTTTTTGTGGAGCAAAGCATACATCTAGGCTATTGCTGTGCATTATTTCAGTATTAAACACATTTTTAGCAGATAACAAAAGCAGAGACATGGAGATCAAACCCTGAAAAATACACAAGCAGGAGTTTAGAATGGCGGTACCTTTTCTGCCAACAGGCAGCAGAGTTGAAGCATCTAAACCACCTCTCCCTCCACACACATATATTCCATCCCATTAACACCAGATGGTAGGGAACAGGCTACTGGTCACAGGCTTCCTAAGAGGAGACACAATGCAAAGCTCTACAAACATGAATGCAGGGGCTCTGACCAATGCCATGGTTCCCAGGCCCTTGGATTTCAGGGTCCAGCTAAATCCCATTGGAGTAAAAACGGGCTTCTGATATAAGGTTACACACAGTTTATTTTCCCCCAAATATTCTATTTTATCATTGTAGTAAAAATTCATATGAATTTTAAAAATTAGGGAGGACATGATCTCAGAGGAAAAAGATTTTTTTAAGTAGCATAAATCTTGCTTTGTCAAAAATCACTTAATAGGAGCTTCCCTGGTGGCACAGTGGTTGAGAGTCTGCCTGCCGATGTAGGGGACACAGGTTCGTGCCCCGGTCCAGGAAGATCCCACATGCCACGGAGCGGCTAGGTCCGTGAGCCATGGCCGCTGAGCCTGCGCGTCCGGAGCCTGTTGTTCCGCAACGGGAGAGGCCACAACAGTGAGAGGCCCGCGTACCGCAAAAAAAAAAAAAAATCACTTAGCAGGAATCAGTTTCCTATCTTGTTGCAGACTGGTGCAAACACTGTCAGGGAGCAGTCCACTGTCCACAGCTGGGTGCTAATTTACAAACGGGCATCAGGGAATTAATGCTCTAGATCATCACAGCTCAGGTACGAAAAGGATGAGATATTAAGCTCAGGGGAAACAGAAACAACACGTCGCAGCACGGAGGAGGTTGATGGGCACTACAAAGACAGTGAACGCATGGGACTCATTTTCTCTGGAGTATTATAGAGCGGCGATCTAATAACTGAGCCTGGGGGTGTAGAAGGTGATGTAGCAGCCACGCCTCTCCATTAACTCCATCAGTGGCACTAGACCCACCACCAGGGATCAACCAGGGGAACATTCTCAAACTTCATACTCAGTTTATCCTCAGGAACATTAAGCCTATGGCAGAGAGAAGAGATCCCCAAATATCCCAGGACAGGATGTTACTGATGGTGTGATAACATACACTAAAACAAGTTTAGCAAGAATTTGCATTTCCTGAAAATGGAAACCATAGCCACGAAAAGCAGAACGTTGGTTAAATGAATTATCTCCCTTGCTTTCTTTTTGTTTCTTAAACATGTTAAATTTGATAGCCCTCGGGGCCTTTGCACGTATAGCTCTCTCTCCCTGGACCTCTAATATCCCACCATTAAAGGTTTGGCTTCTTGAGGTTCAGATCTCAGTTTAAATATTGCCTCCTCAGAGGGGACTTTTGGACCACACTCTCTAAAACAGGTATCTATGCAACTACTCCCACATCACTCTATTTTGTTTCTCTGCTGAGCTCCTATGACTATTTGATATCTTTCATCGATCTTTTATTATCTTGTTGCTGGTCTCTGCCCAATGGGATATAAGCTCCATGAAAACAAGAACCTTGTCTGAATCAACGCCACCCTATCAATCCCTGGAACCTGGAACAGAGGAGGTTTCATTGTAGATGTTCAATATATATTTGCTGAACAAAATGAATACCTAGTCAACATAAGCCTCCTTTTAAAGATAAGGAAAAGAGATTCAGAAAGGTGAAACCATCTCAACACACAGCTCCTGGGTGGCAAAAAAAGAAATGAAAAAGAAAAAGATAAATCAGTTCTTTTCCAGACCTGTGTTTTTCCCCACAGTTCTGTGTTCGTTTTACCCTGATTTGGCCTGTATATACACACACACATATATATATAGAAAAAATGGAACTGTAAAGGGGGTATAGAAGGATTTGCAATATAATTTGACAGGGCCTTAAGCCACTGAGATTATTCTGCCTTTAAAATTCTAACCAAAGTTAAAGAATAGACATAATCACCTACATAGTATAAATTAGGGACCATGATGATCAAATACCCTCACCTTAAATATTTCTTTTCAAGCTAGTTAGAGTGTCTGTAAGTTCTGGTCAAAAGCAAATTCCCCCTGGATGCTATTAGTTGATTAAGCCAACACCATTCTCAATTTTGTTCTCCCCTGCATGCTTTAGAGGCTGGAAAAGCTAAATATTACATTCCCAGCATTCCTTGCAACCAGGGGCTCACATAACAAAGGGCTAGCCAATGAAACAGTGAAATCTACAAGAAGTTTGAGGAAATTTTTCACTTTCCTAACAAAGTGTCAGACATTGAAGCTTTCTTCCCTTCCTCACTTCTTTCTGTCTTGAACATGTACTTGATGTCTGGAACTTTGGCAGCCATCTTGTAACCATGAGGGAAATATCAAGGTGATCTCAGAGATTCCAGCTGGACATCATTGAGCCACCGAAATACCACCAGCAGCTACTTGCCTTCAGAATCTTAGGATGTGAGGAAAAATTAAAATTTATTTGCAGAAGCCACAGTTGGGGTAACCCACAGTTCCTTGGATTCTTTTTACAAGCAGCTAAGAGAATTTCTTTTTGACACAAAATTTTAAATTACTTGAATTGTTGTGCAGGGAAAGAGCCAGAGGAGTAAAGACCCCTGCCTCACTCTCCTGCCCTTAATCTCTTCCCAGTTCTTCAGAAGCCAGATGGCAAGAGAGCTCATGGATGTGTATCAGTCTCCAGGGACCCAGAACAGGAAGGAGAAAGACAGAAAGTAGATCTGGAGAGGCAAATGGAAGACAGACAGGACAACCGGAAGTTTTCAGACTCCTCTTCTTACCAACAGAACCATTACATCAAGTCAAATCAAATACCCAATGCCAATACACAAATCAGACGATAGCAGAGCTTCTTCAGTGGAGGAAGAGCCAGTGTGCCAGCCTCCCACCTCCCTCTTACCCCTGTGGCAGCACCTCTCACATCCAACCTCCAGCCCAACCCCCAAAGTCACCTCTGCTGAATTTCAGACATGCTTGAAAAGTACATTTGCAAACCACTAATTTATAAGATTGTCAGATAAAATATAGGATATCCTTCAGTTAAATTTGAACTGCAGATATACAACAAATACTATTGCATTGGACATAAACTAATTTTTTATTTGTTATATACCTGATATGAAAACTTAACTGGGCATTCAGTTATTTTTATTCGCTAAGTCTGATAAACCTGCTAATTCGTAACATTATTTAGCACAGATCTGAAAGGACAGGACACGGGCACTCAAGTCTTTATAAAGGGGAGAGATGTATAAATAACATAAACAAAAAGCCTAGGGGTGCTAAAAGTGGAAGAGAAATACAGAAAAGTAACCTCGAAAGTCTTGAACATAGAATTTATTGTGATTTTGTTCAAGATGGGATTTTCCCTCTAGACTGCATCTTTCTGGCATTTCTAAATGACCAATGTAGTGTCCATTTGCTCTTTTCAAAGTTGAAAAGTCCAAGACGCCCACAGCAAGGAGGAAGAGGAACACGAAACACCGCTCTTGACAATGTCCTCAAAGCCTGGCTTCTCGACTCCCAATCTGGGACATTTGGCTGTTTTCACAGGCAGAAAGTGTTCCTCATCCAATTAAATAAAATGAAGCAGAAGCCAGGTGGAATGCTTCCAGTTGCTCCTCTTATCCTCCCGTTCACACCCTTCCCCTCATTATCACAACAGAGCACATCAAGAGCACTCTCCGTTTCTAATGAAGATGTTCCTACTGTATTCCTAATGAAAACAGCATGCAGATAATAGCCTCTTTCCTTTATGAAAGATATGAGTGACACAGAAGCCCCAAAGTTGCCTGGGAAAGCTGGCACAGTGCTCCATTTCCCTCAAGGATTCCTGGTTATAGTGAAAAGAGGGAATTTAGAATTCCGTTATTAGAAAGTCAGTTCAGCAGACATCATGTCCGATCCCAATTTATGAAAAAACTTTAAAAGAGTCGTAGAGAAGTTATGTTCAGAGTCTTCTTAGAAGCTAAACAGAAACACACAATCAAGGGGTATCAAAATCTGTACCTTTAGGGATACCCAATTGTTCCAGTTCGTCAGCTGGAAAACTGAAGCAAAGATGACACTGCGTTGATTCGAAAAAGGAAAACAAGTTGGAACAAAGAACCAAAAGCACTGCTCATCTTTATGAGCAATGTGGTTTATTATAAGAAAAGCCAAGCCCGAAATACTAAGTGTCTCTGATACTTGTGAAACAAACGTTACCTGTGCAGGAAAACAGAAGAAAACTCCTTAGAGAATTAATGATTCATTTGCAGTTTTTTAAAATTCAATGATGGAGAAGATTGGGACATATGTGGGAGGTAGAAAAATGTGAAGCCATCTCCATTTTATCCTATTTTTAGAATAGGAGATGAAATCACTCCGGGAAATGAGAAAAAGACAGAGTACATCATTTGATACAGTTTTCCTATGCCTCCTAGTTCAATGACTGTACTACCATACTGTACTAGTCTAGGTTACTTAGAGACTATGCTCTTCTAAATGGACTTTGAAACATTTTTCCTGATGTTACAGAATAATCACTTCAAAAATAAACATTTAAAAGCTGATAGTTGATTTTTGGATATGTTGCAGGCATAAATATGTATAAAATTATCTCTCTATATATCTTTCTCTATATATTTATATGTTTTTGTCTATATATATTTCTCTCTCTCCAAAATAATATCTCCAAAGCAGACAGATACATAGATATACAGATACACAGATATATCTGCTTCTAAAGTAGCCCTCTTCATCTAATGGTAAAGAGGACTCTCAAAATTCCTAAATAATAAGGAATTTTAATTTAATTAAAATTTTTATTTTTTGTGGTACGCGGGCCTCTCACTGTTGTGGCCTCTCCTGTTGCGGAGCACAGGCTCTGGACGCGCAGGCTCAGCGGCCATGGCTCACGGGCCCAGCCGCTCCGCGGCATGTGGGATCCTCCCGGACCAGGGCACGAACCCGTGTCCCCTGCATCGGCAGGCGGACTCTCAACCACTGCGCCACCAGGGAAGCCCAATAATAAGGAATTTTAAATTATGACATCCACCTTATATTAATTGCTCCACCAGCCAAGTCCAGTTGGCTTGTTAATGTCCCTAATGTGAAAAAGATTTTCTCTCTTTTAATTTTAGTGCCTGTATTTCTATTCCAAAATAGATACAGTTTAGTTTAAACTAACTTCCTGTGCCCTGCTGGGGGTCTGTGTGATGAGAACTATTTTACCCAAACTCTACACAATTACCCTGCTGCCGGTCATGCAAGGCTGGAGTAAACAAAAACATTAAGGGGAGTTAGGATGTTATTAGCCAAGTGTTTTCCTCCATTTCTGCCTATGTGTTGAGGCAGCTACCCGACCTGAAAAAAGATCAAATGTATTCAGGCACATTTCTTAAACCAGAAGACATCAACATTCAATGACTTAAAAGTCATTTTCCTTGACATCAGTTTTGGATTTTAAAAACAAGCAGTTCCAACTTTATCATGAAGTACAACTATATCAACAGCATCATATCATGGGTCACATTTCACAGAACTGCAAAGCTGAATATACAGCATCCTTTTCAAAGAGTGGTAAAAACTGATGCAATTCCTTTGAAATCACCGTAATAGGAATGATCTGATTTATTTACTTTCTTACGAAATTCATTCAATAAATATTAATGAGTTGCCTACTAATGTGTGAGTTATCGTGCAAGGCTCGTGGGAGACTCAAGAATGAAATTTCTATTAACAAGCACATCTGTACTTTTAAGGAATACTGACCTTCACATATGTTCACTGATTCTTTTCAACATTCCCAGGTTGCCTACTAGGTGGTAATCCTAGGCAAACTGAGGCATCAAAATATTCTAGAGTTCCTTTTGCATCATAAACTGTAAATGCACCGAAGCTGTGGTGCCTCCCATTTACCTCACAAACTAGCAGACTAATCAACCTGGAATCTTCTCTCCAGACTTCCCAACAGTTTGGAAAGCGCCTCATTCCCATTCTGCTTACAATATCTGGAACACTTCATTTTTTGGCAACTGAATTCTTCCTGATACAAATGTGTTTTATTATATCCTAATTTGAAATCTATGAATGAAAAGCATGGCAATCCTCTATTTCATTAGGCGGAATACTATTGTATTAACTAAAAAGACTGAGCAAAAGCATTTATTCTCTTCCCTGTGCCACAGAGTCTTCATCCTACTTCAACAAGTCCTATTTCTTCCTATCTCCTTGTCTTTGACCACGCTGATCTTCCACCAGGCCTGTATGCCCTCTGGCCCATTTTTTTATGGTAGACTTGTGTTTACTTTACAAAATGCAAATCAAACTTTCTCCTCTGAGGGGGAGGAGGAATAAACTAGGAGTTTGGGATTAACAGATACACACTACCATATATAAAATAGATAACCTACAAGGACATATTGTATAGCACAGGGAACTATATTCAATATCTTGTAATAAGCTATAATGGAGAAGAATCTGAAAAAGAATATTTATATCTATATATCTATATCCATATCTATATTTATCTATCTATAAAACTGAATCCAGATGAATGGATAAAGAAGATGTGGCACATATATACAATGGAATATTACTCAGCCATAAAAAGAAACAAAATTGAGTTATTTGTAGTGACGTGGATGGACCTAGAGTCTGTCATACAGAGTGAAGTAAGCCAGAAAGAGAAAAACAAATACCACATGCTAACACATATATATGGAATCTAAAGAAAAAAAAAAGGTTCTGAAGAACCTAGGGGCAGGACAGGAATAAAGATGCAGATGTAGAGAGAGAATGGACCTGAGGACACGGCGAGGGGAAAGGGGAAGTTGGGATGAAGTGAGAGAGTGGCATGGACATATATACACTACCAAATGTAAAATAGATAGCTAGTGGGAAGCAGCCTCATAGCACAGGGAGATCAGCTCAGTGCTTTGTGAGCACCTAGAGGGGTGGGATAGGGAGGGTAGGAGGGAGACACAAGAGGGAGGAGATATGGGGATATATGTATATGTATAGCTGATTCACTTTGTTATACAGCAGAAACTAACACACCATTGTAAAGCAATTATACTCCAATAAAGATGTTAAAAAAATATCACTTTGCTGTACACCTGAAACTAACACAACACTGTAAATTAGCTCTACATCAGTTAAAAAAAAATTTTTTTTAATTAAAAAAAACAATTCTCCTTGAAGCCATTCCTGATACTGGCTTCTGTCAGGGATTGAACCCGAACCCGGTGTGGTGAAAGTGCAGCGTCCTAACCACTGGACCGCCAGGGAATTCCCACATAGCACCCTTTTCAAAACTCTGCTTAGCACTCTTCATTCTAACTCACCTTAAATTGTTCAGAAAGCATTGCAAACTCAAAATTATGGTTTCCTAAAAATGAAAAAGTTTCCATTGATATAGCAACTGAATCTCTCTCCCATATCTGGCTCTGGGACCAAAAACCTTCACCTGAAATCTCCAGAAACAATTTGGTTCCGCCTGGTGGGTAGGAAGAGAGGAGGATGAAAGGCCCTTGAGGTCAGCCAATCGGAGGCTTTACTGCTGCTGCAGATCCCATCATCTTGCCCGTGATTCTTCCCCTGACCTTACGGCCAGTCAGCCTCCCCCTTGTATCCAAATTGTATGAATGAGTTGCCTCTCTTACCCCCTGAGTCCCTACTAGGAAGCGATATCTCTCCTACAGAATCCTCCCCATATTCCCAACACAATATTTTATCCTACAATTTACCAGCACTATGCCTGACACTAAAGTAGGTTTCGAGACTTCTCTAGTGGTCTAGTGGTTAAGAATCTGCCTTCCAATGTACCAGACTTCTCTGGTGGTCCAGTGGTTAAGAATCTGCCTTCTGGGGAACTAAGCCCACGCACCACAACTAGAGAGAAGCCCAGGCGCCACAATGAAGAGCCTGTGTGCTGCAACTAAGACACAATGCAGCCTAAAATAAATAAAATAAATAAATAAATATTTTTTAAAAAATAAAGTAGGATGCAAAAAGAGATAAACGAGAATAACAGTTTCGTTATACTGAGACTCATCCACATTGCAGCACCTATCAATAGCACATTTGCTTTTACTGCTAAGTAGTTTTCTATTATATGTATATACCACAATTTGTTTACAGTCCGTCTATTGATAAACATGTGAGTTGTTTCCAGTTTGGGGTTATTACAAATAAAGCTGCTACAGACATTTGTTTGCAACACTTTGTCATGTCTCTTGGCTAAATATCTAGGAGTAGAATGCCTGGATCATATGGTAGACGTGTGTTTAACTTTTTAAAGAAACTTCTAAAATGTTTTCCATACTGGTTGCACCATTTTACAGTCCCACCAGCACTGTATGAGAATTCCAGTTGCTCCGCGCCCTCATCAACATTTCACTTGGTCCGACTCTTTAATTTTAGTCACTTTAATAGTTGTATAGTGGTATCTCATGTGTGTTTTGTTTTTTTGTTTTGTTTTGTTTTACGGTACGCGGGCCTCTCACTGTTGTGGCCTCTCCCGTTGCGGACCACAGGCTCCGGACGCGCAGGCTGAGCAGCCATGGCTCACGGGCCCAGCCGCTCCGCAGCACGTGGGATCCTCCCAGACCGGGGCACGAACCCGTGTCCCCTGCATCGGCAGGCGGACTCTCAACTACTGCGCCACCAAGGAAGCCCTCTCATGTGGTTTTAATTTGCATTTCCCTAATGACTAATGGGACTGAATATCTTTTCATGTGCATAATAAAACTCTGTATCCTCTTTGATGAAGTATCTGTTCAAATCTTTTGCCATTTTTAACTGTATTATGTATTACCAATGACATTTGACATTATATATTCTGGATCCAAATCCTTTATCAGACATGAAATTTATAAATATTTTCTCCCATTCTGTGGCTTATCTTTTTATTCTCTAACAGTATCTTTTGGACAGCAGAAGTTCTTAATTCTGATAAAGCCCAATTTATTAGAATTCTAGGTTGACAGGTTTTTTTCCTTTGGTATGTTAAAGATATATTCCCCTGTCTTCATTGTCATGCATTGTTTTCTGATGAGAAATCTACTATAATTTCTATCTTTCTCTGTACATAACTTGTCTTTATTGGATTGCTTTGAATATTTTCTTGTTGTCACTGGTTTTAAGCAATTTGATTATGTTGTACTTGATGTCATTTCTTTGTGCTTCTTGTGCTTGGGGTTTGTTGAGCTTCTTGTGTCTGAGGGTTCTATAGTTTTCAGCAAACTTAGGATTTTCCAGCCATTATTTCTTCCAAAACGTTTTCTTCTTCTCCCCTCCCCAATTAAACTTATATTCCACACTTGAAGTCTCCCCACTCTTTTAACATTCTCCATGTTTCTATTTAATTCGATCTCTCTTATCACTTTTTAAACATATGGAATAGAATTACAGTAAGTGTTTTTAAAGTTCCTGTCTGCTAATTCTATCATCTGTGTCATTTCTGATTGAAAAATGATTGATTTTTCTCCTCATTATGAGTTGTTGGGTTTTTTGTTTTGGTTTTTGGTTTCTCTGCTTCCTTGAGTGCCTCATAATTTTTATTAGCTGCCACTTACTGTGAATTTTATCTTGTTGCATCCTGGATCTTTCTGTATTCCTATAAAAATTCTTAAGCTCTTTCAGATACAGTTAAGCTACTTGAAAAGTTTGGTGCTTTGGGGTCTTGCTTTCAAGCTTTATTAGGTGGAGTCAGAGCAGCATTTAGTCTAAGGCTGGTTTTGTCCTGAAAACTGACCCAATGTCCCAAGAATTATGAGGTTTTCCACTCTGGTTTGGGGGAACAGGAACTACACTAAGCCCTGTGTGAGTTCTCAGGATTGTTGCCTTTATTCTTTTTTTTTTTAACTTTTGGCCGCATTGGGTTTTTGTTGCTGCGCGTGGGCTTTCTCTAGCTGTGGCAAGTGGGGGCCACTCTTCGTTGCAGTGCGCAGGGCTTCTCACTGCGGTGGCTTCTGTTGCGGAGCACGGGCTCTAGGCACGTGGGCTTCAGTAGTTGTGGCATGTGGGCTCAGTAGTTGTGGCTCGCAGGCTTAGTTGCTCCATGGCATGTGGGATCTTCCTGGACCAGGGCTCGAACCTGTGTCCCCTGCATTAGCAGGCAGATTCTTAACCACTAAGCCACCAGGCAAGTCCCTTTTCCCTTTATTCTTACCCAGTAGTTCTTTCCCCACCCTCACCTAGTTTCCTCACATGCACAAATTAATCAGCACTCAGCTGAAGACTCAAGCAGGACGTTCTGCAACTCTCCAGAATTTCCTCTCTCTCTCCCTGCAGCTCTCTCCTCTCCTGTATTCGGTCCTGTGAACTCTAAGACACTGGCCTCCCCAGACTCCCAACTCCATCTACCAAACTCAGGGACACAGTCATTCTCTGCCTGGATCCCCTTCCAGCGTCATGCCCTGGAGACCATATCAAAGCAATAAGAGGAGGCAACTGTACTTGTCTCCTTTGTCTCAGCACTGTCTTTTACCTGATTTTTTTTCTTTTTTAGAAAATGTCTTATTGCCTGATTTCTAATATCTTAAAAACAATTGTTTCATATACTTTATCTAGTTTTTTAAGTTGTTTCATTTATGATGGTAAGTCAAGTCCCCACTAACTTAACCTTGGCTAAATACAGAACTCTTCTTATTCTAAATACAATTCGTCTCATACATTCGGATGCCTTGGTATTGTTTTATACTAAAGTTATCTTTACCCATAATTGCTTAGATCATCCCCCACTCAGGGACTTACAATTAGAATACTAGATCTGTTGGGATTAAGAGACCTTAGAAATTGTTAGCGTAAGTTTACCTTTACACACGTGAGGAAAATGAAGAGCAGACAGTTCAGGCGAATTCCCCAAGGTTCCACAGTCACTCAAGGGCAATGGCACCAGTAACAGACCTCAGGCCAGTTCGTGCTTGGCCTTGCCCTCTCCTAAAACCTGTACAATATTATGAGTCTCTCTTCCTCTGTCAGAAAAGCTGCCATTAATCGGCAGAAGGCTCCAGATTTATAGTTCAGGATGTGGTCATTGATTTACCCTGAGGGTTTTAGTCTAGTTGTAAAACGTGCCGAATTCTCTGTCCCTAACAGGAGATAAAGATTCTCAGCCATGGTAGAAAGGAAAGGAGTCCTGCCGTTAGAAGGGAAAACTGTGAAAGCAGAGGCCTGACTGTGAGTGTTCATGTCCCATCATCCTTTATTAAACTTTACCCCATGAACGCTTCATTATGAACTCCAGCTTGTCTGGCCATCATTGACCTTACTTTTCACCTTCGTCTTTGCCACAAGCAAACCGAATACGGGTAAGTAGGAAAGTGACGGAAAAAGTCTTCATTTCTATTAAGAATTCTTTGGAAGGAAGGCAACAAGTTCCCCTCTCTGTAATCGTAATTTTACAAAGACAACAGCTTCAGTCAATGAATCGTCTTCTAGAAAATTTCTGATATCACAAGAAATTACATTTTCTGGCATTTTCCCTTTGGAATATACCACTTGATAAGGATGATTTTTTTTTTACCTTATGTGATATGTATTTTCTTGAGGTTAATAAAGAATTTTCAGCATACATACCATATAAAATAAAATATGCCAGGGAGAAATTTGTATCCTTCTGTGTCAAGAAACCTCTGATTTCTTACGCTTATTCTATGCTACCTCGCACAAGTTACTTTACCTCATATGAAGCTAATTTAATTTTCGGTTAACTTAAGCTTCAGTAAATGGTAATTCCCCCTTGCTCAAAGGAAATGCCTTGAGAATCAAAAAGTTATGGTTAGAACAAGGCTGTGATGACATAAAAATGGGAAGCATAAAGGAAAATGAGTCTAAGGAGCTTCTAATAGAACTTACCTCGATCTGCCCATTTATTGGGACTTTCATCAGTTGGGCAGTAGATGAATTGGGTGTTAAAAACTGAGTACCAGGTATACGGAGGGCTTCATTTATTTGCGAAGATTATTCTAGTTCTTTGGCTCTATCCTTGCTGATGCATTGCTGAAGCACCAGACTATAGGAAAGTAGCCTGCTTTCATCTAACAGGTTTTAATTTATAAATGATGTCTCTTTGGTACAACAGTTTTACCTGTACCTGCTCAGAAAGGGGCAGTTGTGTGAATCAGTTTGAATACATTCCACTCAGGGTCAGGGGGACATACCAGTATCATTCCCAACGCTCCAACCAATATTATGATTCTATGGATCACAGAATGGAGGTTATAAAACCAAAGTAGAAGGCCATAATCCTTTCTAAACAGTTTGTGCAAAATAAGTAGTCTATATTTTGCTCAAATAACCACTAAACAAATCACATAATAAAAGTTAATATCATTTAAAAGTGGACTATATAAATAAGTACGCACACATGTGCATATAACGTACTATCAGGCATATTCTAAATATGTCTAAAACATTATTATAATGACAATGAAGGACAGCAAAACATCGATAATTGGAAAATCCAAAGGTCTGTGATTAAAGACACACTTTCAAACTCTTCCTGTATCCTTCATTAGTGGCCTATTCTTCAGTAAGTTGGCTATACTCAATGAAAATGTTTCCTCATCTGTAAACTGGGAATGATAGTGTCAGGGTTGTCGTGAAGTTTAGAGCTAATACAGGCCAAGCAGCCAGCAGTGTCTGGCTCCACGCACGGCAGCTGTTACTGGAAGGGAAATGGGGCGGGGGTAAGAGTGTGAGCCTGTAAACCATACACACTCAGGCTGGGTTTCCAGCTCTAAAACTGATTTCCCTGTGCCTTGGGCAAATTACTTAAATTCTCCGAGCTTCAATGTCTCCATGAAGTCAGTGGAGATAATCATAAAAACGTCTTCCTGTCAGGGCTGTCGAAAGGACAGACACTATGTACACATTAGAGAAATTCTTGTCCCTCTCTCAACTTTCTAGAAAGAAGGGTCCTTGCAATATGGCAGTGATGGGTGGTGGAGGAATCAACTCTTCCAATTGTTTTCAGGAATAAATCCTCCCTTCCCAAGGGAGAAGGAGTGGCTCTCTGATCCTGACAGAGGAAGCCAGTCCTGGGTTCTAGAAGTAGGCAGGGCACTCAGTAGGTTGGGTATCAATACAAATCCTGGATAAAGACATTTAATCTGTCTCCCTCTCATTGCTCTGGCTGGTGGGCTCTGCAACAATCTCTGGGGCCAAACCCATTTACAGAGGTCCTGAATGTGCTTCCAAAAGAGGACTGGCTCCCTCCTCTGCTTATTCCCAGCTTGGCCTGTACACAAAGCAAAGCTGCCCTAAACCCACTCCAGAGGCACAACACCAGTGCTGGGGGAGCAGAGGCCAGGCTGTACCTCTCCCTGTTCCTCCTGAGTCACTAGACTGAGTCTGCTTGGCTGAGTCATTTCTCTCTGAAGGCAAACCGCCATGCATGTCTTGCAGCTGAGGTTTGGTACAAAAGCTAGGAGGCCTCCATTTACCCTTCGTGGCGTGTTGTGTATCCCATTAAGACATCAATGTTTTTGTCTGCCATCTAACAGTAGTTTTAAGTATATCCTTTATCATCGTGAATGCTAGAAATAGTGGAAGGGTGACCTTTATAAATGTATTTATTTACTTATTTTTAATTTTACTTTTGGCTGCATCGGGTCTTCGTTGCTGCGAACAGGCTTTCTCTAGTTGCGGCGAGCAGGGGCTACTCTTGGTTGCGGTGCGCAGGCTTCTCATTGCAGTGGCATCTCTTGTTATGGAGCTTGGGCTCTAGGTATGCGGGCTTCAGTAGTTGCGGCCGGCGGGCTCTAGAGCACAGGCTCAGTAGTTGTGGCACACGGGCTTAGCTGCTCCGCGGCATGTGGGATCTTCCCGGACCAGGGCTCGAACCTGTATCCCCTGTATTGGCAGGCAGATTCTTAGCCACTGCGCGACCAGGGAAGCCAATGGAAAGGTGACCTTTAGACCCTAGACTCTACATGATAAAGCACAGAGCACATGGTCAGTCATCAGTCAAGGCAAGTATAATTACTAATGTAGTTGTTTGGGTTTCGCACTTAGAGATAGTGTCACGGTTAAGAGCAAGGATTTTCAAATCAAGCTGGCCTGGATTTAAACCCTGACTCTGTCATTAACTAAGGGGATGATTTAGGACAACATCCTTGGCCTCCGTAAGAGTCAGTGTCTCCATCTGTTAAAGGGGAGTCACCCTAGCGCCCACGTCCTGGGGCTGTTGTGAGGATTCATCGGGCTCATGCACCGATGGGGCTCGGGCATGTGCCTGGCACACAGGAGCTGTGCGAGAAATGCTTGTTGTGGTTTCAGCTGCGATCTCAAGCATTCCATCTGGCCTGTTCTCATTCTCAGCCTCAGCCTCAGCACAAAAGCAAGTCTAGGAAGAATCCCGACTCCTGCCAAGTTTTCCTGACTACAGTTACAGTGTCTGGGCAACTGTCCCTTCTTTCCATTCTCAGCTTCACCAAAATAGTTCAGGTCTCATGATCTCACAGGTAATTTATTATAATCACTTAGGTACTCGTCTTCCCTCCAAAACTGACTCCAACAAGCCATCCTACATGCCACCGCCACTGAAATCTTCATCAATTCTCCTCTTATCAACAGTTCCCCGCTGTCTAAGATTCCTCGGCCTGACAGGCAAGGCTGTCTAGAACATGCCCTCAGCTAGTCTTTCCAACCAATTTCCTACCTTCCTCCTGCATTTTACTAGCACTTGTTGAATATTTACTTTGTGCCAAGCACTTCACACTCCTACTTCTCATCTTGTCTTCATGACCCATGGATGAAACGAAGCCCACACGGCCATTCAGTGGCTGGATCAGAATTTAAACCCGGACCCACCTTTTAATTCTAAATTCCATGCCCTTCCCACTGTGTTCCTTGAACTCACATCTGGCCCTGAGGTTCTTGCCCGGCCATGCAATCACACTTCCAAGCTGTCGTCTTGGTCTTGCTTTATCCCCTGCCATTCCCATCCATCTCAATAACACTGCAGGGTTCTGAGCCCCACAGGTCCCTGCAACACTCCCACCATTTTCACCTAACAAAATCTAGAAATGCATAAATATTCCTTCACCATATTACTGGGACCACCCCATAACCTTTACCACACCCAGCTTTAATACATAATTATTGTATACATCTTGTCTCCCTACAGGACTTTCCTTCTTGAGGATGGGAATCTTGTGCTTCTGCCATCCCTCTCAGTACTTCTCAGGTAACCTGAATTGAGTGAATGCAAAAACCTTTAGGCTAAGACTTCTGACAACCGGGCAGTCTTTCAACTAGCATTTATTGATTCTCCAGTACCGCGCTAGATTCTGGGGACACAGCAGAAAACAAAGGATACACGGTCTGTGCTCTCCAAGTTTAGCCTGGAATTCTAGACCACTAGACTTGTGTTACTAGTCTAATGGCCACGTTGGGAGAACATGTTGGGTTCCTTACTGAACCAGGCTGGTGGTAGTCCCAAAGCAGTACTTCTGATACCCTAATATCTCGCAGAGTTTAACTCTTTCAATCTGGGCTTCTAGCTATTCTTCTCCCACTTAGAATCACACAAGATTCCATGAAGGCTGGGCTAGAAAACAAATTCAAAATATAGACTCTGACTTATGTAGAAGCTCCCTATTCCAACATCTAAGTCCTTATTACTGGGCCAATTTTGTCTCCTGGGCTCATTCTGCCCTTTGTATGACACCTCTCTCACTAGGACCCTCAAAGCATCATGTAACTAGCCTTCTGAGGGCCTATCCCAATTTTCTGCTGATCATGTCCAAGCAATTGCAGTTTTTTAAAAAAGACAACTCTTCTAGAGTGGTTTAAGTTCACAACAAAATTGAGAAGAAGGTACAGAGTTTTCCCATACACCCCCTACTCCAAACATGCATAGCCTCTCCCATCATCAAGAACCAGAATGGTACATTTGTTCCCAAGGATGAACCGACATTGACACACCATAATCACTCAAAGGCCATAATTTTCACTGTTGGTATTGTACACGCTATGCGTTTGGACAAACGTCTAATGACATGTACCCATTGTTATATCATACAGAGTGTTTTTACTGCCCTAAAAATTCTCTGTGCTCTACTTACTCATCCCTCCCTCTTCCCACCCTCACCACTAGTAATAACTGATCTTTGTATTGTCTCCAGATTTTTGCCTTTTCCAGAATGTCATATAGTTGGAATCATACAGTACAATAGCCTGTTCAGATTGGCTCCTTTCACTTAGTACACAGGCATTTAAGGTTCCTCCATGTCTTATCATGGCTTGATAGCTCATTTCTTTTTAGTGCTGAATAATATCCATTGTCTGGATGTATCACAGTTTATGTATCCATTCACCTATGGAGGGACATCTTGGATGCTTCCAAATTTTGACCATTATGAATAGAGCTGCTATAAATATCCATGTGCAGGTTTTCATGTGGACATGAGTTTTCAACTCCCTTTGGGTAAATACCAAGGAGTGAGATTGCTGGATTGTACAGTGTATGTTTAGCTTTGGAAAAAGCCACCAGACTGTCTTCCACATGCTGTACCTTTTGCATTCCCACAAGCAACAGATGAGAGTTCCTGTTGCTCCACGTTCTCACCAGCATTTGGTGTTGTCAGTGTTTGAGATTTGGGCCATTCAAAAGGTGTGTAGTGGTATCTCGTTGTTTTCATTTGTATTTCTCTAATGACATACGACGTGAAACATCTTTTCATTTACTTATTTGCCATCTGTGTATCTTCTTTGGTGAGCTATGTGTTAAGGTCACTGGCCCATTTTTTTTTTTTGTGGTACTCAGGCCTCTCACTGTTGTGACCTCTCCCGTTGCGGAGCACAGGCTCTGGACGCGCAGGCTCAGCGGCCATGGCTCACAGGCCCAGCCGCTCCGCGGCATGTGGTATCTTCCCGGACCGGGGCACGAACCCGTGTCCCCTGCATCGGCAGGCAGACTCTCAACCACTAGGCCACCAGGGAAGCCCACTGGCCCATTTTTTAATCAGGTTGTTCGTTTTCTTATTGTTGAGTTTTAAGAGTTCTTTGTATATTTTGGATAACAGCCCCTTATCTGATGTGACTTTTGCACATATTTTTCTCCCAGTCTGTGGCTTGTCTTCTCATGCTTTTGACAGTGTCATTCGTGGAGCAGAACTTTTTAATTTTAATGAAGCCTTGCTTATCAACTATGTCTTTCATGGATGATGTCTTTGTTGTTGTACCTAAAAAGGCATCATCATATCCACAGTTATCTAGCTTTTCTCCTATGTTATCTTCTAAAAATTTTATAGTTTTGCATCTTACATTTAGGTCTATGATCCACTTTGAGTTAACTTTTGTGAAGGGTTTAAGGTTTGGGTCTAGATTCATATTTTTGCAAGTGCATGTCCTGTTGTTCCAGTACTATTTGTTGAAGAGACTCTCTTCACTCCATATACTGCCTTTGCTCCTTTGTCAAAGATCAATTTGCTGTGTTTACAAGGGTCTATTTCTGTGCTCTCTACTCTGTTCCACTGATCTATTTGTCTATTTCTTCCTCAATGCTACACTGTCTTGATTACTGTAGCTCTATAGTAATTCTTGAAGGCAGAAAGCATCAGTCCCCCAACTTTGTTCTTCTCCTTCAATATTGAGTTGGCTATTCTGAGTCCTTTGCCTCTCCACATAAACCTTAGGATCAATTTGTCAAACTAACTTGCTGGGATTTTGAATGAGATTGCACTGAATCTACAGATCAAGTCAGGAAGAACTGACATCTTGACAATATTGAGTCTTCCTATCCATGACCATGGACTATCTCTCAATTTATTTAGTTCTTTTTGATTTCAGTCATAAGAGTTTTGCAGTTTTCCTCATACAGATCTTACACATATTTTGTTAGACTTACACCTAAGTATTTCATTCAGGGGGATGCTAATGTAAATGGTATTGTGTTTTTAAACTCAAATTCCATTTGTTCATTTCTGGTATATAGGACAGTGACTAACTTTTTTTTTATTAACCTTGTATTTTTCAGTCTTCATATAATCACTTTTTAGTTCTAGGAGGTTTTGTGTGTGTGTGTGTGTGTGTGTGTTGATTCTCTCAGATTTACACAGGCAATCATGTCATCTGTGAACAAAGGCAGTTTTATGTATTCCTTCCTGATCTGTATACTTTTTCTTTTCTTTTCTTGCTTTATTGCATTAGTAGGACTTTCAGTATAATGTTGAAAAAGACTGGTGAGAGGGGACATCCTTACCTTGTACCTGCTCTTAGTGGGAAAGCTTTGAGTTTCTTACCATTGAGTGCAATGTTAGCTATAGGTTTTTGTAGACAGTCTTCACCAAGTTGAGAAAGTTCCCCTCTATTCCTAGTGTACTGAGAGTTTTTCCATGAATGAGTGGTAGCAAGTGCATTCTACGTCAATGAAAAACACATTCTAGTACTGTCCTGATGCCTGGAGGCTTCCAATATACAAAGAAAAAGCGAATAATCATAGTACTGCCTTGAAATAAAAAATGCTTAGGGATTTCTAAACATAGGGAATTGAACATCCACACATTTTTCTGCTCCCTCCAAAATTCCACTAAAATGATAGGAAAGGATTTTTAAAAAAAAAAAGAAAAATTATGAAGGCATCAACCAAGAAGAGTTCTGACAGCAGCCCAAGAGAGGTCAATAATGTGCTGGAAGCATGAAAACAAAACCTAAGTAGCAACTGACTTAGCAGAGAGGAAAAGGTTAAAAACTAGGTACCTGTTGGAGTGGAAACCAAAAAGAAGTAAGCCAATTAGTGCCACAAAACTCCAGAAGAACTGAGGGTTGGAGGTGCTGAAAACGTGAGGGGCTCTAAGTTGTTCTAAGGAACACTTTCAATCCTGGATCTTTTCCATCCTTTTCCATCACAACCACCATGGTTTGGAAAACTGCTACTCGGACATAGCCCAGTCTTCACTATAACCAAAAGCTTCTGGACTTAGGAACATCTGGCAGACCCAAGTGCATGGGCTAAAGAATTCTGGTGAAAATAGTGGGATCAGGTAAAAGGCTACCTACTGAAAACTGATCCCCCTCCACCCCATCCTTGCTTTCTTCTACCAATCAGAACAATATCATATTGCCAGCCCAAATAAAATTACTGATGAGGAATTGTGTTAGAACCAGCATCGCCTTCCATGATGTTAAAGGAAACATTTGTACTAAACATATGAAATGAGGTAGTGAGCTTTCTGTATGTCATTTACGTTTTCAAGCAATTACCCTGATTATAACTTAAACTTCTCTTATTACAACAGCTTGTCCAGAGAGAGTCCTCTAGAATCCTACCTCCTGTTGATATTAGTGATTAGGAGGCCATGGAAGGTCAGCAAGAAACACACAGGTCTGCCACTCGGAAAAAAATTCTACAGCAGAAGGAAGAGAGATCCCATTCCTTTGGCAAAGCATCACCAAGAAGGCTTATTTAAAAATCTGTTAAACTGTTTCTAGGTAATATTTTAGCTGTGAGGGGTTTTAGTGTTGTTGTGGTGGTTGTTTTTTTGTTTTATTTTTTACTATTTGGAAAATTTGCACATTAAAATGCTTCTATTTGGAAATCACTCTAATTTTCCAAGCAAGTTTCAACATACTCAATATACTTACTATTTACTATGCCTTATCTAGTATACCCCATTCTATTTCATTCTCCATTCAGCTTTGTAGAATGTGGTGTTACAAAGGAGTTTTATGCTGCTGTAATTTGCTGCTGTTGTCTGCATTTATTTCTTTAATGACATAAAACTGAAAAGCTGGCAAAGTAACAAGTTAGTACATAATTTAGAAATTTCTTTGGAAAAATAACCTTCTAGAAATATTCAGAATGGTTTGTTATTAAAATGTTATCAGAGTACATAAGGCTTTTTAATATACAGAACAACAGCCATGCTGTCATAGAGACAAAGGATTTCCTCAATAAAACATCTAGTCTCAATTGCCAACCCAGGAGCACATAGACTTGGAAATGACCTTGGCAAGTCTCCTTCAAACTTAACTGGCTTCTCCTGATTGTATTGCTAAAAAAATCCGTGAAAGAGAAACGAATTACAAAATGCACGTGGAATATTTTATTAACACTAGTCCGACTGTCTCAACATAAAAGAGATGAAATAAACTTTTTCCATATGGCAAAATTTTAACCTTAAAGTTTATTTAATAAACTACTGTTGCAATACAATGGAACTAGTACAAAACCGTCATAGAAATTTCGATATTTCATTAAGTAGCATCTACGTTTTGGATATACTCAATTTTGTAAATCCCTCAACAAGTAAATGAAGCCATTGCACATAAACGTTTTGCTTAAAGGGAAATCTTCAGGGACATATCTTAGGATTATATTATTCTTAATATAGTAGTTACTAAGATGAAAACCAAATGCCATTCTCAGGCTTACCTACCCTCTGTCAGTTGAAATCACTTATGCCCTATGCCTGAAAGTTCAGTTTCATCATGCTCGGCCAATCTTAGCCAGAGAGGTCGTATTAGAGTTCTCCAGTGAAACTGAACCAATGGGAAAGAAAGAAAAAAGGAAAGAAGAGAGGGAAGGAGGGAGGGAGGGAGGGAACGAGAGAGGGAGGGAGGGAGGAAGCTCTTCATAAGGAATTGGCTCACGTGACTGCGGAGTCTGAGAAGTTCCAAGATCTGTGGTTGGCAAGCTGGGGACCCAGGAGAGCCAATGGTGTGAGTTCCAACCCAAAAGCCAGTAGAGAGGGTCAAGACCTAAGAAGAGTCGATTTTCCAGTTCCAGTCCAAAGGCAGGAAAAGACTGGTGTCCCAGCTCAAGGCAGTAGGGGAGAAGGAGTTTCCTCTGCTCAGTCTTTTTTTGTTCTAGTTGAGTTTTCAACTGGATGAGGCCCACCTCCTTTAGGGAGGGCAATCTGCTATACTCAGTCCACTGATTCAAATGTTAAGCTCATCCGGAAGCACCCGCACACACACACCCAGAATAATGTTTGACCAAATATGTCTGGTCACCTCTTGGCCTAGTCAAGTTAACACATAAAGTTAACCATCACAGAAGTGCACTGGGAGCCTGAGACCGGGCCACTGGGACTGCAGAAAAATTCCAAACCCCTCAGAGCAGCATCCATTCCTGACAGTGACGGTCACCAGCATCACTCCCCATGCCATGCCACTCTAGCGGTGCTCAGCTGTTTGTATGTAATTCCCAGAGTACACCACGTTCTCACACCCTCCTTTCTTGGCACAGGGCACCTCCTCTGTCTAGAATGCCTCTCCCCAACTTCTTTTCCTGGATGACACCTATTCAGTATTTTAGGACTCAGGTTGGCTGCCACCCATTCAGGAATTTCTTTCCGCACCCTCACTATCCATGCCCAGCCTGCTCTACTCTTCTAACAAAACACTGCATTGCAATTGTCTAGTTAGTAGTTACTCCGCTGTCTCCTTTGAGGCCGGGTCTTACTAATTTTTGTAGCCCCAGTAATTAACACAATGTTGAGCATAAATGAGAACTTGAAAACCAAAATGTCTGATGGATGAATCTGAAAGTACTTCAGCTGCCGAAGACCTAGGGTCCAACGAACCTGGCTGAGCCCTTGAGGCAAACTTTCCCGCGCCTTGAGACAAACTTTCCTCTTCCCTGGCCTTGTTGCCCCAATCTACAGGACTCTTCCATTTGGTTTCCCCAACCATAGGCCAGCTTTCCTCTAGGTCTGAGCCCTGTCCTGAGCCCCAGGCTAGAGGTCAGCCTACTTGTGGGGTGGAGAACCCTACACTTCACATACTCCTCCCCATTCCCATGTGGTTTGTCTGCTCTGGCCTGTTTCTTCCTACCTGATCCCACCCAACACACTGACATTCTCTCCTCAGACGTGAATTCCTGTTCAACACAAGCATTTATTCACTGCTCCCTCGGAAAATGAGCTGTCTATGGATCATTTAGAGGCAAGCCTACTGCGAGGTTAACTTTTCAAGTCTCCTGGCCACACACGGCTAGCTTCTTTCTTTTATCTCCCAACCTAGATGTGATCAACTTACTCTCCTTCCACCTTCTGTTATAATCGCTAGCTTCCTTCACAGAGATAACGTAAGTAACAACGTATTTAATTTAACTCGAAGAAGAAAAAGCAAAGTCAAAAAGTGAAAAGATGCATGAGTGGTCACTGACCTCCTCTGATTCAGGTACAAGGTCTAATTACAAAGTGAGACTAATTTCAGTCTATCAAATATGTCAAGATATGAAGGTTTATCTCCCTCAGAGTAGTCACTGATGCATCTGAGCCAACGTGTTAAACATATGAGGAAATTCAGCCTAGAAGCTTTTATTTTGGGTTACCCAAAAGTTTGGCTCAAAATAACTTATAGTTATTTTCGGAAATAAAAGTAGCCCTTAGGGGGCTTCCCTGGTGGCACAGTGGTTGAGAGTCCGCCTGCCAATGCAGGGGACACGGGTTCGTACCCCGGTCCAGGAGGATCCCGAGTGCCGCGGAGCGGCTGGGCCCGTGAGCCATGGCCGCTGAGCCTGCGCGTCCGGAGCCTGTGCTCCGCAACGGGAGAGGCCACAACAGTGACAGGCCCGTGTACCGCAAAAAAAAAAAAAAAAAAAAAAAGTAACCCTTAAAAATAAACACGGAACATCACTGAGGATATCCGCATTAGTGAGCTGCAAGCTCTGAAAGCATTTCTAAAAGAGAAGTGTAATTAATGTTTTGAGTAAAGTTGTAAACTTGTACATTTAAATGTACAAATCTGCTGTATCTGCCTTCAAAAAAATCTCATTATCTCAGGCTTCTGTTTCCTTTTCTTGCTCAAGCAATTTGGAATATCAACCACATAATTTATTTTATTGTAGAATCATACTTGGAGAAAAATGTATCAGAAAACTTTTTAAACAAAATGTTTTTCAAATTAAAATGTCCATCGCCTAATACAGCCATGCAGTATCTTTATACGTAATATTAATTGAGACTAACTCACTTGGAGAGATAAAGGATAAACTCATGTCTTTTTCCACAACAATGCCATCAGCCTTCAAAACACTGACAAATTGTCCAAATTATTTTTGTTTCCTGGACCTCCCACTGGAGTGTCACTTTCTTCACATCTCTCCTTTCGTTTGCTTTCAGCTGCTTTAGCTTCAGTCAGGGAGCAGCAGAGAGGTCTCCCTATACCGTCCACCTGTTGTGATCTTTACATCAGCCAAAGTCCATCAGTTCTGTGGGTCCAATGGGGACTTTTCTCTCTAACGAGAAAATCAAAGAGTGCCACACCATAGAAAAGAAAAGTGTCTCTCCCCTATTCTCACTAGTCCTTTTTCTTGGCTATGTCTTGTGGCTTGTGGGATCTTAGTTCCCGGACCAGGGATCAAACCCATGCCCCCTGCAGGGGAAGCACGGAGTCCTAATCACTGGATGGCCAGGGAATTCCCCTCACTACTCCTAATACATATATCCTGACATAGTCTAACTACTCCCATTGTGGTTAGCCCAGTCTGCCTGAAAGAGAACAGTTGAAGGTTGCAACCCCCCTGCAAGGTAGCAAATGGTTTTTGCACCTGGATGAGTTATCAGATATTTGGAAATGTGGGGACTTAGGGGTTGCGGGGATTTGAGGTACCTCTCCCAGGTTGCAATCTGCCTACAAGCTTTCGTTTTCCAGCCTAAAGATATAACAGTGAAGCAGTTAAAACTGTCGTCCACTTTTTGTCGGCCTTTGATCTTTTTTTTCTTCAAGTCTGCATTTTTGTTCAATTTTACTTGAATTCAACCACTTAAAATTATGGTGAAGAAATGTCATCCATGGAGGCTCTAGACCCCAAGGGGTATAACGCTTGGGGAACTTCAACCTTTCTCTCCTTCGGGGAACCACAGAGATGGCCCGTCTTCTTCCTTCTCCACTCTAACCACCCGTTCCTCCCCACAAGGATGTCTTCCTTTCAGTCTACTGAGAAAAAGAAGCACTTCCTCTCACTATCCCCGTCCTCCTGTTCCTAAAGCGTCCACTGAACACTGGTATTATAACACAGTTATCCTCCAATATTAGCAACTATTGCCACATAACAACCTCGAATCTTCAGTGGCACAGACAAGAGCATTTACCTCCTGTTCTGTCAGTGAGCTGGGGTAGGTCTACACCACGCATTTCTCATTCTCCTCCTTAGACCAGAAGGCCAGCCAGAGCATGTCCTTCTTTGGAGGATGACAGTGTGCATCCTCCAGCACACTTCAAGCCCCTGCCATATCATATGGGCTAACATCTCGCTGGCCAAAGCAAGGCACAGGATGAAGCCCACATTCAAATGGCATGGAAATACACTACCTCTTTTGTGGGAAGGACGACTCTGTTTACATGACAGTGTGAAGGGAGGGGTGAAGTACTGGGACCAATAATTCCATCTATCATATCCTCAAACTTCATCAACTTGTAGGTACAGATGACATAACTTAGCCTAAATACCTGTATGTCAGCATTTTTACAACTCAGTACCTCCACCTGTCTAATGAAAGTCGCTCAGCCCACTTCCAAGGCTCATTAACACTTTCACGATGATAGAGAGAGTGCTCTGGAATGAGGGAGGGTCTTTTGTGTTCTCTCATCTACCCAGGCTGCAGACTGAGCCTCCGAAGTCACTAGAGACAGTCAGACCCTGCTGTCATCTGTCTCACTTCCAGAACCTTAATTTCCCTTCAGGACCGAGGCCACTGATACCCAGTTACCTGGCAATATCCTTGAGTATCTCCAGAGTCCTTAGCATCTAGGCCCAGAGAAAAGGGGGAGTTCTCTCATCACCACTCTTCCAAATGTCCACTTCCTGTTGTAGAATCTGACTCTTTAACGGACTATTGACAGCAGAAAGGTCGATTCTCTTCATGGAAGGCTGCCCCTTGTCTTCAAGGGTTTCCACTTGAATAAAAGATTCTGCTACCAAAAACTCTGAAACTTACCATTAAACGAATGGCCCACCCAAAAGCTGTGTTTATTTTTCCCTTTTTTGCAATACAGTATGTTTTGCAATAACTCCTAAACTTCTACTATTCCTCCCAAACTTTTTAAAATAAAAGGTCTTGTTTCAGGGCTTCCCTGGTGGTGCAGTGGTTAAGAATCAGCCTGCCAATGCAGGGGACACGGGTTTGAGCCCTGGTCTGGGAAGATCCCACATGCCACGGAGCAACTAAGCCCGTGTGCCACAACTACTGAGCCTGCACTCTAGCGCCCACGAGCCACAACTACTGAGCCTGTGGGCCACAACTACTGAAGCCTCCGCACTTAGACCCCATGCTCCACAATAAGAGAAGTCACCGCAATGAGATGACCGCGCACCGCAACGAAGAGTAGCCCCTGCTCGCCACAACTGGAGAAAGCCCACTTGCAGCAACAAAGACCCAACTCAGCCAAAAATAAATAAATTTTTTCATTTTTATTTTTATTTTTATTTTTTTTGCGGTACGTGGGCCTCTCACTGTTGTAGCCTCTCCCGTTGCAGAGCACAGGCTCCCGACGCGCAGGCTCAGCGGCCATGGCTCACAGGCGCAGCTGCTCTGCGGCATGTGGGATCCTCCCGGACTGGGGCACGAACCTGCATCCCCTGCATCGGCAGGCGGACTCTCAACCACTGCGCCACCAGGGAAGCCCTATTATTTTTTTAAAAAGGTCTTGTTTCAGTCAGGACCCAGTTTCAAAGTGCCAAAAACAATCTCAGTAATGATACAAAATGTTCAGTGGTTGACAACCATAGAGGTCTATTTCTAGTTTACATCCCATGTCAGTTGTAGGCTGGCTGTAGATCTACAGTTCCCTTCTACATGTCTACATTTCCAGACTCAGGCTGAAGAACAGCCCCTATCAGACCCGCTGTTCATAAGGCAGAGGATACAGAGAGAGAGGCAGACCAGACAATGTCTCATAAAACTACCACCTGGATGGGGCATATGTGTCACTTCCATCCACATTCCATTGACTAGAAGAAATCAATGGCCAAGCCTGACGCCAGTGTGGTGAAGAAATATGCTCATCCCAGGGAACATGCCCAGAGTCAAAAAGCCATAGACAGGGGAGTCAGAAGAGTAAAAACTTGGGAGCAAGAAAACAGTCAGTAGTACTGAACTTCCGAATTTCTACACTACTGCTTTGGGGATCCAATCCCTAGGCCCCTAGGGAGGAGAGGCAGTAGAAGAGGTAGCTTCTTGCTTCCAATCTAGTACTAGTGGTGACCTGAGAAGTAGCTCTTCCTCTGGTGGGTCAGTTCCTGCTCCCTGCACTGAGCCCTGACCGATTCCAAGGGTGCACATGGCTATCAATGCTTTGTCTCTCTGTTCTTTCTCTCTGCACTTAGATCCATGCAGGGTAGAAAGACAGCACATACATACAGTAAAGATGAGCACACAGGGCTAGAAGGAGATTCTCCCACATCTCAGAAGAACAACCAAACTCAATGACTCTCCTCTGGTTGATGCAGGAACCAGCAAAGGTGCACGTGGGGCCAGCGCTGGACTAGGAAAATGGCAGCAGAGCTGAGGAGACGGGCTGGAGGGAAGGGTGCCTGCTGGGAGCTGCTGTTTCTCTTTGACCACATCCGTGTAACTACTATGGATCTTGCCGTCTACCAGCTCTTGGCATAAGGAGAAGGCATGTGAGTGGGGAGCCAGGCTTGGCAAGTTTGGGGCAGGAGGAACGTTGATGGGAATCCCAGTATTCAGGAGAGGACACAAGAAGAGAAGGGAAATGGTGTATTTTTTTTAAAGGGAGTCCTGTGTCCATCCATCTAAGCTGGCAGTTCCAGGTAAACAACGGCATGTGTGAGCTGGTAGGTGTATATCTTAGACCCTTGCATAGGTATCACTACAGATCTATTTGGTGATCTGTAGTCAAACCAGACCACAGTTAAATTTTATTTCAGTCATCTCTTAAAGGCACTTCATGGTCTTGTCCATCTTCGTTTTTGCAGGACACCATGGATCCGAGCTTTCTGAATGACAGAATTTTATTGCCAACTTTTTGTATCACTAATGACTTGCCCTACTGTCTTCTTTCTCTCGTGTGTGTGTGTGTGTGTGTGTTCAATATATGATATAGCAGAGATGTAAGAATGTACTTGCACACACTCTCACACATATACACAGAGAGAGAGAAGAGAGATGATTATAAACATGATATTGAACATGATGCGACTCATTCTCCTATATTGGTACATTATTACATTATATTTATTTGACATCTCCATCCATGGAAGGCCTTTAGGGGAAATGTGAACTATGGCAGTATTAGTATCAGTTTAAATGGAATGTTTTAATTTTATGTAAATTGTATTTACATAACAATACCATTTAAAATTTAACTCTTATGTTGGTCTTTAACTTTCATGATAAAAATTATACTTCAATAAAATTTTTTAAAAATATAATTTAAAAAATTCTGTATAAGCAACAAATGCTCAAAAAGATAGTGATGCTGAGATTTCTTTGGTCAATTCTTTTCTACTCTGAAATGATCAGGGTTTGTGTATTCATCTGCATGTAGTGTATGAAAACATTCTTCTACTGCTCTCTGCATCTTCCCTTGCCAACCATTTGATTGAGTGTTTTGCTTGACTTGAATCTGCTTAAAGGATATTTCCCTGTATCCTTTTCTTATTCTTATTGCATCTTTCAGCTTAAGTGTAAAATCTTCTGGTTTTGCCATTTTTATCCCACCGGACATCACTATTTCTCTTTAATCTTTTGTATTCATCTGATCTAGCTTTCCACTGTGTGTGGATTTCCCATTTGGCTTTAAGCTGCTTATAGAATTCTTATTTTGGCTAATTAGATTTAATTCTGAAAGCTGAAAAAGGACTGCATGGATCACTTTCTACCCTTCCATCCCCCCAAAAAAGTTCTGTCTCAGAGGTAGGCATCTGGAGCCTAAATAAGTGCAGGTCCAGACATCCGTGGCATCACACACATGCTATCATCTTATGGGACACAATAGAAATTCCTATGCCCCAACCTGTCTTCCTGCCAAATTTCCCCCACCTCCTGCCTGCTGTCTGCTGCTTGGAATATCTTTATCTGGGAGGTAAACTTTGCATTCCACAATTACAAGTGGAATGCACAGACACGTGGGGGAGGAAAAAATTATTTAAACTTACTTAAATTTAAATTTTCCTAGACTTGAGAGAATTTTTCTTTCTCTCTCGAGAGCAAGTTTCACTAGGACACAGACCCTAGGTGCCAAAAGTTAAGACAATGAAATTGTTCTACTGTGCATGTTGTCCAGGCTTACCAAGGTAGCAAAATCCAGGCTGCTCTGGGGATCTGGCTCACATGAGAAGGAATGGCCATGGGAAGGGGATCCAGACTGCTTTGGAATGTACTTGGGGGGAGCAAAGTCAGCCTAGAGCCCCCTTGCTCCTCCCATTTTACTTCATCTCTTCTGGAAGGCAACTTGAACTCAACTAAACTCCATACTCTAATGTTTGGAGCAACACTGAATAGAATAGACAGATTCTTTTCTACTTCTACTGTGACCATAATTTCTGTTCTAAGTGGACTGCCTGTGAACAATCGTTGACATTATTTTGAGTGTACAATTGACTTATTCTATCTACATGTGTCTATAGGCATAACGATAACTTCTTACCAAAAGTGAGATCACACTTTAAATGCTTTTGGCAGAGGTCAGGTTAAAGAATCTATCAAAACAAAACTAAGCAAAAAATGACAACCAAAAATCAAAACAATTAAACTCATTTTCTTACGGTAGGTTATTTGAGAAAACTACAACAAACCCAGAAAACCTTTTAAAATTTAATTATTTTTCGATCTACTGAAAATATTAAACTTAATATTAAAATCATTTCACCTCAGTTCTGAAATGCTTCAAAGCACGCCTACATACAATTAACACCAACATATCCGACTAAGTATTTCAAAGTATTACAGTAAAATCATCATTCTAGTAATTCCCCGAAGACCCAAGAAAATCCATCAATCAATCACAGAATCGAAAACTCTTAGACTTGAGCTTACAGATTTCCCAAAGACTCTGCAGAAACTCTCTTCTGATTTCTGTACCTGGCCACCTCTACTATCTCTTGGGTCTTGATTGTGTCTCTTCCTTTCACATCCTTGAACCTGCCCTATCATCAATTACTGTTGTGTACATATACACATATGCAATCCTTTCTTCTTTGCAGGCTCCCTTATCTTTATCTACTAACATGCTCTACTGTATCAATGTCCAAGATTCAAAGAACATGCTGCTCTTATAAAATGTTTTACAGTACTATCCAATTTTCTATCAGACAGAGCAATGCCGATCAGCTCACTTTTGACTTCTTTTTTGAACAGATAATACATGTTCGTGGTACAAAATTCAAAACAATACACATTCTTTAAAGCATATTTTTATTTTCATGGTTTTTACTTTATAACTACCTGCAAATATTTTGGAACTGAGTTTTTCATTTAACATATTGGTATCATTCATCCATACTGTTGCATGCCACTACAGTTTATTCAGATCGACTAAAATATTCCACTCTGTAAATATAACAGTATATTCATACACTTTCTTGTTAATGGACATTTGGGTTATTTTCAGATTTTTGCTGTTTGGAGAACACACTATGTGTCTTTGTTTGTACATGTGCGAAAGTTGTTCTTGGATAAATACTAGGAGAGGAATTGTTGGATCCTAAGGAATGTAAATATTCAACTTCAAGAAAAAATATCAAACTGTTTTCTAAAGTAGTTGAATCAATTCACACTCCCACCAGTGGAAAATAACTAACCCTGTGGAGTTACATCCTCTCCAACACTTGGTACTGTCAGATTTTTCTATCGTGCCAATAAAAGTGATATAAAGAGTTATCTAATTAAGATCTAGATATTTTCATTTCCCTGACGATGAATGATATTGAACATCTCTTCATATATTTAATGTACATAAGTGTTTTTTCATTTGTAAAATGACTGCTCCTGTCTTTTGCCCACTTTGCTATCAATTCTTTGCAGTTCGTTATTGATTTTAGGCTTAATTACATATTCTTTTTTTTGTGTGTGTGGTACGCTGGCCTCTCACTGTTGTGGCCTCTCCCGTTGCGGAGCACAGGCTCTGGACGCGCAGGCTCAGCGGCCATGGCTCACGGGCCCAGCCGCTCCGCGGCGTGTGGGATCTTCCCGGACCGGGGCACGAACCCGTGTCCCCTGCATTGACAGGCGGACTCTCAACCACTGCGCCACCAGGGAAGCCCTTTCATTTATGTTTGTTTGCTTTAATATCTCTTAATGAGGAGTTATAATTTCCTGTAGAAGTCTTGCTCATCTTTTGTTAGATTCATTTCTAGATACGTGATATTCTCTGATCATATTACAAATGGCATCTTGTCTTTAACTTTCCAGTTGTTTGCTGTGTGTTTATAGAAATGCAACTGACTTTATTATCTTGCTAAACTCTGCAATTATTTCTAATAATTTATAAATTGCTTTGTGTTTTCTGTTAACAATCATATTTCTGCAAATAATTAAAATTTTACTTCCTCTTTTTCCAATTCTTCAGCATCTCATTTTTTGTTGTTGTCGTTTTATTTCACTGGCTAGGACTTCCAATAAAACGTTGAACAGAGGTAGTGATAGTGGGCATCCTTGTCTCATTTCAAATATTGAATCTGCCTTACATCCTTGGAATAAATACTTGATCATGGTATATAATTATTTATTGCTGAATTCTATTTGTTAATATCTTGTTAAGTATTTTTGTATCTATATTCATGAGAGATACTGATTTGTAATTTTCTTTGAACTGTTTTTTTTTTCTGGTTTGATATCAGAGTAATACTAGCATCTTAAAATAAGTTGGGAAGTGTCCCCTCCTCTTTTATTTTTTGGAAGAGATTGTGTAAATTTTGATTTACTTCCTCCTTTAATGCTTGGTAGAATTCTATAAAACCATCTGATCCTGGAGATTTCTTTTTGGGGAGTCTTTTAATTACAAATTCAATTTACTTAATATTTATAGGGCTATTCAAATTATCTCTCTCTTATTGGGTGAGTTATAGTAGCTTGTGTGTTTTGAAAAATTTGTTCATTTCATCTAAGTCGTTAAAAGTATGTGTGTAGAGTCGTTGGTAGTATTCCCTTACTACCCTTTTGGTATCGGTAGGGCCTACAGTAACATTCCCTGTTTTATTCCTGGTACTAGTAATTTGTGTCCTCTCTTTTTTCTTTGTCAGTCTTGCTAGAGGTTTGTCAATTTTATTGTTCTTTTCAAAAAACCAGCTCTTTATTTCACTGATTTTCTCTGTTGTTTTTTGTTTTCAGTTTCATTGATTTCTGCTCTTTTTATTTCCTTCCTTCTTCGTTGAATTTATTTTGCTCTTCTTTTTCTAGGCCACTGCAGTTGGAGCTTAGCTCATCAGTATTGGATTTTTTTTTTCCTAATGTATCCACTGTCATGACAATTGTTTTCTCCTATAGTTAAGTCGTCATTTCGCTTGCTGCTTTCAAGATTTTTCCTTTATCTTTAGCTTTCAGAAGTTTGCCTATGATGTGTCTTGGTGTAGACTTCTTTGGGTTTATCTTCTTTGGATTTTGCTCAGCTTATTAAATCTGCAGGTTTATGTTTTATGCAAACTTAGAGTTTTCAGCCATTATTTCTTTCTTTTCAGCCCTACCTGCTTTCTCTTCTCTTTCCAGGACTCTGATGACACAAATGCTAGATCTTCTGTTATTGTCACATAAGTCCCCAAGGCTCTGTTTTCTTTTCTGCCTCTCTTTCTCTGTCTGTCTCTCTCTCAGACTGTCTTCTCTGTGATGTTCAGATTGGGTAACTCCTATGGCTCTATCTTCCAATTCACTGATGCTTTCCTCTGTCCCTCCATTCTAATCCATGTATGTCTATCCATTGACTTTTTATTTTGGTTATTGCATTTTGCCATTCTGGCATTTTCATTTAGTTCTTCTTTATATTTTCTATTTCTTTTTTTTTTATTTTTTTTTATTTTCTATTTCTTTGCTGAGACTTTACATTTTCTTATTAGTTTCAAGTTAGTTCAAAATTGCCCATTGAAGCATTTTTATTAGGGCTGCTTTAAATTTTTCTTGGGTAATTCTAACGTCTCTGTCACCTCAGTGTTGGCATCAGTTGACTGCCTTTTTTTAATCAGTGTGAGATCTTCCTGATTCTTGATATGAGTGGTTTTTCAGTTCATTGTTGGCATTATGTTACGGTATTCTTGATCCTACTTAAACTTCTGTTCATCTGGCGTCTACTAACATCACTCCAGCAGAGGAAGGGGAGGGATGTCTTGTTAGCACCAGGTTGGGGTAGAAGTCTAGGTTTCTCTTAAGAGTCTGTTGACATCTAAGGGGTGGGTCTCTTCATTATCGCCTGGCAAAGAAGGGGAGTCTAGCTCCCCAGTAGACCTCCACTGATAAGTCCATGGGAGGGTGGGGTAGGAGTGCCTCATTATCAGCTCTCTGGTTACCTCCACCACACCATGATGGGGGATGGAGAATGGCCTCATTACCAATGTGTGGTGGCAAAAGTCCTCTCTTACTAGGCCTCCCCTAATACCATCCTAGTGAGGAAAAGGAGGGCAACTTGTTACTGCCATGTGGGGGTAGAAGGCTCGGTACCCCACATGGTCTTCACTGGCATGAAGGAAGGACGTCTAATTACTGCCCAAGAGAAACAGAAACCTAGGCTCCTTACTTACCTTGCCTCTGACATCATCCCAGAACCAGGATTGGGGTATCTCTTTCAATTTTTTTTTTATATATTTTGAAGTCATTTCATGATTTATCATTATTGTCATCCCTAATGATGCTCTTCTTTCGAAGGGGGCATCTTAAAGTCTATTTAATTAGATATACAATTTTTTTTCATTAGTATTCCCCTGCTTTTTTTTTTTTTATCTTTTTACCTTCAGTCTTGTTATATCATGATGCCTGAAGTTCGTCCATTGGAAACAGCATAATTCCGGGGTTTTTTCCAATCTGTCAACATCTGTCTTTTTGTCCTTTTATATTTATTATAATTATAGATTTTTGAACATTTTTTTACCTACCTAATTTTTCTATGTCTTTTAAAAAAATTCATTCTATGATTTGTTTTTTAATTGGGTGTCTATATTTACCTCCTAATAAAACATGTTGAACACAAATACCTCACTTTCCCTTCAACCCTCATTTTGTTGATATTCTTCAGACTTCCATACTTTCCAGGTTATTATGCATAAACTATTTTATTTTCTTTCATGTTAGTAACTTTTTAAAGACAACAACAAAAAAGCTACCAAGGTATTAAATCATCTTTACTTCATATATTTATTGCAGCTTCTCCTAAATTTGCCTCTTCATTTTTTTAACTGCATCATCTAAAACTCTTTTCAATGAGAATCTTTGAGTGGGAAAACTTCTGAGGTCTTATGCATGACAGAATATTTTTATCCAGCTCCCACATTTAAATGACAAAATCCTAGATTCTAAATTGTTTTCCTTAACTATTTTTAAAATACCACTATTTCTTACATTGTTATTTTTTTAATATGACTTCAATCTAATCTCGTTCCTCTGAATGTGATCTGCCCTTTTAGAACTTTCTCTTGTTTCTTTGATACTATTTGACTGTAATATGTTTAAGGGCAGGTTTTCTTTATCACTCTAAGGTCTCTTTTAACATAAGTTCTTTCATCTTTTATTTTAAATTGTGGGAAATGTATTTCTTCAAATATTTTCTCTCCATTATTAGTTCTTTTATGGGACTCCTATTGTTCAGATCTTATCACTATTCTTTCTTTCTTTCATAGCCTTTCTTTCACATTTGTAATTTCTTGTCCTTTCATCCTTCTGGGAACTTCCTCAAGTCTATCTTCCAATTTACTAATTCATTTCTCAGCTGTATTTATTCTGCCACTTATCCCATTAGAATTCTTTATTTCAACTATCATACTTTTTTACCTAATATTTCTGCTTGATAATTATGTTTTGTTCTTATTTCATATTGTTAGTATTTTCCTTTTCTTATTTTTAATTTTTATTTTATTTTATTTTTTATTTTTATTGGCCTAGTTTTAAATTATTTATATGTCTTTCTAACAGTTCTGCTTCTGATGGAATATGTAATCTAGTGACTGTTTTTCTTTTGAAATAGTTGTGCTCTTCCTACAATCTGTTATTTTGGGCTGGGAGCTCATTCTCCTCTAACGGCATCAGTTATTTTATCAGGCCAGACTTCAGCCCTTGTCAGAGTAATTAGTGCAGGAGAGGGGGTGGGGTGAACAGGAGATAGGGTGGAGGCACCAGAAAACCACACTTAATCATTCCTCTCCCAACAAAACAGCTCAGGTCAGGGCTTTGCTGTTTGCCCTTCCTGGGAGAAGCTACATTAAAAGACACCCCATAGTTTGTAAATCCTCAGTTTTGGGGATTTGGAGGAGAAACACAAGAAGTGGACAAATAATCAGAGGTTAGTGTTTTTCTCAGCACCTCACAAACTCAAGACTGCTGTGCTGTCCTGATTTTATTTTTGAGGACTTTTGGATCAGAGCTCCGAGTCACTGCAGGTAAAAGGTGGGGACTTTTTGGTCCCCAGGCAATGTTGGGAGAAGTAAGAATAAAACTCCAAATTCCTAAGCTCTATTCCTATCGTACCCTCCCACAGACACGCTGAGTCGCCTCTTATCCCAGGTCAAAGTCTCACCTCTCCCCAGACACAAACTCGCCACTTCCCATCAGCTAAAGTCACTCCAGGAATTTCTCATAGTTTTCTCCATAGTTTGGTATTTTCTCTCCACAGGCAATGATTCTCAATCTTGGCTGCATGTCAGAATTACCTGGGGAGATTTTTAAAAATCATAATGCTTAAGCCACACCCTAGAACAATTAATTTAGACGCTCCTGGGATGGGAAAAAGGCATCCTTTTCAAAAACAATGTGCAGCCAAGGTGGAGAACTACACTCTAGCTCCTGCAGGTTGATTTTGCAGGTAGAAACCAGCAGTTGGGCTAGTTTAGTATCTTGGTAAAAAATCAAATCATAAATGACCTCTCCATAGCCAAACAGAAGTCCTTTCTAGCTCTTCAATCTCATGGGTACCTACCTCCATGGCACTTGGCCTGCTCTCTTGAAATTCTTCCCTCTGGTTGCTGAGACTGTACACTGCCTTGGCCCTTGTCTAACCATCTGCACAGCTGCTCTTTCTCCCTCCTCCCCATCAAAACCCTAAAGTTGGTTGCTTTTCAATATTCATAGTCTATGGTTCTTTCTCTCCAAGAACTTTGCCACCAAGTATGTTTATAAAACAACATCTCCAGCCCTAGTCCCTCTCGCAAGTTCCTTCTCTTACACACCTCTACGTGGATGTCTTATGTGTCTCAGATGCCACATAAATGTGTAAAACAGAACTCATAATTTCTGCATAAAACAGCTCCCCCTTATGACTTCCTTCCATCAATCCAGTCACCATTTTCAGGGTCATCTTTAGTTCTTCCTTCTACAGTCTATTTCCAAAGTGCAGTTGGACTTTTTTGTGCACTATCACTTTTACATCCTTATTTCCATCTTTCAAGTACACATCCTAAGAATTTCCTGTCTAGACTACTGAATCAGCCTTTTGTTTAATTTCCCTTCTCTTGATACTCCCTACCACAAAGTAATCAATACCCCACAGTCAGATTATTCAATACAGTATACAATTCCAATCATGACACTCACAACCCATTGCTCAAACCCATTAATAACTCATCAACCACTTACATTCAAAGTACAAACCTCCCGGCATCCAATTCCCTTAAGCAAGGCCCAAACTATCTTTCTGGCCATGTATGCTAGTATTTCTTCACATTAGATTTTTTTAAGTGGGAAGAACACAAATTTTAATAATATTTGGTTTCAAATTCCAATCTGCTGTTAGAATCTTGGATAAGTCCCTAAACCAACATGAGTCTCAGTTTCCACAACTAAAACGACAAACAAAAAAACAAAAACAAAAAACAGAGATAATAACTAACAGGACTATTAAGTATATTAAATGCAATTATGTATAAATTACAGTATTATGATATTTTTATTAGCTCGTCAACCTCCTACTGCACCTGGTTTAAGCCTTTTATGAATTAGGAAATAGGAAAGATTTTTTGATTTTTGTCTTCTGTTTAATTTAGTCATTATATGTAGTTGTTTATCCTGGTTATGTTCTAGGCCAAGGGTTGACAAACTATTGCCCATAGGCTGAACCCAGCCTGGGCTTAACCCAGACTCATCCAATTATTTCAGTGTTGTCTATGGCTGCTTTCACACTACAACAGCAAAGGTGAGTAATGACAGACAGGACGTGGCCTGCGAAGACTTAAATATTTATCTTTCCCTTTATGGAAAAGGTCAGACCCTTCTAGGCTCTCTTCCTTTCCTCACTCCGTAGTCTCTCCCCAGGTGTGATGGTTTTAAAATATGTTCACAAATTCTTTAACAAACTCACTTCAAAAGGTGGAGCCTATCTCCATCCCCTTGACTATGGACTCAATTTAGTGACCTGCTTATAACAAACAGGATGTGACAGACATGACAGTGAGTGTCTTCTTAGGTTAGGTTGTAGAAGGCCTTGTGACTTCTTCCATCTTGCTCTTTTGGATCAAGAAGCCAACCACCAGGTCATGAAGACGCCCAAGCAGCCTAAAGGGGAACCCCAGGTGGAGAAGAACTGAGGCCTCCTGCCAACAGAGACCACCCTGCGTGAATCACTTTCAGGCGCAGTCGAGCCTTCAAATGAACTTGCTGACTACAGCCCCAGGCAACGTCTTGGTTGCAAACCCCACAAGAGACCCCAGGCCAACCACCTGGCTAAGCTACCCTGACCCATAGAAACTGTGAGGATAATAAATGCTTGATGTTGTTTTAAGCCACTAAGTTTTGGACTAATTTTTTATACGGCAATAGATAACTATTACACTGGCCAACATCTGGTTCCCATCTACAGGCCAAAGACTTTCAAATGTACAACCACAGCCTGGACCTTTGTATGTAACTGCCTCTTCTGCATTTCTGAGATATCTCAAAGGTATCTAAAACCTAACGTACGCAAATTTATGGTCTCTTCCCATTCAAATATGATCTTTCTCCAATACTCTCCTTCTCAGGAAATGGCACAATGAGTTGAATCCATAAGCTGCAAAACTGGACACATGTGATATTTCTTTCTCCTTCGTACCCCATATCCAGCCCATTGCCAAGTCCAGCCAAAGTACCTGCTCGATAGCTCTCAAATCGGAGCACGGCTCTCCAGCAGGACTTGGAAGATAGTTTTCCTTCGTCTCCGGCATCTGTCGCTTATGAGAAGTCTCCTATCAGAGCAACATCCTTTGGAGCTAAGCTGTCTTTCCCTCTGATAGCTTTTGAGATTTTCTCTGCATCCTGGAGCCCAAAAGTGGATTTGTTTTTATTTATCCTACCTAAGATGTAGTGTAGTTTTCTGTCGGAAGACGTAAATAGCTCTTCAGTTCTCGGAAACTTGTAACCATTGCCTCCTCCTTTTAACTATCCTCTCTATTCCCTATTAGTCAGAGTCCATTCAGGAGACAGAACCCAAACCAGTGATTTTAACAGGCAGAAGTGAATCTAAAGAATTGTTAATCAGGCAAGAGGTAAAATGGAGGCACCAGGGTAGGTAGGTAGTAACTGCAGTAGGCTGTTACCCCCACTAGGGTTAGGGGAATAAAAGGATAAGAATGGGATTATTAAAATTTAGAAGCTTAGGGCTTCCCTGGTGGCGCAGTGTCTTTAAGAATCCGCCTGCCAATGCAGGGAACATGGGTTTGATCCCTGGTCCGGGAAGATCCCACATGCCACGGAGCAACTAAGCCCTTGCGCCACAAGTACTGAGCCTGCGCTCTAGAGCCCATGAGCCACAACTACTGACTCCCATGCCCTAGAGTCCATGCGCTGCAACTACTGAACCCACGCGCCATAACTACTTAAGTCCACGCTCCATTAACAACTGAAGTCCGCGTGCCTAGAGCCCATGCTCTGCAACAAGAGAAGCCACCACTATGGGAAGCCCACACACCACAACAAAGAGTAGCTCCTGCTCGCCGCAACTAGAGAAAGCCCATGTGTAGCAACAAAGACCTAACACAGCCGAAAAGAAAATAAATAAAATTTTTTTTTAATTTAGAAGCTTGGAGGAGGGAGTCTGCATAAATAAAACTAATACCTTTGAGGAAAGCGTGCTGGCCAGCTGGTACTTGGTTTCTGAAAGGATACAATGAGGCTGGTTATACAAGCTTTGGGAAAACTGCAAATTGGAATTACTGCTGCTACTAGAATGAACTGCTACTACCAGGACAGGCATTAAACATCGTTCCCTAAACCCACTTATCTACGCTCAGAACCCAATAGGCCAAGTTTTTGGCATATGTCAACTTCCCCCTTGCTTTCAAGCTCAGCTGTATATTATAAGTGTGTCTGGAACAGACAGGAGTGATTCCCTCACCTGCTTTGTCATTTGTCAGGAGTCTCTGTCCACAACTCTTCATCTCCACTGTTCCTCACCCTAATCCAGGGCTGTCAACTCTTCCTGGGACTATTAGTACCGTCTTCTAACTTGTCTACCTGCATTCATTCTAGCGTGTCTACCATCTTTCCTTCAACTCTAGTGCTAATGTTTTCTTAATGCCAATCTAAGAAGATCATGTCTTACTTAAATCCCTTCCCATTGCTCTTAAAATAAAGACAGACATTCTTCCTATGTCCCACAGGGCCTGGTACATCCTTACCCTGCTCACTGCTCTGGTACCACCTTACATTATGCTCCCTTTCTTCTGTGTTCTCTGGCTACTCCGGCCTTCTTTTCTCTTCTCAAATAGGACAAAGCCTTTGCATGTGCTGATGGCCCAGCCTGGGTCACTCCTCTCCCCAACTCTTTGCGTGGTTAATCATCACTCATTCTGCAGATCACAAATCCAATGTCATTTCCTCCAGGAAGCCTTCCTTGCTCCCTCAGACTAGTTCAACTCTCTATTTATATGGTCTCACAGCCTTGGGCATCTTGCCTCTACATAGACTATTACAAATTATTTGATAACATCTCCTGCTGAACTGTAAACTCCAAAAGAGAAGACATGTAAGCATCCTAACCCCCTGGCAAGAACTTCTGCACACAGTAGGCATGTAATAGCTGTTTACAAGATGAATAAATGAACCATACTGAATGTTGATTGAACTTCACCATGCTTTGCACAAATCAGCCTGTAACACTCACCCCTTCCTCTGATCTTCTGACACATTCATATAATTCACCTGGCATATTTCTTTTCTTTTCTGCCATGGCCCTGGTATTCTCAGCATATTATTAATTGAGGTCAGGGGGCTCTATAATATTTCTGAAGTCCCACTGTCTAGCACAGTGCCACTGTGATGGTACGCAACTGACAAATTCTTATTCATTATAATAAGAACTTAGTGCCATTACAGTTAATACAATAAAATTTTGCTAATTCAATTATTCCTCCAAGTAGTATACAACTTTTAAAGCTGCTCTTCTCAAGTAATTAAACGTTATAATTATCTAACACACTATTAGGCAATGCGAAGTTTCACGGCTGTTAGTCCATTATTTCCAGCTCTTTATATTTTAAATTAATGACATATTACAGTAATTTAAAGAAAAAACTTTTTAAATGCTTTACTTTGGCTGAAAATACAAATATCTTCAGAGGGTTTCAAACGGTTTAAATTACCCAGATGTGGTGACCATGCAGTGAAATCTTAGAAAGGCCCCAAAGAATTCCCTAAGAATGATACACGAGCCAAGGACATGACATTCATCTTGGAGGTTCTTTCTCCCCCTGAACAAGTTTGATAAAATGCTTTTTCTTCCACTTTGACCTTAACACTTTTTGAAATCACTTATTTTACAAAAGCCCTGTGGTCCAAGATGATGGCAAGCGGAATAGTGACTTCTGTCTCATATTTCTATTGTGCATGGTTTATGACTTTGGTTTAAGGGAGTGCTTTTCCATAAAAGTTTTCAGATTGATTTCACTCCCACGCCTCTGTTGGCCTCCTCTGTACTTCCACGAACAGCTTTGTGCTTTCAAAGCTGGCGTCAAGCACAGTCCTCCACCTCCATGGCCTTGTCCAATTGTTACAGGAACCCAGTTTTACAGCAGCTGAACACATATGTGTACTTATCCAGGTTTGACGCTTCAGCAAACTCCTTATCTCTGCTATTTTTATGAATTGCATTGATTTTATTTTAGCGCCCAAGCACAGTAGTATCTTACATCTTACTTTAAGAAAGAGGTGTTCAAATATTTTCTAGTATTATATTTGTAATTTTTCTCTGCTAAGCCATCAGCCTTATTACAGCACGACTTACCTTGCAGACCTCCCTAAATTTAGCTTAACTTTCTTCCATCAGTTATTCTAATCTGGTATATCTAGGAGGATGACAGCTAATGCTTTGCCAGAGAGCTATAAATATTGCCATGAAGTTGTTTCCACTTGACATCCAGAGTGGCTCCACTGATAGTGTTCACAGGCCCTCTTGTCAACATACCAAATATATCAACAGGCCTGGTCATGAATTCTCAAGATATTTGTAAAATCATGAAAGTGTTTTCAAATCGAGAGGAACAAATATCTCATGAAACAAATATTCTTTTCCTGTAAGATCATTTTTATGTAAAATATAATACAGTCTCAAATTTTATGCTGTATATAACATTACATGGGAACTTTATGCATTTTAAAATTATTTACTACTAACTATAAATTTATAAAGAAAGATTTAGCATACTATTCCGTCCTCAGGGTTTTTTTTATCTGTTGGGTTGTGTCTATTTTTCTAAAGGATTATCCTCTGCTATCTTCTAACCTGGCATGTTAGTACATATGCACTATTTTTTCATAAAACTAGATGATGTCTATTTATAAGCCTCACATACATACTTATTGTTGTCATTGGCTCAATATTTTGCAGACATTAAAAAAAAGGTTCTTGATACCTCTTGATCTAAACACTTTACAGCTTGTTTCAAGGATGTGAAGTTTTGGTTAATTCTGGCCCAGGTAAGTATTTTCCACATCAACCTAGAGCATCATCATACTTATCTCATAAAACCAAGCTGCCAAAACATGTTTTCCAATGACCATCAATACTTTATATTTAGCTAATAGGCATATCTAATACTTTAATTTTGCTAAGACTTTCCATTAATAATGAAAGAGGGGAGTCCCAGTACATACCACATTTAGAAGTAAGTTACTTTATATTACTGAGAAAAGGTTATTAAAAATAATAGGTGCTGCTTCAATAAAAAACAACTTTATAAAGTTTTTAAAAATAGTTGAGTCTTTCAAATTTAGCCTGAAATGGGAAAGTGGAAATAAGAAAAGCAGGGATTTAATTGGAAGGTTCGTTGTTGTGATATTAGTGGCCAAATCAAGTGCCAGGAAAGTGGTGCCTCTCCCTTCTTATGCCATCCAGCTCCTAGTTTCACCATACTCCCTCTGAATTCACTGGGCATACTATCCAGCAATCCCATTTCTGGGTGTATATCCAGAAATGAAAACAGGATATCGAGAAGACATCTGCACTCCCATATTCATAGCAGTATTATTCACAATAGCCAAGATAGAGAATCAACCTAAGTATCCATCAATTGATGAGAGAATAAATATACAGCATATATATATATACACATATATATACTCAATGTAGTGTGTGTGTGTATATATATATACATACACACACAATGTTGTGTATATATATACAATGTAACATATATATATATGCATACACACACACACACACACACACACACACACACACACACACACACTGGAATATTATTCAGCCATGAGAAAGAAGAAAAGCCTGCTATTTGCGACAACATGATGGACCTTGAGGACATTACGCTAAGTGAGATAAGTTAGACAGAGAAAGACAACTACACTATGATATCACTTATATGTGGAATCTAAACAAGCCAAACACATAGAAACAGAGTAGAATGGTGGTTACCAGGGGTGGGGCAGGGGAGGAGAATTGGGGAGATGTTGTTAAAGGGTACAAATATGCAACCAGAAAATGAGTAAGTCCTGGGGATCTAACGCACAGCATAGTGATTACAGTCAACAATATCATATTATATACTTCAAATTTGCTAAGAGTCTCGATATTAAATGTCCTCATCATAAAAAAGAAATGACATGATAATGATAATGATATGACATGATAGAGGTGTTAGCTAATGCAATATTGGTAATCATATTGCAACATATAAATGGAGAAAATCAACACATTTACACCTCAAACTTACACAACTTTATACGCCAATTGTATCTCATTTTTTTTTAAAGAAAGAAAAGTCAAGGTCACCTATCACCACCAAGTCCTGAAACCAGGCAGTTATCTGCCTTAGAAGTGATTCCCATGAAAAACCAGTGGCTTCAATGTCCTCTTGGAAGCCTTTCCTGACTCTCCTGGATACACTTGACCACTCCCTTCTTGTGTCACCACTGTACTGATATAAACCACTGTTGGGACATATATGACACCTTCCTTTGTGTATCTGTATACATGTCTGTTCTCTCTACTGGACCATAAAACCCGTGATCCCAGGAATACTATGGCATTTCTTTCTAGCACTTCACACAGTATCTACACACAGTCAAGGCCTAGGATGTTTGTTGACTAAATTCTTCTGGACATGGTCATAGAAAGAAAACACAGACTTTAGCACCAGCACACTCTGCAATTAGCTGGGAAATGGAAGCCACAGAATGTAACAAGCTAGATTCATTCATTTTGAGCAAAAGCCTATAACCCATATGAGGCAGGGCTGTAAAACAGATTTTTTAATAGCAAGAGTGACCTTGGAAGATCACTCCTTTCTGAGCCTTCACACTGTGATCACACTGATTAGCTAATCTTTGGCACCACAGAAAGGATCCTTTCTGTTGTTGTTGTTCAATCTTTTGTCAATATTCAGAAATGGTTGTCAGGTTATTTAAGAGTTTGGAGATTGTAATTCCATGTGAAATTTGGCTGTACAACCTGTGCTTCTCCCAGTCTATGTCCTTTGTATTGCCAAATGTGAAACAGTCAAAAAGTGCATTCCTTCATCATTTTCCTCTTACAAAAAGAAAATTGGAAAAATATATTATTTGCTTTTAAGTGGAAAAACATTCCATTTTCCAGCGCTGGCACTTCAAGAAATATTTTAGCTCTCTTGCTGAAATTTTTAGAAGGGATCACGTTATCATACATTTTACACTCCTGGTCAAGCTGTCATCACTACCAATGCATTTCTGTAACTACCTACATATGTCCATTTCCTTGAGAAAGGAGAAGCAGAAAGATACTAACTCTCCTAGTGTTTCACGTACGTTGGAATTTTTATAGGTCACGTCTCAGATCGTCAGAAATGGAAGTACGGAAATTTTCTCTTGGGACAACAAACCTACATAAAATACTACCTTTAATGTAATCAACTTTTTTTTTTTCAGAACCATAAATACTTCACCAACCTTTAAGCACCTTTTTTTCCAACAGTACACATAGCATTTATGAACAAGAAATGAAGGTGAGATTGCTTCTAGATAAATTTAGCTTGGTAATAAGAAAAATATGATCTAATAGAGGAAACCTTTGGCTAAACTGAAGACAGAGAATGATACGGGAATTGGGAAACCCATAGCCACCCAGTCTTTCTTTAAATAGAGGCCTTGTAGAATACACTCTAGTTCATGTTCTAACAGAAACGTGAAACAGAAATCTACTTTTCCATCCCAACTGGATTTCTCCAACATGCCGCCTTCTCCCTAATGAGTTGGAATTATGTGCACCGTAAAGCAGCCCAACACATCCGAAACGCTGACATTTCATTTTTAACTGAAATCAAACAAATACATCCACTGGGAGCAAGAGCATAAAGCGGGCTTTTGACAGAAATTAATGGGGGAGAGACTGAAATACTTTTCTCCGTCATAACGGAATCCACTGTCGAAAGCTGCCAGTCATCTTACCTGAATCTGAGATTATCTCCAGGACTATATTTGGTCGAAAGAATAGATCTTATGAAGGTGGAATGAGAAATCACATTTGGATGGACACATTTAAGAAAAAAAGGAAAAACACTTCTTTGCTTCTTCTTTTTTTTTTTTTTTTTTTTGCGGTATGCAGGCCTCTCACGTTGCGGAGCACAGGCTCCGGACGCGCAGGCTCAGCAGCCATGGCTCACGGGCCCAGCCGCTCCGCGGCACGTGGGATCCTCCCGGACCGGGGCACGAACCCATGACCCCTGCATCGGCAGGCAGACTCTCAACCACTGCGCCACCAGGGAAGCCCTGCTTCTTTTTTTAAAAAAAAATTGTAAGAATATAGAGTTCAAGGAAAAACTTTAATTTCATTGCAAAAACAAATGATAATGAAAGCAAATGAGCTCATATCATCAAAAAAATTTCTGCAAAAATAAATCAGAAAAGACATGTTTCAGGAAGTAAGATAAACTTACACTACTAGGACTAAAATCCTCCCAATAGTGAGGCAAATGTATTTTAAAAACAGGTTAATTGAAATATCTGTAGTAGTAGTAACTGTAGGAGTTGTAGTTTAAATAGAAGCAATAATACTAATGGAGATTAACATTTGCATATCTGTATACAGATTACAATATTTTATAAGAATTTTACTATTCGATCCCCCAAACAATATTATGAAAATTAGCTTTCAGAAGACAGTATTTTATTCTCCAAAAAAGCAGACTTCAAATATAAAAAGCCATAATTTTAATGAAAACACTTATCTTTATGGCCAAAATTTCTAGAAATAATCTGTAGTAGTTTGTACAAAATGCTGGCTTTCCTGAATCATTTCAAGACATCAGTGAGTGAGGACTGGTCCTCAGATGAATAAGGTGGGATGTTTGACACCAGGGAGTTCATAGGCCAATGTCGCAGACAGGTACTTAGAAAGATAAATGACACTATGATATGGTACCTGCTATAACAGAGATAGGAACAAAGTACTTGGAGAGCACAGAGGAGGGAGGAAATAATTCTGCCTAAGGCTGCACTGAGCAGGGTACAACTGAGCTAGCAATGAACACCAATGAGGAATTCACAGGGTGATCGAGGCAAGAGGGCATCCAAGTCAGTGGGAACTCCATAGACAGTCATTGAGGACATAAAAGAGGGCCTTAGACTTACCATATATCTTAAGCGCAAGGAATACCAGAAAATGAGGCTAGAAACATAGTAGGGAATAGATCAGGGGGTCTGCAAATTACAGTCCACAAAGGCCCAAGAGCTAAGAATAGTTTTTATATTTTTCAATGATCAAAAAACATCAAAAGGAAAATAATACTTCATGACATATGAACATATGAAATTTCAATTTCACTGTCCACATATAACGTTTCATTGGAACACGGGTCCGCTCATTCATTTACATCTTGTCTCTGGCTGCTATCACACTATCAACACCCAGAGTTGAGTGGTTGCAACAGAGACTGTGTGGCTTTCAAAGCCCAGAAAGAGTCTGCCAAGCCCTGAACCAGACATCATGAGGCTTTGCATGGAGTTAAAAATATGACACTTGCGCTCCCAAGGGAGGTGTGTCGAGGGGAGGGATGTGGGCGTCCTCGGCATAGAGATGACAGCAGAAGCCATGGGACCAGAAGAGACTGCCTAGTTTGAAACCCCGAGGAACTCTGACTGCTTCAGGGAAGACAGAAGCAGCTCTGGGAAAGAATGAAAAATATCAACCAGATAAGGGAGAAAGAATACAGTGGGAGTGGAGTCCCACATTTTTACACAAAAAAGTGTTTCACATCTCCTTGGTTACCCAAGTCAGACAGGTGCACCTCCTGAGTATCGCTCTGAGCCCAACTTCTCTCCATTCTCACTGTTAGTGTCCTCACTTCACAAGATTACTGTCACATGACTCTCATGTCTGCCAGCCCATAGTCTCACCCATCCTAGTTGTCCATATTGATGCCAAACAGATCTTTTAAAAAACTGATGTCACTATATATAAAATAGACAACTAATAAGGACCTACTGTATAGCACAGGGAACTCTACTCAATACTCTGTTATAGCCTATATGGGAAAAGAATCTAAAAAAGAGTGGATATCTGTATATGTATAACTGATACACTTTGCTGTACACCTGAAACTAACACAACATTGTAAATCAACTATACTCCAATAAAAATTTTAAAAATTAGGGCTTCCCTGGTGGCACAGTGGTTGAGAATCTGCCTGCCGATGCAGGGGACACAGGTTCGAGCCCTGGTCTGGGAAGATCCTACATGCCGCGGAGCAACTAAGCCCGTGCGCCACAACTACTGAGCCTGCGCGTCTGGAGCCTGTGCTCCGCAACAAGAGAGGCCGCGATAGTGAGAGGCCCGCGCACTGAGATGAAGAGTGGCCCCCACTTGCCACAAGTAGAGAAAGCCCTCGCACAGAAACGAAGACCCAACACAGCAAAAATAAATAAACTCCTACCCCCACCATCTAAAAAAAAATATTTTTTAATTAAAAATAAATTTTAAAAAACAGCAACATCCTGCAGGAGAATCAGAGTGAGCAAAAATAAGTATTAAAGAAAGGAAAAAAAAACTGATGATCTTTCTAAAACAGTCATCTTTCTAAAACACATATTTAATCACAGCAGTCCAGTGTTTAAAGTGTATCAGACTTTATTCACTTATTTATTAGACGTCTAATTCAGCTACTGCTGCATAACAACAAATGAACCTAAAACTCAGCAGCTTAAAACAACAAATATATATGAGAGTTTCTGTGGGTTAGGAATTGGACCAGGGCTTTGCTGAGTTCCTCAGCCTCAGGGTCTCTCTCAAGACTACAAGCAAGGTGTTGGCATGCACCACAATTATTTCAAGGATTAACTGGGGGGAAGCCACTTCTAAGTTCACGAATATGGCTGTTGTCAGGCCTCAGGTCCCTAGTGGTTGCTGGGAAGACTTTATTTCCATGAACTCTGCGTAGGGCTGATCACAACCTGGCAGCTTGTTTCCCCCAGAGTAAGTGATCCAAGAAAGAGATAGAGACGAAAAAAGAGAGAGAGGAAAAAGGGTGATGGGGCGATTCTAAGACCAGTGAATTCCATGCACTTGCGCTCACTGCCATACTTCCTTTGTTATGCAATAAGTTCCTTTAGGAGAAGCAGTGTTATGTGGGATACCATGATGGTGAATAAGACGCTATACCTTCAGATGACTGTGCTGGTGAAAGCATTACAGACAGGAAAGGCATATCAGTATCCAGTGAGGTCAAATTGTTGCTCTCTCCATGACAGAAGGAACTCAGTATTATCAACCTGCTCTAAGTAGCCTGCTGGTGCTCCAGAGTAATGCTGCCATCCCAGGGGCTCAATATCGGTCTCTTTGATTGGCAGATGAGGCACTTGGCAGTGGCAGAAACCAGGTCATTCTCATCCAGGAGAAGATGGACCCATGCCTAACCTTCATTAGTGCCACCACAGCTGCATCACGCATGGGCCCATTGAGCAAGCACCGGAATGATAGGGACAGAACAGAGGCTGATTGACATCCATGGAATGGATCGTCTTGTCCTTCTGATAACTGATAGACTCCTCCAGAGTGGATGCCCGTCAGAGAGCTTATACACGGGACACAAATATCTTCACATTCTGTGCTCATTCCAAAATTCCATCCACATGCCTCTTTTCCACACCAACTTTTCACCAATCTTACAGCCCTGTTCTTTCCGAGTCCTTGACCCATGCAGTCAAACTGTTAACCTACTCACCATGAATTACTGTAGAGCCATCCTTTTAGACGATTCTCAGTGCAAAACTCAGTCCAAACTGAGTCCAAAAAATTCTCAGGTAGACTGCTTGAAGTTCTGCCCACCTGAAGAATTTCTCTTGCATAATTATCTTTCAAAGATAACTCCAGATTATATTGAAATACTGCAGCAGTTCACTTCTGGCTGGTGCCAACATATCATGTAGAACCAGGCTGTCATGAACCGAATTGCATCACCCCAAAATTCATATGTTACGGCCCTAACCCCCAATGTGACTGTATTTGGAGACAGGCATATAAGGAGGTAATAAAGGCTAAATGGGGTCATATGGATGGGGCCTTAATCCAATAGGACTGGTGTCATAAGAAAAGTGCATTAGTCAGGCTTCTCCAGAGAAACAGAACCAGCATAAAGAGATTATTATAAGGAATTTTCTCACATCATTATGGAGACTGAGAAGTCCCAAGATCTGCAGTCAGCAAGCTGGACACTGAAGACCCAGGAGAGCTGAGGGTAGTTCCAGTCTAAGAGCCGGCAGGCTTGAGACCCAAGAAAAGCTGATGTTTCAGTTTGAGTCAAAAGTCAAGAAAAAGATCAATGTCCCAGCACAAGGCAGTCAGGCAGGAGGAGTGTCCTTTTACTCAAGGGAGGATAAGCCTTTTTTTTTTTTCTCTTTCTCTTTAAGCCTTCAGCTGATTGGATGAGGGTCACCCAGATTAGGAAGGGCAATCTGCTTTACTCAGACTATGGATTCAAATGTTAATCTTAACCCAAAGCATCTTCACCAATACACCCGGAATAATGTTTGACCAGGTATCTGGGTACCTTATGACCCAGTCAAGTTGACACATAAAAACTTAATTGTCACAAGGAGGAAGAGACAAGAGACACCAGATCTCTCTCTCTCTCTCTCTCTCTCTCTGTGTGTGTGTGTGTGTGTGTGTGTGTGTGTCTCTCTCTCTCTGCACATGCACAGAAGAAAGGCTATATGAGGACACAGTGAGAAGGCAGCTGTCTGCAAACCAGGAAGAGAGGCCTCACCAGACACCAACCCTGATGGTGCCTTGATTTCGGAGTTCCAGACTCCAGAATTGTGAGGAAATAAATTTCTGTTGTTTAAGCCTTTCAATCTGTGAGATTCCGTTAGAGCGGCCTGAGCTGACTAATCAGACCCAAGTTTTCACTCTTAAGACGACTTTTCCTAAGAAACCCGAAGGCAATGCAGCGCAAGTAGGATCTGAAGACGTCTGTGCCATCTGCTCCTTCACTGCACTGAGTCTTCAGGGCTTGCTCGAGACTAGTCTCTGCAGCCTCTCCACGTGATGATGGATTGCTAAGGCACACACCCAGTGTCCTGTCTGGATGGGTCAGACACCGCCCAGTGCCTGCTGGCCAGGCCCTACTGCAGAGTCATTTCAATGACTCGTGGTCACGAATTCACTCTACCAGGGCCCAGTAACAAGCCAAGAGCTGTTTTTCAAGAGGGACAGTTACGTGCAGGAAAACATTCATGATTATAAAATTAGATTGTGGTGATGGCTGCACAATTCTGTCAGTATACTAAAAAGCGAAGAATACTTTCAACGTGTGAATTGTGTGGTATATGAATTATATTTCAATAAAGGTACTGAAAATGAAGAACCATAAACCATCCATCCCTCAACATCCCCCCCCAAAAAAGAGAATAGGACTTAGGGGGTCTGCACTGTAATTCTCCCATTGGGGTTTGCCTGAGGCTCCTTTCTGGGTCCCTGCTTGCTGCAGATCACTGAGGCTCCTGGAACTTCTGGGTCAGAAGGAACCGAGTGGCAGAGCAGTTGGCTGTACAGCCTGGACCTTCTGCTAGACTCAGCCCCACAGAGTTAGGGCCCCCACCCCTGAGAAAGGATGCTGCCTGGAGATGCTGATAGCCCAGGAGCTCAGAGGATATGCTCCACAGAGTTGGGACCCAGACCTCTCAGGCAGAGCACTGCCCAGCTGGTGCTAGTACCACTGAAGGGTCCATGAAGCTGGTTCTGAGGATACCAACAAGGCGTTGGAGGCTGGAACCAACCATCACTGCCTGAGTGAAGGGCTGTGGCCGAGGAGCACTGACAGGAACAGTAGGCAAAGAGCAAAGAGGAAGTCCCTCTGCCTAATTCCTGCCTTCCTGGCTCTCTCGCACGCCCCCTATTGACAGAACTTAAAAGGGCGTTGGCCAGCAAGGGAGAAACGTGGTTTTCAGAGACTAAGCTCTAGTATCACAGAGCAGAAAAAGGGAGGATGCTTTTCTGTTACTCTCCCATCAGAACCTAAGCCCCTTCAGAACCGTGACCAGGACTTACTGATCTTTGTGAGACACTTAGAGGGGTGCCTGAAAGAAACATAAGTATTTAGTAAGAGTTTGAAGTAAGGAGAAAAGATAAAGGGAGGAAAGAAGTGAAGAGAAGGCAATAAAGGGTGGGAAGCAGCAAAGAGTGGACAAGTCAGGTAGATACTGGAGAGAGGTCAGCAGATGAAGTGGAAATGGCACTGAGCAGCAAGGAAGTAGAAGAGGGGCTGGAGGAGGCAGATGGCTTTCTCGAGGAGCTGGGCAGTAAGTGGAAGGAGTCATGTAAGAACAGAGCGGGAGGGGAGAGATGCATGGTGGACAAGCTGGTGTGCTGGCTTGTTTTCATAGTGTGGAAACGTGCACAGGTTTATACACTGAGTGAAAGAAGAGAAGGAAAGCTTGAACTTTCAGGACAAAGGAGGGGTAAGTAATAGATAAACACAGCTGTTCTTTTATTTTTCATTTGAGTCTTTCCAATGAACCTGGTGACCTTGAGTGACTTCTTAAGCTACCTGAGATACAGGTTTTATGTTCCCTAGAATTGATCAAAATAATATGGGGTATATTTTAAGGACTGAAGGCTAGATGTCCTCATTCTTCAATAATATGCAGGCATGTGCTGATTTCTTGGGGGTCACCAGGCATTTAGAGAGATGCCTAGAGGGAAGAATGCAGCCATGTATGAGATTCACCCCTGAGATGATGAAATAATCTAACTCGTAGGAAAGATCATTGATTCTTCATGGAGGCTTCTTCACTTACAATAATTTCTGTAAATTTTGCCTACGGAATTTTGAGGAAAATCAAGAGTGCCAATTAACTCAAAAAAATCATAAAATGAATGACACAAATAATGAGTATTCATAAACAGAAAACAAAACCCAAAACCCTTTATCCCTGGCTTTCTCTGATACTCCATTAAAATTACACCAAATTAATATCTGTTACCCCATGAAAGCAATTTAATGGATCCTTTGGATAATTCTAATAAAAATAAGAAATCTATTATCTCAGCCTCAAATTTGCCACAATTAAAGGGAAACTCTCTTTTGAATTGGACTGTTTCTCCCTAAAGAATCTTCCTCTTATAAAGAAGGATATTGCAATATGCTCTGAATAGATGTTTAAAATCTCTCTCATAAGTTCTGGAAATCTCTCTCATTGAAACCGTCCCAGCTTGACAGCCCTGCAATAACCATTAAATATTAAAATAACATTAAAGAGCAACTGCTCAGCTCATGGATTTAGCTGCAAAACTCCTTTCACACTAATGGGACTCACATAGCTAAATCCACATGTGCTGTACAGAAAATTTATCCCCAAGGATCCAAGGATCAGACACAGTCAAGAAAATGATGAATTCACTTTCAAAAAAATAATCGATCCACTACCAAACAATTATTATTATTCATGGAATTTCACTCACATAATCATTCCAAAAGTCACATTGTCTAAGATTCAACAAGCATCCAATTTTGCATTCATATAATATACATTTGTGATGTAACAAAATTCATACTTCTATTGCAAGATAATTTCAATCTTGTAAAGATATTTATAAAGTTATTTTTAAAAGTGTCTCATTTACAAAAATCGCCTAAAGCCAAAATCTAATTCTAAATATTTTTTTATGTGCACTATTTCTGTAGACACTATCACCATAATGCTTAAGCTTAAGGATTGTTTTTTGTTGTTATTGATATATGTTTAATGTAAAAGGAAAAAAAGATAGTGTAAGTAACAAAAACTGTTAATATTAAAAGTTATAGGGAGCTCTTAACTTCTCCAAAAGTATTTCTTTAAAGAAATTACAGGAATTTTGATGTAGCTGTACCACACTACTTATAATAACCACCCTTGTTAACTACCCTGGAAGCAGCTACAAACTATGAAAAAACAATATGCTTAATGGAATGTACTCTAGACTAAATTTTAGTTTACTCCAAATTTAGCTTTCCCAAATGTTAAAATAAGACAAGTCACTTAAATTCTCAAAGTCACAATTTTATCAGCTATAAAATGAAGATGAACTTAGGGATGTCTATGTCTGACAGTTCATAATTTTCTTTCATGACAGCTAATTTGCTTTATACTAAGTCTGCTTGTATTTTCCAATTTCCCCTCACCTTCACCCTCATCCCAACACACACACACACACACACACACACACACACGCAAATATAAGCATAAAGAGGAGAAAGAAATTTTAAAATATTAGATAGAACTATGGTACAAGTGTGTCTATAATATTCTGTGAAATTCCTATTTGTGAATGTCAGAGTGTTTACCAAAACTGGAAGAAGCCTAGAGAATGAGAAAGAAGGGTAGGTAGCACTATTTCATGGGAAAAGCACCTAGATGGAAAATCTGGAGGCCCAATTCTACCTCTAACAAACTCTATGACTTTGGACAAATCACTTGACATCTCCAAACTGCAGTTTACTTCTTTTCATGATAAAAACTCTCAACAAACTAGGTACAGGAGGAATTTACCTCTACATAATAAATACCATATATTAAAAACCCACAGCAAACATTAAACTCAATGATGAAAAACTGAAAGCTTTTCCTCTAAGATCAGGAATAAGAAGACAGTACCCACTCTTGCCATTTATTTAACATAGTACTGGAAGTCCTAGCCAGGGCAATTAGGCAAGAAAAAGAAATAAAAGACATTCAAATCAGAAAGGAAGAAGTAAAATTATCCTTGTTTGCAAATGACATGATTTTATTATTATTTATTTAGAAAGCCCTAAAGACTCCACACACAAAAAAAACTATTACAACTAATAAATGAATTCAATGAAATTGCAGGATACATAATAGACATGCAAAACTCAGTTGTGTTTCCATGCACTAACAATGTACTTACCTGAAAGAGAAACTGAGAAAACAATTCCACTTACAATAGCATCGAAAAGAATAAAATACTTAGGAATGCACTTAACCAAGGAAGTGACTTATACACTGAAAACTACAAAACCCTGAAGAAAGACATTTTAAAAGACACAAATACATGGAAAGACATCCCAAGTTAATGGTCATATGGAACCATAAAAGGTCCAGAATAACCAAAGCAATCTTGAGAAAGACGAACAAAGCTGGAGGCATCACACTTTCTGATTTTAAAATATATTTCAAAGCTACAGTAATTAAAACAGTATGATAGTGGCATAAAGACATGTAGATCAATGGAACAGAAAAGGGAGCCCCAAAATAAACCCACAGTCAACTGATCTTCAACAAGGATGCCAAGAATACACAATAGAAAAAGGACAGTCTCTTCAACAAATGGTGTTGGGAAATGTAAATATCCACATACGAAAGAATGAAGTTGGACCCTTTTCTTATACCATATATAAAACTCAACTCAAAATGGATCAAAGATTTAAACATAAGACCTGAAACTGAAAAAATCCTGGAAGAAAACATAGAAGAGAAGTTTCTTGACATAGGTCTTGGCAATGATTTCTTGGATATGACAAAAGCACAAGCAAAAAAACCCAAAAATAGACAAGTGGGACTACATCAAACTATAAAGCTTCTGCACAGCAAAGGAAATAACCTAGTAAAAGGGAAACCCATGAAATGAGGGAAAATATTTGCAAGCCATGTATCTGAAAAGGAGCTAATTATTAATAATGTATAAGGAACTCATGCAACTCAATAGCAAAAAGCAATAACCTGATTTTAAAATGGACAGAGGACTTGATTAGACATTTTTCTGAAGAAATGTCAGAAAACAGCCAATAGGTATATGAAAAGATGTTCAATATCACTAATCATCAGGGAAACAGAAATCAAAACCACAGTGGGGTAACGCCTCAAACCTGTTAGGATTGTTATTACCGAAAAGCAAGAAAGATAAGTTTTGTCAAGGATGTGGAAAAATCAGAACACTTGTATACTGTTGGTGGGAAGGTAAAATAGTGTAGCCACAATAGAAAACAGTGTGGTGGTCCTCGAAAAAATTAAAAATAGGACTACCATATGATCCAGCAATCCCACCTCTGGGTATATATCCAAAAGAACTGAAATCAGGATCTTGAAGTGATAGCTACATCCCCATGCTCATTGTAGCATAATTCACAATAGCCAAGACATGGAAACAACCTAAACATCAACATATGAACAGATCAAGAAAATGTGGTATATACATACAATGGAATGTTATTTAGCCTTAAAAAAGAAAAACATGCCATGTGGGACAACATGGATGAAACTATAGGACATTATGCTAAGTGAAGTGAACCAGTTCCAGAAGAACAAACACTGCGTGAGGAATCTAAAATGGTCAAACTCGGGACTGCCCTGGTGGCGCAGTGGTTAAGAATCCGCCTGCCAATGCAGGGGACACAGGTTCGAGCCCTGGTCCGGGAAGATCCCACATGCTGCTGAGCAACTAAGCCCGTGCACCACAACTACTGAGCCTGCGCTCTAGAGCCCGCGAGCCACAACTACTGAAGCCCGTGCACCTAGAGACCGTGCTCCACAAGAGAAGCCACTGCAATGAGTAGCCAGCACACCACAACGAAGAGCAGCCCCCGCTCACCACAACTAGAAAAAGCCCGCACGCAGCAACAAAGACCCAATGCAACCATAAATAAATAAATAAATATTTTTTTAAAAATAAAAAAATAAATAAAATGATCAAACTCATAGAAACAGAGAGTAGAATGGTGGTTGCTAGGGGCAAGAAGGAAGGGGAAATGGGGAGTTGCTCTTCAATGGGTATAAAATGTCAGTTATGCAAATGAATAAATTCTAGAGATATGATGTACAATATTGTGACTATAGTTAACATATTGAATTGTGTACTTAAAAATATGTTGGGGGCTTCCCTGGTGGCGCAGTGGATGAGAGTCTGCCTGCCGATGCAGGGGACACGGGTTCGTGCCCCGGTCTGGGAAGATCCCACATGCCACCGAGGCAAGTAAGCCCATAAGCCACAACTACTAAAGCCCACGGGCCTAGAGCCCTTGCTCCACAACAAAAGAAGCCACCACAATGAGAAGCCCACGCACCACAACGAAGAGTAGCCCCCGCTCACCACAACTAGAGAAAGCCCGCGCGCAGCAACGAAGACCCAACGCAGCCAAAAATAAAGTAAAATAAATAAATTTATTTTTTTAAAATTTGTTAAGAGGATCTCATGTTAAGTATTCATTCCAAAGACCTATATTTCTCAGGAACACAGATTCTAAAATTCCAAACTAAATTTTAACATATTAAATCCAACAATATATAAAATGTATCAAAATATATCATGATACAGTGGGGTTTATCCCAGGAGTTCAGGCTGGTATGATATTTGAAAATCAATCAGTAGAAGTCACCATATTAAAACAAAAATTTGTTTAAAACCCATTTGATATTGACCAGTTCCAACATCAACAGTTGTCAAGTTCCAACGTTCATTCTCAATTTAAACTCTCAGCAAACTAGGAATAGAAGGGAACCTTCACAATCTCATGAAAGGTGTGTTTTTAAAAGTTTACAGCTTAACATCATACTTATTGGTAAAAGACGGAATACTTTCCCTCTAAAGTCAGGAACAGTAAAAATGTTTGGTTTCACCATTTCTATTCAACACTGCATTTAAGGTTACAGTCAGGGCACTAAGGCGAGAAAGGAAACAAAAGGCAACAAGATTGAAAATGAAGTAAAACTGTCCTGAGATCACCTATGTAGCAGATGAAATGGAACCTACCAGGGCTCAGGAGTGATCCCCAGCCAAACCCTTCTGAGTTCAGCCCCTTTGGCTGCTGCAGTTTGTTCCTATTTCCAGGCAGCTGTACACCAGGCACCAGTGGGAATTTCCTCCACCCTCTCTCTACTGGCCACAGGGACCGCCATAGGAATAGGGGTGGGGGCATCTGGAGGATCCCCAAACTCTTCAGGATCTAGTAGCACCCACATTTCTATTAGTACCAGTGGGCTAGTGGACAGGGTGCTTCTCTACTGCAAATAGGCAGCCCACCGAGTCAACGGGGGAGTCTGGGCCATGGCAGAGGTGACTCTATGGGACATATTCTCCACCTACCCCTTGATAGGAAGGGAAGCTCTGACCAAGATAAACTGTCCATTCATAAGCCTCTCTACCAGGGGGAGCTGCTGCTCTGTGGGGTAGATCAGGTTTCTGCCCCCTTCCAGAGCTGAGACCAACATCCTAGCGGTCCTCTCTCCTTTTTTTTTTGCGGCATGCGGGCCTCTCACTGTTGTGGCCTCTCCCGTTGCGGAGCACAGGCTCCAGACGCGCAGGCTCAGCGGCCATGGCTCACGGGCCCAGCCGCTCCGCGGCACGTGGGATCTTCCCGGACCGGGGCACGAACCCATGTCCCCTGCATCGGCAGGCGGACTCTCTACCACTGCGCCACCAGGGAAGCCCTCTCTCTCCTTTTGTTGTCTCTGTCACAGGGCCCAAGCCAGTGTCCGGAGTCACAGGCACATCTAACTTGAAGAGCAGCCCTGCTTGGGAGATACCTGCCCAGCTTTGCCAAACGGCACTCTACGATCTCCAACTTACATCCTGCTCTGCCACCTTGTACGCCAGCCCCGAAGCTAGCAAAGTAGTGGGTCAACCGCATGTCCTTCTCCCCTCAGCTCTTCTTCCAACTTTCTAACTTGAGCTTCTGCCTCTAGCCAGGCATCGGTGGCCAGCGACCTGCCCACAGCGAGGCCCGCCCACTGCGTAGCCCCGCGTCGCTTCTTTGCCGCAGCGCGCCACGTGCAGCTCCCCCCAACAAGTGCATCAGACCAGCTGGCATTGGAGGAGTCCCTGTACTCACCGGAGGGTCCACAAGCATCTAACATTCGGGCCACCCCTCCCCACATAGAAGTCCATGGCCAACTCAGGATTTCCCATAGATGGCAGCTTTAAAATGCAAGAGGGGTCTTCCCTGGTGTCGCAGTGGTTGAGGGTCCGCCTGCCGACGCAGGGGACGCAGGTTCGTGCCCCGGTCTGGAAGGATCCCACATGCCGTGGAGCGGCTGGGCCCGTGAGCCATGGCCGCTGGGCCTGCGCGTCTAGAGCCTGTGCTCCGCAGCGGGAGAGGCCGCAGCAGTGAGAGGCCCGCGTACCGCAAAAAAAAAAAAAAAAAAAAAAGCAAGGGAACTCACCCTCGGAGATTTGTGTTCGGTGTCCGCAAGACGAGATCTCTGCACCTGCCCGCCAGAACCTTAAAGTTTATAGAGAGCTCTTAACGGGGTTCAGGGACGCATACTGTCCGGACGGTCTCAACACAACACGACTATCTCAAGGCTGTTTCCTTGACGCGGCTTCTGGTGCCCGGAAGGCAAGAGGAACGCATGCGCGGATCAAGCTCACGGGTCAACCAGCAGTCACGTCCTCTGCGTGACCTCCAGCAACTATTGATACATGAAACAGCATGGATGAACCATAAAATAATTAGCCTGAGTTCAGGAAGACAGATAAACTAACAACGAGGAATGGGAAGGAGAAATAACAGAGTGGCATAAAGAAACTTTGAGGAGTGATAGGTATGTGCATTTCCTGATTAATTTCATGGGTACATACAAAGTGTACAATGTGATACATCTGACAAAAGATGTATCAAATTGTACATTTTAAATGTGTGCAGTTCGTTGAATGTTGAATATTCCTCAATAGAGCTATATTTTTTAATATGAAAAGGCCGATTTTTCACCAAATAAGTAACTACTACTGTGTACTATTTTTCTTAGTGCTTTCTCATTTGTTCAATCACAACAACCCAGTGAGCTGGATATTCTGATTATTTTTACTATATTATTGTTATATATCATTATTATATGATTGTACCCGTGTAACATAAAATGAAATCAGAGGCTCTAAAGGCATTACCTTGCCCAATGTCAGGAAACCTTTGTCAGCAAACATCATGTGGAATTCTTTAGAAGCAAATGAAATAAAGGGCAAACCTAACTTTATCACGGTGGTCCTCAACCATGGCCATCCCTGCCTCCTTACCATCCCCTCCCACTACACTAAGAAATTCTCACTAAATTCAAGAGTCGACACCATTCTCAATTACCAGCTTCCCCAGAAATGTGAGGTAACAACATCTCAATCTGCACTGTCCAGGGCGGTAGCCACTCACCATTTCTGATGAAGAAAATGTAACTCATCCAAACGGAGATGTGGTATAAGATACAGCCCAGATTTCAAAGATGTAAATATCTCATTAGTATTTTTATATCGATATGTTGAAATTATAATATTTTGGATATACTGGTTTACATAAAACATGTTATCCATTAAGTTCACCTGTTTCTTTTTCCTTTTTAAATGTGGTTCCTAGAAAATTTTAAATTACACGTGTGCTTTTGCATTATATTTCTATCAGACAGGACTGATCTAAATCCTACTCAGACAAGCAATGTTATACCTTTTGGTATGACAGTTTCAGAAAATAATCAACTTGTATTTTAATCATGGTGTGATCTAGCTTCAGATTTATAAAGGGTGGAAGGCTCTAGGTAGGATGGCACTGGGAGGATCTATGGAGGTACTTGAGGAAAAATGGGCCTAGGTGTGGTAGAAGATGATGATTGGAAGGAAAGTGGGGTACAGCTGATCATGAACTCATAGTAAGTGGTGGAAAATATTCAATCAGAATTCTACTTGAGGGCTTCCCTGGTGGCGCAGTGGTTAAGAATCCGCCTGCCAGTGCAGGAGACATGGGTTTGAGCCCTGGTCTGGGAAGATCCCACATGCTGTGGAGCAACTAAGCCCGTGTGCCACAACTACTGAGCCTGTGCTCTAGAGGCCGCAAGCCACAACTACTGAGCCCACGTTTCACAACCACTGGAGCCCGTGTGCCTAGATCCCATGCTCCGCAGCAAGGGAAGCCATTGCAATGAGAAGCTCGCGCACTGCAAGGAAGACCCAATGCAGCCGGAAATAAATAAATAATTTTTTTAAAAAATTCTACTTGAAGAAAAATGGACCTAAGCAGGGTAGAAAATGATAATTGGAAAGCAAAAGGGGTACAGCTAATTGTGAACTTATAGTAAGTGGTGGAAAATATTCAATCCAAACTCTAAGATCAATTTTATGTTAGTTCCCGTTCTGGAATGCTTTGGGGTACAATGCTAGAATTTTGATGCCTCAAGTACCAGTGGATGTTTGTGGCAGTCGTGGAAGTTGAGCCAACCCAGAGCTGTCTGTGCCCAACTGAGGACTTATCTGTGCATCTATGACTAAGGCAAGATTTGGGGCAGCAGCTGCAGTTTTTGACTCTGTGGATTAAAATCTTGTTCTCCCCATAGACTTTGCTTCATGCCAGACTCTTGTGCACCATATTGCTCTCTCTACTGCTCTGCTTCTCAGTCAGCTAGAGCTCTGTCACCTCGTAGGGATTCGTGTGAGTGTCAGTGAATCCCGGAAGCCCTTCTTGGGCCCACCGCACTCACTCTTCCTAAGTCAGGTAGGTGCTTGGGTCCCGTTGTCCTGGCAGACTTGCTGCATTCCAGGACTCGGTAGGTAGTGTTTAGTTCTCATTATTTATATTGAATCCAGCTCATGTAAAAATACTGTAGAAATTGCAAAGCATGACAAATGTTGCCACAGCAGAGCCAAGTCTTGCAGTAAAATTGTGCTCTTCCAGATTCTCTCCTCTGGAACGCCTTGTGCTGCCATGTTAGCCCCTCCCTAAGTGAAATCTTTCCATCTTGATGGATATCTTCCTGTTGTTGCTGTTAAAGAGTCAGTATATAGCATCCTTTTTATCACCTTCTGAATCTGGAATCAATGGAAAAACAGACCCAGGAGTCAGACAGATGGTGAGACAATGTGGCTTTAGATGAAAGGCCCAGAAATCTCCCTAATACTTCACCTCTGAATGAGACACCCACCCAGTCACTGACAGAGCTGGGGGGTGGGGGTGGGGTGAAGGCTTACCTCAAGTTTAGTGCATGAATGAGCGGACCAGAGTGCAAACACCCTGTGACATCCCCCAAAGAAGAGCATCGAATAAGGCACTCAGCTGAGCACGCTCAGTAGTGTCAACCAAATAAGCCTGGAGGAGTGAGCTGTGGGGAGAAAGGCAAGTTACTCCAGCAGAAGTCCCTCTGCATAGAAACGTTAGGCCAGGAAAATGGATATCCCCCCACCCCTGTCTCTACATGTGTATATTTATCAAAGATGTGACAGTTTTTATAACCATATTTGTCAGTACTTGGCACATAGACCTGTAGAATGTATTTGTCTTGATACAAGTTCCATCCACTCATTCCAAATATGTTTGCTTGGTGTCCGTTACAGGCGAGGCACTGTTCTGGGTGCTACTAGGTGAAGAAACAGACAAAAATCCTGTCTTCATGGAACTTATATTTTATCAGGGAAGACTGAAAAAAATAAATGTATTCCCACAGCCCATAGCACAGGGTTTTCTTTGCCTAAGATGCTCTATAAGAGAATGCAAATCTGGAGACAAGTCACAAAGCAGAATTTTGTAGAACCAAAAATAAATGTTCTCATCTCTTTTCCTCTTTAAATGCGTCAAACAGACTAATCAGAATGGAGAGAGTATTTAACTCAACACCTTCCTCTAAAAAAATACTCAGGGTCCATTTAGTGCCAAGGTGGCCCTTCCACCTGTGATAACTAAAGCTGACATTGTAAAAACATGGTGGCAAGATGCTGGCTGGGTCTAGTTTTCTCCCTGCATTGTAAATCTTTAAAGCTGTTGAGAGTGGGAGCTTAAGATGGGTGATGAGTTTTAGGCTTATTTGGAAAATGATTTAACGTGACTGTTTAATAAATTGCATTGCTAGTAAGCCATAGGCCGAAACCCCTCAAAGTATCAGTATATCAAAAAACTTCGATAATGTTATCACGGAGAGGAAGATAGATTTGGGGAATTTTCCTAAAGGGCTTGAATTAATATTATCTTTTTGTGGTCTAGGAAATTTTGCTAACAGCCCTGTTGCTTTTCTATCAAGGGTACAGTGTGATGGAGTGTATGGCAGGTTGCTTTCATTCATAGATCAACAGTGAAGGAGACAGATTTGTCATTTTTATCAGCATTAGCAGGGCTCAGCACATTTGTTCACAGGTGTTAGGAATCACCACTTGAATGAAAAGCTGGGCAGGGAAATAGTATTTGTCTAGTGAAAACATAACAAGTATATACACAGTCCACATCCTAGAATATGGCATTACACTTTCTGTGCTGATGTTAACCCACGTTGAAAAAATCTTGGCATGTTCTTTCCTTCAGTTCATGCCTTAAATTGAATTAGCACGTTTTAAATCCTTATGATGAACTTATTGACAGGAAGGTAGCATTTTTTTTTTATCAGTGACAACCTCTTAACTATCGATTTAGTATTGAGATTGTGAGATCTATCTCAATTTTTAAAAACTAGAAAATGGAACTCGTGAACAGTGGCATATAAAATTCTTTGACAGACCTGCGATTGGGACTCAACGCATCTAATTCCAAAATCTTTCTTTAGTCTCTGGAGAAATAATATCTCCTGGGTTTGTCCTGTTGATTCCTTGGGGGATTAATTTTGCTGAAGAAAGGCAGCCTAAGGCAGGGGTCACAATAGAAATAGTTGCTTTTTGAATCCCCTGGCCTTGAGACATGTGAAAATCCCCACTAAACCTTACATACAACATTTTCCTCATAATTTGTTGGCATTTTTATTGTAAAACTCTGTATCAGGGACTTCCCTGGCGGTATAGTGGTTAAGAATCTACCTGTCAATGCAGGGGACATGGGTTCGAGCCCTGGTCCAGGAAGATCCCACGTGCCGCAGAGCAACTAAGCCCGTGCGCCACAACTACTGAGCCTGTGCTCTAGAGCCCGCGAGCCACAACTAATGAGCCCACGTGCCACAACTACTGAAGCCCGCGCACCTAGAGCCCATGCTCCACAACAAGAGAAGCCACTGCAATGAGAAGCCCGCGCACTGCAACGAAGAGTAGCGCCCACTCGCCGCAACTAGAGAAAGCCTGCACCCACCAACAAAGACCCAACGCAGCCAAAAAAAAAAAAGCTTTAAAACTCTGCGTCGGATCCAGTCGATATTTTGACCTAATGACCTTCAAGAACAACGCGTTTTTACCATTTTTGTCAGACACTGTCCGATAGTCAAAACTATTGCCATTGGTTTACAGGTTTCCTTGGAAGGTAAGAATAAATTCTGGTGTGCCTATGAATTTTTTTTTAAGAAGCACATACGAGAAAACACAATACTTGGAAAATGAATAAAATATGAACTTAAAATTCATCATATCCCCCAACAATAAGGAGATTTGGCATAAATACTCTCACCTCTGCTCATTGTACCTACAGTGCTATAGATATCGCTGAACATCTGGTACCTGAGGTCACCCACTGTTCCATTCCCCTTCCCTCTGAGACACGCAGACCAGACCTCATCAGCATTTCTAGGGAGGATAATATAATTATATCAATTTACTGGATTTTGATGTGTGTGAAAAATGAATTAGGTACCACTTTCCTAGCAATAGGAATATATGCAAACAATGTTATTGAGTGAACATTATGAATTAATTTCACATAATTTTTACAGTAGATGAATATTATCTCATATTTCGATTGTCATCCCTCAAGCATCATTGAATAAATATGATTTTAGTCAGGATCAAGTCTGCATGGTTGGTTTATTTCTAGTCCAGATTATTATTTTCTTTTTGCTTAGAAAATATTTACCCTGCTAAGTTATAGATATTACTTGTTGTTTGGAGTGAAGATTTTACAAAATGTCATCTCATACTCGTGCAGCTGAAAGTTTCTAATAACTAAAAAGGGAGGGGGCTGGAATCATGATCTTTCCTAAGAAAGGTCCTCAAACCTGGGCTAAAGTACCTATGTCAATAGCCTGCCTTTTGTAATTTTTCCAGCCATCACCATTTCTACTTCTCCCCATCCCTCTGGCTCCTCTTAAGGTCCCAGCCCACAGAAGGCTGTGCCTGAATGGTAGCCACGATCATGACCACTAATCCTCTTCTAACTCCACTCTGCTTTCCAAGATGATAAACTGAGGCTCCCTACCACTGAAGTCACTGCTGGTCCTTTGTCGAAGTTGGTTTTTCATCTATCAGCTACTGGAGATGCTGGGGTTTCCCTATATTCTTCCCCAGTGAGATCCGGCCCTGAGCATCCCCTGCCATTCTGCTCCCCTTCCCGAATCCCTGTATTCTTTTACCCTGCTGAGACTGGGTGGGCAATGCTCGGAAAGCAAAGGCCCACTTTGTCCTGCTCTTGCAGCCTGGACTAGAGCCAGAGCCAAGCAGGCCTCCAGCACTCCGTTCTTAACCCTTCGTTAACCTCCCAACAGGAAGCCCAGCAAGGTCCATCTTACCCACGCCAGAGGAAGAAAAAAGAGGAAGACAAGGAAAGGAAGGAAACTTGTCCCAGCCCCCGCTGAAGGCTCCCCATTGTATGACCTTGACACATATCAGAGTTTATTTCTCCAAGAATTCTGGCATGGAGTTAGGAGCACGGCAGAAAAAGGGAAGGATCTGCTCAAAATAAACTGATGAAGTGGCAGAGTAAAACCTTCCCTCAGTATTTATGTGCTTTTTAGAAAATTATTGTTGTTAAGATATAGCAAAATAATCATTCTCCAGTGACTGGACAAAAGCGTGTCGAGTGCCTGTCCTGTACAAGGACCTGTGACATGTATGCACTAAGGATGAACACAGGAAGAAGCCCACAAGGGGTCTACCCCTTGGAAGCTTTGGGTTCCAAGTGACATGACATCCCACACTAGGGAGCTCCGAAGACATGACATTGATGACATGAACATCAGTCGTGATAATTCAAGCTTCTGAATGATGTGCACAGTTATAAGACCATACAGCTGTACAACCCAGGAGTCAGAGAAAGTGCTTTCTCCTTGGGAGGAACTGTTTCCTACACTGTGCTCTGTAAGTGAAGATAAACTCCTGGCCCCCTGAAAATAAGATATACTCTTTGTGATGTATTTTCCGGTCGGAGGGGCGGTGAGCATCTGCCCTACACTCTGTGTACCTATTTTCCTTTAAAACTGACAGCAGGCCTTTCAAAGAATGGGTTAACCAGCAGCAGGAGTACAACCTGTGGTTATGAAATGGAATAACCTTAACTAGTAGTTTATTGACAATACTGAATAATGAGTGCTTGCCTGCGCCATCTGTTACAACTATTTTAATAGTCCCTGTTAGAAATATGCATGGAAATATATTCTGGGATCGATGACATATTAATAATATATTTCAGATCATATATAGCTCTCTCAAAACCAGCATGAGCGGGCTTCCCTGGTGGCGCAGTGGTTGAGAGCCTGCCGATGCAGGGGACGCGGGTTTGTGCCCCAGTCCGGGAAGAGCCCACATGCCGCGGAGCGACTGGGCCCGTGAGCCATGGCCGCTGAGCCTGCGCGTCCGGAGCCTGTGCTCCACAACGGGAGAGGCCACAACGGTGAGAGGCCAGTAATACCTAACTTAATGTTTAAGTAACAATTCATAATTTACAAAGTTTGTGTGAATGCATTAGCTTTTTTTTTTTTTACATCTTTATTGGAGTATAATTGCTTTACAATGGTGTGTTAGTTTCTGCTTTATAACAAAGTGAATCAGTTATACATATGTTCCCATATCTCCTCCCTCCCGCGTCTTGCATTAGCTCTTTATAACTACTGTATAAAGCAAATAAAATTATCCTCATTTTTCTAGATGAAGCAACTGTGGTTCCGAGAAGTGCAGAGGTTTTTCAAAAGCAGTGGTTCTCAGTCGGGGTGACTTTGCTTCCCAGGGAACATTTGGCAATATCCAGGGACATTTTTGGTTGTCACAACTGACAGGTGGGGATGCTCCAGACATTTGATGGGTAGAGGCCAGGGATGCTGCTAAACATTCTACACAATGCACAGGACAGCCTTTCACATCGAAGAATTACCCAGTCCAAAGTGTCAGTAGTTCCAAGGCTAAGGAAACCTGGTCTAGAATCACAAAGTTGTTAAGATCTGAACCCAGGTTTATTATTCTTAACTCAGTCTTTTTCTATTATCCCCAAAGTGGAATGTTTTCATCTTGAATTGAATGGGGAAGCATAGCGTATTACATTTTATATTATGTTCATTTTTGCTTCCCTTATTCCTGAGCTCCTGGGAAAGGGTAGAAAGTATACCTTTAGTAGACAAGGAAATGTTGCTATATAGTATAAAATTGTTGCCAGGAACAATCAAACAGCTTCTGGCATAATTCCCACCCAACCTCTCCTCCCCCACACTTTTCTGACTTTATCCAACTCATTGTATGGGCAATTACAATTTTGGGGACTACAAAGGGTGATAAAATTTCACTGCGTTTTCCCAATTCTAACAGTGAGATAGACCACATCTAGAATTATGTAAAAGAGATGGGAGGCAGGAATAAATGATTGATTAACAGGGGTGTGAGTTGCCAATTATCGATGGTAATGGCCCGTGGATGTAATGTGGATTTGCCAAGGCCGCTGATAACCCAAAAGTCATTTTTATTGAGATTTGGAATACGAAACATTTTTTAAAAGGAGAGTCATCTATCTAATAATTACTTTAATTTTGAGGTAATCTACGATAGCAGTTATTTTTAATTCCCTAAATACACATCACTGTGAGGCAGGAGAGACATCCAAGAATGTGCCAGTCAGCAGGGGATGCCAGCAAAGATTAAAAACTGGAACAGGATTATTCAAGGAATAGCTAAAAATCCTGTGTCCAGGTAGAGCGTAGCCGGGAACGGTGGAGTTAAGTCATGAATTCCAGAGCCAAGCAGCTTGGGTTCTAATCCAGCTCTGGATACCTATTAACTTTATGACCGAGAGCAAGTTACTTAATTTCTCTGTACCCCAGTTTACTCAACTATAAAATGGGTGTGTACTTACTGCCTACCTCATAGGGTGGTCCCAAGAACTAAATGTATTTAAAAATGTGCCTGGCATGTAAGTGTAGGGTGCTATATGTTTTCTATATTATGTGGGTGTTAATGCAAATCACGCACACCCGTGCATAGTGATGTGAAAACATGGCATGAAATCCTGTTGAGTGAAAAAAGAAAAGAAGTTCGAAGAGCAATAATTAGAGCACTATCCCATTTATGGTTTTTTTTTTTTTTTTTTTTTTTTGTCGGTACGCGGGCCTCTCACTGTTGTGGCCTCTCCCGCTGCAGAGCACAGGCTCCAGACGCGCAGGCTCAGTGGCCATGGCTCACGGGCCCAGCCGCTCCGCGGCATGTGGGATCTTCCCGGACCGGGGCACGAACCCGCGTCCCCTGCATCGGCAGGCGGACTCCCAACCACTGCGCCACCAGGGAAGCCCCCATTTATGTTTTCAAAACCCTGATGACTAGTTATGTGAGTTACAGGTTGCATGGTGAGGAAGAACTTGACCTTTTTTTTTTTAATGAGAGACATTTATAATCACTTCTTAGTTCAGGAGTAGGTGGGCAAAGAGGCTACTTTGAAGCAGATTTTCTTTTACTTTTCTCAGTAATGGAATGTAAGACCAGGAGACCTAGTTGCCCTCAGGGGAAGGGTGTAGAAGGACCTTTTAAATTCCATTAAAGGCTAACTGTTTCAAGAGCCCTTGGGAAGCATAGCTGGGTCACTTGGGAAGAGGTGGGCAAATCGAATGGGGTCCAGTGAGCTGCCAGGGAGGACTGACTTCTTCCTTTCTCAGAGTAACATGGTTAGAGCTTCTCTGTCTGCTGTGATAGCATGATCATGTCAGAGGTCTGTTGACAGGAATATACTCCAATGGTGCCGAGGGAAAAGGAGACTGGCTAGGAGGCAAAGCCTAGGCACCCTGGGGTGCTTGGGGATAACCACTTCTGGTCCAAGTGCAGCTGAGGTCAGAAGTGCATTTGGACAAGCATCTTTGGTTCAGAAGTCACACATGTGAGTGTGGTCAACAGTGGATAACATTGAAGCCCACGTGCAGGGCAGGACTGTGGTTGCCGTAGGGATTCTACCAGCAAGAGCATCACTGTGGCTGTGGATGACATCATCAGATTGCACAGGACCAGCTATCAATAGTGACGTCGGGGCAGTCACAGAAATCCCAGCAGGAGTGGATTAGGCTTGCCAGTTCTCTCTCCTCCTGGATTTTGGAAGCAAAATGGATCTCTTGGACTGAGTAAGTAGTCAGAGTATTAAGATAGCTGGGGAAGTGGTTCATACTGGATTTATCAAAATCGAGGTAGATGTAGATGTGAGTGTAGGTTAGATGTAAATATATTAATCAGAGATAGATGAATAAATAGATCAATGGAAAGATAGATAGATCAAGATATTTTGACCCTGAGAAATGGTGTGACCTTACAATGAATCTGGAACTCTAGCAGCTGCAGAATAGATGCAGCTATTTCATATTGGTTCAAAACTCTGGACCTGTCTTTGTCGTGTGTGTATTGTTTGTGTGTGCACGAGCACATGCAATCCAAAGGTCTCAGGACTAACAAAATTGGCATCACCTGGCTGCTTGCAGAGTCATGGGGCCAGAGATACATGCTAAATGTTTAACATCTGGCTTTCTGGGCATGGGGGTGTGAAGTGGAGGAAGAGTCTGAATTTTTAGCACTTGCTGATTTCAGTGGTATAAATGCTCCCACCTGGCCAATTTCAGCTATCTAGGTGACATCACTGAATGTGGAGTTGGGGAGAACGTACACAAGCACCATTCCTGAGCTGGAGCTAGCCTGAGCTATAGCAAGCTAGCTCCAACACACACACACCACTGCATGGGTCCCTGTCCCAGATTCACTGAATCACAACCTTGGGGATTGGGGCCTGGAAGTCTGAGTTTTAACAGGCCCTCCAGATTATTGCGAGGTTCTCAAAAGTTTGCAAAGCACTGCGTGTGTGTTGTTTGCAAAAATCATCTTGGAAGTCAGCAGGCTCCTAGGTTTCCTGCAGAGGTGAAAGTGCAGTCGATGAGGACGCCTAAATGAGCAACTTTGTTGAAGCCACAGATTCTTCTACACAAAGGGAGTACTGGGGTCGGGGGTCGTGTACTTCAATGTGGAAACTCATCAGTAGAATCTACAGATTTCAAGGCAGAAATTAAAAAGGACTCAAACAATACATTTGAAGAGAGACCAGCCACAGGAATAACTAAAATATGGAAGAATGAGTTTCTAGTCAATCCTAGAATACCTGAGGAGAACTGCTCAGAAGTTTCTTGTGAGTTAGCTAAGAAATAAATACAAAAATAAATCTTTATCAAATTATATCATTCGAGCTATATAACCTAAACGCAATCTGTAAGTGACTTAAACAGCATATGATAAAATTTGTCACTGACTAAAAATAGATTGAAGCATCAGATCAGTAAAATTTAGATCTCCAGAATTGAGCTTGATAGAAATAAAGGCAATATTGTTTGGCTTATTGTGAATATACGTATGTGTTATAGTGTATAAATTTTTAACGTTTAAATTTCTGAAATTACAAAGAAAACACATTTTTTTATTGTGGTAAAGAAAACACATAACATTTACCATCTTTGCCATTTTTAAGTGTACATTAGTGTTCACTATATGCACATTGTTTTGTAACTCATCTTAGAATTTGTCATCTTGCAAAACTGAAATTCTTTATGCATTGACCGATTTTTCCCCTCCCCCCCAGCCCCTGACAATCACCATTTACTTTCAGTTTCTGTGAATTTGACTACTGTGGGTGCCTCATATAAGTGGAACCATGCAGTGTTTGTTTTTTTGTGACTGGCTTATTTCACTTAGGATAATGTCCTCAAGGGTCATCCATGTTGTCACATATGACAGGACTTCTTTCTGTTTTAGGGCTGCATCACATTCCGTGGTATGTGCAGACCACATTTTCTTTTTTTTAAATATTTATTTATTTGGTTGGTTGCGCCGGGTCTTAGTTGCGGCTCGCCGGCTCCTTAGCTGTGGAATGTGGGCTCCCCAGTTGTGGCATGCAAACTCCCAGCTGTGGTGGCATGCATGTGGAATCCAGTTCCCCGAGCAGGGATTGAACCCGGGCCCCCTGCATTGGGAGCACAGAGTCCCATCCACTCGCCACCAGGGAAGTCCCTAGGCCACAGTTTCTTCACCCATTCATCCTTTAGGTTGCTTCCACCTCTTGGCCCCTGTACCTCGTGCTGCAATGAACACAGGTGTGCAAGTATCTCTTTGAGAACCTGTTATCAATTCTTTTGGCTATATGCCCACAAGTGGGATTGGAAAACACATTAGTATCAATTAAGTTATTGATTATTAATTAATAACATAATAAATACAAAATTTAAAAATTCATAGCTAGACATTTGTTGAAAATTGACAAAATCTCTAAGCTTGTGTAGAACACAATGTTAAGCATTGGAACAACAAAGAACCCTAAGACAGTGTCTGCTTTCTAGAGGTTTGGAGTCTAATTGGTGGGGGAAGACAATATATAAACATAAAATTACAATAATTCACACTAAAAATAAATGAGTTCATCTCATACATTGCTGGCGCAAGAACAAATTGGTCAAACCTCTTTGGAAAACTGTCTGGCAGCATCTACCAAAACTAAAATGTGCCACCTGTGACCCAGCAATTCTAGCTATTCTAGACATATAGTAGATACATCTTAGGTACAGACCCAAGAGAAATAAGTGCGTACATCCACCATGTATATACAATACATAAACAGAATTTTTAAAGCAGCTTTATTCATAGCAGCCAAAATTCTGAAAACTGAAATTGGCGGGCAAGGGGTGGAGAATGGGGCATTGAATGGATAAATTGTTATATATTCTTACAATGGAATACTATACAGCAATGAAAAGAATAGTCTGCTCCTATATGAAACCACATGGATGGATCCTTCTGAAAGAAGCCAGATACACATGAATATGAATTGCATGATTCCAAGTTAATCGTTAACTTGACTCCAAGTTAAAATAGGCAAAATTAATCTCTGGTGATAGAAGTCAAAGAGTGTGGGTATGACTTTGAAGAGGAAGGAGGTAGCCTTTGGGATTGCAGGAAATGTTCTATATCTTGATTTGGGGGTGGTTACAGAGGTATATCTCTATGTAACAATTTATCAAGCTGTAGACTTTTTTCTTTTTGTATGTATGTAGTACTGAAGAAATTTTTAAAGTTTTGGTTTTAAGTAAATGAGTTAGTTCAGGGTAAGAAGTGATGGGAGAAGATCAAAAGGTCAGAGCAGACTTCAAAGGGGAGATAAGAATTGAACTGGTAAGAACTGAACTGCATGAGTCAGGTCAGTTCTAGCAAGAGAAAAGATGAGAACTAATAAATGCATAGTGGCACAAATGTCCAGAAAACTTGGCAAACCCCGTGCTTGTCTCTTCAACCCTAACTTCCCTTCCCCCAGTATACAGTAAGACTTGGGAGTTGGGTAGGATTGACTTCACCTCAGTTCCAAGAGTGGGCTTTAACTGGTTTGAGTCTTATCAACATAATTACTGAGGGATGAACATAAACCAGTCATTACATGGTTGGGGTCAAAAGTGGGTGTCTTCCTAAGTTGGTACAATTAGAGTTCAGCTGAGACTTTAGCGTCATGGCTCAGGGTGAACTAGCAACTATATCCTCCTGGAGGCGAACAAAAATGCTTATAGCTTCGGTTTGGGGTGGGAGCCATTTCTGGGAACATGGGGAAATGAACCTGATGTATAAACTTGGGCTGAGCTGAGAGAGATGTGGAGAAATGAAGCTGGAGTCCTAATCGATGGCTCTAGACTTTTTAAATTTGCAACCCTTCTCTTGTTTACACCAGTTTGAACGGATTTTTCTATTGCTTTGTAACAAAATAACTTTTCTAGTAACCTATACATAGCATCTCTTAGATGATTCTTCTAGTTTCCATGGCCATAGCCCCTGTCCCTCTTCAGACTCTCATAATCGCCCATTGAGAGAACCACGATAGCTTTCTAACTCTGACTGGTCTCTGCCTTCGGTTTCTTCTTACCTTAGTGATCCACCATATTGTCTCCTGAATGATCTTCTCAGTCATTTCTGACCACTGCTGCCATGTGCATGACCCTGGTGGTTCCATGCTTCGGGAATAAAGGCCAACGGGTCCAAATTTGCCAAATGAGTTTTAACCCTTTTTAGTCCTTCAGTTCCACTCACAAACCCTAACGAGGTCCTCACTCTCTAGCCTTCCAGCCTTTGCCAGAGTTAGTAAGTCAGCCCAGAATGGCCTTCTCTCTCTACCTGCCTGATGGAAATACCATTTCTCTTTCCAGATCCAGGTTAAATGCATCTCTGAAGCCTTCTTAGATTTCTTCAGCTGATAATGACTCATTGTGCTATAGTCTCCTGGCATGATTTTCCCTTTTGATAGCTCTCAGCTCAGTCTGTCAGGAGTTGGGGTGATTTATGTATGTCTGGCTTACCCGCTAGGGTATGAATGCTGGGAGGTCAGAGACCTGTTTTTCCAACTTGAATTCCTCAGTGCACCTTGCAAAGTGTTTTTCATAGACACACTGCTCAATAAAGGTTGACTGAAGACCAAACTTCCTTCAGGGAAGGACTTGGAGATTGAGTTGGAGAGCTAAGTGGAGGGGCAGGAGCAGCGTTTTTTTTTTGCGGTACGCAGGCCTCTCACTGCTGTGGCCTCTCCCGTTGTGGAGCACAGGCTCAGCGACCATGGCTCACGGGCCCACCCGCTCCGCAGCACGTGGGATCCCCCCGGACCGGGGCACGAACCCGTGTCCCCTGCATCGGCAGGCGGATCTCAACCACTGCGCCACCAGGGAAGCCCCAGGAGCAGTTTTTGAAGGGTTTTTAAAAACCAGGGTAGGTATATTAAGCTCAGTGAGTTTTATTGCACTATTGAATAGGGGAAAGTTTCTCCTGCTGTTTTCCAAAAGTCCTTCTATTCTTCCTACATTATTTTTTTAAAAACCTTTTATCTTTTTATCTACCTCCTTTGCTTCAGTGAGGGGTGGCTGTTGATTTTTGAAATAGTATGCAGTTTGGGAAGAGAAGAAACAGAATGAGAAGGTGATTAGCTTTCTTTTCTCTCCTCCGTTATAATCCCAGAATATGCTTCACGAATACTTTTGCTAGCAAATGAAGCCCATCTACTCAAGCACTGGTTTTAACCATTTTTGATGGTCACCTGATACACACACACACACACACACACACACTATGCTGTGTATAGACACCTGAAGCAGACTTTTGTAAAACGCTTACTCTTAATTCATGCAATGCGTATTGATATTTTCTGTTATTCGGTTTCACTTCAAACAAACAAACAAAAAGTCGAACACAAACCACTAAATCAATTTCATGCCATTAAGGAGGTGAGACCTGCAATTTGAAAAATGTGACACTAAGGTATACTCTACGTTATAATCGTTAAGTTACAATCATTGGATGAGCACTGTGCTAAGTATTTTTGCTAATAATATTATATTTAATCTGTTCTAATAATTTTATGACAGATTGTTATACCCATTTTGTGGGGAGGAAACTGAAGCTTGGGGCAAAACAAATTTCCTGGCGTCACACAGCTACTATATGGCAGAGCTGAGACTTAAACACAGGCGATGCCTCTGCTTACAGCTCAGTGACACGTGCCATGGCTTTATGCCACAGCCAATGGCAGAGAAAATTAGCGCATATTGGATTTTTAATCTTGTAGTACACATACAGGACAAGACCACCAGAGTGGAGACAAAATACTCTCTATGCGGTAACTTCATTTCTTCTCTGGAACCCTATTCCTGCCCTATTATCCCAATCTATTAAGTCTCTCAAAAAATGACAAAACTCTTAAAATAGAACACTCAAACTATGACAGAGAAACAGTTTTATAAAGGGAATATATACTGAAATAGTGTACATAACAAACCAGAAACTTCACAGCAGTGGGATCCATGCATAAATAGTTGTACAAGGTGTAGTGGAAAGACAGCAGATTAAATCATAATTCTGGGAAAGCAGAATTTTGATTTTACCTACTTTTAGATATTTTGGGGGTTTGGGAAAGGAAAGGGAAAAAAATAAAACTGACAATCTTTCGATTTTAGCGTCTACAAAGTTTTGGTGATTTAAAGACGACTCAAAAGATTTAGTGCCAGCCTTCTAGAAGGTTTCCTCCTAATCATAAAACTTCTTCTCTGTTACAGTTTTATTTTCTGTTACAGTTTCTATTTTAAGGGTTTTGTCATTATTTGAGGAACTTGCAAATTGGGAGAATAGGGCAGAAATAGCGTTCCAGAGAAGAAATGAAGATGTTTAGAACGCATTTTGTCTGTACCCTGGAGATCTCATCCTCTCCCTTGTGTGTGTTGCAAGTTTAAAAGTTCAACATGTGCAGATCTTGTCCTTACGCAGTTGGCCAAGACCCACAGCCATGGCATGTGTCGCTGAGCTGTAAGCAGAAGAATGGTCTACGTGTGTTTAAGTCTCAGCTCTGCCATATAGTAGCTGTGTGACCTCAGGAAATTTGTTGTGCCCCAAGCCTCAATTTCCTCATCCCTAAAATGTTATAATAGTGAAGCGATACAATGACCGCACCTTTTATTTTATTTGTAATAATGAAAAGGCTGTCCCCATGGTTTGGTAAATTAAGGCAATTAACCTTGCTATCTTTAGGGTCTAGGATTCAGATGATGAGAGGCTCGTGGTCTGTTGCACATCAAACTGAATATTCACCAGCAACATTTACCAACAATGAAATCAAGCTAAAAATGAAACCTTAAGAGAAACTGATTTGAAACTCTTCAGTATAGTGTGCTTCTTGAGCACAAAGACTGGTTCTTCATTCGCTTGTTTAACAAATAGCAATTCAACACTTAATACGTGTCAGGCACATATTAGGTGTGGGTACATAAGGGGAACAAGATTCCTGTAGTCCCTGCATACAGTGTCTGATGGGAGAGACAGGCAATACAAAAGTAAATGTATGACCAAAAGGGTCCCAAGTGGGAAAGTTTCCACTAAGGACATAAAACTGATTTGCTGTCAGGGAATAAAAAGATGGGGTACTTACTTTAGACAGAATGGTTAGGAATGTCTCCAGGAGGAGGTAGTGTTTAAACTGAGACTAGAAGGATGACAAGGAGCCAGTGTGTGAACAGCCAGGGGAAAGAATCATGGGACCAGCAAATGCAAAGGCCCTGGGGTATGCGGGGCTGTTTGTGTATGATGAAGCTCTGGCCTTCTTTTACACACACTGACTGGATCCCTCCCCTTCTGTCCTGACAGCTGCTTTTCTGACTCACGCTTGCAGTATGTTTGAGGCTCCAGTTCGGAGTCCTGGATGGTTGTACCCTTTTGATATATCAACCTAAAAATATGCTGGGATAGCCCTCCCTTTTTCACATGTCTGCCACAGGCTGTATCTTGCTGACTGTGACTTTGCCGTTCAATCAAGACTGCCCTTGACATTTATAACGTTCTGCTTTCTTTGCCTCTGTTTTTGCCTCAGGTCCTGAAAGAATAGCTGCTGACATAAGGAAGACGCTCAAAAATTATTTGCTGAATTTTTAGATGAATTTCATTATATCATCAGAGATCTGATTTTGTTGTTTGTGGTTTTGTCTGCTTATTCATTTTAACATGGGTAAGACTGGGGAGGAGCAAACTGGAGGAATTTGAAGGAGAATGGCATGACATTCTGAACTGGCACTCAGTTCCTGGAGGGCTACTTGCGGCTCTGTAACTCATTAGCAATGTGACCTTGGACGAGTCATCCCACTTGAGCCTTGACATCTTCCACTAAAATGAAGGGTTGGGTCCAAGCACCCTTCTTTTTTTTTTTTTTTTTTTTAATTATTTTATTTACTTTTGCTGTGTTGGGTCTTCATTTCTGTGTGAGGGCTTTCTCTAGTTGCGGCGAGCGGGGGCCACTCTTCATCGCGGTGCGCGGGCCTCTCACTATCGCGGCCTCTCTTGTTGCGGAGCACAGGCTCCAGACGCGCAGGCTCAGTAGTTGTGGCTCACGGGCCTAGTTGCTCCGCGGCATGTGGGATCCTCCCAGACCGGGGCTCGAACACGTGTCCCCTGCATTGGCAGGCAGATTCTCAACCACTGCGCCACCAGGGAAGCCCTGTCTGCTCTTTTCTATGACTCACTGGGTTTCAATATTTGCCATGCCTCTCACACTCCTATGAAAGAAATGTTATCTTTAGGCATCAACTCAGTTTATGCAATAATGATGCCTTACGTTTGATTGGAATTTGTTATTTGCAGAGCACTTTCATCTCCACTATTGCATTTGATTTTAACAAGTCATGTAATGTATTGAGGACAAGTTATCTTGTTTTACGTCTGACGGGGTGTGAAACTTACCCAACGTTATAACATGCTAGAAAAGGGAATGACAATTGTATATACTGTCCTGCCTACATGTGGTACAATATATTGGATAGCATCTCTGCCATGTGGGAGTGGAACAAATTGTTTACACCTTGAATAGCAGACACTACTTTTTTTTTTTTTTTAATGTTAAGGACTGTTTAGAAATGCTGAAATCCAAAGCTCTTTTTTTATTTTCTAGCTAAACTTTTTTTTTTTTACATCCTTACTGGAGTATAATTGCTTTGCAATGGTGTGTTAGTTTCTGCTGTGTAACAAAGTGAATCAGCCATACGTATACATATATCCCCATATCCCCTCCCTCTTGCGTCTCCCTCTAGTTAAACTCTCTAGTTGTAAGGATCAGAAAAGTACTCAGGTTAGCTCACTCAGGGAAGGGGAGCACTGCAGGAATCAGCTTTCTTACGGACAGGAGGCAAGGTAGTCCTCAAATAATTGGGAAAGTATCTCTAGACATTTCTTCCTAGGACTAAATTGTCTGCTTTTCTCCAAACTTCCAAGACCTTTCTTTCTTATTTGAAGAGCAGTTTCCTCTGCTTACTCATGGTTCTTGTTTCCCCATAACCATGGCTCTCACAAGGCTTGGCTTCCTGACACCAGCTCTGGCCAGCTGACTCCAACATGTCAGATCCATTCACTATAGACCACTGTCAATCTCTTCCTCTTTTAGCTCCTGTGGTCCAATCAGCTGGGGCTGGGTCAGGAAGGAGTCACGTGGCACCCACATCAAGTTCTACCTCTTTATCAGGGTTTATGAACAGGTTCCTAGGGAAAGAATTCTACAGATGATAGAGCAGGCATCCTAAAACATATCTACTACATTTCCCTTTTTATCTACATTTCACAGGATTCTGTTGAGTCTTTTTTTCTAAGGTGATGCCAATATTCCTAAGTATACCTATTTTTTTCATGGTTCTCGCTTAGAGGCCATAGTTTATTATCTGTTTGCTTTTTTTTTTTGCATTCATGCACATTTTTAATTAAATTCTCTCAATATCCCAGTAGGTGAATAAGATATCTCCCAGAGATGACGTTAACATGACATATTCGAAGACATCTAGAAGCTGGGGGTAGAAATGAACTAGGTCAGGAAAAAAACCAGAAACAATTCAAATTTGTCCCTTAGTTAAAATTGGAAGGGCAGTTGCATGGTTTTCTGTAGGGTGCAGTTAAAAAAAAAAAAAAAAAAAAAAAGGCACTAGCCAGCAACTAGGTCCATTTAGGTCCTAGATCTGATCCTATCACTGATTTCTGGACAGATCATTTATTACCCTTGAAATTCAGGGGAAGGGGGAGTCTTAAAATCTGGAAATAGGAGGAATCTTATGGGGTTATCAAATCTGGTCTCTGCCTTTTACAGTAAAAGACACTGACATGAGGCCTTAGGTCACAGAGCTGATTAGAGGTAGAGCCAGTAGAATATTTCTCCTAAACAAACGGTTGTGATCTTTTTATTACATCATTTCAGTTGAAAGGGTAGAGGCTTATTCTGAGAATCAGAGATAATGCTTGTGATAAAGCAGCATAAAGTGGTGTCTAAATGTAAAATTTTATTTTAAGATGAGGACATGGAACGGGTATAGAAGACAGGAATCTGCACAGTGTGTGTGAACAGACAGGAAACAACCTATAAATGCCCTAATTCTTGTCCTCTAAAAACTTACCTATAGGGCTTCCTTGGTGTCGCAGTGGTTAAGAATCCGCCTGCCAATGCAGGGGACACGGGTTTGAGCCCTGGTCCGGGAGGATCCCACATGCCACAGAGCAAGTAAGCCCATGTGCCACAACTACTGAGCCTTCACTCTAGAGCCCACGAGCCACAACTACTGAGCCCACGTGCCACAACTACTGAGGCCCTTGTGCCTAGAGCCCGTGCTCCACAAGAGAAGCCACCGCAATGAGAAGCCCACGCACTGCAACAAAGAGTAGCCCCCGCTCAACACAACTAGAGAAAGCCCTCACGCATCAATGAAGACCCAACGCTGCCAAAAATAAATAAAATAAACTTATTAAAAAAAAAACTTACCTGTAAACAAAAGATCATGAAAATTGATCTGAACTCTGTCACTGCCACAGAATTGCATCAGAAAATGGAGATTAGGATGTTCCCGCTGCCAGATGGAATAGGAATGTGGTTGGATGTGGATTCTGCAGACTGCCTGTCTTCCAAGGTGGGCTCTATCACTTAATAACGTGTAATTGAGGCAAGTTTGTACCACTTACTAAAGGGCTCTGGGTCAAATAGTAACACGAACTCCACAGAGCCACTCTCAGGATTCAAACCACCAATACTTGAGAAATTCTTAGAACAGTCTTTGGCACATAGTAAACCCACTATATAAGGGTTAACCTATCATTATTACTTGCTTTTCTCCTGTGGGAGGGCTAAAAGCTATTCTTTCGGAGTAATCTTCATTTAAAATCCCATGGGCTAGATTAGACATATCAGTTGGTTTAGCGAGGAATTAAGAGGTGGAAAGGGAAGATTTCTTTCGGGGCAGCTCCGTCTTTATCTTTATCCCTTTAATTCTTACGAAATTCATAAATTGGACATTTGCTATTTGCATTTCACAGACCAGAACACTGGCTAGAGAGGGTAGAACTTTCTGGGCCAGAACGAGACGTTGAATCAGTAGTGGGTCACTGCACGGAATTGATCTAAGCCTACATGGGAATAAACGAACGTCTTTTCCAAGTGTGGACTTCCGGGACTTAGACAGTTCTCACTTTCCGGGGGCCAAGAAAAAGATGGATGCGGGTGGTTCAGGAGAAGACCCACATCTCTCTCCAGGCCCAGGAGCTACACCTCGGCTCAGCGGCCTCTCTCCACGCCGCCCGAGTTTCGCTAAGAGGGCCGGCTCCACACCACGGGAGAACCAGGCTCCGGCTTTCCGTCGGGGAGGCCTCCCTCTCCCGAGCCTCCCTCACTGACTCCGACTCCTTCGCGCAGGTCTTTGGAGTTTAATTCCTTTATTTAGAAACTACACTTTTGAGTCAAAGAACAGAGAAGGGCAAGGGCCGGGAACAAGAAGCAACGCGCGTGAACACGGACACCGCCTCGAGAGCCCTTACAGGTCTGGCCCACGCACGACACTCGCCCGAACCCCGCCACCCGCCTCCTTTCCCCGAGGAGGCGTGGCCCGCACGCGCCGCCATCTTGGTCGCCCCTCTAGGCACTCTGTTTACTACTCTATGGTTGCCCGCTCCCGCCCCGCCCCTCCCCAGTCATTGTCTGGAGTAGCAGCCACGGCCGCAGCGCCTTCTCTTTATAAGTCCGCAGTGCCCGGATGTGAATGGATTACAATGTATCTTTCAGGGAAACCTATTATTATCAATGTGACTCCACGGGGGAGTCAATGGTGATGATCAGGAGGAGGAGGAGGATGATGATGAGACACCTCTAAACTTGGAACAAGTTTAAGGCTTTATAAGAGGAGAAGAAAAAAAAAACCACCAACAAGATTTGTTTGAGGAAAAATTATAACTATCCTGTGTTGATATTTTTTTTATAAACAATAAGAAAAAGTTGTTGGATTTTTTTTTTTAATGATTTCTTTTTTGGGGGAGGGAATTTTGTTGCAGTTTTATGGTGGAATATACAAAAACCAGAGCCAGGTGCATAATCTTGTATTCTGTGGATATCCCTGGAGCAGAACTGAGTACCAGTTAAAATACTTTTTTGGGGGATACACATGTGAGATACTAAGTACTTGCAGAAGATTTTTGTCTCTCTTTTTAAAGTCACTTTCCTTGGAATATTGTGAGCATATTTGTGGCCATTTAAGGTAACGTTACAATTTGCTGTCAGAGTAAACTGTTTGTAATTGAATTTAATATTTTAAATGTCGATCCCAGTGTTTTATTAAAACAAAAGGAACAACCTATTAAATAATCGCCAATGGGAAAAAGTGTGTGCATGCATTTTGTGTATGTACTCGCACATCTAGCAATAACAGGGTTTATAGAATGTGTATTTTAACACACGTTAAAATAGCGTATGTTGCATATACTGGATAAAGTACGCTTGTTATTATGAAACGATAGAATTATGCAGCTTAATTTTTATCCTAAAAAGTGATGTGAAAAAGTATGTTTTAAGAGCATGCAGGGCCTGTAATGGTAAATGTTGAATTAAAAAAAGTGCTGGCGAACGGGGACTTAGCATGCCTAGGAACTCAAGTGTAAAAACAAAACAACATCCACCCTCAAAAATTGCCTTTTTTGTTGTTGTTGTTGAAGTTTGCAGCTATACTATTCTGTGACTTAAAAGGGAGGGGAAAAAAACGTATGTAATTTAGGTTTCGCCCCCAACGCAGAACTACCGACATGAAAATCTCCCCAGCAAAATGTGGCTTGGTTTATATCTGGAAAAGAAAAATATTGTTCCTCTTGGCAAAGTCTTTTTGCATCACGTGTATTTGCAGCCTAGTATAAACTTGCTTTGCCGTGTGTGGATGTGTGAGTGAGAGGGAACGAGAGTCAGAGAAAGAAAGGAGGGGATGTAAACTCGAATAAATTTCAAAGTGCCTCCGATGGATGAAACGGGCAAAAACTGAACTGTTCAGGCTTCAGATTGTAACTGACGTTCTGAGGGAAAATGAGGTGCTCGATGAAATTTCGTTTGTATTTTTTTTTTTTTTTTTTGCGCGGCGGGGGAGGTGTTGAGATTTTTTTTTCTCCGGGGGGGGTGCATCCCAGCCAGCCCGACCCGAGCGAGCCGCGTCTCCCCGCCGGAGGCCCCCCACCCATTTCTTTGCTGAACTTGCAATTCCGTGCGCCTCTGCGTGTTTCCCCCCTCCCCCCCTTCCCTCGTCCCCTCCCCTCCCCGGAGAAGAGAGTTGGTGTTAAGAGTCAGGGATCTTGGCTGTGTGTCTGCGGATCTGTAGTGGCGGCGGCGGCGGCGGCGGCGGCGGCGGCGGCGGCGGGGAAGGAGCGGGCGCGGGCGCAGGCGGAGGAGGTAGAGGCGGTGGTTAGACATGAACGCCGCCTCGGCGCCGGCGGTGCACGGAGAGCCCCTTCTCGCGCGCGGGCGGTAGGTACCGGCGCCGGCGGGGCTCGGCGGGGCTGGTGCGCCGGGCGGCGTGGGGCTCGGGCTCGGCGGCCCCGCACGCGGCTCCGCGCCTCCCGTGCCGCGGGCTCCCGGCTCCCGGCGCTCCCCTTGGAGACACCCCTTCCTCTCCCGCGCCTATTCCCTCCCCCTCGTCCCTACCCCCCCTCGGCCCCCCCCCTCCCTGGCAGTGTCACTTGGAGAGACCGATGACTTTGCCAAGGCCCTGACTTTAATTTTTACAACCCTTTCTTTCACAAATTAGGGTGCTGGACTATTACGGGACCCGACCCTCCACTCCGCTTCCCTCCCCCCCGCCCCGCTTTCGTCGACCCTGTCACCCCTCCCCCTTTGGACGTGTTTTCACTCCAGAGACGCTCATCTTTAATTTCTTTATAGCTACTTTGAAACGCAGAGGGGAGTGGTGTGTGTGTGTGAGCGTGTGTGTGAGCGTGTGTGCGTGTGTGTGAGTGTGTGTGGGGGGGTGGGGGGAAAGTTGAGACCGGATCGTTCTGAGTAGTTTCTCTTTTCTCTGGGATCCATTCATTTCTCGCTCTACCTCCTGTTGCATAAAATGATGCGCTGAAGAGCGGCTTTTTTTTTTTTTTTCCTTCCCGGATTTGGTTTTACAGTGGATGTTACCAGTTTTGATCGTCTCTTTGGAAATACAATATCAATAGCAGTTTTTTGTTTTTTTGTTTTTTTTTTTTTGCTATTGCTGCCTATTCTTTCTTTAAAAAAAAAAAGCAACAAAAAACAACTCTCCTGTCCCTCCCTCCTTTCTACCTTATTCCCATCCGCCCTTACGTCCCTACCCCACAACCCCCCCAGTCTCCAAAAATCCGATTGTGTTTTATCCAAGGATTGGGACTGGATTTTCTGATTGCGGTTATTTCCATGTTTCTAGGTTTGTGTGATTTTGCTAAAATGCATCACCAACAGCGAATGGCTGCCTTAGGGACGGACAAAGAGCTGAGTGATTTACTGGATTTCAGTGCGGTAAGAAAGAACGGTGGAAACTAACAACAGCTGTGAAACAAAACAAAAACAAAACAAAAAACCCAAACACTTTGAGCTAGAAACCAATAATAATGTAAAGGACAGGAATAATTTTTAATTGGCTGAGTCCTTGGTAAACATGAAGGTCTTTTTGATAAGTTTTTAACTACAATTTTTGGGTGTGATGGACGATTCAGGCTTTTTTTTTTTCAGAGTCTTAATTACTTGCTTTTGAATTCCCTACCCACCGAATCCCCCAAATAATGGAGTCTCACTCCAATGGAAGGGAAAAACAGACACCCCTAAAACTGTAAACCACCCCTAAACTTGACCTTATCTGAACACTGAGAGTACAGATACTTTGTGCACTACTCATTTTATTTATTTATTTTTTTCTGAAAATGGAAAAGGGAAAATAGGAGACCCCAGTTGTCTCAAAGTTTTAAACTGATGATGCTTTGGATTAGTAGGACCTGTAGTCCTCCTCATTACATCTTTTCCTGGGATTCTGAAAACTCGTGTGCATATGCTGAGCATACATTCTTTAGAACCCTTTAGACGGTCTTTGTAAATCTCGGAGTCGTGAGATCAGCACAAAGCAGAACTTACACACTTGTGGAGTTTTATGACGGAACTTGGTCCTTCTCCATCCCTTTGCTTCCCTTCCCCATACCAAGTCCCAAACATGTCAGGGGAAATAATTCATTTTTAATGCCAGATGAGTTTGGTGTAAGATGCATTTGCAAAGCAAAATAAAAAGAATCCACAAAACACACAAATAAAATCCAAACCGCCTTCTAAGTGGGGCTCTTTCATGTTGCTGCTGCTGCTGCCGCTACTGCTGCTATTGCTGCTGCTGCTGCTTCTCTTCTAGACCTTTTGGAGAAATGGCTTTCGGAAGTTTTGCCAGGAAACGTAGCCCTAGGCAGCTCTGTAGCCCCCTTTCTGCTTGCTGCACTTTCTCCATTCGTTTCTTTGCTTTTTGCAGGCTCTGACTCAGGGAAGGTGCGCATTATCCACTAGATACGTCGAAGAAGAGGGAAACCAATTAGGGTCGAAATAAATGCTGGAGAGAGAGAGAGTGAAAGAGAGAGAGAGTGAGAGAGAGAGAGAGAGAGAGAGAGAGAGAGAGGGGCAGAGAAAGAGAGAGGGAGAGAGAGTCTTGCTTCAAATTGCTCTCATGTTAGAGACGAAATGAGAATTTAGTGCAGGTGGCACTTTTATTTTTATTTGGGTTCACATATGACAGGCAAATCCTATACGGGATGGAAATGGACATTGCCACGTTTATGGCCAAGGTTTTCAATATAAAACAAGCAACTTTCTTCTCCTTTGTAAAACTAGTGTTTTCTAGAGAGCTTGCTGCCCTCCAAACTGAATCTTGTTCACATTATGGGGACTGTGTTGGTTTAAAATGTAGTCCTACCTAGTTCTGGCGATCTAATGAACCTGAGGAAAAAGAAAACAGTGGTTAAGGTTGGGGTGGGGGGAGAGTGATTGGTAATGTGCCTGTTTTCGTTTTAAGTTGGATGGTGATGTATTTTACTAAAATGAGCCCTTAGCATAAACTGTATATTGTATAGTGAGAGTATGAAAGATCTTTGATGAACTCTGAAGGCACAAATGTCTTCTTTTCAACAGTAATATTTCTTTGTTTCTTTTAGATGTTTTCACCTCCTGTGAGCAGTGGGAAAAATGGACCAACTTCTTTGGCAAGTGGACATTTTACTGGCTCAAGTATGTAAATTCTTTTCTTAGTGTGTAGTTAAATGTTCTTAGCTGTTTATTCACTCATGGTATATTTTTGGCTCTGTTGAAGTGTTCTGAAAAAGTCATTGAAATTTTAGCCTGTAATGATATGGTTATTTCATTATCCATTAGTGGTATAACTTAGGCAAAAACGTTATCTTTTGCAAAATTAAAAGTAGGGTTTTTAAAAAAAAAAAAAAAAAAAAAAAAAAAATCAAGGAAACTGTCTCAGAATTCATCACTTACTTTAAAAGCAATTTTCTGATACAATTGTAATCAAACACGTGAAGATAAGGCAGTGTTAACATGGGGGAATAAATTAATGTTTCCTTATTTGAAAATAGAGGGAAAAATCTAACTTTCATGAAAAGGGCAAATCCCTTGTAAATAATATCAATTTTATTGGGTACTATGTATAATTAACCCTTTTAAAGAAATGAGCACTTAATTTTGCAGATGAATGCTGTGTAGTAAACCATAGCTGTAAATAGAGAGACTCCTGCTAATCTGAGAGCGAAATATGAATTCATTTATATTTAAAATATCCTTTTTGGTGCTTTAGCTTTTTTTTTTTTTAAAGAATTTACTTGTGCAATGAATTTTTCTATATTTAAAGTTGCAAATTTGGAAGGACTTTTACATTTTATAAATGAAAGGTCTTTGGCTGATGCTTTCAAAAGACGTTAGCGCTATTCACAAAGGAATCTGTGTGTGCAGTGATTATCTGGTATCTAAGGAGGAGTTTTAATAGGGGACTCTCTGAAGGTCTCTTATTAAAAGTGAAAACTGAAAATATGCTATTCGTTTAAAACGTATTTTTTTTTGTCTAGTGAATTTCATATCAGAAGGAGGCATACATTGCTCTCCTTTAGCTTCAAGGCTTAAATCCATTTATGCTTGTTAAACAGCTGTAGTATTTTAGGAGTTCTGGCAGTGGTACATAACAGGACATTAGACAGAGTCCTGTTCTTAAGTCAGACTGGTAAATGTTGACATCGTGTAGCTGTGAGATACCAGTGGAATTGTCTGTTAGCTATTGAAGATAATTTCACATCTCTTAATATTCATTTGGTGTTGTAGCGGTGAAAGAAATCTGTTCATCTTTGTGACTTGTATAATTGGTATTTTTTAAATAAAATTAATGGCATTTAAAAGTTGCTCATTTCCAAATAAGTTACTTCTCCTTTTGCTGACCCCCATAAGTCTAAGGGATTTTTTATCTATAACTTGATTTGTGAAATATGAGATGCCTCCTATAGTTACATTTTATCTTTTATTTTGGGGGGTCCACTTTGATTAAAAGGGCTACTGACCATATGTTTGTGTTTTACTGTCCTGGACCCTGTTATAATTTTCATTTGGGACTTAAAATTTTTTTTGTTGTTGTATTCGTATTGTATCTTCCAAATTTCTTTATCGTGTTCTCTATACAACTTTGAAGGAAAGATGAGTACAAGTATCTCTTGTAGGCAGATCAGTTTTTCATGTTAGACAGTATCAAAACAGTTGCTAACTTTATCTCTGACAGTAACTTCATGATTTTCCTTAAGAAAATGTATATTCAGTTGAAATCTGAAAGTAGATTATGTCAGAAAGGCTCAGAGATAGACTGCTTTCAGAGTCAGTGCAAAAATACTCCTTTGTACTTTGTAAAAATTGACACATTTGGAATAATTAAGTATATCAGCTTAGTTATAGTTTAATAAAGTAAGGTGATTTAGAAGCATGAAATTGTGTTACATTTAAAAAGATAACTGTGCATCTGGTCCCTTTTCTATGTTCACATTTAAATGAAGTCCTTGCTATGATGTTTAAGTGTTTACAGAGTGTAGGGTGAATAAGTATGAATATGTATTAATGCATTTTGGTAAATGATCATATACTGAAACTTACACAGTTCTTAAGACAGTATATCTGTATACGTAAACCTAGACAGAGGCTTCATCCTTAGTGAGACGTGTTGTGATATTTCCAGTGAATATGCTGTGATTATTTTTAAGGTGTTAAACTTTAAGTGACGTTGTACCAGAGGTGTAGTTTTCAGGCCCAGATGTTTACTTGTAAAGGTAAAAAGTGTAGTGCCGATTTTGTTCTCGCTGCTGGATTGAAAATGCAGGGTATTCATCCAGTGCAGTATGATGGGGACTATAATAGTACAGATTGGAGTGTTGATTTTTCTCATCTGTCCAAGACACAGTTAGGTGGCTTTGTTTCCACTCAGTAACAAAGATAAGTCCCTTTTAAAGCATAACAAATAAAAAAAAAAAAAAAAAATGAGGAAAACTGCATTTTGCTCCTGGAAGGATGAACTGGGAAACTTTGGACTGAGAAATGATTTTCTAAATGTACATCAGGTTAATATCCATTGTCCCAAGGGTGCTCAGATGTCACTTCCATGGGTAGCTTTGAAACTTGGGTCCAGAGAAAAAAGATCCAAAGTATAAGTGAACTGTTCATATTGGAAAAACCAGCTCAGTTTTTTCAGAGTGAGGCATGGTAATGTTTCATGCTTAAAGTTCTCAGTAGCTGTGGATTCCATTCATATAGGACGCTCCTTCGTGATTTGCAATGTGAGAATTAAAAAAAGTGTGGCCGTATTGCCTTTAATCTTTCATTTCACAAACATGGTTTTTCCTACCACCTTAAGAAATGGTGAGGCTGCTAGGGAGAATGGAATGTAACCTGAGCTACAGCCTGACATTCCCAGGGAGCATTTTTCACATGAAAGGCTTTTGTCAACCCAGGAAAGGACCAGCAGTTTTTGTTTGATGTTTGCAGGTGTTCAGCAGAGAGCACTAAAACAATTCAGCCATGATAGTTCAGAGCTTGGATGACCTTAACGGGGAGAACTGGTGGGTTCTGGAATTATTTTTAAGAAATATTTGAAACCTATATGGTGACTTATATAAAGGGATTTCAGATCCATTATATCATTTATCTTAAAACTAGCTAAAAGCATCCACATGCCTGGATGATTGGAAAATTATTCTCATTAAAAAGTAGGACGGCAAAGTTACCAGAAGAAAAAAAAATTCACCTAGAGTCTATAATTTATTGATGAACAGGGGTTTAATTTTCTAATATAACAAAACTACAGTTTCTTTGGTTACCTTTGAGTCTTTTATGAGCAAAAGATAAACATACTAGCTTTGGCATCTTTTACAAAGTAGTTTTAAAGTTGGGGCTCTACAATTATCCATACTCAACAACAGTCCTGGTCACATCTGTTACATGTATTTACAGTTAGTCTGTGACGGATCCTACATCTTCCTCCCTTAGTTTAAAAGTTGAGCCTTTTCCCCCGTAACTGTTTAGTTTTACTTAGGTGTTCAGCATTTGTTAAAGGTGCCAAATGGATGGGTGTTTTAACAATTAAGAGCAGCAGTAAAACACACCACATCCCTGTCATGGTCATTTTTGGAAGAGAAAAAACATTTCTTGACATTCACACAAGTTATTTCACTGATACCCACATGACACCCAAATGACACATCAGTTTGGTAAATTTAGTAAGAAAAAATAAATCGCTCCAATGGGTAGTTCTGTATCACAGAGAAAATTCAAATGGTCAGCATTCTGAATTAATATCCATCCGTACAGTTTGAGTTCATGATTATGGCGTGAAAACACAAATGGTCTCCCTTAAAGGTATTTGTGGAGTACACTTATTTAATTGTGTGTGTGTGTGTGTTTTAAACAGCCTTACTATTACAGTGCAGTTCATAGTGGTTGTATGGCTTTTGTAAAATGCGGACTAATTTAACAGTTTACAAAATAAGCAAAGTGGCATTAAACCCATTCTGTTAGAATCATAGAATTTGGGGGGATCGAACCCCTTAGAAAGAGACAGCCCAGTGCCTTCATTGTACAAAGAAAACTGAGGCCCAAGTTAAGAGGTTCTAAACTATGCCTTTATTTGCTAATCTAAGAAACAAGTTTTGATTTGCTAATTTTGTATGGCCCTGCAAATCCTTTTATTGGAGTAATATTGGTTTCACTGCTATGTTTTTCTAAATTTGTATTTTGCATAATAGGGTATCAGGATTTGTGTGCTGATCTTTGTGCCTACAAATTCTTCTAAGTGCACATGTGCCCTTTGAATGCCTTTTAAGGTTTGGAGCTGAATTTTGGATTGTTGATCATTCTCTTTTGCCTGATCTGGCCTGTGACTATTTGCAAGATGTTAGGTTGAATAACAGGGGTGGATGGGCATGACACTGACAGAATTAAAGTGCTTCTTACTATGCCAAGTGGTGTGCTATGCACTTTATATTCTTGTATTTTTTAAATCCTCACAAGAACCCAGTGAGATGCCAGGATTACCATGCTCAATTTATAAATGAGGAAACTGAGATTCAGAGATGGTAAACTACTTACCCTCAAGGCAGCCAGAATGAATCAGGTTCTAAACCAAGGTCTGCCTGGTCTGCCTAGCTCAGTGTCTTTTGAGACACACACACACACACACACACACACACACACACACACACACACAGAGTCAGATATAGCTTATTATTTCAATATCTTATAGGCTTAAGGATATATTATTGAGGCTTGGTGTGCAATACTGTTCCTGATCTTTACAGTAGATAAACATTTTTTAAAAATATGTTTAAGATAATGGTATAAACCATGTCCATTATTTTTCCTGCTTTCTTATCCAAACTAGGCTTCTAGTTTATGTTGGATTTCAATGTGACTTAGTATCTCTCTCATATTTTTATTATTCTTTTAGCAAGGAAAATATAGTAGGTAGTTTCAAAGTTGTGTTTTGGTTCTATTGTAAATGGACAGTCTGCTTGGGTACCAGTGAAAGTATTTTGTTTTCAATTATTTTAATGTACCTAGTCAAACCAAAAGTTGAGGTAACCAAGCTTGCTCTGTTAATATCTAAAAAAAAAAAAAAGGTTTTGTATCTTTTAACTGTAAAAAAAAGTTTTGCAGTTCCTTGTTAGATCTTTGAAACTTAATATTCAAGAAAAACCCTGAATTCTATCTGCATCACTAAAATAAGCAGTTTTGAAGTTTTGATATGTCTATTACCAGACATGTGCTTAAAATGTTACGTTTTCTAAATTCAGAAGGAAGAAGCAGTACTCTATTTGACATTGACTTAAGTAAATAAAATGCATTAAACAAGCGTAGGGATCCAAGATCTGTTGAGCCTGAAATGCTTAACATTTTTGACAGCATCAGCAAATTATCTTTACCCTACTATTGTAATGAGGAAATCACTTAAATAACAGATGAACAGCTAAGTCACATAAACATATATAATAGAACTATGTAATGAAAGTTTATGCTGTTAATTGCTCGAATCTGTCTTAAATGCTTAGAATCATGGAGCAGTAAAGACTGTCATATAAACAGTTTTGTTTTGAGCTTCAAATTATTCCTTTTTGCTTTCATCTGCTATGATAAACAAAGTTAATTTTGGAAGCTTTACAGATCAAACATTTACTCCTAATGGTAAACTACATTTTATATTGAAAGTTTGCAGCCTCGTCCAAGGCAGAGAGTTGAGTCCTGGTGGCCCCAGGCTGCAACGTTTAGTATTATGATGCTTTTTAGATCTGTTCCCATAAGCCAAGATAACAGATCTGAAGTTGTCTAATAAGGAACATGGTGTGTTTTGAAATGTTCTTCAGTTTACAAGTCTTGAACCAAAATGTTCTTGGCCAAACCTTTAGACCTTATACCTATATGTTGGGTAAGTCAGATTTTGCACAAAGCATCTAAATGAAGCTAGGTAGGAACAGAAAAAAAAATCCCTTCCTTCCTTATTTTTTGTCTTTTATGAGCTATTTTTTTATGACCAGGTGTTCTTCCAAGTTAATTAGATGGTTCTGAGTATTAGAGAAAGTAAAGCAAAGCACATCAAAGTTATTTTTTTTAAGGTTTTATTTATTTTTGTCACTGGTTTATTACTCTGAATAAAGTTTTCAAAATTGACCGCCAAGTTTATAAGCTTACACATGGGTTATCCATTTTCTAAATCTGTGATCCCACTTAGACTCAGCAGTGATGTAGGCACATGAGGTTTAGGTGGGTAATTTTCAACCATATGTCTCTTAATGCTTATGAGAGATGTAAGAGAAATAACAGTTTAATCTTTAGAGAAGATTGGTTGACACTTTCTGTAAGTTTTACATATATATTTATATATATATTTTTAATCAGGCTCAAAGGCATAGCAAAAGTGTTGAAAAAGGTTGTCATATTTGCTTTCATTTCAACGATAAGTAAAGGCCCAGTTAATCAGCATATCAGATAGCCAGGTGTGTTTAGAATCAGTTTATACGGAGGAACTTCAGGGCTGTAAGAAAGTATTCTATTTAAAGGTGCAGCCACTCGATTGTTCAAATGGCTGCTTTTGTACTTTTGTGTGACAATTAACATTTAATGAATGACTTTCTAAACTGCCATTGGTGGTAATTATTATATGCGGTTTATTAACTGCAATCCATTGTTGGATGTGCCTGTATTGATCTGTTTTGCAAACAACCCTTCACACGTTCAGCAGTATTTGTACATTACTTTTTAAAGAACCTATTTCGTTTGCTGACATTGATATTGCCCCTAAAATTTTTAGCTGACAAATGCCTCTTCGATCAGAGTGATGTCTTAATTAAATTAAAAATTCATTGTCTTTTCAGCTATAAAAATTTTGCCCTTCTTTCCTCAGGGAATCCCAAAGAAACTACACAAGATTGCCTTTCAAGTAAAGGATTTATAGAAATTTAGACTTACCAGGAGACTTTAGAGATGTTCTATGCTTTTTTTTTTGGTTAAAGAGCTAAGGTTTGGGAGGGTTAAGTGTCTTTTGCCCAAATCATACAGTTGGTTATGGGCTATAATAGGACACAAATACAGATGTCCTGACCTGCTGCTCAGGGACCCCATGCTGCTTTTAATTAAGGTTTGGACTCAATCCTTTGGTACCAACTGTATGTTTCTTTAGAGGAGGAAAACTTGTATAATCTTCCATTTCTGAAAAATAATAAAAGTTCAGATCGTGAGAGATGGACAACGTAATCCAGCTCACTTGTCATCACGTGCTCTAATTTGGCTAAGGCAGTTGATGAATAACTGTTAAAATGTATTGTGTTATTAAAAATAACAAAGTAAGACCCCTGATTAAATATCAGGGCTGTAATTTAATCTTGGGGGTTCTGGTGCTGTTCATAAACCATTTGGTTTTTTTCTGTAACAGATGACGTCAAAATACAGCTTGATTGAATTATGACCCTGGGTTACAGGAGCACCTGCTTGTGCCTCTTGACTTCATAGCATGTCAGCATTTCCATTACGAATTTTTTTTTTCTCTGACATTTTTAAGTTCAAATAGTTAAACGAGACTGGTGATTGGCATAGAAACTTTCAGCCTCCCGGGAAAAGACTATTTTCCCAATAAAACAGAGAAGGTGGTGACAAAGCCCCATTACGGAATACCTTTTAGAATGTTTTTCCTTGCTTTAATCTTCCATTAATTTAAACATTCCCTTTTGGGGTACTTAGATGAATTGCAAGGCATCCAAATGGAAGGTTTTGTATCTAAAATCTCCCAAGCCAAGACTTAACTACAGGGCATTTCGAGGACTTTTAAACTAGGGAAAGACCTACCTTCTGTGAAGGAAGATATTGAAATGATAGCTCTGGACACTCCAGTTTTCATCTTGTGTAAAATGCTGAAGAGCAAGATGAAAAACACGCACATTTGCATATCTTGTCAGTAATTACTTTTATATCCACTTAAGATGAGTAAAAATTGATAATGAATGGTTTAGAAAGGTCTATTTATTTATATCATTATCTGGAGACTCACAGCATAGCTTCAGTTTAGCCCCTCGGGTTTTAATATGTAGCCATTGGAGATGGGATGTTGGTTGTGTCTATCTAGCCAGTTATTTTTTATCTACCTACCATAATTCTTATTGATGGTTCATCTAATATATATTTTTAGTACATGCTATGTACACATCCCTTGTGTTAACAATTATAGGACTCAGAGGGCTTTGTGGGAGCAAGGTCCTGCCCTGAGAGGGCATGTATTTTGACAGGAAAGAATAGAAATGTACATGTTTAATTAATACTCAGTGTCCAGAAGACAAGTGTCATTAGCATGGTGGGAGTTTAGGTAAAGAAAAACTTATTTCTTGCTGGGGGAACTTAATAATGAAGGTTTCATGGGCAAATTGACTCTGATTCTTGAAAGAGGAGGAGTATTTTGACATGGGGGCATTGGGACGGAGCCTTTTATATCAAGATCACTATGAACCAGGCACAGAGGAAGGCCATTGCAAAGGGTGGATGAAAGAGAGCAGGTTCCTCAGCTTGGCAGTGGACTCAGTTATGGTCTAGGCACCTCAGTCACCTCCAGGCACACATTCCTGTCTTGGGTGCCTTTTTTTTTTTTTTCCTTTTCTGGTTTTGGGATTTCCCTTTGAGATAATCCAGTTCCTTCCCCAAATATATGTTTTTAATGGTAGTGGCAGGGTGGAAATCAAGATTTAGGTGTTCCCAGTTCCAGACTCTTCCTATTGTATCATTCAGCAGTGGAAATTTTAAGCTAATTTGGAGAAAATGATTTATTTAACTGAATTCTGGCAGTCTAGATTTTCTTGCCATGTTTGCCGTTAAATAGCTGTTTCATATTGGCAAAGTGAATATAATGTGTCATACTGACATCACACATAGGAAAAATACGTAAATACCACCCTTTCCTTGAGTATTGGTTAGTTCACATTACAGTGTCTTTCCCTCTGTGACCTCCTACGGTTTCAGTGATTCCAGTTTCCAGTTGAAGCCAACAATTCAAGTTCTAGTTGGAATTGACATAGGAAGAATTTATTAATGAATGTTTGCTACAGAATAGAAACAAGATTTTTTCGACAAAGGGAATATTCTAGACCCCTTTACCCATTTTTTTTTTTTAAATGTGAGTTTCGAACCTGTGTCTTCCCCAAACTTTTTCTTCACTTTCGAACATAAAGGATTCATGTTGGGAATATTTTGCAACGTTTCACCTTTAAACTCAGAGAGAAAACATTTTGGTCATCAGGTGGTAATCACGTTTCAAGATTTAATCTACAATTTCATACATAACCCAGTTTTGCAATTTTGAAAAGGAAGGCCGCACAATGTCAATTTCAATCCTTGTTCAAATAATCATTATTTGTTGGGTGCCTTCTAGAACTTCATTGTCTAACTGGTATCCCAAACCATGGAATGCTTTTCTGTTCTTTTGTTGGCACTGATTCTTCATTTAGTTTCTTTTAGCTTCAAAGGTTGATTTTCTTTTGACATCTAATTTCCCCCTGATTTTGTTGACCTCTTATTATTCTTCAATTTATCTTTTTAGCCCACGTGGAACTATTTCTTTTTTACATGGGTGTACATTTTGTAGTGTCCCACTTTAATCCCTAGTAATTTTGGTAGAGTTGGATAAAGTGAGAAATACTCCATAATTACTTTAAGCAATTAATTTTACTTAAAAAATTCGTTATTGTTGATGAAGGCTTGATTGTTTAAAGAATGTTGAAAGCTTCAGAAAAGTGAAAGGGATGAATGTACATAGTGGTGTTTTTTTTCATTGTGAATATGTTTCACCGGAATAACAAGAGAATTATTAAGAATTATTAACTTTCATGTACTCACCTGTTCATTCATTCATTTAGTAAATGTTTTTTGAGAGTCCAGATTCAAATTGCAGTGCTAGGTATTATGGTGATATAAAGAAGAAAAAATTTCAAGGCCAGCATTGCAGTTGGCATAGGATACTGCTGTCATTGGGTACAGGCTCTACATTGATTCAGTAAGACAGTGCTTTTCGAATAAGTGATGTCAAAGTGTGGAAGTAGACTTCTTCCAAAGATGCTTTTTAAATATAACTATAGACTTTACAGTTTTAGCTGAAACATTGAAATCCTGTGTGTGTACTTCTACATGAGTATAAAGGAGAGAGAATGGACTTGAATGATTATGGAATTTGGACCTTGAAGAGTATTGTTATGATGTACTCTCAAATTTGGTACCAAAGACTTTTTGGGAGGCAATGACAATTATGCCCCATATGTTTTTGTTGGGTTTTTTTGGGGGGGATCAGAAATTAAAATATCAGATTTGTAGATAGTGCCCATTTACTTCAAGGGCACTAGATATTTTTGTTGTTGTTCCCACACTTGAATATTTTTAATATTTATTTAAAAATTCGTATGCAGGAAGTTATTCATTTACTTTCAGAATTTTGTATTGAGCATCCACCATGTATCAGGTAGTATGCTGGGTGCTAGAAATAAAGTGATGAACACAACAGACGCAGTTCTGCATTGGCTAAATGTAGGAGACATACATTCACTGAATAACCAACCAGAGAAATATCAGCCTCTACGTTGAGAGGTGTGAGGGGTTAGATGAGTTTGCAATAGGGTATCTGACCACACAGTCAGGAGAACCTTCCCTGAAGCTGGCACACCTGACTGAGGGAGGAGGAGGGAAGTGGGCTGGGGGTCAGCAGGGCATGGTGTTTGGGGAGGGGCTAGAGCTTGGTTAGAGCTGAGGCTGGGGAGAGGGAAGGTAGGGGCCAGATCATGCCAGGCTGAGAGGCAGGGAGACTGTGCAGTTTCCTCCCACCAGATTTGTGCCTGGGAACACTCTGACTGCAGCCTGGAAAACACAGCTCAAGGGTAGTCAGGGTGGGTGGCCCGAACCAGCAGTGAGACTTCTGCAGAAACGCAGCTGAGAGATGGGGTTGCTGGGGGAGTTTTCACAGTGGCATTTGCATATGTGTGTGTGTGTGTGTGTGTGTATGTGTGTGTGTGTGTGTGAGAGAGAGAGAGAGAGAGAGAAAGAGAAACTTTCTATAACTTGAATACTTGAAAATTGACTATATTTTATATCTTCTAACAGTAACCCGAGACCTCGTTCAGCTACTGTGTGCTGTCGACTGCCTGTTTTGCACCCAAATGCCACAGAAGTGCTTTTTATTTTCTGAGAAAAGTGGAAGATTGATTTTGCAATTCTGTTGTGAGAGGGTGCAGAGGTGGGAGTGGGAGAAAGAGGCAAAAGGAACTCTGCTTTCTTATTTAATGGTCTTCAGTAATTACGCACTATTTAGGCTTCCTCTAGCTTATATTCTAATTACCAGTAAACATTCTGGTGGTTCAGTTCAACCTGTGGAATTGAGTCCATCACACACCTGGGATCAGGTATCAGCACATCCCCACGCTGTTGCTGAGCATCTTTGGTGAACTTTAGGAAGGTGGTAGGATTTGTACGATATTCCGTCTGAGATGGAAACGCTGTTTACCTGATTCTCTTTTGTCTGAGGTGGCCACGGGGGAAAGTTATGTGGTAACTGTTGATTAGCCACAAAATAAAGTTTTTCACTTTGACACCTCCCAGTGAGTAGCCCTGCTTCACCTTTCACTCTGACCATCTAGCTCCTTCTCTGCCCCGCTCCCTCCATTTTCTCACGAATCTTATGGTTTACTCTTGGGAGTCCCCTCTCAACCCACTATGTTTGTTAGTCCATTTTGGTTAGGAAAACTGTCACCATTCTTGGTGGTATACTTACTGTTCAAGTTGAAGAGAAAAAGAGGTTTTTTCCCTCCTCTCTTCCTTGCCATCTTTGCTTCGGCCAGCTAGTTAGAGCATTGGGGGAATGCCATGGGTATGGGCTGGATCCTGATAGCCACGCCAGTTAGTGATTCTTGGCCCCGTGACCCAAGAGCTCTGCGTGTGCTTCATCAGAAGGGTGCTGAAAGGAGCGAGGTCTAGAACCGTCTCTGCTGAGCTGAAAACCCCTTAGCACACGTGCCTTGTGCTGGTGAGTTAGTAGGTGATGCTGATGCAAGTGGACAGCATCCACGTGTTGTTCCTGCCTCCTGGAGAACTCCTTCAGCATCCAGGCGTGCACTGGTAACTCTCCGTTAAAAAAATCAAACGAAATGAAGTTACCTTCCTTCTGGGGTGCGGAGGGCACGCAGGGTGCTTCCACAGTTATCTGTGGTGCTTTATTTTTTTGGAAAGAAAAAAATGGTAGAATGTTATGGTTGACACCTCAGTGCTCGAAATATTTCATAATAGAAACAAAACAAAAGCGTGACAAACCAAACACATACTCTCCCTCTCATTCACACTCCCTACTGACTGGTCCTCTTTCTTGGGCTCCTTTATAACAAGAGTTTTGTTGACTGTTGGCTACACTGGTGGCTTCTGTATCCCTTCCTTCCATATACTTTTTATAAGTCTCACCCCAACCAAATATTCCAAAACATATCTTGTGATGTTTTATACCTACAAAATAATACATGTAGCATATATGAATTATGAAGCTAAATGATGGAGTGAAGACCAAGGGACCCACCACTCACTGTCAAAACTAGAGCATCCTCAGAACCATCTGGGTTTCTTCCTTATCCGCATTCCCTCGTCTTTCTTGCCAGAGGTAAATATTCTCTTTTTTCTTTCTTTTTTTTCCACTTGACGGAGGATTATAAACGTGGTATCATTCCTATGTTGTATTGTGCCACTTGCTTTTTACACTTGGCATCGCATGTTTCAGACTTCTCCATGTTACTGTGTGTGGCATTAGTTCATTCTCACTGCTGGTGAGTATACCTCAATTTATTTATGTATCTTCTAGTTAATGAACCTTTGGATTGATGCCCTTTTTTTGAGACTACACACTTTCCTAGCACCTCTTGACGCACTCTTGATCATCTCTTTTGATTCCTGTAGATGTCTAAGAGTCAAATTTCTGGGTTGTAGAGTCATGCAAATGTTACAAATGAAAAGATAGTGCGGAATTGATTTCCAAAGTTGTTACCAATTTACACTCCTACCCACAGCATAAAAGGTTACTATGGATGTATATTGTTGTCCGCCTTTGGTGTTCTCAGATTTCTTAATTGTATCAATCTAGTGGGTGTACAATATAAAATGTATCTCACTATGGTCTTAACTTGCATTTCACTGATGATTGATGAGGTTAAACATCTTTCTACGTGTTTGTTTATCATTCATGTTTCTTCTATGGAATCTCCCCTCCTCAGTTTTCTATTGAGTCTGTTTTCTTTTTCTTTTTCTTTTTTTATTTTTTATTTTATTTTATTTTTTTTAGGGGTAGGAGTTTATTAATTAATTTATTTTTGTTGTGTTGGGTCTTCATTTCTGTGCGAGGGCTTTCTCTAGTTGTGGCAAGCGGGGGCCACTCTTCATCGCGGTGCGCGGGCCTCTCACTATTGCGGCCTCTCTTTTTGCGGAGCACAGGCTCCAGACGCGCAGGCTCAGTAGTTGAGGCTCACGGGCCTAGTTGCTCCGCGGCATGTGGGATCCTCCCAGACCAGGGCTCGAACCCATGTTCCCTGCATTAGCAGGCAGATTCTCAACCACTGCGCCACCAGGGAAGCCCTGTTTTCTTTTTAAATTTTAATTGTTTACTGCTTTGCGGATGTTCTTGTTATATATGTGGATAATAATTTTCTCAGTCACGCATGCTGCAAATACTTTCCCTTTTTTTATGACCTGTCTTTTTACCCTCCCTGTGGTATCTTTTGGTGAGCACAAGGCCTTAAATTTAATGTAGTCATTTTTTTTCCCTTTACCTTTTCATGTTGCGTGTCATGGTTGGAATATCCATCTCTACCTCAAGGTCATAAAGATGTTCTCTTATATGTTTCTTCTGGAAAGCATTTTGTAGTTTTGACATCCACATTTAAGTTTTTAATACAGTTGGGATTGATTTTGTAGATTGGGAAGTAGGGGTTCAATTCCACTTTTTCTTAAATATCTTGATATACATTTGTTCTAGAATCATTTTGAAAAGTCCATACTTTCCGGAGGCATCCACAGTGCTATTTCTGCAATATTGTAAATTTCTGTATTTGTAAGGGTCTTTCATTCTGAGTCCTTTTTTTCTGATCTGTTGGTCAGTTTGTCTACCCATGCCTCAGTGCCATATTGCAGTAAGTTTCATACCACATTTTGGTATATGGTAAGGTCCTTCCTCTTCTTCTCATCCCACATGTACATTTTACTTTTAGCTATGTTTTTCCACAGAAATTTAAAAATAAGTTTGCCAAGGTCTTTCATAAGCCTTTTAGGGATTTTATTGAAGTTGCATGGGATCTGGTGATCAATTTGGGAAAAAATTAATATATCTTTAATAATGATTATCTCCACTCATTTATCTCTCCAATTCTTTAGGTCTTCTTTGATATCTCAAAGTTTTATAATTTTTTTCATGAGGTTGTGTATATCTTTTGATGATTTTTTCTTAGGGTACCTTATTTTTGTTACTATTGATAATGGTATTTTCTTTTAAATTAAATAGTCAAATTGTTTGTTCCTGATATATATATAAATGTAATTGATTTTTGTATATTGATTTCATGTTCAGTCATGTTGCTAAATTCTCTTATTAATTTTAAATTATCTTTGTGTTTTCATTAGAGTTTTTCTTATAGGTAGTCATATCATGTGTGAATAATGACAGTTCTGTTGTTTTTCCTTTCAAATCCCTTTCAAACAGATATATCTTTTTTTTTTTTTATTTTCTTGTCTTACTCTGTGCTACCTAGGACCTCAAGACATTCTTAAACAGAAACAGCAATACTGGGTATCCTTGTGTTTTCCCTGATTTTCACCATTGATGATGGTAGTTATTTCATTAAGGAAGTTTCCTTCTATACATATCTTGCTAAGAGTTTTACTGTGAGTGGTATTGAGCTTTATCAGTTTTTTCTACATATATTTATTTTTTAAATGTTTTTTTAAAGTATTGTTTTTAAACTTTAAAAAAATTAATTAATTTATTTTTGGCTGTGTTGGGTCTTCGTTGCTGTGCGTGGGCTTTCTCTAGTTGCGGCGAGCGGGGGCTACTCTTCATTGCGGTGCGCGGGCTTCTCATTGCGGTGGCTTCTCTTGTTGCAGAGCACAAGCTCTAGGTGCGCGGGCTCAGTAGCTGTGGCTTGCGGGCTCTAGAGCACAGGCTCAGTAGTTGTGGTGCATGGGTTTAGTTGCTCCGCGGCATGTGGGATCTTCCCCGACCAGGGCTCAAACCCGTGTCCCCTGTATTGGCAGGCGGATTCTTAACCACTGTACTACCAGGGAAGCCCCCTCTACATATATTTAAATTATGATTTAAAAAATCTCTTTAATCTGTTAATGTTGTGAGTGACATTTGTATTTTTCCCTATGGTGAACTCCCCTTGGATTTTTGGGATTGATTAATGTATTTTTATTACTCTTTTAAAAATAATATCCTGGACTCAGTTTTCTAATATTTTCTTTAGTATCTTGTACCTATGTTTCTAACTAAGATTGATATATAATATTTCTTTTCTTACCATCCTTATCTGGTTTTAGCTCCAAGGTTATACTGACCTGTAAAATGAATAGAAGAGTATTTCCACTCTGTCATCTCTCATCACTCTTCACAAGAGTGTGTATAAATCTCAAATAATCTGTTCCTTGAAATTAGGTAAAACTTGTCTGTGTAACAATCTGAGCCTCGAGTGAGATGATTTTAAAGCCCTGATACAATTTTTAAATATTAAAAATATTGAGAATGAGAATTTTACTTTCTTTTTTAGTTTTAGTTCGTTTTAAAATTACATATATGAAAATTACATATCTGATAGATATAATATTTCACATTTCATATAAAATTCTGAACTGATTACCATAAAGTTGTTCATGGTATTCTCTTGTTAGCTTTCTGATCTCTGCTGATTCTATAATTAAGTCTCGTTTTTCATTCCTGGTTTTATTTGTGTTTTCCTTGATCAAGATCACTAGATGTTTTTCTCACGTATTAGTCTTTACAAAAAGAATCAACTGTTGACTTTGTGGATTATTTGTGTGTGTGTGTGTGTGTGTGTGTGTGTGTGTGTGTGTGTTTTCCCATTTCATTAATTTTTCATCTTTATTATGGCCAGCTTTCTATTTGTTTTGGGTTTATTCTGATTTTTTTTCTAACTTCTTAAGTTGACCACTTAGCTCGTTAAGTTGTTATCATTTATTTTGTTAATGTAAAAACTTAAGGCTCTAAAATGCCCTTTAAGTACTGCTGTCCCTGTATTCAGCGGTTTTAATATGTAACGTGTTCATTATATTTTATTTATAAGTATTTAAAATTTTCCAATGATTTTTCTTCTTTAACCCTTGCAATATTTATTGATGCCTTGAAAATTTTACAAATGAATGTTATTTATCTTTTTATTATTGACTTTGAATGTAATTTAATTGTTGTCAGAGAACTGTTCTATGTGACAACAGTTCTTTGTTTCTTGTGAGACTTGCTTTATTGTCAGTTTTAATTAATCAGTTTTCATAAATGTTCCATTGTGTGCTTGGGAAGATTGTGTATTCTTTTATTATTTAGTTGAAGGATTTATGTGTCCAGAAATTTAAGCTTGTTAATTGTGCCTTAAAATCATCTGTACCTTTACCAGAGTTTTTTTTTGTCTGCCTGACATTTTGTCATTGAGAGAAGTGGATTGAAATAATCCTCTATCATGGTGACTTTGCAGATTTCTCCCCGTGTTTCTGGTTTGGCTTTATACATATTGAAATTGTTTGTATTCAAGTTTAAAATGACTAGGTCTTCATGGTTAATTAAACTCTTTATCCACTTTATATGTGGTCATTCTCTTTCTACTATTTTGTCTTAAAGTCTATTTGGTCTGTTATTAGTATAGTTATCTCACTTTCTTTTTGTCTAATATTTGTCTAGTGTATCTCCTTTTTAACTTATTATTTTCAACCCATCCAAGTTGGTTTGTTTTAAGTCTGCCAGCTACAGCTGGATTTTAATTTAATCTAATCAGATATCAAATTATTTAAGTCCATTTATATTTTTTTGTACTTTGGGTTAGGCCACTTACATAGACTACACTGTGAATATGGCTCTTGGAATGGTGTGACATAGTAGCTCTGTGATTAATGTCATCTAAATTTTAAATTTCTATTTGTATTGCTTCTTATATACTTTTTTCCCCTCTTATTCCTTTTAAAGTAATTAGTTAAGGTTTTGTTTGTTTGTTACTTTATTTTACCCTCCCATTGTATGGAATTTATTCGGAATTTATTTCTGTTCTTTTAGTGATTACCTTTAAATTTTACTATGTATAGTTATCTGACAAAGTCTGAAGTTTGTCTATAGTATTAACTCCCCTTTGAAACAATTTTAGCACCATAGAATCCTGTTCCTTATATCACTGTCCTACCTATAAGAGTATTGTTGTTTGGAACTTTAAAATATTTTCTACAAATTAGATATTACTATTATCTAAACATTATAGACAGTGTTTAGATTTACTAGTTTACTAATATTTTTTGCTCAATACTTTCTGGCTTCTTTGACCTTTATGGGATCATTTTCATATTTGGTGAAGTATATCCTGTAGAAGTTTTTTGATATAGGAATGTTGGAGGTCAACTCTTGTATTTTTTAATCCAAAATGTCCTTCTCCTTGTTATTGAAAGATAATTTTTCAGGGCACAAAATTCCAGGTTGACACTGATTTTTTTTCTCATTACTCTGATGATTTTATTCTACTGTCTTCTGAATTCCATTGTGGCTCATTAGAAGTCTGCTGTCCATCCAATTGCCATTCCTTTCTAGACAGTTGTCTTTTCCCATGGCTTTCCTTTTTCATCTTGGTACTTAGGAATTTAGCAATATTACTTCACTAAACCTCTTTTTGAGAAAATATTAGTTTATTTTTGTTGGAAATTCAATGATGTTTTTTGTTTGTTTGTTTGGTCAGTTTTCTGCCTCTGTTTTGCTGGCTGCTCTTCTTCTGCATGAACTGTAAGTTGAGTCCCTCGGGAATCTTACCTGGGCCTTCATTCCCTTTTCTGCTGAGAGGCAGTGTGGCACAGTGCCTCAATCTGGAATCAGATTGGATTGGTTATCGTCTAGTTACTAGCAGTGTGACCTTGTTTCTGTATTGTAGAATGGGTAGAAATAGCGTTGTTGGGAAAATTCAATACGGTAATACTTGCCATGCACTTGACCCATGTCCAATATATAGTAGTCAGTCAATGTACGTTTACTTTTATTTCCATGGATATTTTCTCCCTAAGTCATCTTTGTTTCTAAGATATCAGCTCTCATATATATTGCTCCAGTATCATTTGTGTTTTTCAGTGTCAGTTTGTAGAGCCAGCTGTTTATTTTATTTGACTTCCCCCTTTCCACTTAATATAGCCTGTCCTACCTCTGCATCTTGGGAATGGCACTACCATGCGCCTAGTTGATTAAATGATATCAGGACATCTTGGCCTCTTTCTTTCTCTTACTTTCTCCCCATCTAATCATCATGGAGTTCTGCTCTTCACCTCCACTTTTACCAGTTGAAATGAAGGACTGAAAGACCATCATTTCTTGTCTGGTATATTCTAGGAGCCTCCTAACTACATTTCCACTTCTTCCTTGTTGAATCCATATTCCTAAGCAGCCAGGGTGAGTTTTTAGAAAATGTCAAACAGAGCATTTCATCTCCCATCTTCAGTATGTTACACTGTTATAAACACTTTCTGTGTTACAGAATAACTTCCGTACTCTTTAACATATCCTAGAGGTATCTGTCCAACCTCATTTGGATCCTGTCTCCTATTGGTTACAGTATTTAAGCTACATTGGTCTTCTTTTAGGTGTTGGAGTTTGCCGAGCTTTTCCTTGAACCAGGGCCTTTGCACATGCTCTGGAGCACCTCTCCCCTCATTCTTTGCCTGGCTAACTCCATTCAGACTTCATCTGAAATGCCATTTTCTCAGAGAGGCTTTCTTTGATTTGCTAAACTAAGTTAAAATTTCTATTGATTCAGTAAATACTAGATTTGATTAATAAATGATTCAATAATCATATATATTAAAATTTGAATCTACTGATTAACAGGAATGATAGTTTTATGAGATCATACTCATTTTAAGTTTATTCATAGTATTGTCATTGGAAACCACTAAACTTCCCTTTTGTGTGCATTTATCAGATTTTCAAAGTCACATAAATTTCTGATGACCATAATAATTTTTTTCATTTTCACACATATTTTGCATGTAGATAAAATATCAGTCCAGATGAGGGATGGGAAAATTCACACTCACTGAGAACCATATGTCAGGCACTCTTATGTCACTATCTTATGTAAAGCCCTGAAACCAAATTACTGAAGAAGCAAGTGTGACTCAGAGAATCCTTTGAGCATTGTCTAAGGCAATAGAGGTAGTGAGAGGGAAACCCTTGGTTTAGTCTAGGTGCTGGAACTATAAGAGGAGAGCTCATTCTGTATCTTCTGCCTTGTTTCTTCTCTTGGCAAACTTCTAACAAATTACTGTAGTGAGTAGAGGTCAGAAAGTTCTTACACATATATCACCTCACATAGTATGTACATCAGGTTCTGGAGGGGGCATGCCTATTTTTGACATTTCATTATGGATCAGACTTTTTATTCACTAACTCTTTTATTCCCCTCAGTTACCCCTCTGAGGTCTTTGAGTGTACAGAGGATAAAAGTTAAACAAAGAACAATTAAGTGAGTTCTCTGAAAAGTGACATAGTTGAATACTGAATTATCGATGAGTATTTTTTTACTATCTGGAGAAGAAGAAAACGTAGAATCTTTTAGTTTCAATAGTTGTGTCTGTCTGTCTTCTGTCTGGTTGGCTGGCTATTCATTGCTACGTATCTAAGATTGGATATGTTTTAGAAAAAAATGTAACTAGCACAACTAGGCCTGGGTTTTATAGATATTATTCTTGGGAGAAGGCTGAGTTTATTTTTAAGTTAATTCTTTATAAAGAAAAGTATATACTACATAAATGTTCAGTTAGTACTTAGTTAAGGCAAAGACCAAGAAGGTGGAACTGAAATTTGGGAAGCATCACTGTGTGAGTTGGATTCTTCGGGCCAAGTAGGGTGTCCTTGGCCAGACCAAAGAAGAGGACACGGGGGAGGGCTATATAAGTGCTGGTGAACTAACTTTTCTGTTCAGAGCTTTCCCACTATCACTGTGGCTCTTGCCTCCTTTAATTAATATTTTGGTTTGTGGCAGGGCATTTTGGTTCGAATACACATTTTGACGTTTTGATTTTTTTAAAGCTAAAATTTAAATGAAAGCTCGTATTCAGTCCATAGAGTATTCAGTCCCTTATGTTATGGACTTTACCTCTTACATGTGTAGCATCTAAAAAAGCAATTTTCCTTAAAGGAAGACATCATTCTTTAGACCTAGACAATAAACACGTGTTTCTGAAACTAGAATGACATAGACTAGAGCAGGGGTCAGCAAATTATTTTTGTAAGGGACTAGCTAATAAATACCACCTTTGTGTGCCATATACTCTTTGCTGCAAGTGCTAAATTCTGCTGTTGTAACCTGAAAGGAGCTGTGGGAAACAAGGAAGCCATAGAGCATGCCTACCTTCCAGTAAAACTTTATTTATAAAAACAGGCAGCAACTGGATATTGGTGGGGGAGGGCATGGCTTGCAGACACTTGTCTAGAGAGGTATATTTTAGACCTACATGTAAGATAGGATGGGCTTCTACTCCCAGCCTTCTCCATTATTAGCTCTGTGATCTTGAACAACTCACTTTAAATCTCAGAGTAAATTTGTCCATTTGAAAAGTGGGACAGTCACATATTTTCTTGTATGAGGGATATATGTTTTCTTTAGATTTTTATGTATTGGATATACAAAATGATATCATAATAGTGAGCATGTATTACTTTTATAAACACAACAAACTATTTAAAAATTAAAGCACAAGCTAAAAAGAAGAAAGTTGTCAAAAAATCATCATTTGAGAGAATTTTGTAAGGAGTAGATCAAGTTCTTTGTGGAACTAGAATGGATGTAAATTGATCAGTAAATAAGTATTAGGTTTGAAAATCATTATGGGCAAAGACTGTTTGTGAACTTTGTGTCATACAGTACCTTCTTAGATACAGAGTCATTAACCGATAATTTTTATACTATTTTGTTTATATATTCATTTATTGATTAATTTAGCAAACTTATTGACCCCTCACTATATGTGAGGGACTGTGTTGAATGCTTGAGGTCATAAAAATGGTGATAAATAACATAGTTCTTGATTTTAAGGAGCTCACATTGAGAGAGATGAGCATCTACACAAAATATTACCTGACTGTATGATAAATTCTCCTTTAGAAGTGTGTATGTATAGGAACCACTAGGAAATCAGAATTGCTGGAGTAGAGATGAATGCCAAAGACTGCCATGTCTGTTGGGCCTTGAAGGATGAGTGGGGAATCTCTAGACAGAAGGTCTGTGCATTTGTGAACTTTGCACATCACAGGTAGTTCTCTGAAACTAGAAATGGAGTATTGAGAGCACGTGGGGCATGTGATGCTCAAGGTTTGGCCCTGGTCAGGAAGTGAAGGTGAGGGAATCTGAACATTTTTGGAGCTACAGAATGCTTTGGGAACCTGATAAAAGATAGGACACTTTTCCATAGGAAAATCATGTAGCATGAGTTTCAATATTTTGCAGACAATTTTGAGACTAAGGATCTAGAGATCATGTTAGAACATTATGAACATTTCTATGTGCTTCCCTTCTGGAAGAATAAAGAGAGGTAACATACATTATAGACAGATGCTTCATTGCCCTGCTTGATAGTGGCAGCAAATGCTCTCAAGAAGCTTAAAGTTTTTTACTTCATTTCCTAAAGGATCTGGGAGTATATGAGATTGTGCTGAAACTTTTATAATTCCCTTGAAGAGATGGGTAAGCAGAATCAGACAAGACTTCTTATTGGTAATTGTCCACACACCTCAGTCACCTAAGTGCTGAAGAGATGATATCACTTTCCGTAGAATTTCCTCATCTGGAAGATGGTGCTACTCATAGAACCCACCTCATAGAGTTGTGAGGGTCGAATGAACCCGTCCAAGTACAGCCTCGAGCCCTGGGCTCACACACCATAAGAGCTCAATAAATGTTAGCAATTGTGAAACATCCGTGATTTCATTTGTGGACGTTCAGAGATGGAGCGCTCACAAATACTTGAATTCCTTTATCGAACTTACGAACAGTCTTGCGTTATTAGCTGCATCAGCGTCTGTGTGGGCCCATGTATTTCCGGATCTTCATGGGTGGTTTCTTTGGAATAAAACTTCCTTACCTGAAATACCCTTCCTGGCCCTGACTGAGCTCCTCTCAGTGATAGGCTGCAGTACATATTTTCCGTATAAAACAGCGGCAAAGGTGGAGATAAGTTAACTAATGAATATTATTATGTGCTTTTTTTTTTTCTCCTTTTTACAGCTTCTAATATTCAGTGGGGAAATTTTCCTTGTTAAGAGGCACTGACAAGGCCAGTTGGCCTAAAATTAGATCCAGCAGCTGTGTTTTGAATCAAGGCCCCACATGTGCGCTTCACACTCTTTTCCCGCTGTGCTTGTCTGCCGCTTTATCTTCCTTCAGGGAGAAGCCTTTTTGGGTGAATTTGAACATCCATGTTTTTTCCTGGTACAACCAGAAAGGTGCTTCCACATAATCATGTGTCGTGTTTATTTGCACTTATGGAATGGCAAAACCCAGAACAACAACAGGTTTATTGATTTATTATTATTATTTTTTTTTACGAAACCACCCTCTAGCATAACTTTAACTCAGGCTACGTGTGAAGATTTTAGCCTTCATCCCTCTCTGTACCCCCAAATCCTTCAGTTATCAAAATAAAAGAGAATGTATATCCAAAATAAAACTTTGGAGCCAAAATCAAGGTACTAGGTCATTCTTACATTTAGTTGCCACCCAAATCAGCTCTTTTTTTTTTTTTAAAGAGAAACAAAATCCTGTGACTATTTTTATTTTTGATATCTAGAAATAATTTTTGTTTTGTTTTATCACTTTATGTTTAGGAGCCAGTGTTAGCCAGTGTTAATTTTATAGGTCCCATTCCTTTTGTATTTCTTTGCCTTACTGTTTGGTTAATAAACATTTTAAAAAAAATATATTCATATACACAACATCGTGATTCGGTTTAAGTATCTGTGGTTATAAGTGCACTTCATTTCACCTAATTAAGTTATTTAGTCATTTACACATTACCAACGTACTACATATTCCACTTTTACAGGAACTTATTTTAATTATACCCACAGTTGTGCTCTGCTTCATTATATCCATAGATCAAGCTGAATAATAGCATCTTAAAAGCCATATGCTAAAAGTGATTATAGGTCATTAAGGCCAAATTAAGGTAACATTTCTAATGGCCACAGCGGAAGTCTACCTAACAATTACTTTTTTCTTTTGCTTTGGGGAACTCATTCTCTTTGGCTTTGATGTTGCCGGGCTCATGGTTGAATGCCTGGTTTTCGGCATGTGGTGTAGTTGCTTTGATGATGCTAATTTTTTTAAGGGGGAAATATATATGACATACTTTTTATTTATCCAGAAATCTCTATTCAGTGAATTTGCTGCCATCTTTCTCAAAACATTATGCTTATTCTTTAGCCCTATCTGTTCCTACCTACCATTAAGAGTCAGGTGGGCAACCAATTCTCATAGTTTGGGAATAGGAATAGACTAGAATTCATTTAAGTTACTTTAATGAATAATGAGAATAAAGCCTGGTCATGACCTTCCAAAGAGAAATCCCTTGGCTTTATCTCTTTCCATGGAAACTTTGCTTAAAAACAGTAACAACAATAACAATCTGGTTTTTAATGCATGAATATTTAATTCTTGTTTTGGTTGGCCTAAGATCATTTATTAAGAAAGAAAAAAGGACATCCTTCAATTTCAGGCTTATCCATACACATTTTGTAACCTAAGAATGGGTGACTCTAATGTCAATTTTCTCTTTGAGAAATACTTAGGTTTGGTATGGGAATAAATAATTATGGATTATTTTGTTGATATAGACATATAACTATAGAGGTCTATTTTAAATTATCTTTACTGGATTACCTTCCAGTTTTATAATCTGTGATTAAAATTAGTAAGGTTTAAATGGGAAAACTACACTCAAAATATTCCAATTTAGACTTCAATAGTAAGTCAGATTTTTGCTGGATTAGTGAAGATTTTCCTACGTGTTCAGATTTGGAAGATATTGGGCAGTTACACAAACATGACTGGTTGATATGGAACCTCTGCATTTTTGTTGGAAAATTATGTTTCTGCCAGCTCATATACTTTTAAAAATATTCCCATTTAAAGTGATAGTTCAGTCTGGACATGTCAGTGTAGAAATTGGCAACTTACCTTTTATGTAAAAAGGGTGAAAATAGGAATATACACTTATATTTTGCTGTACCTGCATTAAAAAAAACACAAGAAACAAAGTGGTTACCTGGGGATGGTTGAAGAGGGAGTAAAGAACAGCATGGTGGGGATGAGACTTCCAAATGTATAACTTTCGTATTACTTTGAGTCTTGAACCATGTACAGATATTTTCTCTAACTATATTCATATTTTTAAAACACTAAACAAAAAATTTGGTGACAGTTACAAGCATTTTAAAGATTGTTTTGTTCAGAATTCTAACCGTAAAATATAAGAAATAAATAAGTGGGATTAAGAGTGCAGTCATCATTATATACTCATATTGATTTGGTCATTTTCTCACGTTAGTTTTGGGGTGACTTAAACATACTGTATATTCTAAAACATAGATTTGTGTTTACTCTAAAACATCGATGTTTAAATTTAAAAATACTATGGCCGTATTAAAAAGCAGACTCAAGACAGACTTTACGGAGGAAAACTGTTGGACTTAAACAGAAATTTGTTGGTTTGCAAACTGGCCCCTGCACATGGAGGGCAAGGAGAGATGGAAGAGTCAGGTCACTCCAGATTGGTAGGTGGCAGGTGTAATAAGCAAGGCAACTCACATCCGAGGCTTGTCTTGAGCAGCTACAAGACGAGTAGATTTCTGCACCTGCCCGCCAGAATCTCAAAACTTTATATAGAGCCCTTAATGGGGTTCAGTCCAAACATCACCTCACTCTCTCAAGGCTATGTCCTTGAAACAGCTCTGGCTATGGGAATAATGTGAAGATTGTCCATTCCAAGGACAGGGAGGGAGTGAGGAGCCTCCAATTGCCCAGTTGCTGGTGTCCAGCTCATGGGTCAACCGGTGTCACATCCTCTCCATGACCTCTGCCGACAGAATTGTACATTTACATAACGTGGTTTGGTTGATCCAGTGGTCTTAGAAGGTGGGAGATGCATTATTAGGAGTTAGGTGTGACAGAGGAAGGTACTCTTGCATGGTGACGAACTTGTTCCTGGATTCAGGGACCACGGGAACTTCCATAGTTGGGAATGGGAGCAGTAAGTGCTGTGGACAAGCTACATTTTAAGTTATTTTTAAAGTACTTTACTCACACTGGAATTATTTTAACCTGTCAAAATGTGACTAAGATGTCAACAAAATTCTCTTTTTCCAGATTTCTAGGTGCTTATGTACTTGCATTAACAGTAATGAAATGTGATGATTTAGTAATTATTTTAATTAGAAATGTGATTGATTTTAACCTTTATTTAAGAAAAGAAAGGTAATATGGATGTATTAATTTTACTATGGAAAAAAAGGTTCACCTTGAAATTCTTAATACCATAGTCCTTAAAACATCAAACCGTTCAGTTGGAGAATTTGCTTTTGCTTATTGATAGCTGAAGACCTGCTGTTGCTAATATCTTAATGATTTGCATTTATTAATATAATGTTGGGAAATTATGCTGCATTCTTTTTACAGTGGTGTTTTTGCTGATTGATCTCATCTCTGAAAATATAACAGAGCACTAAAGCCATTATCATAGTTAAACATTATTCTTGAACGGGGATGTGAAATACAGGGCAAATTGTGGAAAAAAGTGCTGTTCGGGAAAACCACTCAATCCTTTTAAAGTCAAAGAGATTAAACAATTTGGAATTTGAAAAAAAAAACACACTGAAAGATAAAGGTATATAAGCTCACTTAACTATTAATGATACAAATTAATCTGCAGAGAATTAAAAGCAGCTTTGTTAATGATAGAAGACACGTGCAGTTAATAAGGACATTACTTCTCATTTGGAGTTAGGTTGGCCTCTCATTTATTAATATCTGTTTAAACTACAAATAGAAAGAACTCCATTTTTACCAGACTTCTTGTCACAAGACCCAGTCTCTAAAGAGAAATATCGTTGATGGAAAACCAGAAAGACTAAATAGATGTATTTGGTCTCACAGGCAGTCCATTAATTTGCTCAAATTAAATATTATCTTTAAATATTGAAAGGTTAAATGTACACTGATAATGGATTTAGACAGCTATTAAGCTGTAATTGCCTTCTAATGTAGTTAAAAGACATTTGATATAACATATTGAGAAGGAAGAATTAGGGACTTTTCTCTACCTCAGTTTCAACTGAGAGTTTTATAGCTTTCATTCTGGCAGTTGTAGGAGTTGGGTAAGAACAGTTTTTTTTTTCATGGGAACGCATACAATATACATAAAATATTCAGTGGGCAGGTTGTAGAGGAGCTGCATTTTGTTCAGTGTACTTCATCCTTTCCGCAAATCTGCAACATTGATACTGTCAAATCAGCTCTCCACCCCCAATATTTTTCTGTTAGATAAAAGCCAAGTTTCTGAAAATGTTACCAGTGTATGATTTCTACCCATCTAAGTTGAATTAGTGTTTTGTGCCCTGCGTATATGGATACACTAGTGACCAAATTAATCTGAAAATTTCTCAGTCTGCAGGAGAGTTCCATCTAGCTCAGGTAGTCAAACTGATGACTTTTGCTGGCTGGATAGGCAGCTTTCTTTTTAGTGTTTGAATTGTTTCATTTATGGGATGATGTTTGCACGTTTTTACAGGTTGTGTTTTGTGAGTTGAGTTTCCAGGTTTAACAAATTATGGTGAACCCAAGAACACAGGCTGATTGATTTAGTCAATCACTTGCCTCTAAAGTTCAGTGAAAGGACAAGATATTGTTTGGAAAAGAAATGTAAAGGAGAGCTAGACCTTCGACACATCTTTTTCCTTGTGAACGATTTGAACATAATCGAAGTATGAGTATGCGTTGGGAAGAAATTACCTGTAGTTAAGATATCAAGCCAGGGACTTCGCTGGTGGCACAGTGGTTAAGAATCTGCCTGCCAGCGCAGGGGACATGGGTTCAAGCCCTGGGTTGGGAAGATCCCACATGCCGTGGAGCAACTAAGCCCGTGTGCCGCAACTACTGAGCCTGCGCTCTAGAGCCTGCAAGCCACAACTGCTGAGCCCACGTGCCACAATGACTGAAGCCCGCGCACCTAGAGCCCGTGCTCCACAACAAGAGAAGCCACGACAATGAGAAGCCCGTGCATCGCAATGAAGAGTAGCCCATCCCCTCGCTGCAACTAGAGAAAGCCTGTGCACAGCAACGAAGACCCAACACAGCCAAAAAAAAAAGAAAAAAATATATATCAAGCCAAAGTATTTTTGAATTGAACAAAGAAAGGGAAAGAAACATGCTGCAGTTGATCCCTGTCACTCACCAAATTTTTGTGTGAATAGGCAGCCTCTGCTAGTTGTTGGCTAACTGTTCTGTATTAACGTTTTGGTTTAGTTTCCTTCTTTTTTTCAGAATTCACTTTGGTTTCACAAACCATTGTCAAGGAATATGTGTGTGAAGGGCTGTTCACACACATATTCCTGGGAAAGATGTTTAGCTTCTTGGTGGTGCCAGGGCCACTGCGTGGCGTCCCCTGGAGGTGTGCGTGCAGCACTGCACATGGCCACCCTGCTTTGTGCCTTCAAAGCAGAATGTGCTGATAACTGTGTTCTTCATTGAACTTCTAGAGTACTTTCACAAATATATTTTTAATCTTTTTAGATCCTCTAAAGTAGCTTATTTCAGTTTTACAAACAAGAAATCATGTTCTGAGAGATTTTATAAGTGACTTGCCTAATTTAAAGTGGAGAACACATGAATATAATATCAGGCAGAATAGAAAAAAAAAATATGACAAGAATTTCAAACGCCATAGGATCCCAGAGGGAGACACTGTTACTTTCACTGACTATGGCCAGGGTAGAATTTTTAGGGAAGTCGAATTCAATGTGTACCCATTTTTTAAATTTTTTTGCGGTACGCGGGCCTCTCACTATCGTGGCCTCTCCCGTCACGGAGCACAGGCTCCAGACGCGCAGGCTCAGCGACCATGGCTCACGGGCCCAGCTCCTCCGCGGCATGTGGGATCCTCCCGGACCGGGGCACGAACCCGTGTCCCCTGCTTCGGCAGGCGGACTCTCAACCACTGCGCCACCAGGGAAGCCCAATGTGTACCCTTTTTAATAAAACCAGCAATATACCCTATAACAGTTTTCCAGCTTACTCAGATAGATGTTCTGCTTTCTCCCCTCAACCTTATTCCACATTACCATTAAAAGAGTAGAAAAACCACATACTAAATTTTACCGAGATAGTTAAGTAGAGAAGGTAATTGCATTATCCACAAGAGTCTAATGTATAACATTTGTAATCCTTTAAAGTGGAATTAGGACTCTGTCTTCTCAGTATACTGTGCTGACCTTAGGTTTCGCTTGTTAAAGCTGTTCTAGAAATCTTTTAAAAAATTCTGAGCCACTTTATATTTTTCTTTTGTATTTAGATAATTTTAGAGCTATTTGCCAGCTAATCATAATTTTCCTTTAAATGTGGATTTCCAAAAATTTGTTAAATAATACGACGTTAATATACTTTGGTATGATTTTGCGCCCTTTATTCCCTCTTTCCTTCTTTCTTCTTTTCCTCCCTCCCCCTTCCTCCCTCTCTCTCTTCTTCCGTCTTCCCTTCCTTCTTTCTTTCTTCCTTCCTGCCTTTCTGCCTTCTTTCTCCTCAGAATATCATCTCTGTCTTTTGTCTTTATTTCTCTCAAAATAAAGTTAAATGGAAAATGTGGATTCCATTGGTTGGGCTTGATATTGTCTAATGTTATAACATCCTAGGGCTCTGTGAGGCTGATTCGAAGACTTCCATATTTCATACAGCTTTAAAGTCTTTTATATCATCTGCATATGCTGAGAGCAGCCACTGGCTTCACTACCCTGAAAGCCTTGAATATGATGCTACACCATATACTCATTCTTGATATCTTCTGATCCACTGTGTACACAGTAGCCTGGAGAGCTTTGTAAACCTTTCCACCCAAACTAAAGACAGTAAATACATAAACACAAGGAGCTTGGGGACTTGGCTGAAAGTTGCCACCCAAGACCTCAAATTTATTTGCATGCTGGTACAAAAAATAGCCATGCAGCTGAAGCTCAGGAAGACGTCTGGTGTTTGATGTTCATCCCGTCTCACTGTGTATTCCAGGGTACCCTTTCTGTCTACCCGGATGGAAAAAGCAGTTTTAAAGCAGTGCTCTTGGGTATGGAAGGGTTTTTTTTTTTTACAGAAGTCGCAATCGTCGTTCATTCCATGCCATTCTGCCATCTCTCCTATTAAATACCGTGGGAGTCTTGATCTTAAGGCTTTATTAGATATAAACATTGTTGCACGAATGAAGTCCAGACAACAAAACCACCAAAAGAGGATGTTAAGTGACTGCCACATGTAACGACGTTATTTTCTTCCAGATTATTCAAATACTTTGGTTGATGGCAAAGGTGGAATTTTGCTGATGTCTCTGAGTTCCTCTTGTAAAAATGATCCATGCCTTTTCATATGAAACGCTTTTATTGAGTTACTAAATAATGGAAGTTCTTTGGGTGGGGAGGGGAATATATATGTGTGTATAAACACACACCCATCCATATGTGTCTATACCTGAAACAGGATTTGACACCTATGGTGTTTTTCTCCCTCCGTGGTTCGTGTTCTTAGTATGACATACATGAGTGCAAGTATGTGAAGAGAATACCCTGGAAGTTTTGTGCTCTACTTTACCGTACTGTGATTGCTTCTCTTGCTGTGCCATTCATTTCTGATTTAAATATCTAATGACTCTCATCAAACAACATTTAAACTTTCTATGAGATCCTGTAAGTGTTCCTTTAGATCACATTATGAGTAACAATGGCTGAAATGAGCTTCAGTGGAGAGGCTGCGGTTCAGAGTGGGGCTTCTGCAGCTGTTGGTGATGGCAGTAGCGCCTGACAATTGAATGGCAGCCATCCAGTTAGTGGCATTTTGCCCATTAAGTGATGTGTAAAAACAGTGTTACACTATTGATACTGTGTATAAAATAGATAACTAATGAGAACCTACTGTATAGCACAGGGAACTCTAGTGCTCTGTGCTGACCTAAATGGGAAGGAAATCCAAAAAAGAGGGGATATAGGTATACGTATAGCTGATTCACTTTGCTGTACAGTAGAAACTAACACAACATTGTAAAGCAACTATATTCCAATAAAATGTTTTAAAAATTTAAAAATACATTAATTTATTCCACACACAAGAAAACTGTAATGGAAAAATATAAAACCCAGTGTTATTGGTACAGTATGTTTCATTTCTGCATCATTTTTGGGTTCAGCCCTGGCAGGTTCTGCGACCTGCACTTTTCTCTTCTTGGTGATTTAAAAAAAGAAAAAAAAAACCTGACTCCTTTAAGGTGGTATTAGCAACATGAATGAAATTCCTCAAGAAATGCCTCTTTGCAATTTGAAACATTGGTCATCAGCCAGTAATTAATCTGTTTTAAAGTGAATTCATCCTAGGGCTGACAAAGAAGTGTAGTAACTAATTTCCTAAGATAGTTGGAAAGTCCTTCCCATGTCATAAATGGCAGGATTAAACCTAAATTAATTATAAGGTATTACTGACCTTAATTTCATTGATAAGCTACGTTCATGTAACAGAAATCCTGTTTAGTTGAATTTTAGCCATCATTTCTGTGTGAACTAGTGTAAGGCACTCTGCTAGTGTGTGTGAAGGGTCAAATGATGGACACAGAATAGTTCCTGACCTCACAAAGCTTTGTGAGCATGGTTGGAGACATAGGTACATACAAATAGGGATGGAATTAAGATATTTGAAAGAGCTAAGCAGAGGAGTCTTTGCACATACAAAGCCATCAGCGGAATGGTTGTTGAAGTCAAGTGTGTTAAAGAATTACCTTTGAATTTCAGATATTTCTGTGTCACCGCGAACTTCCTGAGAGCTGACTGAACGTGGTGATTGCCATTTGATGTTTAGTCTAATGCTCTAGGACTAATTTAGCATAGAAAATATACAGTTTTTCCTGTCTTACCAGGAAAAGTAGAAGCCAGAAGTTGAGTTTTTTTCTTTGTGCTTTTTCTTTTGAATCTGATTTCCCTCATCTTATTTTTCCCTGGGCTTTTGAGGAGGATGATATATTCTGAGGTATATTTTAAATAAGTTGAGGAAAGTGACTTGGCAAGTGTGAATTCCAAGGTTAATCCGTGTGCAGGGGAGACAGTGAAAGACGCCACCTCAGAGACAAAGAGCCATAAAGAACCAAAAGGAACATTGCAAGTTTCTGGTGCAGGTGGGACACGGGAGTACTGTGACTGTACTTCACACAGGTTAGAGGAGACATAATAGAGGTTAGGAGGCTATGTTCCAGAGTTAGACTGTAAAGTCTGAATCCTGGCTCTGTCATTCTCCAGCTGTGTGACTTTGGAAAAGTTAATCTACCTCTCTGAGTCTCAGTTTGCTCATCTGTAAAATGGCAAGAGTAATAGCTTCCCCTTCATGGATTTGTGAGGACCAAATAAGCTAATCCATATAGAGCACTGTCTGCAGTGTTACATATTTAAAAAAAAAAAAAACACTAGCAGCATTAGCTATGATTGATTTTATGTGCCCCATCATGGAGGGGGAGAATGTTTTTCAAAGTGTTTCAAAGAGTAGCATAAAGAAGATGTTTTTGGCGTTGGCATTTTGGTCACGTGGAAGTGAGGAAAAAATGGACATTTCATTCAGTACCATGCAGCATTAAGCATTAAACAGAGAGGTTTTTTGAGATGCCCGTAATGATTATGGTTCGGATATTTTAGAAAGTTGGACCTAATGGATACCTGACTCAATCCATTTTTTATTGGAATCAATGAAAATGGATACATAAAGATTTAAGAGGAGGGGGACATTCTTTTCTCCACAGCTGGTCATGAGCCCAGTGTAGTTGGCAGTAAAATGGATTGTTTGGAATGTGTCCCTAAAATCCTGTAATTTAATTTTCATTATTTATATAACACAGTCAGTATACGTGGCACTTTACTGCACACACACAAGACCAAATTTCTGGCCTGTGTAATTTCACCAGAGAAGATACTGTAATGGAAATATTTGTGCCTACTAAATTACTACAGCTTGGTAACCTACCACCACTGAGTGACATGGTCCTAATCAACAGGGGGATAACATAGTGTTAGAGGTAACACAAGGGGTCAGAAACTGGGATAAATAGTCTAGCATGACAAAGGGGCCCATGTTTTACTTCATATGAAATCAGGGACTTTGAGGAATCCAGAAAAACAAGTTTTTGAGTATTGAAGTTAGAGAAAATAGCAACCAAGTTGGGTGCTACCACGTAAGAGGAAACAAAATATTAAAACAGTTTTTCTCTTGTAGCAGTCAGCTTATTTTGTTTTATACACTTTAAAAAATACAACTTAGGAAAGAGTGATTGTCTTGACGTGTGTTCAAGAGAAGATAGAGTAAGATTTCTAGAAAACTAACTTGGAGAATCTTTGGATCCCAGCAAATATTTCAAATTCAAATTCCGGGATCAGTGGCCCCTCAGTGAATAGTATTAACTTCTGGAAACCAGGTTGTTTCTACAGTGATTGTATTGTATTGGCCAGGTTCAAAAAACGCGTGATTTATCGGACTTGATTATTCTCTGATCATAGTTCTTCGTTTTTGAAAGAGTCATCTGGGCCAGGGGTAAGCTAATAAGTTATTGCAAGGGGCGGAAGGTACAATCGGTGAGGTAGTTTTAGTTTGAATAAAAAGGATATTCCTGAGATTAGCAAGAGGAATCAGAACTGAGGACTTTGTAAGCACTCAGGACCAAAATGTATTCAGCATATGCTAACATGCCACCAGGAACCAGAAAGAATGAATTATTCTGACTCCAATCCTGGGCAAGATCCCTGTGTGGCTGCAGAATCTAATTATTTTACAAATCATTTCAGTTGCTGACCACGGCTCAGAGATGACTGCCTAAAGGAAGATTCCCACCTAGAGGGAGTGACACGCCCCCCCCCCCCCGCCCCGCCCAGCCCCACCCCGGGATTCCCTTTGAGAATTGTCAGAAAACAAAGTAATAAGTCCATGTATTAATCATACAAATAAACTAAGTACAATATGCCCAGCAAATCGGTTCACACATTTGCTATTTCAAGAAATTGGGATTCAAATCGTATCCTGTATTTTACACGTTCACGTTTTTAAGCATCACTTAGACTTGTTCAGATTACTGAGCAGAGTCAGAGGTTCATCTGAATACACAGAGCGCTAGGTCCTTGCAAGGGGGTAGGGGGTGAGGTCACACCCCCTCATTCACCCCTCAGTTGCATGGCAGAGAAGACGAGCGTTACGACATTCGATGAGAATTTAAATCCTGGTCTAAATTGTTAAAACAGATTTGTTATTTTATGTCCTCATCCTTGTTTTCCGACGTCACCAAATCACTGCACAAATGGTGGTTTGTTTTCCAGAGAGATCTGGGGCCAGAGCAGCAGGTCACAAAAGCAAGGATTTTATAGCATTGTTTTTCAGCCTCTTTTGGCTGAGTTGAATTTCCCTGGGCAGAAGTTTTCTCCCAACTCTTTCAGAGTGCATCACAAAGATGGCCTAGGAAATGTTAAATGTCTTAGAAAACTTAGATGGAGACAAGGCTTTGTTAGGGAAGTTTGCACCTGTTTTTTTTTTTTTTTTTTTTTTTTAATTCCTTTCTTCGGAGCAATTCTAATCCTTAAATTCCTCACACAGTGGGTATAAATAGACACCAGTGGTGGCTGTAGATGCCTAGCTATATAGCTATATATTGACTAGATCTACAGGATGTCAGAACAACTAGAAATTTTTAATAAATTTTGTCAAACAACTGGCCAGTTCAGTCTAACCCATCAGCATGTTTTATTGTAAATATAAGCATGGATGTAGCTTTGACAGAAATTATTTGCACAGAATAATTTATAGTATGATTTTGAATTCATCCAGCTGTAGCCTTTTAGGAATCCTGTCATTGAATATTATTTTATACCTTCACATTTTGAAAAGACAAGACCGATAGCATTGAATAGGAAAAGTGCAATTAAATTAAAGTACGTTTTTAGATGGCAGTACAGCCTGCCTTGTTTCAGCAAAGAAGGTGTTTGAAGTTTCAAAACTGTAAAAGTGGATTTGTAGTAAAGCTCTGTCTGTTTCAAAGTACTGGTGTCTCCACAGCTGTTGGGAGCCCGTCTGGAATGGGCATGGAACTTTGGAGAATGTTTCTGCCCAGGAGCTGGAACACGATCCTCCCCCCGCCCACACAATGTAGGATCTGTGCTTTTCTTTCCCTGATTCTTCCTTTTTCTCCATTTTCCCCCTCTTCACGTACTCTGATTGATGGAAACACGTGCTGGGAGCTTTCCCTGACATTCTTTCCAGACACCGAAAGTATGAAATGTTATGCTGGTGCTATGTCTATTTTTGAAAGTAAGGCTGTTAATGTAAAGCCCGTGTTGATATACTGGGATGAATTATAATGGTGATATTATTACAGCCTTCAAAGCTGAACATTTATTATTTTTCTCACCTACTTTTTGTTGCTGATACTTGATCATAGGAACATGTTGTACATCTGATTAATTTGGGGGGACTTATTTGTGGAATCCCAGAAGTTAGACTTTGATGCTTCTTTATACCTTGTCCAGGACCCCTCCTATTATTAAAAGAAAACAAAAAAACAAATAGAAATGTAATCCTCCACAGACTCACTTGGCCACTCCTTGTGCCCTGGTCATTCTCATTATTATTATTAATGCTTAGAGTGGAGATATTTTGTTGATTTATCATTGATTTTGCAGATGCAGTAAAAATAGTGTTGTCTGTTGGAGCTGCTCATCATGACTCTTTTTTACTTTTAAACATTCAATTCAGTAACTCTTGTTTTGACATCTGTATTTCAAAATGTTAAATGTCTTTTTGTATAGGAGGTCATGTTGGATTTCAGAAGCTAACAGAAATTGATAGTCAGCCATGTGCCCTCCTGAATGGAACTCCTAAGTTATGAAAAAACTAACCTGTGGGTGAGATTATTTTTAAAGTCTGTCTTGCTGTAGCATAGGTTCCTTAGAGGCAGGGCCCATGTCTCCCATAATCGTACTGTATCCCTTGTTCCTGGTAGATTGTGTGGCCTAGAGAAGTTATTTAATTATTATTGGCTAAATGGGTGAATGAAAAAGTGAATAGGAGAATCCAGCACTGAATTTAATGGCAAAGGTTCATTTTCCTTGGCACCTGTTGCTTGGTTGGAAGACAAAACTGTTCAGTCATACATGGTTAAAAGTATATACGGACTTCCCTGCTGGTGCAGTGGATGAGAATCCGCCTGACAATGCAGGGGACACAGGTTCGATCCCTGGTCCGGGAAGATCCCACATGCCGTGGAGCAACTAAGCCCACCTGCCACAACTACTGAAGCCTGTGCGCCTAGAGACCCTGCTCTGCAACAGGAGAAGCCACTGCAATGAGAAGCCCGCACACTGTAAGGAAGGGTAGCCCCCGCTCGCACAACTAGAGAAAGCCCATGTGCAGCAACAAAGACCCAACTCAGCCAAAAAAAAAAATATATATATATGTGATCCAGTGTGGAGGAGAATTGTATGGGTGCACGCACAATGTTAATAATTGTTTTTAGGTGGCATCAAGCACAGTTCCAAGTGACATTCCATATAGAAATTTTTGTAATCTTCACAACCATCTTGCGAGGTAACAGCTATTCTTATCCCTGTGTTGCAGATGAGGAAACTGAGGCACACGTAGGCTAAGTCACTTTTCCAGGGTCTTGGGCTTTTAATTGGCTGAGCCTGGAATTGAAGGTTAACAGTTTGGTTCTAGAGTTCCTGCTCAAAATCATGACTCTCTCTGACCTCTGACGGTGCATCACACCCACACTTCTGTTTAACACAGGCCTGTGCCTGATTTATCTGAACTGCTGTGGAAGTTCTCTGGAAATAATGCTTACATTTAAATATTATCCCCAAACTCTTCTATCAGCTGAGTGCTGAACTCATCATTTTTTGTTTACTTAAGAAGTCCAGTCTTTTGAGTTGACTAATAGGTGTATATGTTGGTTTCCCTAAAGTTATGGATCCCTGGGCAACAGGTGATTAATTTCTACCTCATAAAGATTCAGCTACTGCTTTTAGGAATTTACTTACAAAGCACTGAGTATGCTTATAACATACTCATAGCATTTGGTCCTCCTTTGTGGTAAGTATGCATAAAAATGTATAATTAGGATCTGACCCAAAGAAACTTAAAGCGAGGTCTGGGAGATAAACAGATAATTTATAGAAGTAAGAATGGAAAAAATGTTTTCAGAAGAGAAAATGTGGAATCTTGGAATTTTACTCTTGTAAGGGATGTAGAAATTATATCATCTAAGCCTCACCCTGGCGAGGCAGTTGGGCAAAAATCCTTCGGATCTGGGGAGTCAGCTGTAGGATGAGTTATTTAACACCTCTGTGACTCAGTTTCCTTTCCTTGAAAATGGGGTGATAGTAATGCTACTCAGCTCCTTAGTTATGTTGTAAGGATTAAACGATGGAATAAACATACACGGAGTACTTAAAACAGTTCTTGCACACAGAAGTGCTTAATAAATATTATTGTTGAAGTTATCATTTTACAATTGAGGAAATTGAATCCCAGAGAAATTAAATTACTTATTCACGGTTAACCCAGCTAGCTAATGACAGAGCCCGGGCTGGAATCTCGACACACATGTACTCAGTGCTCTTAGTGTATTCAGTAGAATTGTTGGGAGGCAAACCTCCACCTGACAAGTAATAATACAGAATTTCTGCATTTACTCTGGATCCTGAATATATGTTGATCTTTTTGCTGTTCCTCATTTTTTCTTCTGGGAAATATATATTAAGCTGTTTTTTTGAAAAAAGGATTATATGCCAGCATTATGGGAAGGGAAAAAAAAACCACTTACCATACTTTTTTACTTTCTTTCATACATAAGCCAAATCTCAAATGTATTAATTTTGCCGAATGCCATGGCAACATACATATCTGTTTTTCAGTTCATGAAAGGTATTTTGGGAATTATTGGCTTCTGCACGCTTGAGCGTTTTCGTCTTTCAGCTATAGAAATCTACTATGTATCCTCTTCATTTTGTGTTTGTGCTTCTATTCAAAATGAGAATAAAAGCAGTTAGTTTCTGGGTTGTAATATTCTTAGTGAACAGTGGCTTTCTAAAACAGTAACACCTTGACTGTAATGAAAACTCTGCCATATCATAAAAGATATTCTAATTACTGCATCTAGTTAAAAGGAGAATAAATCACTGGGAGATTATTTTAAGTACCTTAAATATAATAGAAAAGAATAATGGACGTTGAACAGCTTGACAAGTTTGATGAATTCAGACTATGGCTGATTTCTGCTGCTTTCTAATGGAAAAGGAGAACATTTTACTTTCATGGTATATTGTCAAAGGTAATTTTTGTTGGAGAAGATAAGGGGAAACCTTATCTTTGTTGAGCACTTATGTACTAGGCATTAGCCAAGACAGTCCATTATCTCATTTAATCTCATTTAATCCACCCCAATCTTGTAGATAGCATTATGCCCATCTTACATCTCAGAAAAACGAGGTTCAGAGAATTTAAGTAACTTACCTCAAGGTACACAGCGGCCAAGAGGGATCTGGTTGTGCTGACCTATCGTATCTGGCATCAGAGCCCATGCTCCTTTCCTTTATTACATTATCTCCATTGTCATAGAGATGCCAGTATCTTCCCCTTTCATATAGAATGGTGTGTCCAAAAGAGTTTAATTTCTTTGAGCCTCTGTAAAATGGGACCAGTCAGGTGATTGTGACATTAAAGGAAAAAGATATGTGTAAACATCTTTTCTCAGTGCTTAGCACACAACAAATGGAGAGTGCCTAGGAGATTTTATTTTTAAGTTTCACCAGCTGACAAATGATATGTTCCCAGAGTTAAGAGTTTTAGGTTTTGTTTAATTAATTAAATCTTCAATTGTGTCTGTAAATTCAAAAGTATGTCTATTGAGTTTCTTAGAATGTCTTTTACAGGTTAAAATGGTGATAGAGTTGATAAAAAGTAGTACGTATTTTCCATTGGCTATGCCTTTGTAAATGCATAAAAATTTATTTAATTAATGTGGACTCAGTAGCCATGGTATTGTGATAAATTGCATGTGCCCGTGTTTACATGTATATGTGTGTGCGCTGGACATTGCTCTGTCTGCAGGAGGGTACAAATGTCAGTGGTTGGAAAATTAAATCAGAAGCAAATATTCTTTTATTTTTGCATTACGTTTTCTCTTTAAGGAATGTTTTTACTGGTAAAATACTTTGCAAACATTTTTATTCATGAAATAAATATGAAACATCTTTGCTGGTTACCACACTTATTTGTATCTCTTTTACAATACATTTTGGATGCTAGCTCAGATTTTTTTCCTTAAATCTGCAAGCGAAGTAGAAGGAATTCCAAATACCTAAAATACAGAGAATCTACTAGTGCAGTTGCCTACCATTATGAAAATTTTACATGTTTTAAATAATAGTCAAACAAATTAACTTTTAAGATGCCACGTGGATATTTCACTCTCTTCATAGTCAGCATTCCATTGGTGGCATCAATGGGAGCTATACTCACGAAACTCTTCTTTGCTACCATTTTCACAAATGGTTACTATTTTTTCCTTAAATATCTTTTGATGTTAAAGAGTAATGTAAAATCCTCTATTGTTAAAAATATTGTTCATATTTTTAACCCTAATTTTCATACATTCACGTTTATTAGGGATGCACCCTAGTACTGGACCTCCTAGCTCTTCATGTTCAGATATAAAATCTTAGAGAATCTAATACTACCAACACATCCATTCAGTTATGTTCAGATGTTTTTGTTGGTGCTATGGGAGTAAATATAACTCTAGGTTATGGTGGTCTCAGTCTTTCTTAGTCAAACATAGGTGGGAAAGTTTATCAGTGTTATCACCTAATGGTTTTTCTACCAGTATTAAATAATGTCATTGTCTCTCTTTCTTTGACACGTTGAATCAGCTGAAGAGATAAGTACAGAAGGGATGGGTGTGGCTCCCTAATCAGGGATGAACATGTTAAGATTCATCTTGATCCAGTAAGCAGATGAATTATTCCACAATTGCATTATTTAGTAAGAGAATAATGTTAGACTTTTAGCAGGGGTGCTGGTAGGTAAGCTTATCTATCTTGATCTTTTATAACTAAATTTTTTTTTACATTTATTTATTATTTTTGGCTGTGTTGAGTCTTTGTTGCCGCACGCGGGCTTTTTCTAGTTGCAACGAGCGGGGGCTACTCTTCGTTGCGGTGCGCAGGCTTCTCATTGCGGTGGCTTCTCTTGTTGTGGGGCATGGGCTCTGGGGCACGCAGGCTTCAGTAGTTGTGGCATGTGGGCTCAGTAGTTGTGGCACTTGGGCTCAGTAGTTGTGGCACACGGGCTTAGTTGCTCTGCGGCATGTGGGATCTTCCCGGACCAGGGCTCGAACCCGTGTCCCCTGCATTGGCAGGCAGATTCTTAACCACTGCACCACCAAGAAAACCCCATAACTAAATTTTTATTGTAAATTATGTAACCGATTAATCTGAAAAATGTACTTTTATAGCTGATTTGTTTCTGAGAAATATGCTTAGAATATGTGTGTAGAAGCATTTAAAGGACAGGTTTAATAATGGGCCAAAATCTCATATGGTAGCATTAAAATTATTTTTATTAAGAAAAGAGAATTTAATGTTGTTGAGACTATTCAGTTCAGATACAGAGTAAGACAGTCTAATCCTACAATGTATGCTCATAGGTATCTGTGCTTTTAAATATTTTGTGGCTACCACATTTAAAATGATTATGCTTTCATAATTTATAGTGATTTTGATCGAATTAGCTGAACTAGGATAGCATATAAATAGCGTAAAAAAGGAATTCTTCTAAAACTGTGAATACTACACCAAAAATGCAGTTTGCAATACCATATAGAGGTTAAAACGATATTAAAGATAGTAATGTGTATAATAAAATCGAGAAAAGAGCATTTAATAGGAATTTTATCTATTTCTTTATGCTTGTGGAAGGCATTGAGGGATCTTTGTCTTGCTATTATTATTCACATGGTAGCATTTTTAAATTCAGTGGTCTTCAAATAGCATATCATGAATTCACTATGTGAGATACATTTCTTACACACACACACACACACACACACACACACACACGTGTGCACACACCCAATGACCTCAGCAATGGTGGGGGTCTTACTCTTAAAATATATTCTTTGTTTTGCTGTATTATATTTTTCTGTTAAAGAAAATAATCTGAACAAAATGAGTATGGGACATCGTCTTTAAAAGGAGGAGTCAGTTATTGGATTTTTGAAGTGGAAAGGATGAATGAAGTCCTGTATACATAGAAGAAATCTTGAAAGACCAAATACACTGGTTGATTGATAAAATAGATGTTTGTGAAAGGGAAGTTGTACCCTTTCCTTTGCTTTCTCTGTTGTGAGATTTTTATGTCTCAGTCTTAATGCTTGCGGAACAGGGACGTATTTGTTGACTTATTTATATAGCTACCTGCCCATATGAAGAATGGTAAATTCATATGCAAAGATTTTCTCTAACTTGTTGCAAAAATGAGTTTCATAATTTCTCAGAAAATATGGTTAGACTCTTGATTAGGCAAACTGGGGGGGAGTGGTATCATGTAACATAAAATATCCTCCCCAGTCAATTAACATTTCTCAGCACATTTACTTATTTGCAAATAAGTAAAGATGTTTGTAACCAGTCAAAGTACAATAGATGTCATCGAGTTCGTGAGTTAAACTTAAATTGTACTGGGTACACATTAAGCATGCATGTACTCTTACGTTAGATAAAATTGCGTCATTATTTAGTGAAGAAAATTTCTCTTGTTTGTTTTTAAGACGTTCTGTTTGTTTGGGGGTTCTACAGATTTCCCATGACATGTCTACATATATTTTTAAATTTGTTTATTTTGCTTCTTCAAGTGTGCTGATTTCTGTATCTTTCAAAAGTTCTGGAAACTTCTCAACTGATGTTGTATGTTGCCTCTTCCTCATTCTCTCTGTTTCCTTTATGGGATTCCACTTGGAAGGACTTTGGAACTTTTCATTCTATACTATTTCCCTTTTTATCTATTTTATATTTTCTCCCTTTTTCACTTTTCTGTTTCATCCACTAGAACGTAAGCTCTATTAGGATCAAAGTCTTTGTTTTGTTCAACAATATATACCAATTGTTTAAAAGAGTGACTCACTTAGAACGGATGCACAATGCACAATAGAGGTATTTGTTGAATGAGTGAATGATTTCTGCATAATTTCTTCTATTTTTCAGTTTAATTAGCTTTCATTGCATCTAATCTGCTGTTTAACCCAAGTTCTATGTTCCTAATTTCAGTGGCTATATTTTTAATTTGTTGATGTTCTATTTGATTTCATTTCAGACTTGTCCTTTCACTGTGATTTCTTTTCCTCCTTTTATGTCTCTGTTAACATGTTAGTCTCTTTCAGATTATTCTTTTTGTCAGGATATTGGGGTGCTAATCTTTCTTTGTGTTTCTGCTGACTCTTCTGCAGTAGATTACTTTGTGTATGTTTCTAATTTTTGATTGTGAGCTTATCTTCATCTGGGGTGTTTGTTTTCTGTGGAAATCTCGTGTTCTGGGTTATAGGAGAGTTATTACAAAGTAAGTGGTTTTATGTTCGCTTCTGCCAGTTTCCCAGGAGTTTCTTTGGTCAGGGATCAGTTTTTACATTAATTTTATGGCTCAGGGGTTCCCAAACTATGCAAATAATGTGCATCTAGATTCTGTAAGTACATATGGAAAATGTTTAGAGGTTTGGTTATTCATAGGCAACTCTTTCTTTGCCTGCCAGAGCCCTTGCCAGAATGGTGTTTCCTTGCCACTTCCTTAAATCAATGACTTGAAGGCAGTAGTCTTTCCAAATCCTTGGTTTCATGCAGGAGTCCTGGGATCTGTCCTTCTGGGGGCATTAAAACTCCAGCCCTTATCCCTTAGGACCCACAGATCTGCTAATGTTTCCAGTTATGTGCTTTCCACTCTGGCTATGGATTTCTTCTGGGAATCTCACTTTTTTGAGTTTGAGTACGTACATAACTTTTTATTCATCATTATATTTTATCCAGGATTCTTACATATTTTTTCTTTTTTGGAGGAGTGCCTTACCTCAGACGACCATATTGCTGAAACTAGAAGTCCCCTCTCCTTTCTAAGCTCAGTTATTATGTCAATATTTGCTTTGTTTGTCTGAGTATAGTGTGAAATGGACTCCTGAACTTAGAGGGTTTCTGTCAGAAAAATTGAGCCTTCATCCTTTTATTTTAATCTATGAGATCTTCCTGTTATCTTCTTAGAACAAGATGTAAACATCCAGAGAGGATAAAGGAAACCATCTTTGTATCTGCTGTTTGTTGATGGATCACTGCATAAGATATGCCCAACCTTGCTCTAACAGATCTATTGCTTCACTTTGAATTTAGTATTCAGGGTAAGGTGCCGGTGTAGCACTAGGATGACCAACATTAAAACAAGTCCTGGGTGGGGGGCTTCCCTGGTGGCGCAGTGGTTGAGAGTCCACCTGCCGATGCAGGGGACGCCGGTTCGTGCCCCGGTCCGGGTAGATCCCACATGCCGCGGAGCGGCCGGGCCCGTGAGCCATGGCCGCTGAGCCTGCGCATCCGGAGCCTGTGCTCTGCAACGGGAGAGGCCACAACAGTGAGAGGCCCGTGTACCGCAAAAACAACAAAAAGTCCTGGGTGAACCTGGACAGTTTGTCACCCTAATCTGGGATCCTTTCCAGAGATCAAAGAAATCCTTTAAAACTTTCCTACTGTATAGCCTGCAGGCTTAGGCACCAACTGTGGTGTTATACTGAGACTTCTTCCTTAGGACATGTTTTCATATATTCAAACAGCAAAGATAAATAACCATCTGTTTAAAAAGAGGGCCTTGAAAGGATCCTAGTCCTATTGGATAGGGAAAATATCCCCAACCAGTGAGAAGGTCTGGAAGCATCATCAAGACTTATTTGGGGGGGACTAGTAGATTATACTTCTAGAACTACATTCAGTATTATTGTGACTGGGCTGGAAAACCCTCAAGAATACACTTCATATTGATTTTATTGTAGACATCTGTGAGGCAAAGCAGAGCGTACGCATTTACCAGCAATGCAAATTGAATGAGCGAGTGGCAACAAAATCACTCCTAACATATTTGCCCTTTTTTTCTCTTGATTTGAACTAAAGACATATGTATGGACTCGAAATCCAGACTAGCAAATGAGGGTCCACCATCACGATAACCATCTCACCTGGGTGACTTACCATGTGCTTATAGGAGCAGTGGATTCTCTTGAATTAAAATATTTATCACTCTTGGCTAAGTCTCATAGCAGCCTGGGAGGTGAAGTGGAGGCACTGGTAAAGAAGGACATCCAGTAACCTATCCTGCAAGTGACAAAATACCCACCAGCCCCTCCAAACACAGCTTCTGAACGATGCAAACTTTTAAAAATTCTTAAGATCTTTGGCCACTACAGCTAATATAAAGACCCACCCCTTAACACACTCATACACACATGCACACACGCACTTTTCACTGTTTTATGGGCATGAGACTCTCCTATTATTAACAGCACACAATTCAAAAAGCTCGGCAAAAGAGGAAGGAAACAGTTGAGAAAGGAAGGTAGTGGCCAGAAAGCTTGTTTTCAGTTTTTGCAAAAATTGATACCATAATACTGTGCTTTTTCTTAAAGGTTTTCACGTCAGAAACTGGAAGTACTTTCAAAAGCAGGATGGGAGACACAAAGAAAGAATGCTGTGGTCCAAATTTATTGAGTTGTACCAGCAGTAAAACACAAAATGTAGACTCCCCAGAAATTTTAAAATATTGATTTATTACTTACATCCTCAGTCTTTGGAAATCTGTCTTGTGGTAATTCCAATAATATGAATCAAATACAGCATTCTGCCATAGGTCTTATATGGTGGGGCAGCATTCCAATAACTATAAATGTTATATTTTCTGATACTTATGTGTGAATAATTCTTTGTGTTGACTGCAATTACGCTTTTGCAGAGTCACTAGTTTTTGAAAGTCTTTGTATGTTTAGGGTGCACTAGGTTACTGTAATTATATTCACCCTAATTCTGTTCTTTTGTAGCCGTGTTCCTATAGTGCTATGATATTGTGGCCCGAAGCTGAACAGTAAGAACTTACTGTTGCTCCCCCTCCTTGCCTCCCACATTCTTACAGTTGTTACATACAAATACATTTTTGAATATTGGAAGAGTTGAATTTCTAGAACTTTCAAGAGTAGTATTTTTTTTCTGTTCTTCACAGCAGGAAAAAAATGGACTTACTAATTGTTTAAATAATTTTGAGGTCTAGGGACTACTTGAAACATGAATAATGAAAAATAGTGCAACTCTAGCATTTACATTGGGGCCAGATTAGTCTGCTAAAAAGTATGAAGTACAGTTTTTTGTAGAATATGTCTTAGATTGAGAAAGTGGAAACATTAAAAAAAAATGCTTTACTGAGATCCTTTTATGGATTTACTGGTTTGTTCTCATTGATCATTGGACCGTTTCTGGATGTAAAATATTACTATCTTGAAATTACTATAGATTCTATTACTAAGACCAAGTGCATGTTTATTTTAATAGCCATTTTCCTTCTGATTTTTAATACTGAAACTCCTACAGTGCCTTCAACTATTGATTTGTTTAACTCTCTACCTATTAATTGGACCAAGGCATAAGTTTGTACACAGTATATTTTTCTCTTTTCTATTCCACATTTTATTTCGGCTTCAATTAGTGTGTACCTTGAGCAAAAATGAGGTGATTTTTGTTCTTTGTTTTAGAATTTGCCATTGAGAAAAATATGTCTTATTGCCACTTTTCTGAGTTGATCTAGTAGGGTTCACAAACAGTGAAAAGAATAAGAAAAGTCGTTTTGAGGGCTTGATAGTACTATAAGTTTCTTCCTTACAATAATCAGAAAAAAGAATGAATATTACTTTTGTTTCTTATAAGGCAGTCTTGAAAATTTTTGCTTACATATTTTCTGTTGCTTGTATCTTAACTAACAGAAGAATGACCTCTACCCTTTTCCCATTTTAGTGTAGAATTTGGATTCATCATGGACTGCTAAGGTTTTCTCACCTTGAAAATTTATGGCAGGACCTTATGTCTTCATGTGCTGAAGCCCCTGTAAGAGTTTGCTAACTCATGACTTAAATACCCCAGCAGAGATCACATTAAAGTTGAAAAATGGGGAGTTCCTGCCCTGAAATACCATATATTGAGACTATTTCTAGTGGATTACTGGGAACAGTGTCTCAGGAGCTGTGGTGTCATTGGTAGTCTTAATGCAGGTTATAGCTCTTACAGGTAACCTTAATGCAGGTTGCTCAGCCAGCATGTATTGGCTCTGGTGAAGTCCCTTCATGGAGAGTTGTGCTTTGGGGAAGGAAGCAGAACCTCAGTTTCCCCATCTGTACGGTGATGATAAGAATTCCTTGTGCACATTTGTTGTGCGAATGGATGAGACACACTAGACTGGTACAGAGTTGCTGGTCTCTGTTAGTCTTTTTTTTTTTTTTCCCCACTCATTCACCCCTGTGTGTTTTTTTTTTTTAATTCTGTCAATATCCATTTTTTTCAAGATGACTTTTTTTAAAAAAAATTATTTAGTTTTGGCTGTGTTGGGTCTTTGTTGCTGCGTGTGGGCTTTCTCTAGTTGCGGTGAGCGGCGGCTACTCCTAGTTGCAGTGTGTGGGCTTCTCACTGCAGTGGCTTCTCTTGTTGCAGAGCACGAGTTCTAGGCACTCAGGCTCAGTAGTTGTGGCTCCTGGGCTTAGTTGCTCCGCGGCGTGTGGGATCTTCCTGGACCAGGGCTCGAACCTGTGTCCTCTGCCTTGGCAGGCGGATTCTCAACACTGCACCACCAGGGAGGTAGCCACCCCGTGTTACTGTGTTCACATGCTCACAGGAATGTAGTGAAGTATAAAATAACCATGTTTTTTTCTTTCTTCAGGCTTAATATGTTGCAGTGCAGTTTTAGGTTCACAGCAAAGTTGAGGGGCAGGTTCAGAGATTTCCCATATACCCCCTGAACCCACACATGCACAGCCTCCCCCATTATCAACATCACTTGCCAGAGTGGTGCATTTGCTACCGAGGATGAACCTACATTGACACACCATAATCACCCAAAGTCCCTAGTGTGTATTAGGGTTCACTTGTGGGGTTGTATATTCTGTGGGTTTGGACAAATGTATAATGACATGTATCCATCATATAATATCATTATATGATGATATATTATATCATTATAATATCATTCAGAGTATTGGCACTGTTCTGAAAATCCTCTGTGCTCTGCATGCCCTCCCTGCCACCTTCCCTGCCAGCAACCACTGATCTTTTTATTGTCTCCATAGTTTCGTTTTTTCCAGAAGGTCATATAATTGGAATCATGCAGTATGTAGCCTTTTCCTATTGCCTCCTTTCACTCAGTCATGTGCATTTAAGGTTCATAACATGATCTTAAAGCTAGAGATGTGATAGATTTCACAGTCTTGCAAAAGGGCTTTTTCACCCGAAATCTACATTTCCTTTGAGAAGAGTCCTGATTGGCTTGCACAAAGAGCCCTAGGGTCATGGGAAGGAAAGAGGGCAACTCCTAACTTTTAAGTCCCAACTCCTGCTCTGCTGTGTCAGACAGTGGGAGAGTCTGGGTGGACAGCCTGGTGGTCAGAAACCGAAGCCTTCTCTTTCCAGGAGGAGGGAGGAGAGTGGGGGGCGACTGACCAGGAAGTGGGGAATCTTAGAGTGTCCGGCCGGTTCTTCCATCTCTTCTGTAGACATACTGCCACTTCCTGAGTTATGTGTCCCCTGCTCAGTAAAGCATCCACGGCGCCCTCACTCTTCCCGGCACTTACCTAGCTGACCTGTTTACGCATCCCTTTCTCGTGTGTCTGTGTCCTCGCCCTTCCACGCCTCCGTGTGAGTTCCTTTACTGCATCCTCAGCGCCTGGCACAGTGTAGATGCCCAGCAAACATTTTCTTAAAACAAAGAACAGAGGAACAGAGAAGGAAAGATGAGACATCAAAAAGTGGAGGAACATTGAGGAGGAAGACAGAAATAGGGCCATGGAAAGTGTAGTCTTGGACCTCCTTTGGGCTCTCAGAAAATTATTGGCACTGAAGGGATTTTGTTAATGGTCATCATTGATAAAATTATGCTTGCACCATTCTTGTGTGTTGGAGGGTGCCCAGACATCGTTACATGGAAATTCACAAACGTTCCCTTGTGAAAAAGTCCATCAGGGTGGGAGAAGGTCTAGGGAACTTACCTTTGAAGATACTTTCTCATGAATTTCCAGCCCAGACTTACAGCTTTCAGGGGCCAGGGCTGCTAGGTGATCTTGAGAGCAGCTGGAAGGGCTCTAATGGGGTCCAGCTGTGTACCCAGAGAACACACCTTCTCAGGATAACATTAACCGCGTAGAACCCTGCCCTCCCTGGTTTCCTCTGGGCTTTATGGGTCCCCGTGGTCTTTTGCATTGATCTTGCATTTTCAGGTTTTATAGCAATTCTAAGCATGTGAAGGGTACATATTTGCTCTTTGATGTTCCCTTTGATAGAAGCCAGAGTGCTTTACCTGTGCCTGTGTTTAATAATGATGGGGGGGGTGGGTCACATGCCCTGCAGCAGAACACTTCCTGGGGAGGCTGGTTTTGTGTGCAGCTCTTTTTTTGTTTTTTTGGATTTTTTGAGGTTGTTGATGGGCAGGCTTTAATCAGGTGTTTCTTGTTTTATTTTTGAAAATGAAGTGTATTAAAGGTAGACATGTTATCCTGCTGGTGTTTTGTTTTGTTTTTTCATCACATCTTGTTCAGTGGTGCTACTTGATAGAAAAGGGTAGAATGGGAAGCAACATAGAGGGGACAGAAATGGCAATACTTACGTAACTAAGTGGTGTTTCTGATTTCCTATGTTTTCCCCATATTTTATCTTTGTCTACATCCCAGTTATAAGGCAGTTATCGTATCTCCATTTTTCAGATGGGAAATTTAAGTCACATGAATTTTAGAGACATGCCCACTGGTGGTTATTGTGGATGGAACCTACGTTGGAATTCAGGGCTCTTACCCTATATACGTGACAAAATACAGGGTGATCCTGGCGTTCCTGTGGGCTCTTTCAAGGAGTAAGTGGACTGGTTGCCTTTTCTGAGTAGAGCTCCGTATATAAATGGAATCATAGAATGTTAAGATTAGAAGGGCCTTTGATGGGACCATCCATCCTCTCTAAGCTGGCATTCCCTCTTCTGCAAGCTTGCCACATGGGTGACCGAGCTAGGCTTGGATATCTTATTTATTTATTATTTATTTACTTATTGGCCACACGGTGCGGTCTTTAGTTCCCTGACCAGGGATCTAACCCGGGCTCCTTGCAGTGAGAGAACTGGACAAATCTTCCTATGATTATGTTCAGCAGCACTTATCAGAGGTACTTACCTTACGGTTTTCTGTCTTTGTTTGTCTTCAGCCTTCCTTGGCCACCAGCCTCCAAAAGAAATCAGCTCCCTTGTATCCTCCCTTTAATTTGGAAGAGCAGCTCAAGGTCCCCTAAACAGCCCCTTAGAAGCAGGTGTGCTTAGCAGACGGCACCTGAGGTTTAGGATCTGAAGTCTAGCCATGGCGTGTTGGTGATGAGGATGTGATGGCGATGATTATTAGCTCCTTAACCCACCTTTAACCACATCATTAGAATTGACAGTTGTTTGTTAAAGACTCATTTCATAGGGCATAGAAGAAAAATTTTTTTCTAAACAGGTATGCTATATTATTTTCTCTATGTTTGAATATAGTATTAATTGGTCATGGCTGATGTTCATCTGACTATGAAAAGTGTGTTTGTATTAGTTGTTTCAAGAGCATTTTTTATTCTTAAACACTAAAGAACGCTATAATAAATCGTGGAAAATGGAACACACCCAAGGGCAATTTATAACTTTTCTAGGCTTTATTGATGTCCTTAGCCATCCAGTGAAGACTGGAGTCATTCACATGATAGGCAGGAGAGCACAGGCACCATTGATTAATTTGTTGATTATTGGTTACAGAGAATTGAAGCCTATTAGCTTTGATACATTACTACTCACAAAACAGTGGTGGCCATATTAGTAGAAAAATTATCTAATATGTTCATGCATAATATATACATAAATATGGATGTATGTATGCATATTTATATTTCTAAGTGTATATATCAAAACCATGACTTGGAAAGCTTAATTCTATTTGCTGCCTTTTGGGGACTCATAAAGTAACTTTTAATTGTTCTCCTCCCTCCATTGTCTATTTATTGAATCCGTTCTCCATGCCAACCATAGTGCTAAGTGCTGGGAATGAAAAGATCAATAAGACACAGTCCCTGCCCTCAGGGTTGGAAGCAAATACTTATTATCTAGCTTGATGAGTGTTACAAGAGACTTATGTAGAAGATGCTCTGGTAGCCGGCTCTGGGAAAACACCTACTTTGTCTGTGAAAGACAGTCAAAAAATTACCCAGAGAGCATCATTTGCATTCTAGTGGTAGTTTCACAGAATGTCTGTTTCAAGAGGGCCCTTCCCTGCATTTTTAATTTTTATTAGTTATAATTTCTTCAGGCTTCTGTCCAAAAATGTTTGCTGTTAATTCTGAACACTGATGTTCATGTGTTTTTTTTTTTTAAGTGGGTATCTTTTTCATTTCATGTTAGTTCCCTCCTGGCTTTTAAATCTATTAAAAAATATTTTTATCCAGATCTAATTTCTGCAACTTTTAAAAAACTTTCCGAGCAGTCACCTCCTGACCCTCTTTTCCCCTTAGCTACTCCCCCCCTCCCAGGGCCATCTCCCTTTCTTTAGAGCCCCCGCATAATGCTATTCCTTTACAGTCCAGCCATCTGCCTGTTTTAGCCTCTTCTTCACTCTCTCTGTTTCTTCTATATAGATTTCCCCATATGTCTGCTTCTTCCTTTATCCACAAGTCCAGACACTCCTCCATAGCTTTCTTACCACCCCATCCTGGTGTCCCGTCTGTTCATAAATAACTCTTTCATCCGCTTTGGATCTCCAACCCCCCACTCTTTCTAAAAAGAGTGTGCAAATAAACCTGAGGTGCTCGGAGCCAAGATGTACAGCATAGTTGTGATTCAGAATAGACTGCCTCCTTCCCGTCACCTGTTTCATTCCCCACTCTTCGTGGCTTGCCTTCTTTGTACATTTCTCCACCATTTCTGCTCAATTCTGGTATAGCGCGACGTGCAAAGTTATTTAATGTCTCCACTAGAAGGTTTTGGCCCCTTCCTTGCAATACCGTTTTGCCCTAACCGGTTACTCTAGCTTTCTGGGCTGCCTAGTGGTCGCTATTTTTGGAGTTAGTCACATTTGAACCTTTTGTTCTTCTGAAATTAATGTAATATGTCAGAAACAGCAGTCTCCCTGCCCTGGTGCTTGGAAACCTGAAACTTTCTGGATATGTTCTTTTGCAAATCTGAGTGCTATAATGTGTGCCACAAAAGGAGTGTCACAGAATAACCTGCAGAGATGGAACTGTTGCAGGCCGTCTGATGTTCTAGATGTTTAAAACGTCCCACGTCCTCCTTGTAGCATCCTGTGCTAGTGACAGTGTCTTCCTTCTCTCCGTTCAAGAGTAAACATTGGCAATTTGCTTGCCTTTGGAAATGTGTTACTGTAACCATCGCAAAGTTGTTAGTGTTTTTTGTTTCTGGTGTCAGTGATAATTTTACTCACAGAGTCCCCGCAGAGATTTAGCTCAGCAGGAAGTAATCTAGGTAAGATTGCCTTGAAAATTGATCTAAAAAAACAGTAAAGGCTAACTATATTATTCCCTTTATTTAAAGAAGAAATCTGAGGTATAACTAACTTGATTATGTGGTGTAACTAGTGAGAGCTAGTAATAAGTTAGGCCATGGCTAGGACCTCATTTACTCTCCCTCTTCTCCTTCCCTCCCTCTGTCTAAAAGAAGTCAGGGATTAAAGTGATGCACACTGTATTTCAGGAAGGGTGAAATGTCATGGTAAAAAATGAAAGATGGAACTGTTTACTCCTGAGATGCTGAGAAATATCAAAACTCTGTAGCTCTCCTAGAGCCCTCGGGAAGCTAAATATTTTACCAGTAACAAAATCAAAAGTCTCAAAAGAATTGGGCATTTCGTCTCAAATGTCTCTTCCTTTCCAAAGAGTTCTCTTTGTTTATATTCAAGGAAGAGGTTTTCACTGCAACAATAACATCAGAACTTTAAAAAACAGTGAAAAGACACGGAAAACCACAACAAAAACACATATTGCCGATTTAGATTCTTTTGGGAATTTAAAGCCAATCAATAATGAGGAAATGTGAATGTCTTGGAGAAATTTAGCTCAGGGTCAATATTCCTTTAAAGACACTAATGCTTCAGCCAGTTTGTTTAATTGTGTAGCTGTTGTTGAATTTCTGTGGATTCTGATCATTAGATGTGCACAGATCCAAGTTTGTGGCTTATATATAATTTTGGTTTTATATTTTGTCCAATGTGAAGGTAAAGGTGGTCAAAAGGTACAAACTTCCAGTTACAGAATATGTGGGTCTTGGGGATGTAACATACAGCATGGCAACTATAGTTAATAATACTGTATTGTGTATTTGGAAGTTGCTAAGAGAGTAGTAGATCTTAAGGATTCTCATCAGAAGAAAACAATCTAGCTATGTGAGATGCTAACTAGACTTTTTATGGTGATCATTTCGCAATATGTACACATATCGAATCATTGTGTTGTACACCTGAAACTAACATAATGTTGTGAGTCAGTTCTATCCCAATTTAAAAAAATGTGCTCTTATAGTACATTTCAGACTTAGGAAGATTAAAAATCACCAATCATTTAAGAACAGTTGTTGGTCATGAACAAAGTTCTAACTGCAGCTTATTTCCAGATTTATCGACTGTGTACAGTGTAGTGTAGTTGCCCCTAAGCTGTGAACTAGATCTGAATGGATTGGATTATGGTGATGGTTCTGAATTTGTGTGAGTAGTACTAGAATGAAGTTCTGAACTTCCTTTTTATTAAATGATGTTTTTCTTACCCACACCAAGTTACTTGCCAAACATCAGATATCTAAAATCTTATTAATTACCATCCTCCAAAGCATCTGTTCTTTAAGTGTGCACAGACTATCATGCATCTTACAGATCACAGGGAAAATATTTCTTTGCTCTTAGAGTTGCAGTGGTCAGAGAAGTAGCAGTCTTGGGTGACAGATTTTTCACCTTCAACCCTCTTACTCTGCTAATTGGAATCATATGGTCGTACACTTCGGGTTTTTTTGAAACAAATTTCTAAAGATCCAGCGAAATAGTTTCAAGGTTACCTTCAAGCAGGTACAAATATCTTAGCTCTTGCTTCTTGACGTTTTCTTCTGGATTGGCTTTGGTCTATGGGAGCTTAATTAGTTCAGGCTCAGGGCTCTTGATTTACACTGAGGGTGTGTCTGTACTTAACACTTTTATAATAAAAAATACATTTATAATAAAAAATACATTTTTGCCCTCATTTCTGGCGTTTTGTTTGTTTGCCAGTTTTAATTTTATCTTGGCGACGGGAAATCTTGAGGAAGGCTATGGTAAAAATTTTGAGGATTTTCAGGTTAGGATTTACCTCTACTGCCCCAAAAGACATCTTGTGCGATAACTTCTATATTTCATCCCCTTGTCCTGTATTTATTGAGTGCTTATGATATACATGGCATGGTGCTTTTTAATTGCTGGTACCCTGAATATGTAGAGAAAAAAATCCCTCAGTATTCACTGTGTTTGGAGTATCATCTGGCTGAATTTGCCCCCAAGCTGTCTAGGATGATGAATTCCAACCATTGACGGTGCTTATAGGTCTCAGAAGAACCAGAAATGTGAATCTGATATCTGCTGACTCAGTATTTCCCAGTCTCTGAAGGAATGCATTTATATTCGTATGAACAATACTGATTTTCTTTCTGGAGAGAAAACAGTCATGTTTTGACTTTATCATGGGGCAGAGATACTTACAGATTCTGTTGCTGCTAGAGGTCCCCTTATCTCTGTTCATCTGATTTAGAGGAACCCCTGTTTGACCCACCTGGATAGTGGTAAATCTGCCCTTGCATTTTTATAGACATATATGTGAAGGCAGTGTTGGTTATGGCGTCAACACTGCCTTAACGGTTCAAGATAGAGTGAAGGGTCCTGTGAGTTCTCACTGGGCTGCAACTTTGCAGCCTAGGTGGTCAAGTGAGACCCATGCCTGAGGTCATCTGCCTACCTCCTTATCTCATTTCTCTACTCCCGTTGTTTGTAGGAAAACATGTCTGAGAAGTATGCAATTCTAAGTTGCCTAGGTCTAGAGTGAAATCGATCTGTTGAGACTTGGGAGAGTTTGGTTCTAGCGTGTTGGTGGATTGAGCCTGGAGCAGGGTTCTTGACTTGGGGTTCACGTATATGTCCATCTTTATATTTGGGGGTGAGAGTCTGTGGAGTTTCTCGGGTTCTCAAGAAGATTCAGGGACCCAAGAAAGGTTGTTACATGCCAGGGAAGAATTCTCAGGATCCGGTTTAGGGTTAGAACTGGCCCCAAACTTGGCCTTCTGTTCATAATTATTCTGAAAGCCTCAAAGCAACTCAAGCAGTGAAAAAGCCACAAGGATTCACAAGGCCTTTTCCTAGGCTTGCTTCAGAGATTTTATTTTATTTAAAAATTTTTATTTTATATTGGAGCACAGTTGATTAACAGTGTTGTGTTAGTTTCAGGTGTACAGCAAAGTGATTCAGTTAAACATACACATGGATCTACTTTTTTAATTCTTTTCCCATTTAGGTTAATACAGAATACTGAGCAGCGTTCCCTGTGCTATACGGTAGGTCCTTGCTGGTTATCTGTTTTAAATATAGCAGCGTGTATATGTCAGTCCCAAACTCCCAGGTCGAAATTCCCCTAGACCCTGTAGAGTAGAACATTTCCTTGGGCCTTCCATAGACAAAGACTTATCCGAGACTGGTCTTGCCCCACGCTGTGTTGGAGGTGAGATGAGCTCCAAGCAAGAGAAGGCAGAGAAGCCTTTAGGACCAGCCGGATCTCTTGTTAGATAGACAGGCTCACACCTGTGTGCAAGAAAGTGACTTTTTTGTTTGTATTTCCTGAAGTGAGGCATGTTTCTTTCCTCTTGAGGTTCTGTATATACATTGTCAAGTCCACTGGAAATCAAAAGATAGCAAGATAGGACAGGGCTCCTGAGGACACACAAGAATGTGGTATAACTGGTTCACAAAGACGTCTGTCACTATCTTAGCTCAGGCTGAGATCTACAAAGGCCACAAAAGTCCTGGAGCAGAGACCTTTGGGTCAAGAGTCTTGACAGTGGCTTTACTGTACCTTCAAGGAAGTGAGTTTGCACTTATTAATAATAATGACCATCAGCTCATTTTCTCTTTTCTCATTTCTGTTCTTCCTCTGTGAAACTGGGGTAAGCCTCGTTGTAGAGAGACGCTCACACAGACTGCTGGTTCCACACCTGGGGCGAAGCAGGACTGAACTGAGTTTTATTCCATCTCTGTATAAATGACGATTGTTCACTGCATGTACAGGCTTTGGACCAGTGGTCTGGGAATGGGGCTTATTGTTAATCTAACTGGTTTTAGGCTTTTTGATCACATATTTTAATAGGGAGGTAGCAGAGAGTAGGGGCCTCATTGGCCTCTGGTGCCAAAGACAGCTGGTTTGAAATTCAATTCTTCACGACTTAATGAAGTTATTGAACTTCACCATGCCTAATTTTCTAATCTATAAAATGGGGTTAATTATATATATGTATTTCGCAGGGTTGTACTGAAGATTAAGTGAGTTAATGCATTTCAGATTTCTACCATAAATAAGGCCCTCAAATTTACATTTCCCTGTTATTAAAAAGCAAAGTAAAATTGAAGAATTAGGAGTTTCACCTACTTGGTCTTTAATTCAGAATGTGGTATTTCTTCAGTATGAGTAGAGGGATATTTTTCTTTATAGAGCATCATTGACCCTCAGAAAAAAATCAATCAATCAAAGGTTACATGGAAGTAAATGGCAATGTCTTTTAGTTAAGTGTTTTTGTTTTTTTTAAAGTAGAGATTTGAAATGTAAACTCATTTGATTTGGAATTGATAAGAACACAGAAAGCTTTACTTAGAAAACACAAGAGATATTTAAAACTAACCCTAAACCTGACATAACTGTTTTGAAAGCTGTCTTCATAGCAAAGTAAGGAGAGAGAGAGAAGGAAGAGGAAGGGGGGAAGAAATATGGCAAGACATCTAGAAGAAAGGTAAAGACAAACACATACTTAACTGTAGGAAGGGAGAGGAGAAGGGAGACCTAGGAAAAGGAAGACAAAGAAGGGACAGAGAAAGGTGAAAGGAGATGGGCTGGAAAAGTTCTGAAACCTTAATTAACTGATCTTGTCACACACAGCTGTTCATTTGAGTTGTGGGCCTCAGAGAATTATTCCTTTTTATCACTGCCTTTTGAAATGTTAATTAGATAATTGACCATTGTTCACAGTTCTTTGGTTACTTTTTATTCTTAAACTTCTGGAGCCCAGTCCTTGAATGGGGTACCCGGAGCAGCACGCCAGATGGGAAATTATTCTCTGGCCTAATAGTTGCCAAATGACCAGCACCGTAGTGCTTGGGGTATATGAAATCCAGCTGAGGGCCAGATCTAGCCTCAGGGGGCGGTTAGCACAGTTTCTATGATGGTCCTTCATCAGTAGGTTTTTATTTTGTAATGGTAAAGGGGGCTGCCTTTTCATTTTATACACATTGATCAGATTTCCTCTAATCAATAATATGTCTTTTTGACCATGAAAAGCTCATTTGAGGAAAACCTACCAATAATTAGAGGGACATCTTTTATTTCACGTGCAAAACAATGGCAGGCATGATGGTGGAAGAAAATGTTCTACTTCGGCCTGACTTAACTTACAGTTGTTTTTGTTTTTGTTTCACAACAATTCAATTAGATCATGTACATGAAAGCATCCTGAGGAATAGTGCACAGCACACATATAAGATTTGGTTTTATTATTACTCCAGGTAGTTACTGATAAATACCAAGTAGTAATATATCTGTGAATCCTGCAGAAAAACACTTTTGACCAACAGGACATGGTCCATTAGAAAAGATGCAAGTTCTACATGTTTTACCAAGTGGATTAATCATTAAAAAAAAAATACACTCGATCTGATATCCTGGAACCTCAATTATGTCTTTTCGATCTGCGGAGGCAGCAAAATAACATGCCTGATCTTTTCTATGTAATCATTAAAAATTATCAAACTGGGTATTTTAAAGATTAATTTCAGTGATGCATTTTCAGTTTTCAGTGTAATACTTTAAGTGTAAATTTTCAGGAGATTCATGCAAATAACTGACCTTAGTTATAGTCCTGTAAAAGTTGGAATATTGACGGTATTTGTCATTTTAAATTTAAGTGAACTAAAATTTTCTTTGTATGGCCTGAATGTCATAGAAAAACTCTTTCCCCTGAGGCTATTTTTCAAAAATAAAAACATGTTTTTAAAAAGAGATACACATACATTGTAGAACAGTTTACAAATACTGAAAAATAAAAAGGTGAATATAAAAATTTCCTTTTATTAGTTAGCCATTATAATAGTGCATTGTATTGCCTGGTAGTCTTTTTTTTTTTTTTTTTTTTTGCCTGGTAGTCTTTATGTACACACACACACACACACACACACACACTCACAATTCTAAATGTGTTTGCAATTGTAGATTCTTTAAATAAACTTTTGTTTACGGTTATATAATCTTATTTTCATATTTTTGTTTTGTGGGTTTTTTAATTGATGACTTCTGTCAGAGATATGTGTATTTTATTGTTTCTTGGATCTATTTAACTATCTTAGTTTTTCTGTCTTCTAGTTTATTAGTATGTTTTTAAACCTTATTATTCTTTTGGTTTTCCTGGGCCTCTTTTGTAGAAGTCATCATTCTTTTTGTTCCCCAGATTGTGAATTTGTGTCAGGCTATATATTTGGCTGCATCCCATGTGTTTTGTTGATACGTAATATTCTTATTGTTAATAGTTTCTGAATAGTTCTTGTTAGTAGTTTTGTTTCCTTTTTAGTACAAGAGCTAATTTGGAATGCCATTTACCTTCCCAAGAGATTATCATCTTTCCTCTTTAAAATGCTCATAACTGATTTCTAGATTTATTTCAGTGTGGTCAGTAAAGACATAGTGTAACTTCTGCTTCTTGAAATTTACTACACTCATTCTGTGTCTTAATAAATGTGGATTCTGGGAATTTTTCAATGCATATTTGAAAATGATGGTTATTCTCTATAGTGTTTTAATTAAAATTTTTTTTTACTTAACTGGGTCCCTTGTGGCCCTAGAAAGATGTGTTAAATTCTTCCACCAAAGTGATATTTGTCATTTTTCATGCCTAATGATTCATGATGGCTATATATATGAGGTAGATTATATTTCCATTTTTGATTGTCATTACTCCTCTTTCAATATTATTATCCCTTTGTTCCTTTTCTTTCTATTCTAAGAGAACTTTTCAGGTTTGTCATCTATATAATGACATATTTTGTACAATTTTATGCAGATAGTAATTTTGTCAGCACATTTTTACTTTTCTTATGGTGTTTCTTATTACACCGATCTACTTTTACATCTCTTCCAGAATCTTTTGTCTTGACATCTATTTTATAGAGATACTCTATTTTATATCACTATCAAAGGTAATGTTTTCTAAAATCTACTTTTACTTTTTGTGGGGTGAAATGGTTTTCAAAAGTCTGGTTTCCCTGTGAATCATGAGAGCATATCTACTTATATTATTTATTTATTTATTTGGCTACTTTGGGTTCTAGTTGCGGCATGCGGGCTCTTCGTTGTGGCACGGGGGCTCAGTAGTTAGGGGTGTGTGGGTTCAGTTGCTCTGCAGCACTGGGATCCTAGTTCCTGGAACAGGATCAAACCGGTGTCCCTTGCACTGGAAGGCTGATTCTTAACCACTGGACCACCAGGGACGTCCCAATCTACTTATATTTTAATCTGTAAATTTTTTTTTTTTTTTTTGCGGTACGCGGTCACTGTTGTGGCCACTCTCGTTGTGGAGCACAGGCTCCGGACGCGCAGGCTCAGCGGCCATGGCTCACGGGCGCAGCCACTCCGCAGCATGTGGGATCTACCCGGACCGGGGCACGAACCCGTGTACCCTGCATTAGCAGGCGGACTCTCAACCACTGTGCCACCAGGGAAGCCCTAATCTGTAGAATTTTTCCCTCCTCATGATACTTTTTTTAATAAGTTTGACTTTAGCAAACTCCAAACCTACCCACCCTTCTATAATTTTTGTAATGCTGGGGCAAAGTACATTGATTCTTTTCCAGCTATTGGTCACATTAGCTTCTGCCAATAGGAGGCGCTAGAGGAAGACGGGAAAGGTAGTGGAGCACGAAGGGACTTAGCCCTTCCTGTTCTTGTCATCATCACTCTGACTGCCTACGTTGTTGCCAGGTTTCGGTTTTCTCCTACATTCCTAAAATCAGTCTGCTGATACTTTCTCCTCTTTGCCTCTCCTCTGAGTGTCTAGGCTCTAAAAACCCGAACTCTTCCCTTTGTTTCCACAGCCCTGGGGATGGTAGCAGTATCCACTTGACTGTTCTCAGATGCCTCTTAAATCTACACCAGAGAACTGTAGATAAGTGGAGGTTAAGTTGTTCAGCCATGCTGGTTTGTGAGGACAGCAATCATCCACTCGTTAGCTTTCTAGAAACTTCCTTTAAAAATAAGACTTTGGAAGATGATAGTATCCCGATGCCTCTTATCTTTAAAAAAGTTTTCTATCTCTGGTTTATTGTCATAAACCTAATTGTGTCTCATAAGTGCCGTGTATGTCACACTTTATCAAGGGTAAGAGAGTTATTCAAATAACCTGTATCTTTTGGGGCACTGGTAGATGGCTTAGCCAAAGGCACATGGCCTTCATCAGCAAACTCCCAGTGGGGAAGCTGGACAAACAAAGTGGAGATGAGAGTAAGCCTACAGTTCTGGTGTGGTTTTCTTGGAGGATAGGGTAAGAAGGACACACGTGGGAGAAAGGATGTATTATGTTACAAAATTTGACTTAACATGCCATTTGCTCTTCGTGTGGCAAAGCGGTAAAGAGGCTTATTGGCAGCTATACTTAAGGTCATTGCAGTGCACGAAATGTAAATCAAAGTGTTATTCTTTACTAGAAGTTGGGAGATAACATTTACATAACATGCTTTTAAGGTAATGAGTTAAGTTTGTTATTTCTTTATTACCGTAACTGTTTCAAGAAAGTTATTTCCATACTAAAAATACTCCCTCTCCTGCTCGAATCTGATTTGTCATAATTTTTGCATGATGTTATAATCTATTGTTAGGAAATGATAGTCCCATTTATTTTTGTTTCACGGGGAAAATTGTTAACCAGCTGTTTCAGTCTCTCCAAAGAAACTCGCCTCCAGAATTCCTAGTAAGTAGCAAAGCTGATTGATAGAAATGTCACCATTTTTCTGACCCTCTCTGCCTCGTTGCTATGACATAGTGCAGAAGCCAAATAAGAAATTTGAGCAAAGGAAAAGATTCCAAGGCCTAGATATTTCACAAACTGGATAATTAGACTCTGAATTATGAAGAACAGACTGAATGAAAAAATGTCACAAATGTATAGTGGCTTAAAGGAGCACAGTGATTTCAGAGTGAAATCTTTATACATGAATTTTATGGTTAACGAGTAATAAGAATAAAACTCAGAGCAACCTCCTAAAATTATGTTATGACTTGGACTTAATAAACGGTAGGCTTGCCTCTGTTATTCTCCTTAACCTACCTATTGCTTTTACTATATGATCAGATTTTCTTTAACCAATTCTTTGCTTGTAACTAAAGCTGTGTATTCCTGTTCAAAACTTGTGTCTTCATTTATAAATTCACATAATATGATTTTCAGAGGAAAAAAATATAACTCAATCAGCTTTACATGGTTTACTAATGTGATAGTCTCATATTTACTATGTGGTTAACAAGAAATAACTGTTACCAACAAAAATCAGAGAACTTAAAAACAAGGAACATTTTGCTTGGGAGCCTATGTATATCTCTATATAAATACATATAGACATCTATAAACATCATCGATCCTCCTCATATGCCCATGCCATATATATGTGGATGTGGGATGATGCTTGTTTTTATATATACAAGTCTATATTTATATAGCTGAAGAAATGAAGCACATTGCTTTTTATGTAAGTGACTCAGTGCATGTATAGACAAGCTTCATTTTACAGCACTTTATCAATGCTGGGCTGATTAGATAGTACTAATGATTTGGTCTTCTGAAGGTCAGAGTTTGACAGGGTCTGGTGAACCCTAGAGACATTCCTGTGATATCAGTGCCCTTACTTACACTGGCTAGAAAATCTCTAGGAAAACTTTTATTCTTTGATGGAAATAAAATTTTGCTTTGGGTAACTTGATAGATTTTAATTATTTATGACATTGCTTTCAGTTGGTGTGTGTGTGTGTGTGTGTGTGTGTGTGTGTCTGTTGGGGCAGCTCTTCGGGGATGGGAAGTTGGAGGGATTAGAAGATTCTTCTGAGTGCTAAAGGGAATGTTCGACCCTCTGATGAAGTGGAGAGGGAGAAAATGAAGCCCTTAATTTCTTTCTTTTCAGAATTATTTAGTCACCACTGTTCATACCTTATATTTTCTGTAGCATATTTTAGACAGCTTGCTTTGTAGTCGGGAAGTGACAACTACCTGATCTTCTCAGGTTCTTTCTTTATAGCATCGGGGGGATTGCTGCTAGTTAACTGTGAAGGAAACAGTGAGGATACACGTGTACTGAGCCAGAGAAGTCCAAGAAGAATGCGGAAGCCCTAGAGTGTCTCAATTCAGCAGATAAATGGAAACTGTGTACAGTGGCACCGTTCCGCCTTAGGGCTAGTCAGTGCTTGGTACTATGAATTTATAAAGTTGGGTTTTTTTGTTTTTTTTTTTTAGGCTCTGACATCATAATTGTTTTCACATTTCTCAAATTTGCTAAAGTACCTCAGAGATGCTATCAAATTCCCTGATTTGAAATATAAAGCTAAGGTAATTGAGACAGCTGGAGTAGTGGTTTCTCAGCATTAGAACACATCTTAATGTTTCAAGACTGAAGATCTTGCTGGAAATCTGAGCTTGTTGCTAATGTAACTCACTCTCCTAATCTCTTGTTTTGTCCCTACGGCGTCCCCGCCCCTGTGTCTTGTGCTGAATATTGTTAGAACTCCTACTAGTACCGTTCCAATAGCAATGTGGTGCGTTTAGGTTGAATCCCTATTTTTCCTTGTATGCATATGTTTGGATATGTGTAAATATGTAATAATACAGGGAACTAAATGTTCATTTTCAAGAAGTTATGGTGACATTTCTATTTATTAAAATGTTGAATAATTGTGAGAAGACATAAAATAAATATATAAGTTGGAGACCCTGACAACGTTTCTTTATTCTCTCAAATTTTATGCACTTAGATTTACAGCAGAAAGTCCTCCAAGGACTATTAAACAACACTCTTTACGTCACCAAATACAGTTTTGGTTTTCGTCAATGTACCTACGTACATATTCACAAAGTTTCCTCTTCTGATGTCTGACATCACTGTTCCCTGCTTTGTTTCTCTCCATCTGCTCCTCTACTTCCGCTCTCCATCCTGCTCTCTGCTCCAAGACACTAACCTCCAACAGTTGCCTAATCTGACTCTTTCAGAAAGTCTTCTGGTTGGGTTCAGCCGATGGGAAGCTTTGTCTTTTTCTTCACTTTGATTATAAACCTTTTTTTTTTTTTAATGACTGTATTGTTTTAGATTTAGGTAAGATTAAACTAACATTTAATGAGTATTTTATGTAAACCAGTTTCTGTGCTTTGGGACATGTTGTTATTTGCTTAAGCAAAAACCTTCAAGTGCACGACTTCCCTGGTGGCGCAGTGGTTAAGAATCCGTCTGCCAATGCAGGGGACACGGGTTCGATCCTGGTCCAGGAAGATCCCACATGCCGTGGAGCAACTAAGCCCATGAGCCACAACTACTGAGCCCACGCGCCTAGAGCCCGTGCTCGGCAACGAGAAGCCACCGCAATGAGAAGCCCGTGAACCGCAATGAAGAGTAGCCCATGTTCACCGCAACTACAGAAAGCCCGAGCAGCAACGAAAACCCAACACGGCCAAAAGTAAATAAAATAAGATAAAATAAAATAAATAAAATAAATTAAAGGGCTTCCCTGGTGGCGCAGTGGTTGAGAGTCCGCCTGCCGATGCAGGGGACACGGTTGTGCCCCGGTCCGGGAAGATCCCACATGCCGTGGAGCGGCTGGGCCCGTGAGCCATGGCCACTGAGCCGTCGCGTCCGGAGCCTGTGGTCCGCAACAGGAGAGGCCACAACAGTGAGAGGCCCGCGTACCACCAAAAAAAAAAAAAAAAAAAATTAAAAACCAAAAACAAACAAACAAAAAACTTCAAGTGGACTTTGTCAGCCCTATTTAAAAGCCAGGAATACTGAGGGTGAAATCAAGTGATTGCTTAAGGTAACAGAACTAGAAAACGGAAACTTGTCTCACCCAACCTCATGCTCAGCAGCCTTTCCCATTGACAACCCTGCCTCCATAATCCATCGCTGCATTTCAGATGTTACACGCCCTTGTGAAATTTGTCTTTGTACACTCACACACACACCACTATTGTATGGAAATTTCTCTTAAAGCCACATGACTCTTTAATTATCAAGCCTAATTTGCTAATTTTGTCTCTATTATCTTCATCCTCCTACTTCCTGGGAGGAAGGGTATGTTTCCATGAGTCTTTCTCTCCTTTTCTCCTGAATCACCAAACTTTTTTTTTTTTTAGCAATAAAGAATTTTAAAGTTAATTTTTTTTTTTTTTTTGCGTTACGCGGGCCTCTCACTGTTGTGGCCTCTCCCGTTGCAGAGCACAGGCTCCGGACGCGCAGGCTCAGCGGCCATGACTCACGGGCCCAGCCGCTCCGCGGCAGGTGGGATCTTCCCTGACCGGGGCACAACCGTGTCCCCTGAATCGGCAGGCGGACTCTCAACCAGTGCGCCACCAGGGAAGCCCTAAAGTTAATTTTTAATTGAAGTATAGTTGATTTACAATATCATGTTAATTTTAGGTTTACAGCACAGTGATTCAGTTATACATATATATACTTTTTCAGATTCTTTCCCCTTATAGGTTATTACAGAGTATTGAGTATAGTTCCCTGTAGTTCCTCGTTGCTTATCTGTTTTATATATAGTAGTCTGAATCACCAAACTTCTGGTCTCTCCTGGATCTTCAGAATTTCAGTATGCTCAAGCCTTTCCTGTCTTCAAATTAAACACACACCAAATTTTGAGACTAACCTCCATCATTATTTTATCCTTTCCTTCATGCAACCAAGTTGCCTCACGTCACGTTCTCTATATAATGTGCTATGCTCTGACTCTTTTCCACATCACTGTCCCCAAACTCCATACTAAAGTTGCAGTGCCAGGTCAAGTTGACATCCTTTATCCTTTTGACCCCTTGACCTTTTCAAAGCCTTAGACTCTGGACCACACCCTTCTTCTCTAACTCCTACTGTCTTTCAAAACTCACCTAAGGTCCACCTCTTCTGGGGAGCTTTTCTTAACACTCAAGATGAATTTGGCTGCTTCTCCAATGTATCCTCTTGTCCTCCAGGGCATGTGTTGTCATAGTAGTTATCACACCTGCTGAGGGGCTTCGTCTTGCGGAGTGAACTGTAGTTTATTTGAGGGTCTGGATCGTGTGTTTCCAGGAGTTTTATACTCGGTGCTGTCTTCCTACCTGGGGCTATCTCATTTTCCCCTCCCATCTCCTTACTTGTAGGTCCTTTTAACTATTGCTCGTTCAGCTCCGATTATTTGCCATTCTTTACATTAAGCATTGGTGATACAGGGTCAGACAAGAGATAACTGTCTTCGTGGGGCTTACAGTCTGCCTGTAAAAGTAGGCAGATATTTTAATATTGTTGAGGCTGTTCTTGTCCTTAAAAACATAATACTATGGTAAAGTGTATATAGGGCAGAAGGGATCGAATGAGCGTGTTTATTAATTGGTTAGCATTGTGCCTGGCATATTCAGTTAATGTTACAGGTTAATAACATTAATACTAATAAATCTTACATTACATATGCACTATGTGTATAGCAGATATACGAATTATGATACATACAAATTGTGCTATTTTACAAATTCTGTAAATAAAAAGTAAATAACACACATCAGTTGCTTTGTGCATCAATATATCTTTACATTTATCCCTTTTACAAAATCATGTTTGTGGTTCGTTTTTTTCCCCTTTTGTGCATTTGCTGATTTTTACTTACCAAAAGCTATTTGTTAAAAATTCAGTCTTAAGGCCGCCTGGTGCAAAACTCACCCTGGAAGAGGCTTTGTCATGGACCTTTTGAGAACCAGTTTTAGAGTGAGATATTAGCAACTGTAGATTTCTTTAAAAGTTTTCTATTCAGTGATTTATTTGGATTAAGGGTCATCATTTTCTCATCTTTACTAGATGAATCTTCAGGTCTTCTCATTGGCCATGGTGAATACTGAACAGCGTGGTGGTGTGTGTGGCTGTTCTGGGTGTGCGTGCGTGTGTTTTTTTCCAGTCACATGCTCAGTAATCAGGAAGTAAGCATGGGGACCATGTTGCTGGGCGCCATGATTCTCTTGCTGTTGCATTATCACCATAGGAGGTCATCAAAATAGTTATGAAGAATGTCTGTATTCACTAATTTGGTACCATTCAGGGAACATTAACAAAGGGGAAAAGATACAGTAGAAATCTGAGGAGAGATGGAAGATAGGCGAGAAACCTGGTGTTTGAAGACTGATCTTTGATCTTTCAGAGGAGGAATACATATCAAGAGCTTATCTATTCAAAAGAATTTACATGCAAAGCAAATCAAGAACGTAAATCTTACTTATCTTTGTAGATTAGAGTTTGGTCTTGGGTAAAGGAAAAGCCAGGCATCTATAAAAGGGGATTTACATGTTTATGCTAACTCAATTAGCATTAACAGGGGTTACCAGTAATGCTGGCTGCCTGGCCTCAAACTTTCACACATATATATTTTCAAAGACAATACAACGATTTTTGAGAATGTTATATAAAGAAGAGAGAGAATTACCAAATGTGTGGATCTGTTTTCAAATTAAAAAAAAAAATATTTGGGTTTTGAAATGTTACTTCAGGAATAAGTAGCTTTTTTTTATAAATAGGAGAAAGCAGACTCATCTTATAGCCATTAAAGTTTATTGCAGTTTCCAAATTTATCACTGGAAGGCATGCAGGTTTTCTTTAACAAACTGAAGGATGCATTTGTAGTCTAAATGGTGGCTCTGAGAGCAGTTAGATATTTATGGAAAAAATTATAAGAAGCAATTTGCATTAAAATTTTTTTTGTCAAAAATAAATATTTGTTAGGAAACTGGACTCTTTGTTTGGTAGTGTATATTGACTCATTCACACAGACATTGTGGTACTTAAAGTGTTGCAAAATCAGACATTTACATGGAGATGGGCTTCTGATGTTAAAAAAAAAAAAAAAGGCTGAGGGCTGGGAAGGGTAAGGGTACAGTATTTAAAAAATGAGCTCTTTGTCTTCCGTCCTTCATCCTGCCTCATCTCAGAGAGGTTTTGTCCAGTGAGAATAAAGAACCCATGGGAATTACCCAGGAATCACCCACCAGTAAAAGGGATAGTTTTACTTCAGTGAGCAGGGGTGGGACCAGAAGCCTGCAATAGTCAATGATGCTTTCTTATCCTCTTCATGCCAGGTGAACATTTGTATATGCAGAATACTGACTCACTGGGGGAATCACAGTCTAGTTGAAATCCAAAAGGTGATGCCTCTTTATCCCCCGTTAGGGGATTTTATCTAACATGAGAGCAGCAGTTAGATTCCATGGGTTTGTTACCATTTACTGGCCTGATGCTCCAGGCCAGTTGCCTTTCCCCTTTATAGCTTTGTTCAGTATACTCACTCCTACCCTCAAGCACCTAATTTGCCTATTGAAATCTTATTAGCTAGTCAAAGATTTGCCAGTATCTCCTCCAGACTTGATTTTTCTCATCTCTGAACTTTTATATTATTTATTAGTCTGACTCTCGGGACACTTATTACATTTTCCATGCCTTTTAATGATTGCTAAAATTATTATTTGGAAAAATTTCAAACATGTATAAAGTAAACAGAGTAGTAGAATAATCTCTCATGTACCCATTGTACAACTTTGACAATTATCAACATTTTTCTATTTCTGAATCACCTATACATCATACTCCCCACCCCCACTTGAATTGAATTAATTTGGAATAATAGATGATGAGAACCTTGAAGTTAGGGACTGTATATATACATATACACACATATACACATACATGTACATATATAAACTTTATATGAACTTTAATTTCTTCTGATTAAAAATATAATATATCCTCATTGTGGAGATAGATATCTAATGTTAATATTTTGAAGATTATAGTCTTTGTTTTTAAAAACTTAATATGAAATTTGTATATTGCTCTTTAACTTATCATTTTATCATGAGCATTTTCTTTTTTTAAATTTTTATTGGGGTATAATTGATTTACAATATTGTGTTAGCTTCAGGTGTACAGCAAAGTGAATCTGTTATACGAATACATATATCCACTGTTTCTTAGATTTGTTTCCCATTTTATCATGAGCATTTTCCAATGTCCTTGAACATTTTTGAAAGCATGATCTTTTAAAGGCAGCATGATATTCTATCATATGAGTCTTCCATAATTTATTTATTTATTTTTTGGCTGCATTGGGTCTTCGTTGCTGCGGGCAGGCTTTCTCTAGTTGTGGCGAGCGGGGGCCACTCTTCGTTGCGGTGCGCGGGCTTCTCATCGCGGTGGCTTCTCTTGTTGCGGAGCACGGGCTCCAGGGGTGCAGGTTTCAGCAGTTGTGGCACGCGGGCTCAGTTGCTCTGGGGCATGTGGAATCTTCCCGGACCAGGGATCGAACCCGCGTCCCCTGCACTGGCAGGCGGACTCTCAACCACTGCGCCACCAGGGAAGTCCCTTCCATAATTTATTTAAACAGTTTCCTGTTGTTGACCACTGTCTTGAACATCTTTGAACGTAAATACTTGTCCTCATTTGCAAAGATATTATTAGGATAGTTTCCTAGGGAATTATTAGGTGAAAGACTCTTAACATATCTTGCCAGATTGCTGTCCAAGAAGGCTGTGCCTATTCGCATTATTTTATTTTTTTTTTTTATTCGCATTATTTTTATCTCATTAACTTGGTAGTTAAAAAATGGTATCTGATTGTGTTCTTTTTAAAATCGGTATTTTCTGGATTATTAATGACATTGGACATTTTTCATGTTCATGATTCTTATTTCATGTGCTAGGTAAGGTGTTATCTGGAATTGCAGTGAATGGTACCTGCCATTTAATTTAGCTCTGAATCTAATGCTTTGCAGCGATGATCAATTATTTTTAGTATTGCACAAATCAGCTTTTGTTGTCTTTGGAACCAGAATGTCTGCCTCAGTGCAAATTATGTTAGTTGAGAGTTAGTTTTATTTTATTTTTTGATTATTAGTTTTCAAAGTTGCCTCTGTATAATTTTCTCCCTTTACATTATATAACTTTGTTGAGAAATGTAATTCTGCCTGGAATTATTTAGTTTAGATACAGATTCTTTGTCTAAGAAATATACTCTCAGGTCTAAATATGTTTTTAAGTTTTGAAAAAAATCATTTAGGTAAAAGTTTTAAAGCATTCATTGTATTTGACTGAATTTATAGTGTATTTAACATTCTTCTGGAATGAGTTTGGAACTCTGTTTTTAAAGTGCTTAGTGCAATTTGTATACGCAGTGAAATAAAAGTTGCCATTTTCATAAGTGAGTTTTTTAGTGGTAAGCCTGCTCTTTTGCTGTGTGAAATTTCCAAACTCCAGCGTAGGCACTGAATGAAAACATTTACATTAATAAACTAGCGTAGGTAAATATTTTCAGTTTTAGAAAAAAGTGGAGAACGGTTTTTACTGTTGGAGTTACTTTCTTACCTAAATCTAGGTTGTAAATGCAAAAGTAAAACTAACATTTTATTAAAACCCCCTGCCCTTTGTTACTTCTAATCAAATCATACCTTGCTGAACTAAGTTCAAATATGTTGAAAAACAATTTACTGCTTTGTGTTGAAAAATAATATTCGAAGTATGTGTGTTGTGTGGAGAAACACTCAAAAACAGATCGACCCAGACATCAACAGGATATTATTACCCCAAAGAAATGACGACAGTTTGCCAGCTTGATGCGTAGAGGAAGGAAATTTACAAACATCTCCAGGAGAGGCAGGTTGAGCGGTTGAAGGAAATGAGGCACGTCCTGCTTTTATTGTGCTTATTGGAGTGGGATTCCCAGAAGACTGAACAAGGCTGTCCTGAGACCTCTGTTTGGCAAGGATCTTGTTGACTCATATTTTATTTTTGTTTCAGTAAAGGTCTGCTATTGTTCAAATTTCTAATGTAGCTTATAAACACACAGCCAATATCATTTCCCCTTCTACTGACTGATATATACAAATGAATGAAAATCTGCCATCATCATCAACTCATGCTCTGTTTCCACGGAGCAAAGAAGAGGAACAGAGAAGTCTCCTTAAAAGACAGGCCCTTTACATGGAGATCTCAGTTCAGGAATTTTCAAAGTTGTATTTTAGAGTTTTACTCACCAGATACGTTGGGGGAATTTATTACTTCTTATTCCTATGGTAGAGGAAATGGGAGGTAAATATTTATGTAATTTGTATGTCAAAAGCCTAGTTTTTGATTAAGAAGTTTGAGCTGTTGGCTTCCGAATCCTCTTAGAAGTTGAATCACTGGACATTTATGTCTGAGACCAGTTAGGAAGACTTCCAGTATGAAATGCCTGGTTTAGAATAATGAATTCATGTAATGCTTTGAAATGTTTTAAAAATTTCCGTCACTGTACACCTATATATGAGAAAGTTATGGAAAATATTATAAACATTTCTGCTTTTTTCAGCTCTAACGTTTTTTATTGTTGCATCTATCAGAATGCCTAAGAGTGTCATAACTCTTTAGACAAAGAAATACCGGAATGGAAATCTTCTTTGGTCTTCGGCTGTGACTCAGTCTGAGGAGCTATATCTGGAGCTTTAGGTTATGAATTTGTACTCTTAACTCTGAGTCAGAAGATGTGGTTACTGTCGGTCTTATTCACTGAGTGACGTTGCATCAAGAGGAGACTTTTGTTTAGTAGAAATTTAAAGAAGATAAACATGAAAGGGAAAAGTACTGTGAGAAAGTAGAAGGCTAATGTTGGTTAAAGTCTGGTTTTGCTTTCATTTCTCTTGGTTATTCCTTAGACTGTTTGATTGCTTTAGGTAATTTTTTTCCCCCAGTCATTTTATTGTATGAAAAATTCCAAAGAAAAGTATTATTTCATACCCTTCAAAGTTATGTTTCAGGGTAAAGATATAGGGACTGATCACCAAAGGAATTTCCCTGGCAAAAGTCCTAACATTTTTAACTTCCCACGATTTTGTCACCCCCCTTTTCCTTTTATTTTTGGCTCAGACCCCCAGGAATGTCTGGTTCAAAGGAATTCCTATGGGAGACAGGTTTGCATGATATTTAAGGGTCTAGAGGTGCTTCTGAGTCAGGATTTTGAGGAATGATGTTAACTTAGAGGTAACCCTCTCTCGTTCTAGTGCAAAGGGGCTGAGGATTTGGGGGCAAGCATTTTGGACGTCACATTAAGCCGTGAGAGATTTTGCCCCTGATGACCTGAGTTGACTTTAAACTGTTTTTAAGAGGTGCTCATTCCCTCACCTCTCCAGTTTTCTAGAAGAACCTCAGTTTGGTTCCTCTGAGGGCTTCTTTCACACACCCTTCTGGCAGGGGATATCAAATATTGTCTGAGTAGTTTTCTACACAGTGGATTAAGGCTGAAAAAATAAGTTGTAGGAACAGCATTTGGACTGGGTGTGTGTAACACTTGTATGTTTTCTGTTGCTGCATTTGCTTGCTTCTAGATAACTATAGTTTTAGCAGAGAATAGCTTAGATAATATCAAGGCTTTGGATGTCTTAGTCCTGCAGTTATATGATTTAAAAACCTGCCCTGTGTGTAATGCTGCTTTAGGAAATCCGTAATCCATGGGGACAGTAAATTGACAGACAATTTTTTTTTTTTAACATCTTTATTGGAGTATAATTGCTTTACAATGGTGTGTTAGTTTCTGCTTTATAACAAAGTGAATCGGGTATACATATACATATGTTCCCATATCTCTTCCCTCTTGCATCTTCCTCCCTCCCACCCTCCCTATCCCACCCCTCTAGGTGGTCACAAAGCACCAAGCTGATCTCCCTGGGCTATGTGGCTGCTTCCCACTAGCTATCTATTTTACGTTTGGTAGTGTATATATGTCCACGCCACTCTCTCACTTCGTCCCAGGTTCCCCTTCCCCCTCGCCGTGTCCTCAAGTCCATTCTCTACGTCTGCGTCTTTATCCCTGTCCTGCCCTTAGGTTGTTCAGAACCATTTTTTTTTTCTTAGATTCCATATATATGTGTTAGCATATGGTATTTGTTTTTCTCTTTCTGACTTACTTCACTGTGTATGACAGACTCTAGGTCCATCCACCTCACTACAGATAACTCAATTTCGTTTCTTTTTATGGCTGAGTAATATTCCATTGTATATATGTGCCACATCTTCTTTATCCATTCATCTGTCGATGGACACTTAGGTTGCTTCCATGGCCTGGCTATTGTAAATAGAGCTGCAATGAACATTGTGATACATGACTCTTTTTGAATTATGGTTTGCTCAGGGTATATGCCCAGTAGTGGTATTGCTGGGTCGTATGGTAGTTCTAGTTTTAGTTTTTTAAGGAACCTCCATACTGTTCTCTATAGTGGCTGTATCAATTTACTTTCTCACCAACAATGAGAGAGGGTTCTCTTTTCTCCACACCCTCTCCAGCATTTGTTGTTTGTAGGTTTTTTGATGTTGGCCATTCTGACTGGTGTGAGACTGGTGGCCATTCTGACTGGTGAGACCTCACTGTAGTTTTGATTTCCATTTCTCTAATGATTAGTGATGTTGAGCATTCTTTCATGTGTTTGTTGGCCATCTGTATATCTTCTTTGGAGAAATGTCTATTTAGGTCTTCTGCCCATTTTTGGATTGGATTGTTTGTTTTTTTGATATTGAGCTGCCTGAGCTGCTTGTATATTTTGGAGATTAATCCTTTGCCAGTTGCTTCATTTGCAAATATTTTCTCCCATTCTGAAGGTTGTCTTTTCGTCTTTTTTATGGTTTCCTTTGCTGTTCTTCTAAGTTTCATTAGGTCCCATTTGTTTATTTTTGTTTTTATTTCCATTTCTCTAGGAGGTGGCTGAAAAAAGGATCTTGCTGTGATTTATGTCATAGAGTGTTCTGTCTATGTTTTCCTCTAAGAGTTTTATAGTGTCTGGCCGTACATTTAGGTCTTTAATCCATTTTGAGTTTATTTTTGTGTATGGTGTTAGGGAGTGTTCTAATTTCATTCTTTTACATGTAGCTGACAGACAGCTCTTAATGGTACTTGAGTACTTGTAGAAATAAGATACATATAGATGTATATTTTAATTTCAAGTAATCTAATTTTTGGTGTGAAATATTCAAGGTCAGCAACTTACCGAACTCAGAAATGGAGTAGTTTAAATGTTTAAAATATATTAAGATTTAATAACATACAGAGTGTTCCTACAATTTGTGAGAGAATATTTACTCTAACTTTTATTTCAGATCATGTTTTAACAGTTAATCAAAATGCAATTTAAATCTTGTTAACATTTTTTTAAAGTTGGCACATTGTTTTTTAAAAGTAAGCATGATGTATGTATATGTATAGCTGATTCACTTTGTTATACAGCAGAAACTAACAGCATTGTAAAGCAATTATACTGCAATAAAGATGTTAAAAAAGTAAGTAAAAGTAGGCAAATCTCTTACAGGGATTATGAAATGAAGTTTTTTGTTGCACCTAGCATGCACTGCAGTTTTGTTATTTGCCATTTGTTATTAAGTGTTATTTGCCATTTGTTATTAAGTGTTATTTGCCATTTGTTATTAAGTGTTCCTAGGAATAAAAGGGTATGCACAGCAGCAGTGTTTACTGTACAGATTTCCAGTATTTTTTTTTTTATTTTATTTTTTTTAATGGACGTAGTGGTTTTTTTTTAACATCTTTATTGGGGTATAATTGCTTTATAATGGTGTGTTAGTTTCTGCTGTATAACGAAATGAATCAGCTATACATATACATATATCCCCATATCTCCTCCCTCTTGCATCTCCCTCCCTCCCACCCTCCCTATCCCACCCCTCTAGGTGGTCACAAAGCACCGAGCTGATCTCCCTTTGCTATGTGGCTACTTCCCACTAGCTATCTATTTTACATTTGGTAGTGTATATATGTCCATGCCTCTCTCTCACTTTGTCCCAGCTTCCCCTTCCCCCTCCCCATGTCCTCAAGTCCATTCTCTACGTCTATGTCTTTATTCCTGTCCTGCCCCTAGGTTCTTCAGAACCATTTTTTTCTTTTCCTTTTTGTTTTAGATTCCATATACACGTGTTAGCATATGGTATTTGTTTTTCTCTTTCTGACTTACTTCACTGTGTATGACAGACTCTAGGTCCATCCACCTCACTACAAATAGTTCAATTTCGTTTCTTTTTATGGCTGAGTAAAATTCCATTGTATATATGTGCCACATCTTCTTTATCCATTCATCTGTCGATGGACACTTAGGTTGTTTCCATCTCCTGGCTATTGTAAATAGAGCTGCAGTGAACATTTGGGTACATGACTGTTTTTGAATGATGGTTTTCTCAGGGTATATATGCCCAGTAGTGGGATTGCTGGGTCATATGGTAGTTCTAGTTTTAGTTTTTTAAGGAACCTCCATACTGTTCTCCTTAGTGGCTATATCAATTTACATTCCCACCAACAGTGCAAGAGGGTTCCCTTTTCTCCACACCCTCTCCAGCATTTATTGTTTGTAGATTTTTTGATGATGGCCATTCTGACTGGTGTGAGGTGATACCTCACTGTAGTTTTGATTTGCATTTCTGTAATGATTAGTGATATTGAGCATGCTTTCATGTGTTCGTTGCCAATCTGTATATCTTCTTTGGAGAAACGCAGTTTCTGGTATTTTTAAATGAAAGAGCAAGTAATTGTAAGCTGGGAAGGGTGGGCTTTTCAGCATGGACTCTAGCTTTAAATCTCAGCCCTTTTACTTGCTTCCTGTAACTTGGAAAAACACAGTTCCATAATTTCTCTGTAAAATAAGGATAATATAAGTACCTAGTTCATGAGGTTATGAGAAGGAGATGAGTGCATACATCTGAAGCATTTAGAACAGTGTTTAGCTTATAGTAACTGCTCAGCCAGTATTTTCAAGCTCTTAGCACTAATAGTTTTAGAGAGAAAAGGTATCGGGGGCAGTTATTCAATTATCATTGGAAATAATAATTCCATTTGAAAATCCAGCAAAATACTGTCTTTCAGAAATCATTCTCAGAAGTGGTGGTAGTGGAATTGCTCTAACTAGGAAGATTTAGGAATGGCAGTCTCATTACGGGAGTCGGGGGATGGCTCAGAGGTACAGTTTGCTTAGTAAGCCTGGTGATTTGACCTTGACTGTGTTACAGATCAATTTGAAGGAGCGCATTTTTCTACAGATGCTTTTAGTTTCACTTTAAATGAGCTTGCAGTTGCAGGTGTCAAATAATGAGGGGATTGAGAGGCCTTTTGTTGGGGGGATGGGAGAAGGTTTGGGGGTATATTTTGTGTGTTGGGGGTAAAGTCGTCCACCCACCTCATCCCACTGCCACTGCTCCTCTGGTCAGAAGGCCCCATCCGACCTCCAGGGGTCTTTTGCTCCAGGTGACCATCAACTTGAGGATGGAACTTTCTGGGCCACAAGTTTGCATCCGTGTTTTCTCTTTGTTTTAGTCATTTCTGAGTCATGTGGGTCAGTTCCTCCACCAGTAGGGTGAGCTCAGCCTAGATAATTTTTAGGGGTTGGTGAGGGTCATCCCTCAAGGGTCATTATCACTAACCCTTGAGCCCAGTTACTGGATAGGTTACCCTCAACACAGACAGTATACTCCACATCTCCCTCCCCCTCCACCCCTATCCACCAGGATTTCTGCCTAGGCTAGAATTCATGGTTACCTTTGTGGTTGCCACCATTGCTCTTCCCTGGAAGGTATAAAGATGCTCCCTTCTTTACTTCCACATGTGCAGTTGCCTATTGACTTGCAACTACACTGCATAGAAAAAGTACCTAACTCTTTGGTAAGGAAGAAAAGAAAAGATAATTCTGTAGACTAATTGTGTTGAAGTGAATGAGTGCATGCATGCTTGTGGAGATATCTTTCTGGGGTGTGTGTGTGTATGTATGTGGTGGGAAGCATTTTAATGTGTGCGTAAGTATAGCTGATGTTTTTCCACTTGGCTTTATCTTGTAGAAAGAATAAGTGGTTTTAGAATCAGAAAGCTGATCAGAGGATTCCTGAATATTCTTCTTTTTATCCCAAATGTCTGATTTTACCTGGGTATGGGAAATTGTAGCCACAGCTCCTCCTTGGTTTGCTGGATTATGCTTATTAGAAAGTAGCCTAATCCTCTCAGCAGAGAGAGGAAGTGCTGTGTTATAACAGAGTCACGTGGGTTGAGGATCATCGAACCAGAGAGAAAACTTCTACAGTTTGATTTCCACTGTCAGTGATCAGTATTTCTAGATCTGGAACAATGATTAAAAAAAAAATGATCTGGTCTTTAAGTATAACTGAGGTTTAAGGATTTCTCTTCAGAATCTGAAATCTTTAACACTGGAAGAACACGCTTTCTAGCGTCTCGTCATTCTTTTGTTTCACAGATGAAAAGCCCTGTTGCTCAAAGAAGTGTCTCTATGGAACTTATTTCTTAAATAGCAAAATGTCTAGAACTCAGGCCAGCGGAATCCAGGCCTAATCATCTTTCAGTGTAAAGGCATTTTATTTTTGCAATAACCTTTAGACTAATCCTTCTCTCACACCGCTACTGTGACTGAGCACATGGACCACATCTCTGTATCCTGGATTTGAGACTTCATTCTCCACATCATGGTTCCTTGCTCTAGTCGCCATTTCTCAGTTGCTTGAGAAAATGGCTAATAATTTTTATAGTATTGTTGCGAGGATCAAAGAAGTTATTTCTTGTAAATTACTTACAAGAGTGCCTGGCACAAGGCATGGAATCAACCTAAATGTTCATCGACAGATGAATGGATAGAGAAGTTGTGGTATACATACGCAGTGGAATATTACTCAGCCATAAAAAATGAAATAATGCCATTTGCAGAAACATGGATGGACCTGGAGACTGTCATCCTAAGTGAAGTAACAGACAGAGAAAGACAAATAGCGTGTGACATTGCTTGTATGTGGAATCAAAAAAATTATACAAATGAACTTATTTACAAAACAGAAATAGACCACACATAGAAAACAAATTTAGGGTTACCAAAGGGGGAAGAGTGGGGAGGGATAAATTAGGAGTTTGGGATTAACAGATACACAACTACTATATATAAAATAGGTAAACAACAAGGGCCTACTGTATAGCACAGGGAACTATATTCAATATCTTATAATACCCTACAATGGAAAAGAATCTGAAAAAGAAATATGTATATATTACCTGAATCACTTTGCTGTACATCAGAAACGAATACAACATTGTAAATCAACTGTACTTCAATTAAAGAGTGCTTGGCACAAGTGTTAGCTATAATGATAATTATCATTGTATTATTAATAATTATATAGTAATTATTATTTTATTGTCAATAATATGTTGCTTTTAGACACTTTAGCTGTCCAGCATATTACAGTGAAAAGGTGGCTTTGCAGGAGAGTAAGATTCCATAATTATCTAGTGAAATTGGGGCCATAAATCATTGAACATCTTGCTCCATTTTTGTGTGAATTATTTGGATTGACTAAGTGCTCTTGTTACCGGGCTGGGTTACCATCTGCTGTGTTTTGCCTCCATAGGGTCAGGCTTGTCCTCCGAGGGAACAGGGAGGTGGGAAAAAATGCCAATAACTGAACTCCAAAATGTATCCTAACTGTCTTGTTCACATTTATAGGACAGTTTTATTGCTGTAGGTAAGATGGATAACTGGGCATTATTCCAACATCTTGGCAGTTTTCCTTTTTCAAGGTACTAATATTAGGATTAGCATGTTGTTTTAAAGCCATTGCCTTTCTGCACCTTGTAACTGCTTGTTCTTGGGGGAGGCTTGGAAGATTTGAATTAGGGGTTTCCTGCCAAATATGGGAGAGCATGTCTATTTTGTTTTAATACTTTGCTTGGTTTTTAAAGTTGCAGTTCATTTCGTCAGTAGAACAAATCAGAGGCTAGGAGGGCACGCTGCATGTGTATAGGGTATATAGTATATAGGGTAGATGCATACTGGGGCAGTGAGGACACATGGGTGGGAATAGTATAGCTCTGTCCGTTTATTTTTTGTGTGCTTTCGTTTATTTTTGGTATTGATACCAATGTTTGGCAGTACAGTGATTTGCCTCGTCTATTATTCCTTTTTTAAAAAATTTTACTTTATACCTTTTCTTTAATGTACTTGTATTATTTTTGTAATGAAACGATAAATATATCCAAATTAAATAACAGCAATAACTTTAGTTGCCTCAAAAAATGGGACTGCAGGGCTTCCCTAGTGGCCCAGTGGTTAAGAATCTGCCTGCCAATGCCGGGGACACGGGTTCGAGCCCTGGTCTGGGAAGATCCCACATGCCGTGGAGCAACTAAGCCCGTGCGCCACAACTACTGAGTCTGCGCTCTAGAGCCTGCGAGCCACAACTACTGTAGCCTGCGCTCCTAGAACCCATGCTCCGCAACAAGAGAAGCCCCACAATGAGAAGCCCGCGCGCCACAATGAAGAGCAGCCCCCGCTCTCCACAACTGGAGAAAGCCCGCGCGCGAGCAGCCCCCGCTCTCCACAACTGGAGAAAGCCCGCGCGCAGCAACGAAGACCCAGCGCAGTCCCCGCCCCCCAAAAAAATGGGACTGCAAATTGAACGGCATTAAATCTCTATAAATTAGTTTATGTTATTATATTTTTATTCAAATATAATTGACATATAATATTGTGTTCGTTTTAGGTGTACAACATAATGATGTGATACTTGTGTTTTGTGAAGTGATCACCACAGTAAATTTAGTTAACATCCGTCATTTCACATCCTTAACAAATTTTTTTTCGTGTGTTGAGAACTTTTAAGTTCTACTCTAACAACTTTTAAATATACAATACAGTGTCATTAATATAGTTACCATGCTGTACATTGCATTCGCAGTATTTACCTTATAACTAGAAGTTGGTACCTCTTGACCATTTATTTTTGGTATTAATACCTGTTTTGGGGGGTAGAGTAATTTGCCTCATCTAATAAGTTTCTGATAATCCATCAAAGCCGAGATGGATTAAAATTATAAGAAAAAGATTAAATTGTTTATAATATAATCATTTTCTCTAAAGCATTCAAGAAACATAGTGTTTACACTTATCTGTGTATCGTAACTAGAGATTAAAACGTTTGGTTGTTTTTACTCAAATATTATTAGCATTTATTTTCCGAAGAGAGCCCTGCTGCTGTAAAAGTTGTCAGTAACTACCACTCTTTGTATAGAGAAGTAATCAGCCCTTTTGAATGCATTAACACTTTTTCTGAATTTCTCTTATGGAATTAAAAAAAAAAAATCCTAGCTTGTATTACTGTTCTTTAAGGGAGTCTAAATGAATTGGTAAAAATGCATGTACTCTGTATTTCGACTGGTCATCAGTTTCAGCTCTTATGATCACCCGTTTGTGGAACCTTGGGCAAAACTAATAATTTCTTCCTGAGGCTCAGTTTCCGCCTTCCCATAGTTGTAAGGATTCAAAGAGATAAGCTTGGAAAAGGTTTTGTCCCCCTATATGCTCAACAGATGCGAGGTGCCTTTTCTCCCATGTCTGCGTTCCTTACCTTTTTAATGGACTTCGTGGGAGCAGCATTTGTGGATTCAGACTTATATTCTTGACAGTGGCCCTGCTACCTCAAAGTTGGTCATACTTCCTCATCAGTGGTCTGGAATGAACACATATTCAGAAGAGCAGAGGAGGAGACTACATCAGGAGAATTAAGAAGATTTCAAAGCCAAGTGGCCTCTGTCATTCTCTGCTCCCTGCTGTATGTTGTAAGTCTACAGGGCCTTACTACTGTTATTGCCTAACTTAGTTTCCCAGGAATGTGCTAGAATATAACTAGAATTCTGTCATTTGATGTGACAGTAGTGTTTACTTGTGCTGGTTACTTTCTAGGTGTTGGTGGAGGTTATGAATCAGGGTTAGATTCTTATTCATGGAAACCCACAGGTGCTCTGCCAGAGATCTGGACACGATTGCTAATATCTCTGTGACCTGGGACGGTTACCCTCTTTGGGCTCCATTTACTCACCTATCCTAGAAGGAGGAGAATGCCTGCTCTGCCTTCCTCTTAGGCTGCTTTTGAAAATGGGTGAGATAATATGTGAAAGTTCTGTTGATAAGTAAGAAGAGGTTGGTGGTGATGACGAAGATGATGAAGTTGATGATGCCCAAAATAGCGCACATGCAGACAATTCATGTCTTTCTAACTTGGAATTTCCAGCAATGCATGACAGTAAAAATTTTCTGTTTTTGACATCCATTGTATTTTGTATGACTAGGAAATGGACCTTCAAAATTTGACACAAATAACTAAATTATTTTCTTCTGTCGGTGAGGATCGCTAATTTTAGAGGCATAGCAGGTTAGGATCACCTGACATGAGGATTCTCGAAGTTATACTGTGCTTCACTAGTAACTAAAGTAGTTCAAATAAAGAGACATTCAAGATGAATAAGGATAAATCAAAGGTAATTAATATCTATTGGTAAGGAGTTGGCACATACCAAGTGTCAACAGTAGACATTTTTTAGGAATTGGAATGTTACCATGGAATCAAAGCATTCCACTTTAAGGTTGAATATCTGAAGATGCCTTCTTTCAAGCTGTCAAGAGGAAGTTAATATTCATTTTGTATATCCTACGTGAAACCTCTTACGCTATGCCATTTTCCTGTCTATTAAGAAAGAGCTTTAGAAAAAAGAATCAGTTTGTTCCTTAACTTGCATGTAAATTCCTTTCTTTAAATTGTATGCAAATTGTGTCATCTTTGTGAAAAATTTGAGATGTCATACACATACTTTTATAATGCCATTGGTTGCAGTTTTCAAAGTCAAAAGTTTATGTTTACATTTCCCTGTATGGTGTGGCTTTGTGATTTGGGCTTTAAAAGGCATCCCAAAATAGCAACAAAAGAGTAGATTGTGAGTTGGGTGTATTAGGTTTGTATGGTGAGCTGCTGCTTTTTCTGGTTACCAAGGATGATCTAAATTTCTAATCTAAGCTTTTTTTTACTATGCTATGTTGTCCTTTAAATGTCATGATAAACTCAATAAAAATATTTCAAGGTACCAGTGGGGGAAAAATCTATATGAGATGCCCAATAGATAAGTCTAAGGACTTTAGATATCTAAAAATAGTGCAAACTAGAGTTCAATGACTTTAAATTTAAGGACATAAGGTGTTGTAGGAGGATCCTGGTGAAAGATATATAACATCTAGCTCCTTTTCTCCATAATGAGAAAAAACGGAGAAAAAAAAAAGTATAGAGAAAAGAAAACTTGTCATAATTAGTATATCTCTTTTGGTTAGTTTTTTTCACATAGGGGATTTCAAATTAATCTGAAATTTGCAGAGCGAAACAATTAAGTTGTAACGAATATTCTCCTTTCCTTGTAAAACCTATAAAACACTATTTTTGAGTTGCTACTTATCTATGGCCGGTTCTCTTTTTCCACTTCGTTGTTAGTATTTGTATGATCAGGGAGGGCATCTTCTGGATGGGATTGCTCACAATCCACAGAGCCTTTTCCTCTGTCTGTCGAAAGGAGGCAGGGCTGAAGTTGGTCTCTTTTCCTTTTCATGATATGGGGGTGCGGTGGAATCAAAACCGGCAGGATGAAAGCCCCAAAGCTTCCTTTCTCCAGCTGTTTTCCTCAGTGAAGATTTTTTTTCTCTCCCAAAGATGATGCTTCCTTTCAAGAGGTTTTCACTCTGCTAACTGTTTCCTCAGTTTGTTTCACTACAGTAAAATGCGTTCCCTTTAGGCCATATATGTCTCTTTTACAACCCAACCTGTCCTTTTCAGTGGTGTTAGTTGTTACTCAGAAGAACAAATGTGATTTATTCAGTCCCTTTAATGAGGTACAAAGACCAATAAACCTTTGCCACTGGAGTTTCATCTTTTAGGTTTTGCTTTATTTTC